>NC_138369.1:154934223-154957694 GCF_054177405.1 Leptonychotes weddellii | reverse complement strand
GAGTTCTGCCGTTCTCATTGATTGGTATACTTGGTTTTGGCTGGCTGTTCTTGCTGATCTTCTGGGGGAGGGGCCTGTTGCCGTGGTTCCTAAATGTCTTTGCCGGGGGCGGAATTGCCCCGCCCTTGCCTGGTCCAGGCTAAGTAATCTGGTTGGGTTTGCTCTCGGGAGCTTTTGTTCCTGCAAGCTTTCTGTACAGCTTTGGAGGATGAGAATGAAAATGGCAGCCCCCGTCTCTGCTCCGGAGGAACCAAGAACTCGGGGCCCCACTCCTCAGTGAGCCCCCAGAGAAAAGCAATCACTCCTGTCTCCCCGGTCTCCGGCCGTACTCCGAGCTCACCCGGCCTGTGACTGAGCGTTTCTATCTCTGGCACCCGACTCGGTGTGGAGTCTCCAAACCCAGCAGATCCCTGCGGTGTGCTCCCACTCCGCTCCTCCCAGCGGAGGAAGGTGAGTCTCCCCGGATCTGCCACTTGTTGGGTCCCTGCTGGAAGAGCAGTGGCCTGACTGTTCCGCGGATCACAGTTTATGGCCACCCCGAGCTGAGAGCCCACTCCTCGCCTCCGTCTCTGCAGCCGGCTTCCCTGCTCCGACACCCGGGAGCTCCTCCACACTTAGGCACCCTGGTCTTTCTGTGACCCCTAGGGTCCTGAGACCACACTGTCCCGTGAGGATTCCACCCCTGCTTAGCCACTGAAGCGACGCCCCTCAGCGAAGCAGACTTCTAAAAGTTCCGATTTTGTGCTCTGCTGCTCTATCACTTGCCGGTAGTAGCTGATGGAGGCTCCCGCCCCACGCCGTCTATCTTCCCGAATACCACCTCGGATTCACTTCTCCACACATCCTACCTTCCAGAAAGTGGTCACTTTTCTCTTCAGAGAGTTGCTGCTATTCTTTTCTTCGATCTCCTGTTGAGTTCGTAGGTATTCAGAATGGTTTGATGCCTATCTAGCTGATTTCCTGGGACCAGACGAAATTTAGGTCTCCTACTCCTATGCCATCTTGCTCCTCCCCCCGAATCTTTACATTTTTAATCTGGATGTCTGGAGATGGCATTAGCTGCTACTTGGGAGTGATTTAAGCCCACACAGGGCTTGATCTCATGACCCCAAGATCATAACCTGAGCCAAAACTAAAAGTCTGACATTTAACCAACTGCGCCACCCAGGCACCCCAGTGAGAGCCAAATTTTTAAGGAGTAAATAGTTGAATAGTTTAGGATTTCTTTCTTTAGCCCTAGAATGGAAATCTGATAAAAACGATAGTGACTTCTGAGTACTTGAAACGTAACAATAAAACCTAAAATATAATTTAAATGAGATTGTGCAAAACCTCCAGGATGTAGAAGACCAGATATCCTTCCGTCTTGGGCCTCACTCTGTAGGGAGTTGGGAAGGGGTGTCTGTGCAGTTTGGAACAGTAGCATTTGAGGTCAGTGTTGCTTTTCCACCTTTTCAGTCCAGCACAAGAATGCAGGATGCTTTTCCAGCCTTGGAATATCTGTAAACCAGTCTGTGAGGAATGAATAAAAGCATAAGAAAGGAAGGAGTAGGGAAGCTAATCAAAGGTTTTTTGAGTTTTTCACAAACACATTTCTCTTTCTTTTCCCTAGTGGTGATTCAGTTCTGGGATCATCATGTGACTCTGTTCTGTCATTGCCAGTTCTGCAGAAAACTTCCACCTTCAAGCACAAGGTACAAAATTACTGCATATTAATTTAGGCTCTCACTTAGGTATGATTTTTAACCTCTCATTTCAGGATGAAAGGCTAGCCTTTTGTTTACTAAAATGACATACACTTTCAGATGGCATCTCTGTATAATTTTGCCTTTCACTTCCTGAGTGAAATTTCCTCTACTAACTAGTTGGAGTAAGAGAACCAAATAAAATATTGTGTTGGCATATTCGGTTTCTGTCAGGCATCATCTCTTACTGAATAATGAAAGATGATGCCTGAGGCATGCTTTCATTTTCATGGTGGTTTGGGGCTTTCGTGGCCATATATTTTTCTGACCAATTTATGTCCTGATTTTATTTATTTTTAATTTATTTTTTTAAAAAGATTTTATTTATATATTTGAGACAGGGACAGAGAGAAAGAGAGCGTGAGCGGGGTGGGGAGTGGCAGAGGGAGAGGGAGAAGCAGACTCCACGCTGAGCAGGGAACCTGATGCTGATGCCAGGCTCGATCCCAGGACTCTGGGACTATGACCTGAGCCAAAGGCAGATGCTTAACCATCTGAGCCACCCAGGTGCCCCTATGTCCTGATTTTAGTTCATACTTTCATTTACTTTGGTTAAAATCAGATTATTATAAAATTTCCCCTATCCCAACTGGGAAATTCAAGAACGGTGTCCCACAAATGCTGGGATAGGTGGTAATGAGCAGAGAGAAAATAGACTTTTTAATTACTTGATTTTATCACATTTCCCCATAATTAAGACATATTTCAAGCACATAGAACATTTCAAAAAATGTTATAGAAAATGCAACCCTTTTGTTTTACTTGCTTTAAATAAAAAAAAAATAACATAAAACTATATAGATAAAGTTGAGACTACCCTGGGTACATTTCCCCAGTCTAACTTTCCCTCCCTCTCCTGAGATAAGCCCAAGTTAGTATGGATCATCTCAAATTTTTATACAATAACTAAAACAGCATGTATCTATAAGCAATACATAGCACTGTTCTGCATATTTGCTAGATTTAAATAAATACTATTATATTATACATATCATTCAGTAACTTACTTTTTTCATTTAATTCTGGTTTTGAAATCAGTCCATGATGATACATGTGATTCTAGTTCATTCCTTTTAACGTTGTATAGTGCTTCATTGAATAAATATATCACAATTTATCATTTCCTTCTGGTAGACATTTAGGTTAAACAAAGTTGTAATAAACCTTTCATGTACATACTTTTTTGTTTCCATGGGAAAAAGTATCTCTAGGTATAGCTGAATATTTTCATCTTAACTTTATAAGGTATTGCTAAATTGTTCTGTAAAGTGGATATGCCAATTTATCTTCCCATCACTGGATAGAAGTTTTGTATTTCTCCACTTCCACACCAAATATTAGGCTTTTGAAATTTTTTACTGAATTGATGATTGTGAAATGATATCTCATTGAGGTTTTTAGCTTGTGTTTTCTCGATTACTAGTGAGGATATAACCTGTTTTATTTCTGTTCGTCATTTCGGTTCCCTCCTTTGTGAATTTTTATTCATTTCTCTGCTGTTTTCTATTGAATAATTTGTATTTTTCTCTACATGTGTTCTGGACATGCATGAATTACAAATATCTTCTTGCAGATTGTAGCTTTTTTTAAAAAAATTTGTTTATGATGTTCTGTTAACAGAAGTTTCTATTTTAATGTAATCAGATGTATCAGTCTTTTCATTTGTGGTTGGCACTTTTTGTATTTTGCTTAAGAAGAATTTCCATACAATATCATATTTGCCCATTTTTATTTTTTAAAATTTAAAATTAATAAACTTTATTTTTTAGATCATTTTTAAGGTTCAGAGCAAAATTGAGTGGGAAGTACCAGAATTCTCCAGATATACCCCTTGTCCTCACCCATGTACAACCTCCCCAACTATTGACATCCTACAGTAGAGTGATGCATTTATTCCAATCAATTAACCTATATTAACACATTGTTATCACCCAAAGTCCTTACTTTACATTAGGGTTCACTCTTTTTCTTTTCATTAGTTTTCACTTGGTGTTGTACATTTTATGGATGACAAATACATAATAACATGTATTCATCAATGTACTATTATACAGAATGGTTTCACTGCCTTAAAAATCCTCTGTGCTCTGCCTATTCACCCCTCCCTCCACTTTAATCCTGGCAAACAGTGATCTTTTTACTGTCTCAATAGTTTTATCTTTTCCAGAAGGTTACATAGTTAGAATCATTCAGTATGTAGCTTTTTCAGATTGGTTTCTTTCACTTAGTTATATGCATTTAAGTTTTTTCTGTGTCTTTTCATGACTGGATAGATCATTTCTTTTTAGCACTGATTAATATTCCATTGCCTGGATGTACCACAGTTTATCCATTCACTTACTGAAGGACACCTTAGTTGCTTCCAAGTTTTAGCAATGATGAATAAATATGGATAGAGTTATTTTCATGTGAATACAAGTTTTCAATTCACTTAGGTAAATACTATGGAGTGTGATTGCAGGATTATATAGTAAGAGGATGTTTACTTTTATCAGAAACCACCAAAATGTCTTCCAAAGTGGCTGTACCATTTTGCATTCCCACCAGCAGTGAATGTTGCTCCATGTCCTCACAACCAGTTGGTATTGTCAGTGTTTGTATTTGACCATTCTAATAGGTGTGTAATGGTATGTTATTGTTGTTTCAATTTGTAATTGCCTAGTGACATATGACATTGAATATCTTTTCATATGGTTACTTTCCCTCTGCATATCTTTGATGAGGTGCCTTTTCAGGTCTTTTGACCATTTTTTAACTGGGTTGTTTTCTTATTGTTGAGTTTTAAGTGTTCTTTGTATATTTTGAGTAGCACTCTTTTAGTAAATGTGTCTTTTGCAAATATTTTATAAAATCCCCCCAAAATAATTATAAAATCGCTATTAGAGAGAGAACAATGACTATAGCAAGAGAATGTAAACAATCCAGAATGCTCATGTTGGAGAGAGTTCAGGTAAATCAGTGTTTCCCAAAATGCAGAACATATACCACAAGTATGATCATTGTAGCCTTCAGATGACTCCAGCCAGTGTCATTGTCTGAACTTAGCCACATGGAAGACTCTGAGTGAGAACCACCCAGTCTAGTCCAATCAACCCCTACAATCATGACACATAATAATAATAGTATTATTGTATCAATGTTCATTTTTAGGCTCATTGATTTTATTATGGTTATATAAGAAATTAACATTAGGAGAAGTTTGGTGAATGGTATATAAAAGCTCTCTGTGCTATTTTTGCAACTTTAGCAAGCGTAAGGTGATTTCATATTAATACCCCTAAAAATGAGACACAATAATAAATGTTGTTTTATGTCAAGATTGGAGTGGTTTATTTCACAGCAAGAGACAACCACAACACAAAGTAAAGTATTGTCACCTGAAGCTCATGGGCATGGAGATGGAGATGGACTTATTTTAAATTTATTTTTAATTTGAAATCATCTTACGCTTACTAAAAGTTGCAAAAAGAGAGAGCTTTTATATACTATTAACCCAGCTTCCCCTAATGTTAGCATCTTGCATAATCACAATAAAATTAATGACAGCAAAAAAAATAAACATTTGTATAATAATATCATTAACTAATCTAGAGACTTTGAATTTTCCCAGTTGGACCACTAGTGCCACTTTTCTAGTCCAAGATTTCATCCAGAGTCCCACTTTGCCTTAAGTTGTTATATTTTGTTAGCCTTCTCAAATGTATTATAATTCTTCTTTGTTTATCTTTTATGACCTTGACATTTTGAAGAGCAGGAACCAGTTATTTTGTAGAATGTCACTTGATTTGGGTTTATCTGATGTTTCCTCATGATTAAATTCAAGTTATGCATTTTTTGGCAAGAATATCACAGAAGCAATGTTGAAATCTCTTCAGTATATCGTATCAGGAGGTATAGTATTAAGACATCGCTTAATTCATGAGATCTTATGCAATTTCAATTTTCGTCGCTTGTTTAAGATAGGATCTAACATGTTTCTTCACTGTAAGGCTATTTTTTTCATTTGTAATTAATAAGTGTCTTGTGAAGAGATATTTTGAAATGATGCAAATATCCTGTTTCTTACCGTATTTTTATCTACTAATGTTAGCATCCATCTGTGACTCTTGCCTGCAATAACTATTACTGTGGTGTTTGCCTAAGGGTGTTTTTCTATTTCCTTCATTCCGTCTACATCTATCAATTAGAATTTGACTGTAATAAAAGCCATCACTTCTCATTTATATGTTTATTCAATTATTTGTTTATATCACTATGAACTGTAGATTATAACCCAATATATCAGTTATGTCATTGTTGAAATTGACCCAGATTTGGCCACCAAAATTCTTCAAGTTGTTCTTTAATGGATTCTCATCATTTTCTTTTTTTTTTTTTTAAAGATTTTATTTATTTATTTGACAGAGAGAGACACAGCGAGAGAGGGAACACAAGCAGGGGGAATGGGAGAGGGAGAAGCAGGCTTCCCGCGGAGCAGGGAGCCCGATGCGGGGCTCGATCCCAGGACTCTGGGATCATGACCTGAGCCGAAGGCAGACGCTTAATGACTGAGCCACCCAGGCGCCCCAAGATTCTCATCATTTTCTAGCATTTCCTTTCCTTTTGGTATCACAAGATATTCCAGAATTGTCTCATATTTTTCCTACATTGGCCCTGGAATCCACTCTTCGTCCAAGAGTTCTGGGTATTTTTCACTGGACAAAAGTATTTAGAAACTAAGATTTGGGAGCTAGATATTCTCATTACTACTGGACTAGTATTGCTACTTAGGTTTTCTCAGTGGATATACCTGGGCAATATATGTATGTAAACTAACCTATGCATATAGACATACCTGTACTTATTCCTATGTCTATTCGTTTTTTATATTAAAAACTGATAAGATACCTTTGATTTTAATCTACCACCATAGATTTCACTCTAGCCTTCTTTCATTACTTGTAACTCATTCTTCTAACAGAAAACTCAATCTCATTTCCACAATACCTTTATATACAAAAATTGACTTTTTAAAAATTTTTAATTTAATTTTTTTTTGTTTTTGTGGGTTTTTTTTGAGAGAGAGAGTACATGTGAATGGGGGGGGTAGGGGGAGAGGGAGAATCTTAAGCAGACTCCACACAGTGAGAGATCATGACCTGAGCCAAAATCTAGAGTCAGACACCCAACCAACTGAGCCACCCAGTGCCCCCAAAATTGACTTTCATAGCCCCCCTCTCCCTACTTCTAACTTCAGCTACTTTCTTGGCATTTCAGATCTTATAAAGGTAAGTTTGTCAATAGAGAAAAATGGAGACTACCAGTTCTGTAGAGTTATGCAGTTAAATAGTGCACAGGGGTTCAGGGTTGATAAGCAAACACAGACATTTAATTAATGTTTTTAAGTAACTCCATTTTACTAGGCTAATTTCAGATTGGTTTAAGAAAATCAATCATTTAATGGATTTTGTTGAGTGCAATGCTAACACCCTTCATCAGGATTTATAATAAAAATAGCAAACTGAGACTGAATATATCTGGTAATATATGTCAGACATGTCCCAGAAACTGAAAACAAACAAAATTAATATTATCCGTTATTTTAATTTTGTAAAGGATGTTGGAATACTCTTTCTGTGAATGATGCCATACAAAACTAGTTTGCACTGTTCTGGTTATATAGTGACAAGAATAAATGAATATCAATTAGACATTTGTTTTTCAGTTATTTTAAGCTTAAAATGTCAGCTCTATCATTTGAATAATGCATGTACCTATTTTAACTAATAGTCTTATTTTTTTCAGCTACTTAGTTTAGAAATGATAATTTTAGCTTTAAAGCATGTTTTGATTTGCAAATTTGTTACCCAATCTTTCTTAAAAATAGATTTCTAAATATCCATAACTTTAGAAATAAAGTACTTGTATTATGTTCATGAAAGTCCTCATCAGTGAGTTGGATATCCTGCATGATTTGTTTTTTTAAATATAGAAACAACAGTTGCCATGGCAAGTGTGAATTTTAGACTCAATATTCACATGAAGATTGTCTTATGAACTGTCATCAAACACATAAAGGGTAAATGTTGAACAAATTGTACCAGCTTTTTGCTGACTATCAAAGTATGCACAAGAGAACCTGAGACTTAGAGTAAGGAATTTAAATTTAATTCTGAGGAGTGATTTTCTTATAGTGAGAACTGTTAAACTCTCAGATATTCTCTTGAAGGTGGGGATTTAGAATTTATTCTCTCAAGGTCTGTATAAGCTAATAAATTTATATTTCCAAGATAATGTTATCTCACCTTAATGTAGAGACACAGACTTAAAAGAGTCTCCCAAAGGTTGCATTCTAGCCTTAAGATTCCAAGAATGCCATTTGCACGTAGAATTTGCATTGGAATGGGACCAAGGAGGCTTTCTGGTTCTACCTGTCCACAGAGAAGTGACATCTAGAGAAATGATGTGAGAGAGCTCAGGTGTGCATACCTATGCATTAGTAGGTTTGGACCGGAGCTCCCTCTGGTCGGTGTAATAGCAGGAAGAGCTTTTGTGTAGTATGCTACATTCAGTGTTTTTTTTTGTGTGTGTGTGTATATTTTATTATTATAACAACACTGTGAAGCAAAGAATATACTATTTCTTTTTTTTCTTTTTCTTTTCAATATATATATTTTTAAGATTTTATTTATTTATTTGACAGAGAGCGAGACAGTGAGGGAGGGAACACAAGCAGGGGGAGTGGGAGAGGGAGAAGCAGACTCCCCACTGAGCAGGGAGCCCGATGCGGGGCTTGATCCCAGGACCCTGGGACCATGACCCCAGTCGAAGGCAGATGCTTAACGACTGAGCCACCCTGGGGCCCCAAGAATATACTATTTCTTCGATACCTTCAGGGAAACTGAGGAACAGAGATTTTAGAGTACTTGCCTAAGGTCAAGAAGCAGAGTTAGCTTATTATGTGATGTGGCCATTGTTCTTTCCATTAACCTGGTGCTTTTTGTTTTCAAATATTTGGAATCAAATGTAAAAACCAGACAGAAACGAAGATTCCGTGTGTGTGGAGGCAGACAAAGACATACATGTTGGGGGAAAGAGGCCCAAAGAGTCCGTGGCTCACCAGCACTTCTCTAAGTGTCCTCTGAGAGGTGTTACACTGTATTAGTTAGGGCTTGATTCGGCCTGGTGTAACAGAAAAAAACAAAACAAAACAACAGCCTGTATACCAAATCAAAGATATTTCTCTCTCACTTAAAGGAGTTGGAAGTTAGGCACTCTATGGCTCATGCAGTGCTCCACAATGATCAAGGAGCCAGGTTTTTGCTGTCTTGCAGCTTTCTGGTCTTTAGTGAACATTCTAGAGATTCAACTACTACGGCTGAAACCATCACTGTGCATTCTGATCAGCCAAAAGGAGGAAGGGAGTGGCACAAAGAAAGGCATGCTCCTTACCTTTCAGGCTATTTCTAGGTTGTCACACGTATCATTTCCACTTACATCTCCTTGGTTAGAACTTAGCTGTGTGGCCAAGACCCACAGCAAGGGGAGCTGGAAATCTAATCTCTTGGCTAAGTAGCAGTGTGCCCAGCTAAGGCTGGATTGGGCTAATGAGGGAGAAGGGATGGATGGATATGAGAATTGGCTGTATCGATGACTGCTACATAGACCCGTTAAAGTGGACTCAGCTTTTAAAAAATAAATAAATAAATAAAGGAATTTTGTGGTCAAATAAGCCTCAGAAGTGCAAGATTAAGTAAGTTAAGCAGATCTCTTTAACACCAGCGGTAAACAGAGATGCTGATGAACACTCTAACAATCTAAGTTGAGATATAGCATGTAGAGTTCTCATACTTATTTGACCTTAGAACTCTTGACTCATGGAACAACTGCTGGGATGAATGGTCCACAGAGTATACTGTGAGGAAATGCTGCTCTTAACTGTTGAATCCATGATGAGTAATTCCTCTCTGTTCACTGCTGCCAAGTACTGACTGAACAAAGCATTGTGCCTCCTCTGATTTACTTAACTTGATTTTATTCTATGTGTAAGTCAGGGATATGGTGAAGCATACACAATAAGCATGACTAGGGAACAATTTGCAAATATAAAGGATTATAGAAATGCCAAGAAATTGGACATTAAAGAGGAAATTTTCAAATTTCTGCCTAAAAAATATGTCAAACAATTTTCAGATAGTTAATTCAGTGTTCTCTAATACCTCTATTAAGGGAGAGGGTGCTTTTGAATAACACAATAATAATAGCTACCACTTGCTCAACACACAGGGAACCTGGGGTGCAGTGACTGGACTGTGGACCACCCCAGACTGTGGACACACCCATGGCTCTGGACCAGGCACACCAAGTACCTGATAATCATGCTGTCTTTGCCTAGTTCGTTCACTCTCCCACTTTCTCCCTCCTTTAACTTCCAGCTTCTTCTCCCTTATCCTCACTTTCTTCATATGACCTGTTTCCTACCTCACTGTGTACTTATAAGCACTCAGAGGAACTTCTGCAGACTCCCCTGATCTACTTGTCCAACAGCCTTTGTATCTGTATACTTTATTTTCTTATCTGTTACACAGAAGAACTACACACATCTTATTCTAATGTCAGTCTCTCCCCTTGGGCACTAGATTTCATCCCTTTTGCATGGTCAAGGGCATTATCCCCATAGTTTTTACCTCTATCTCCTATATTACCAGTATTTTTTTCCTTTCTACTAGGCTGTTCCCACAGAAGACCTACCCCCATTTTTAAAAAAGGGAAACCATATAATTGTCTTTCTTTTATTGGCTTATTTAGCTTAGCATAATACCCTCCAATGCTATCAACATTGATGTAAATGGTAAGATTTCATCCTTTTTGATGGCTGAGTAATATTCCATTGTGTGTGTGTGTGTGTGTGTGTGTGTGTGTGTGTACATACCACTTCTTTTTTTTTTTTTTTTAAGATTTTTTATTTATTTATTTGACAGAGAGACAGCAAGAGAGGGAACACAAGCAGGGGGAGTGGGAGAGGGAGAAGCAGGCTTCCCACAGAGCAGGGAGCCCGATGCGGGGCTCGATCCCAGGACCCTGGGATCATGACCTGAGCCGAAGGCAGTCGCTTAACCGACTGAGCCACCCAGGCACCCCACACCACTTCTTCTTTATCCATTCATCTGTCGATGGACATCTGGGCTCTTAACATAATTTGGCTTTTATGGACATTGCTGCCATAATCATTGGAGTGCAGGTGCCCCTTTGGATCACGTTTGTATCTTTTGGGTAAATACCTAGTAGTGCAATTGCTGGGTGTATAGAGTAGCTCTATTTTTAACTCTTTGAGGAACCTCCATACTGTTTTCCAGAGTAGCTGTAATAGCTTGCATTCCCACCAACAGTGTAAGAGGGTTCCCTTTTATCCACATCCTTGCCACCATTTGTCCTGACTTGTTAATTTTAGCCATTCTAACTGGTGTGAGGTGGTATCTCATTGTGGTTTTGATTTATATTTCCCTGATGCTGAGTGATGTTGAGCGTTTTTTCATGTGTTGGCCACTTGTATGTCTTCTTTGGAGAAATATCTGCTCATGTCTTCTGCCCATTTCTTGACTGAATTATTTGTTTTTTGGGTGTTGCGTTTGATAAGTTCTTTATAGATCTTGGATACTAGCCCTTTATCTGATATGTGGAATTTAAGAAACAAAACAGAGGATCATAGAGGAAGGGAGGGAAAAATAAAGTAAGACGAAATCAGAGAGGGAGGCAAACTAAAAGAGATTCTTAACTATAAGAAAAAAACTGAGGGTTGCTTGAGGGGAGGTGTGGGGGGGATCGGGAAACTGGGTGATGGGCATTGAAGAGGGCACTTGATGTAATGAGCACTGGGTGTTATATGCAACCAATGAATTACTGAACTCTACATCTGAAACTAACGGTACACTATATGTTAACTAATTGAATTTAAATAAAATAAGTAAAAAGAAATAAAAAAGAGAGAAAAAGATTTTGTTTTGATTTCATTTTTCAATGCTTCAATTTGTAATGAACTGCTTGCTGCTTTCAAGTTTTCTCTTTTCTTCATGTTTAGCCTCTCCAGTCAGGCTTTTGGTTCTACCCTGAAACTGCTCATATCTAGGTCCCCAGTGATCGTCATGTTGCTAAAGCCAATGGCCAGTTCTCAGGCTTCATCCTTCTTGCTTGGCAGCATTTGGTGAGGTAGATTGCCCTCCCTCATACACTTTCTTCATTTGGCTCCTAGGACATTACTTTCTTCTGGTTTCCTTTCTATACCACTGGGCATTTTTCTGATCGAAAAATGTAGTGCATTAGTCATTCAGCATACCAAAACGGAGTCTCAGTCTAGTCTTTGGGAATCCCTAGGAGGTTTCAAAAGCAAAAACAGGGTGACTTAAAGTAGGCTGCTTATGTTCTTGAATTAGTTTCATCAGGTATAATGTAGAAGGGTTTGGACTGCATGGTCTTGAAGTTATCTGGCACTGCCCCCATTCTTAGAAAATACTATATGATCTAAAGTTAACCAGATAAAGAGACAAAAAAAAAACAACCCAGTATTCTATTGTATAATCCATTCTAACCATGTTGGGGCCTTAGGTTAATCTCATAGCTCTTTTGAGCCTTAGTCATCTCATCTGTTACATGGGGAATAATATCTTTCCTGCCCTTCTTAAAAAATGGTTATAAATATCAAAACAAATGATATTTTGTAGATGAATTTACTTCAAGAATGCTGTAACACTATGTGATAAGGAGGGGGATGTGTACATTGTCTTAAAAGCACAGCGGAGTATTTTGATATAAAAATTTTACGATGTGACATTCATTCCCTCTGATAGTCTTTTCCATTACAGGAAATGTGAACTTCATTTTCAGTTGCTCAGGCCAACCCAATCTTGGGACGATGCATTTCTTTTTTGTTCCTCTTAGAGTCAACCATATTAGAAAATACTTGAATTTCTACCTTCAAAATCTGCCTGACAGTCCAGTCACTTCCTACCACATTCCGCCAACTTGTCAGCATCTTTCTGATACATACTACCATTGTCTTTCACCAGGATTGTTGCAAGAGCTCCCTGGACTCTGGCTTTTGTACTTAGCCCAGGTAGTCTGTTCTCTACACATCCGCCACCGTGGGCTTGCTATAGCATTTAGATATTATGTTACTTCTCACTCAAGACCCTGCATAGGTTTTCAGTTTCACTCAAAATAAAAGACAGTTTACTCATAATGACCTACCAGAGCACACTCCACTCTCCTTACCTCTCTGAATGCATCTCCTGCTGACTTTACACAGTCTGTTTCTTCTGCCTTGAACTCTTATTTCTCAAATTTCTACATGATTAATTCCCTTCCCTCCAAAATTTGTGCTCAGAGGTCATTTTCTCGATACCTTGGCTTCCCTATTTAAAATCGCAGTCCAGGGCGCCTGGGTGGCTCAGTTGGTTAAGCGACTGCCTTCAGCTCAGGTCATGATCCCAGGGTCCTGGGATCGAGTCCCACATCGGGCTCCTGGCTCAGCGGGGAGCCTGCTTCTCCCTCTGACCCTCTCCCCTCTCATGCTGTTTCTCTCCTGCTCACTCTCTAATAAATAAATAAATAAATAATCTTTAAAATCGCAGTCCATTCCACCATTGTGACTCTTCTAATCCCCCTCCATAATTTTTATTTTTCTATATCATCATCATCCTCTAACATACCATACCATACACATATTTATTATATTTATTATTTATTGTCTCCCTTTCCCAGCTGAATAATGCAGGGGTTTTTGTCTTTTTCTTTTTCCACTAATGTATTCCAGGCACTCAAGAGAGTACCTGGTATGTAGTTGGCATTCGATACTTCTTAAGTGTCACATGATTAAGTTCTGAAGGCATTACTGCTAAGTGGGTATTATATCTGTTTTGTAGCTACATAAATGGATATGTGGAGAAGCCAAATAACTTCTCCAACACCACACAGTGGGGAAACTGCATGGCCTGGATTCAGGCCACAGGTTTTGCATCGTACCACTATCGTGTCTTATTTTGTATCGTGATTCTGATTGCTATGTCCAGAGCCAGAGGATGAGAATGCTTCAAAGGAGGGGCTTGTCAGTGGGCTCAACAGCTTTCCGAAATGCCAGAAAGAAGGAAGATTAAGAAAAAAGGCTACGGTTCTTTGTAACTAGATGATAGTGATCTTTGTAAAAGCTGGTTCAGTAGCATTGGAGCCAAAATCAAAGAACAGTGGATGAGAGAGTGAATGGAAAGTAAGTAAAAGGAGAATGGGAATAAGTACGACTCTTCAAAAATTCTGGGGATGAGAAGGAGAAAGATTGGAGTTGCAGGGAAACAAAAGATTTCTTTTTTTAGGATGAGTAAGACTTGAGCATATTCATAGGAAGAGGGAAAGGAGGTTAAAGATGGGGAAAAATGTGGGTATAAGTATAGAGGTAAATAGAAGGGACTGCTTTCTAGGAAGAGCCAACTTAGTGGGTAAAGTGACACGTGGACATTCATGGAATTTCCTGACCAGGTTGTTGTGGCTATGCTGTGAGGCATGGGGTCTGTGGTAAAGCAGGTATTAAATCTTCCCTCCACTTCACTTGTCCTTGTCCCTTGAAAGAAACTGGTCCCATTTTCCTGAGAAGTTTTTCCTACAAGTTAGTACTTTTGTCAGTCCTCCTACCTCAGTTCCAAATACCACTGTCTTCTCGCTCTGAAGCAGATGACATTATCTTTGAGGGAAGAGAGTAGCCAGCAGGCACAAGTTCTTTCAACTCATCTCCTCACTTCTGATCTTGCATCATCACTGACCTTTACCTCCTTTCCTCCCATCTCGATGGAAAGGCATCCTGTTTTTCCCCAAGGTTAAAATTTAAGTCTAGAATCATCATCTGTCCTTAAAGGTATTTTTTATAAATTTTTTTTTCATTCTGAAACTATTCATCAAGTTCTTTTTTTCAAAAGATTTTTATTTTTTTAAGTGATCTCCACCCAATAAGGGGCTTGAACTCAAAACCCTGAGATCAAGAGTCTGCTCCACCGACTGAGCCCAGTTAGGCGCCGCATCAAGTTCTTCATCTGTACTGATAAACAAGATCTCCTGTATATAGAATATTCCCTCTAGATATCACTTTTCTGAATTTTCCACCAAAATATAATGATTTCCTTTATTAAAACAACATGTGTTTAACTGACTATTATTAAACCAACATGTATCTAAGTGACCACACTGGACATTATATTTGGCATTGGAAAAACCTAAGATAAGTATCTTCAGGCATATAGACTGAGGAAGATAGAAACATAAACAGATTATAATACCATGTATTAAGTATAATAGTGCCTATTTTCACAGTAAAATGGACATCTTTTCCCATGGGATGTTCTTCCTATAATTTTCTTTTTGAGTGACACAGATTTTCTTTGTTCTCCTAAGCTCATTTGAATTGAGTTTCTGTGGCTTGGAGAAAAAGAATATTGATTAATAGACTCAAGTCATCTAACTCAGTAATTGTCAGAGGAGACTTCCAGGAAAGCTTTGTGGAAGAAGTAATGAGTAAAGTGAGTAATTATTAAATGAATAAGAATCAGGCTCTAGTCAGAGTAAGTAAGGGGCAAAGGTGGGTATGAGGAGGCAGTCAGGGTAGAAGAAATAGCACCAATAGAAGTTCTGAGGGGAGACACAGCTTAGTGTGTGTAGGAAAATGTCAGTTGGTTTCTCTGGAGAGGGAAGTACATGGCAGGAAACAGCAGGTGAAAAGACTGGAGAAATGGCCAGGTATCAGAACACAGAGTATCTCAATAGGTCATGTGAGTGACTTTGGACATTGTCTTTAGGTATGGGGAGCCAAGCAGGGGAGTCATATGACCAAGTTTGGCTCCTGGTAGGATGGATATAAAGAGGACAAGTCTTAAAACATATCATCTTCAATCTTGAACCCATTTTCTGATTGCCAACTCCCCCTACACTTCCCGTTGCTTCATTTTTTTTTTTTTTAAAGTAAGAGAGCATTTATGGCTCGCTGCCACTTAAAGATGTTGACCTTCCCTGCTTAGCATCTCACATCAGTATTTTAAATCATATTCATGGACATCTTTGTTTTGCAATTGGGAGAGGAGAACAAAACTCAGGATGAGAGGAAGGGTTGAACACCAGAAAAGTGAAACAGGAGAGAGGGCATTTGTGCCCAACAGTTCCTTTGAACTAAGTTTGATCCTCATTTTGAGAGTGAATGACTTAACCACACTGATGGACTCTGGCAGAAGGCGTTTTATTCAAGATGATTGGGATCAGTAGTTGTTTAATGAAAAAGTTTTATAAAATATGGAATAATAATCTTTTTTAAAAAATTAGTTTCAGAGGTAGAATTTAGTGATCCATTAGTTGCATATAACACCCAGTGCTCATCACATCAAGTGCCATCCTTAATGCCCATTACCCAGTTACCCCATCCCCCCACATACCTGCCCTCCAGCAACCCTCAGTTTGTTTCCTGGAGTCCAGCGTCTCTTATGGTTTGCCTCCCTCTCAATTTTCATCTCATTTTATTTTTGCTTCCCTTTCCCTACGTTCATCTGCTTTGTTTCTTAAATTCCACATATGAATGAAATCATATGATATTTGTCTTTCTCTCACTTATTTCACTTAGCATAATACACTCTAGTTCCATCCATGTTGTTGCAAATGGCAGGATTTCATGGAATAATAATCTTAACAGAAGGTATATATCTTTAATTCTATTTTAACCTAAATAAATATACTATAAGTAAAAATGATTTGCCAATCTTTTGATTTAGGGCCAAAACTAATTAGCTGCACTGATTAGAAATCTTTGTTTTTCTTGAAACCACAGCCTCAATTTGTCACATTTAAGTTTCTTTAAACTGATGTAAAAATTAAATTAATTATGAAACAATTTAATATAGAATTCTTCTAGATTTTCTCCAGTCTTTTACAGTTGCTTCTTATAGGCCTCATTTGATAGCAATATTTGTAGCAACTTTCCTTTGGAGGGATTGTGTGACACTATAAAAGGGCAACATGAGGAATCTTTCTGGTGACAGAAATGTTCTGTATTTTGACTGCTTTAATGTCAATATCCTGGTTGTGTTATTGTCTTATAGTTTTTCCAGATGTCACTATTGGGGGAAATTACTAAAGGGTACATTGGATCTCTCTGTATTATATCTTAAAATTGCATGTGAGGCTATAATAACCTTAAGTTTAATTAAAAAAAAATATTTATTGAGCCGCTGTTATGTGCCAGGCACTATTGTAGATACAGAAGATATTGCAGTAAATGAAACACAAAAATCTCTGCAGTTATAGAGTATACATTCTAATAGAGGAGAAATTCTAGTGGGTGAGCCCAAATTTGCCCAGTATTCTGCCTTGGCATGAAACACAGTGCCATTCTGGAGGATGGAAACATGGACGTCATAGGGTCATTTAGAAATAGTGTCCTTGAGATGGTCATTGACAAGGCATGTTCTCATGGCAGATGGAGAAGTTGTTCCAAATTACTTTGCAGGCAGCAGATGTGAGTGAGTGGGAGCCCAATCTAGAGAAAAAGGACATGGGAGGTGCAACATAATGATTCCAGTTGACTTACTGGCTTGTGGGTACATTAAAAAAAAATGAAAGCTTTGTGGAGGATGCTGAGGGTCTGCTGCTATCAGATGGAAGGCTATTGAAAAATTAACATTTGGGCTATATTTTCTGCCTTAGTTAAAAGCATCATCTACTTTGTCCCTCAGGCAGAGAAATATTAATGTCTTACTTGTCTCTTCTCCTTCCTAACACTCTAATCTGTCTACCTGGAATCTCCACCTCCTCACTTTCTCTAAACTTCCAGTATAAGTTTGATTGCTTTAACTCCTCAGTATCTATTCAGTAGTTTCATTTGTTAACCAAAATCTCACCACCATCATAATTCATGATTTACACTGTTTTCCAACTTACCTTTTAAAAATAAAAATCTGATCATGTCACACTTCTGCCTAAGGTTAGCCCCAGGTCCAAAATCTATAGACCGGCTTACAAAATGCCTCAGTACCTCACCCTATCAGATATTTCAGAACTCTGTTCTAAGCAGTCCCTGCAACATGCCCTGTCCTCATCGCTGACTTCCTTATCATCATCCTTATCATTCCTTGTATTTACATATACTTTCCCTACCATCTGAGTTCCCACCTTGCCATTCTGCCCAAACTCCAACTCAAGATTTAATATCTGTCCTAACATAACCTCTTTTCTGGAACTTTCCCTAAAATCCTCACATCTCAAAGTCAAGGAAAGGATTCTTTTACCACCGTAGCAGTTTCTATACAGCTGTCTTATAGCATTTGTCACACTGACTTGCAGTTATCTCTTGCTGAGTCTCTCTCCACTACAAGTCCTGCCACTAAGTAATACAGGAGGGATTGGGAAATCTTTCCAAAAGTAGATTCCTTCCTGTAATTGTTTTGGGGAGGAATTTTTCTCCTTGCTCATTTCTCCGTTTGTGCTTTTGCATTCTCAATCCTGGAGTGTTTGGATGTTCAGTTTTCTCTTGGAGGCAAAAAAGATCAAACCCAGCAGCACCCCGCCTTCCCCTCGCTCCCCAACCCACTGAGCTCTTTGCCAGTGTCCAGAATATGCCTTTATGTCACCTAGAAATGATTTACTTGAAAAAATAATCACCATTTGTCTTCCTCATTTGTTCCTTCTATTGACCTTGTGCTAAGGACAGCAGCTATTATCCCAACCATGTTCATACTTGAACCTTTGATTCAGGGAGATTTGTATGAATTCAGGTATTACTGTACTATGAACCCTGTCTCAGAGATCATCAGTTTTTTAAAGACTACTCATACAAAGGACACTATGTATTACTGAGCTTGAGATCTCTGTCTGTAAATTTGGTTGTCATCTATGTAGTGCCTGAGGTTCTTTAACATCAAAGAAATATATAGTGCTCTAATTTATCCACATCCTTACTATATCTACCAAGGAGATGCTATGTTGTCATGCTGATATATTCAGAACATTTCAGAGCCACACAGACCTTTACACTACTCTGCAAAATAATTATCAGAGCTTCTTGCATTTGCCAGTGCTTTTGTAATGATACACGGATAGCAGTGGATATCAAGGTCCAAAGAAGGACGGTTAGAGTGCCCTGAGACATACTCTGTGTTTTTATTAACACCTTAACTCACCCGTCCTACATTTTTTTCTGGTCTCATGCTATATTATTATTACTATGGTCATGCATCATAATCACGTACACACACACACACACACAGTGACACATACACATACACAGAGTGATGGATTATATATTTCTATTGTTCTCCTGAAGACCCTTAGTATTATGCATGTGATTTCACACTTAAAACATTTAACAACACTAAATTGAAAGCAGAAGAAGCAGGGGAGGGAACAGAAGGTGACAAATGAAGAGGGGGAGGGAGAGTGGGAAGGCAATGTGTAGCAGGAAGAGGCAAGGCATATGAGAAAACAGGGATGTGTCAAATTCATAGAAAATAGCAAGCCAATATCTGATTGATGGCATGCATTTATCGTGTGTCTCACGGTGCTTCAACCTAAGGGGTGCTGTCAATGAGAAAGGTAACTGTGTCACAGTGGCAGAGATCCCTATGTCTGCAGTAGCCATGGGTATAAAATTACTGACCTAGAAGTTGTTCTCCAAAGACTGGAGCATAGTGTTGCCTTCCTTTATTTATTTTATTCTTTCCATTCACATTTAGGAGGAAATCCCATCTTTTTGTTGTTGTTGTTCCAGAATCCCTGGAGGGCAGATTTATTCACCTACAGTTTCCAGAAGCCATCTGATTATAATCACCATGGGTAAGTCCAAAATCCCTACACTCACCTAGCAGTAAAAACAGTTCAGAGAGCAAATAGCCCAGCTCACTGAGCTGCTCCCTTCTCTGGCACTGTCCGTGGGCTTTGTGCTTCTTCAGTGCCAGACAAGCAGAAGTGCACAGTGGAGGGGCGCCTGGGTGGCTCAGTCGTTAAGCATCTGTTTTTGCTTGGGTCATGGTCTCAGGGTCCTGGGATGGAGCCCCGCATCGAGCCCCACAACGGGCTCCCTGCTTGCTCCCTGCTCTGCGGGACGCCTGCTTCTCCGTCTCCCACTCCCCCTGCTTGGGTTCCCTCTCTCACTGTGTCTCTCTCTGTCAAATAAATAAATAAAATCTTCAAAAAAAAGGAGGGGGCACCTGGGTGGCTCAGTCGGTTAAGCGTCTGCCTTCGGCTCAGGTCATGATCCCAGGGTCCTGGGATCGAGCCCCCATATCGGGCTCCCTACTCAGCGGGGAGCCTGCTTCTCCCTCTCCCTCTGCCTGCCACTCCCCCTGCTTGTGCTCTCTCTCTGTCAAATAAATAAATGAATAAAATCTTTTAAAAACAAACAAACCAAAAACAAACAAACAAAAAAAAGTGCACAGTGGAAAGAAGGGCTTTGAAGTGGCACAGACCTGAATTGCAATTCTAGCTCTGAAATAATATGACCTTGGGAAAATTACCTAACTTTTTCAAGTCTCTATGTCCTCAACAAGATTATTGTAAGGACTAACTGTACCAGCATTAATACCTGGCATACCAAGTCCTATAAATGGAAGTTTCTTTCTTCTTTATATCTACCTTAGCTGTTCACTCTTTGGGAATCTCAACTTGGACAGAAATGACCTCCCTAAGATTCTGACTTCTCGAGACATACGTGCTAACTCTGGAAGTCTCTGCCGGCCACAATCAGCAGGGGTGCTATCTTGGGTAGGAAGCTGTCCCAGTGGATGTGGTGGCTTCACTGATAGGATAACTTCCAGAGTCACTATCACAAAGAGTTACAGCAGGGCAGGGAGAAAACCAAAGGGTTCTTGTTGAAGGAACTGTGTTGATAACCAAACACGCGGGCAAGGGCGTAGCTGGAGGAAAGTCTAAAGCCAATCTGGAGATACAGTGTCAGGACAGAACAACTAAACTGTTTAATGACCTTATTAATGCCTGGGTTTAGCCAAGTCTAAAACAAGCCAGGAGACTCCTCCTGCATGACAGGTTTACTGGCCTTGGTCACTTTTGCCCTACCTCCTGCCTTACTCTGGCATGATTTCATGCAGATTGCTAATGACTTAACACTAACAGTCTGAAAGATTACACAAAGATTTGCAAATCTCCTTTTGATTCCCTAATCCAGCAAGTAAGCTGAAACCTTGGTCAGAAAATATTTCCTAGATATCTGTACTTTCTGTTATTGTGTGGCTAGTTTCTTTAGGGAATCACTAAGGTTTTAGAGCAAAAAATTCTGAATATGATCCCAGGAAGACACATCTGAATTTTGTCTGAAAAATGCAATCATGGGAGAGTAGGCCCTGAAGGATGGACAAAATTTGAGTGAGTCAAGAAAAATGAGCAGGCCATTCTTAGTTGAGAAATGAATGAATTCATGGCAGTGGGGATGATCCTGGCTTAGTCAAAGTTTAAATACCAGGTAGAGAGGTTTCAACTAGAAATGGAGGAGGCAGGAGGAATCTCTGTGAGAAGATGTTAGCACCCACAAACTTTCAAGCCCTTCATACCTGACACAATTAGACAATATGTGGGTTTAAAAAAAAAATTTAAGATTTAATTAAAAAAAAAAAGATTTCATTTTTAAGTAATCTCTACACCCAACATGGGACTCCAACTTACAACCCCAAGATCAAGAGTTGCATGCTCTACTGACTGAGCCAGCCAGGGGCCCAGCAATATGCATTTTTGAGCACTAAGCAACTTACTTTATAACTGGCAAGAAATCAGAAAACATTTAAGTGTTCAGACTATTTCCTGTCAAGGCTTTAACAGTCACCCCTCATGTGAGAAGCACAAAGACCCTACATGACACTGTGGAAAGTTTCACTGTTAATAACGGGGTCCGTGAGTTCCTGAGAACCCCTGTCAGGTGGTGATACTATGTCTCAGAGTGCTAAGGTTGGAAAAAGAGGACTTGATAGATATCTTTCATCTAAGAGTTATTTATTTATTTTTTGTACTTGACACTGCTTTGAAGGTATTGAGGAAGAGCAAAAACAGCACCTTGCAAGGACAGTGAGATATCATTTACTTTTAATTACTCCCCAGCTCTCATCCTTAATTACCTACTATGTTAGCTGGGATTTATTGCAGAGCAATAATAGTGATGCTTTGCATTTACATAGTCCCTTTCTCCAAGGAGTTCAATGTACTCATAGTTATGACTTCACTATTAATCTAAAAATTAAAAATGTTAAAAAAAAATTACAGGGCGCCTGGGTGGCTCAGTCGTTAAGCGGCTGCCTTCGGCTCAGGTCATGATCCCAGAGTCCTGGGATCGAGCCCCACATCAGGCTCCCTGCTCAGCAGGAAGCCTACTTCTTCCTCTCTCACTCCCCCTGCTTGTGTTCCTGCTCTCGCTGTCTCTCTCTGTCAAATAAATAAATAAAATCTTCAAAAAAAAAAAAAATTCCACGGATAAGGAAGTTATAAAGGAACTATCTTCCCATTTTTCAGGTGGGACATATCCTAGAGATAGTTCACAGTAACAGCCAAACTTGAGGGACCCCGATAATCACCTTTCCCCTCTATATTTTACATGTTTTGTTTATTATACATGGTTCTTATGTTTGCTGATTAAAAAATATTTTCCAAGATATATAAAATGAAAATATCACAAAAGATTAAATAGTAATAATCCTATCAGGAGTGCAATACCTTGTCCACTCCAAGATTCAAATAATGGATCCCAACTTTTTTTTTTTTTTAGTATGAAAATTCTTGCACAGTAGCAAAATATTATGAATATGCCAAAAGGATAGAATTTGCATCTTTAGGTCCGTTGATTAGAAAATATGTAATTAGAAAATTTACTGTGAATTATGCCGGAATATTTTTTATTCCATCCATTATCCTAAAAAAAATCCTGTGAGATAAGTGAGGGTAGCTCTAATTAACATCATTCTGTAAATGCAGAATGTTATTCACTCCAGTCTACATTCAATGAGCTTATACCCTTATTGCTTCAGACCTTGTAATCCCATTGCTTCTCAGAGGTCTGCCTCCCAGTGTTGAGAACAATTGGTTTAAGTTTTAAAACCATTGTTTTCAGGAACAACTGCTCATATACAGAATAATTATGTTGAACTTAAAACAAAGAACTGAAGAACATCATTCAACATTCAAGAGCTCCTCGGTAGTTGGTGAGCTACCCTGTAGGGTTAAAACTACTTAGACATTAAAACAATGGAATTTACATGCTTCAGAGGGTTTCTTTCCCCTTATCTTGTCTGTTAGAATTAATAAGTTAGAAGCATTCTGCTCAGAATGGAGGCTTGATTGCTTGCCTTTTGCTAAGGATCTGAGACGTGAGGAGACTGCAGTT
The DNA here is from genome assembly GCF_054177405.1 of Leptonychotes weddellii. Lineage (NCBI taxonomy): Eukaryota > Metazoa > Chordata > Mammalia > Carnivora > Phocidae > Leptonychotes > Leptonychotes weddellii. Next base: position 154,934,576 of record NC_138369.1, on the reverse strand, counting down.
TGAGATATTTACAGAGTAAGCACCTTTTGGACCCGAAACTGCCTTGCATAGTTTCTGTCTTTATATCTTATTGTTTGTATTTAAACACACTCTACTGCTAATAAACACATACTAGAAATTACAAGGTTTTTATGCCCAGGCTAGAGATCGTAAGGTAAACCAAGTGCTTTTTTTTTTTTTCCCCCTAATTTTTTTCCCCCTATTTGAGTAGTAAATTATGGCACACAAGATCAAGAAGTATCATGATCATCTTCTTCTAGAATTTTGTTTAGTAGTCTTCCCCTCTGGTTGTTATAGATAATCTTAGAAAACAAGTGAAGTTTGGAAAAAGGCAATGGGATTTTTTTTTTTTT
>NC_138369.1:154758496-154933723 GCF_054177405.1 Leptonychotes weddellii | reverse complement strand
GCCGTCTTGCTCCGCCCCTCCCCAAAGGGATTTTGATTAGAAGGCATTTATTCCTAATTCTTGTTTAGATTTTACCTTATATTGCTTTGAGATTCAATTAGAATTACGCTACACAACAAAACTAAATTTATGTTGCATCTTTCTTTTAAAGGAAAAGAAGAGTTTGGAAGCAACATTTTGTTTATTGGGTAGGATATTGAAAAGGAATTTGCAAATTAGCAATTGCCTCTGAATCAGTTTCTTGATTATATTAATTATCTGTTATGCCTTAGTTCTCCATTTACAGAACGAGGTTAATTATAGCTAACCTCACTTATCCCATAGGACTTTTTAGGAGAATGGATGGAATAATAAATATACCAGTATGTCTAAAGTGAGATATTAAAAACACAAATTATAACACTATAACACTGTTTTAGTATAGGAATTAACTACAGAAAGGATTTTTTTTTTTTAAGTGAGAATATTTACTATAAAAGAAAGATCCTCAGAATTGGGGAGGGAAAGGGTGAGAAAGGATAACAGGGAAGGGAGGGGAGAAGATTATTTCAGCAATAAAAAGATTTTAAGTTCTCTGCTGTATCATTTCATTGGAGAGAATTCCAGTGTCGGGTTTGGGGTTTGAGAATGACAGGGCCCAGTAGATGGAGAGGGGGCCCTAGATCTCTGTGGCCTGTGAAATTCTGAAGGGTAGGAGGTAGAGCTGACACTGCTGGGATCTAAAGTGGGTATATTTAGAGCTGAAGTTATTGGCTGACCCCATAAACCAGCTTCGGCTCCATTGTATCTCCTCAATTGTTCAGTGAGATGGTAATTTATCTCTGAGCCCAGAACTGAAAGTTTTAGCCACTGTCCTCTTTTCTCTTTCCTCATCTTCCGTATCCAAGAAGTCTTAAGATGCCATCAAAAATTTTTACCCGTGGGGCGCCTGGGTGGATCAGTGGGTTGAGAGTCAGACTCTTGGTTTCAGCTTAGGTCATAATCTCCAGGTTGTGAGATCGAACCCCACGTCGGGATCCATGCTCAGCGAGGAGTCCGCTTGGGATTCTTTCCCTCTCCCTCTGCCCCTCCCCTCCATTTTCTCTCTCTCCCTCTCAAATAAAATAAAATAAATAAATACAATCTTCAAGATTTTTTCCCCCTGCCTTATCACTTCCAGTTCTGTCTGCCTCTTCACTCATTGCTGCCACTGAAATCCTGCTGCTCTCATTTTGTATGGGTTCTCCGGGTCTCGGACTGCAACAGACCCAGGACTGGTCTTAAATGATTACTTTCAGGAGGTCAGCTGTCTCTTCATGAATCTTTGTTGACTCCTCATCTGCAACTGAATGAAGTTCAGACCCTGTCATCTACTCTGCTTGAAATTGCCAAAAGCTTACCCAAACTCACCGAATCAGACTGACCTCCCACCAATGCCCTTAATACTCTGTGCTTCCTCCTCACTCAGAGGCTATATTGCAGCTGTTCCTCTCGACTTGGAACTTCTTCTACTCTCCAACATCTTTTCTAATTCAGGCAGTCAAGGTACTCCTCAAATTCCAACATTGGTGTGCTGGAAACTCTATCAAGTGTGTGTATCTCTTCTCAACTCTGTGTCCAGTGACATCATTCCAGTAGTTTGGAATCAGCTGTGGTGGGAATATTTGCACAATAGCAATTGGTGAACAGTAAAAATCAGGATTCCCTACCCCACCAGAACCCGTTTTTAAACCAGTATACCACTGCTACCACCTCTAAATCTTTGGCTGTTCACACTGACTTACTTTTTGTATCACTCATTTGTACACTTGTTTATGTACTAACTACTTTTATTTTATTTATTTTTATTTTTTTTTAAGATTTTATTTATTTATTTGACAGAGAGAGCACAAGTAGGCAGAGTGGCAGGCAGACGGAGTGGTCCAGTTTCATTCTTCTGCATGTTGCTATCCAGTTTTCCCAACACCATTTGTTGAAAAGATTGTTTTTCCATCAGATATTCTTTCCTGCTTTGTGAAAGATTAGTTAATTATATAGTTGTGGATCTATTTCTGGTTCCTCTATTCTGTTTTATTGGTCCGTGTGTCTGTTTTTGTGCCTGTACCATACTGTCTTGATGATTACAGCTTTGTAATACAGCTTGAAGTCCAGAATTGTGATGCCTCCAGTTTTGTTTTTCTTTTTCAGGATTGCTTTGGCTATTCATGGTCCTGTGTGGTTCCATACACATTTTAGGATTGTTTGTTCTAGCTCTTTGGAAAACGCTGGTGATATTTTGATAGGGTTTGCATTAAATGTGTAGATTGCTTTGGGTAGTATAGACATTTTAACAATATTTGTTCTTCCAGTCCATGAGCATGGAATGCTCTTCCATTTCTTTGTGTCCTCTTCAATTTCTTTCATAAGTGTTCTGTAGTTTTCACAGTATAGGTCTTTTACTTCTTTAGTTGGACTTACTCCTAAGTATCTTACTGTTTTTGGTGTAATTGCAGATGGGATAGATTCCTTGATTTCTTTTTCTGCTGCTTCCTTATTGGTGTATAAAAATGCAACAGATTTCTGCACATTGATTTTATATCCTGCAACTGTGCTGAATTCATATATGAGTTCTAGCAATTTTTTTGGTGGAGTCTTTTGGGTTTTCTACATAGAGTATCGTCTCATCTGCAAATACTGAATGTTTGACTTCTTCTTTGCCAATTTGGATGCATTTTATTTCTTTTTGTTGTCTGATTGAAGAGGCTAAGATTTCCAGTACTATGTTAAGTAGTAATGGTGAGAGTGGACATCTTTGTTTTGTTCCTGACCATAGGGAAAGGCTCTCAGTTTTTCCCCAGTGAGGATAATAGTAGCTATGCGTCTTTCAAATATGGCCTTTATGATGTTGAGATATGTTCCATCTATCCCTATTTTGTTGAGGGTTTTTATTAGGAAAGGGTGCTGCATTTTGTCAAATTCTTTTTCTGCATCTATTGAGAGGATCATATAGTTTTTATCCTTTTTTTTTTTATTAATGTGGTGTATAACATTGATTGATTTGCTAATACTGAACCACCCCTGCAGCCCAGGAATAAATCCCACTTGATTGTGGTGAATGATTCTTTTAATGTACTGTTGAATTCGATTTGCTGGTATTTTACTGAGAATTTTGGCATCCATGTTCTTCAGAGATATTGGACTATAATTCCCTTTCTATTGGGGTCTTTGTCTGGTTTTGGAATCAAGATAATGCTAGCCTTATAGAATGAATTTGGAAGTTTTCCTTCCATTTCTATTTTTTGGGACAGTTTGAGAAGAATAGGTTTTAACTTTTTTTTTTTTTTTAAGATTTTATTTATTTATTTATTTGAGAGAGAGACAGAGTGCACAAGTAGGGGGAAGGGCAGAGAGAGAGGGAGAAGCAGGCTCCCCAGTGAGCAGAGAACCAGATGTGGGGCCTGAGCCAAAGGCAGACCCTTAACGACTGAGCCACCCAGGGACCCCAGTTTTAACTCTTCTTTAAATGTCTGGTAGAATTGTCCAGGGAAGCCATCCAGCCTAAGACTTTTATTTGCTGGGAGATTTTTGATTACTGATTCAATTTCTTTGCTGGTTATGAGTCTGTTCAAATTTTCTATTTCTTCCTGTTTCGGTTTTGGTAGTTTGTAAGTTTCTAGGAATTTGTCCATTTCTTCCTGGTTGCCCAGTTTGTTGGCATATAATTTTTCATAGTATTCTCTTATAATTGTATTTCTGTGGTGTTGGTTGTGATCTCTCCTCTTTCATTTATGATTTTATCTATTTGGGTCTTTTCTCTTTGCTTTTTGATAAGTCTGGCTAGGGGTTTATCAATTTTATTCTTTCGAAGAACCAGTTCTTAGTTTCATTAATCTGTTCTACTGGTTTTCTTTGTTTTTATAACCTTTATTTCTGCTTTAATCTTTATTATTTCCCTTCTTCTGCTTGCTTTAGGCTTTATTTGCTGTTCCTTTTCTAACTCCTTTAAGTGTAAGGTTAGGTTTTGCATTTGATACTTTTCATGCTTCTTGAGGTAGGCCTTTACTGCAATATACTTCTCTCTTAGGACTGCCTTTGCTGTTTCCCAAAGGTTTTGGGCTGTCATGCTTTCATTTTCTTTTGCTTCCATGTACTTTTTAAAAATTATTCTTTAATTTCCTGGTTAACCCATTCATTCTTTAGTAAGATGTTCTTTAACCTCCACTTGAGGTCTTTCCAAATTTTTTCTTGTGGTTTACTTCATTTCATAGCATTGTGGTCTGAAAACATGCATGGTATGATTTTGATCTTTTTGTACTTGTTGAGGGCTGATTTGTGACCCAATATGTGATCTGTTCTGACGAATGTTCCATGTGCACTTGAGAAGAATTTGTATTTTGCTGTTTTAGGATGAAATGCTCTGAATATATCTGTTAAGTCCATCCGGTCCAGTGTGTCATTCAAACCTATTGTTTCCTTGTTGATTTTCTGCTTAGATGATCTGTCCGTTGCTGTAAGTGGGGTGTTAAAGTCTTCTACTATTATTGTACTATTATCAGTGAGTTTCTTTGTGCTTATTATTAATTGATATATATATTTGGGTGCTCCCAAGTTGGGAACATGAATATTTACCATTGTTAGATATTCTTGGTGGATAGACCCCTTAATTATCATATAATGCCCTTCTTCCTCTTTTGTTACAGTCTTTGTTTTAAAATCTAGTGTGTCTGATATAAGTATGGCTACTCTGGCTTTCTTTTGACCTCCATTAGCATGCTAGATGGTTCTCCATCACCTCAATTTCAATCTGCAGGTGTCTTTAGGTCTAGTCTCTTATAGGCAGCATAATCAATGGGTCTTTTTTTTTTTTTTAATCCTTTCTGATACCCTATGTCTTTTGATTGGCCCATTTAGTCCATTTACATTCAGAGTGATTATTGAAAGGTATGAATTTAGTGTCATTGTGTTACCTGTAGATTTGGTGTCTCTGGTGATGTTCTCTGGTCCTTTCTAGTCTTTATTGCTTTTGGTCTTTTTTTCCTCCACTCAAAGAGTCCCCCTTAAAATCTCTTGCAGGGCTGGTTTAGTTGTCACAAACTCCTTTAGTTTTTGTTTGTGTGGAAAACTCTTTATCTCTCCTTCTATTCTGAATGACAGCCTTGCTGGATAAAGATTTCTTGGCCGCATATTTTTCCCATTCAGTACGTTGAGTATTTCCTTCCCCTCCTTTCTGGCCTGCCAACTCTCTGTGGGCAGATCCACTGTGCATCAGATCTGTCTTCCCTTGTAGGTTAAGGACATTTTTTCCCTTGCTGCTTTCAGGATTCTTTCCTTGTCTGTGTATTTTGTGAATTTTAGGATGATACGCCTTTGCAATGGTCAGCTTTTGTTGAATTTAATGGGAGTTCTTGTGCTTCCTGGATTTTAAGGCCTGTGTCCTTCCCCAGATTAGGGAATTTTTCTGCTAAAATTTGTTCAAATAAACCTTCTGCCCTTTTATCTCTCTCTTCATCTTCTGGGACTCCTGTGATACAAATGTTATTACTTTTTTTTTTTTTTTTTTCAAATGTTATTACGTTTTAATAAGTAGTTGAGTTCCTGGACGCCTGGGTGGCTCAGATGGTTAAGCGTCTGCCTTCGGCTCAGGTCATGATCCCAGGGTCCTGGGATCGAGTCCCGCATCGGGCTCCCTACTCCTTGGGAGCCTGCTTCTCCCTCTGCTTCTCTCTCTCTCTCTCTGTCTCTCATGAATAAATAAATAAAATCTTTAAAAAAAAAAATAAGTAGTTGAGTTCCCTAAGTCTACTTTTGTGGTCCATTACCTTTCTTAAGGAAAGTCAAATTAAATGCAATGTTCACATTTTAATTTTGTATGCTCGTAGGCACCCAGCTACTCACAGCATCCATTTCCCTCTCTTTGCTTCTTGATCTTTTGATGGTGTCTGGCAAATGAAAGCACTGAAGCCTTTGACTGGGAGACTGTTAAAGAGGCTTGAGAACTATTATTTTTAAATCTTTGAGGGGGGTTGCTGGGGCACACTCAGTTTATTACCTTGAAGTCCATGGTCTCACGCTAGGGAGACTGTCATTGTCTCTGCAGTGTCTTTAGTCATTTCCCACGTGATTCAGCAAATGCCTGACTGCTCTTTTGCTCTTCTCTTATTTGTCTTGTTTTGCTCCTAGATAGGATTCCCAGGTTCACAATTGGATTTGGTTAAATGTAGTAAGTGCTGTTCTATCTGGCCTATGCAGTCCTTTCTCTGCTTTTGGCACATTGTTGGGTAAACAAATGTCCTAATCTAATTTATATTGACAGGCTTTTGTAAAAGTGTTCTTCTCTGGAGCCACCATAGGAACATAGAATTTGCTTTCTTGTCTAGATACTACCCAAATGACTTGCTTATTCAAAGGCATCCTGCCTCTTTCCTTCTTGACCTTCCTGCTTGCAATCTTTTCAGATCAGTGGGTTGCCTTTCTTATTAGCTCTGTGAGAAACGGGGAGGCGAGTACAGTAATAATCTTCTGTCATCTTCATTCATGAACATTTCTCTTTCTTTTCTGTGCATTTTAATTCCTCTAGTAACCCAGCCATAACCATAGCCAGTACTCTTTCCTAGATGTCTGTGTTCTTCTCTATCATCTTTTCCTTAGGTGATAACTGCTTATCACATTCTTGCTGGATTTTCTTTCAAGCTCTCAATACTGAATCTGGCTCTATAATAAATCTGAGTAGGTATCTTCTTAAAGAAATTCCATCATAAGTGATAAGTTCATTCAACTCAACACTCTTTTAAGATTCTTCAGGGGTCTTAAGAATAGGTTTCACCTATATGCTAGCTGTAACAGGTTCTTTTTGTTCCAAATGGGGCTCACCAGTTCTAAGCTCATTGCAGCTAGATGTTGGGATGCATTTCCTTAGATATGAAACCTGAATCACCCCTCCGAGGCTCATGGCAAAATAGGCTGTTGCTGGCTTACTCACCTCTCAGCAACTCTTCCCCAGACAACCATTTGCAAAATCTCTGAGAAATTGATTATAGGAGAGTTCCAACTTTGGAAAGACCCATGATCTCCATTTCTGTGTGTCGCAGAGACAAATACAAGGGGACATACAGGGATTGGCAGAAAGAGGTGTTTGGACAACCAATTTTGTTGTCCTCAGCAACTCAATTTAAAAAACTTCTGAAAACTCTTTAGAGACCATGCTTGGTAATTATACTAGAATTCCTCTTCCTTAGATATAGCCTAGCAGTGAGTTGGTCTTGCCAAAGTTTATGCTGAGCTTTACCCTTTATTGACTTCTTTTCTTATATTTAAGTGTGTGCTGTCAAAAGTGTGTGCTATCTCTACTTTCATTATTTCTAAACCAACATGAAAAAATAAGCAGGAACAGAGGGACCTCTTGACTATAAAAATATATTTGTGTGGGTAGGGTGTAGTTAGAGTTGATGGCATTAAAAGGGGTGCTGGTGTTTTAAGATGTACCTGAGATTTGTTTTAATCAGGTAGACTAAGACACATAGACAAAGAAATGGCTTTCATGATGAAAGAAGTTTTTATACTCACCAATTTCTAGAAACATGAAGCATGGAATGCCATGCTGGGCCACACAGGGAAATGCCAGGGCTGGTCAAAGGCAGAGGGAGCAGAAGGCAATGTGGGCAAAATTCATTCCTCCAAGAGCCCTGGTTCCTTTTATTGGAGGAATGTTAGAAACTAAAATCTGAAAGCTATTCTTTTTCTTTCCGAAATTGTCTTGCATTGACTTACATGTTTTATATTGACTAAGATTTCTAGAAGACTGATAGGGAATAAGTGAGGTAGGGGAAGCAGGTTTAGGATTGGCTAGTTTGGATAATTTTGGTGGGTTCTGGGAAATAAGGGCTTTCTCTAGTTGTCTGGTACCTGGCCCTGGGGTAGATGGATAAAGGCCCTGAATACAAGAGCTAGTTAGATAAAGAGGGTAGTTGTGGGGTCGAGCTTTGGATTTGTTGGTTTGCATATGAAAAGCATGCTCCCAGGCAAGTTGTTTGCTCTCTCTAGGAAATTGGCTAACCTTGGAAAGGACAGTCTCTTCTATTGTCATGCAAGATGTCAAAGCATCAGAGAAAAAGACATGTTCAATACAGTTGGTAATGTTTAAAAAACACCAACAAAACACAACCTGATTTGTAGCACTTGCCAAATTCCATAGGTTCTTGTGCAAGGCTATTACTTAATGTAATCTGTTTTTAAGGACATCTTCTCTGACAGACATGGCTATACAGGAGTGCTTTGATAAGGGAGAAATTAGAGCTAAAATGATACAGTAGGGGGTCATGATGGCACCTGAGGCTCACCTTGGTGCTGGGAAAGGATTTCAGTCATGATCAATTTAGTATTTTCCTCCCTGTGCTCACTTTTATCCCTTGTGCAAACAATTAGTGCATTTACAGTAATGTTGCCTAAAATGGATTAGGGAATTGAGCGTGGAATTAGAAATTTTCTTAAGAATTTGAGGAAATAAAGAAGAGTTTGTGGAGAATTTTATTTCACCAGCTTTAAGTAAGAAAATAAAACAAAAGAGGATGCCTGGGTGGCTTAGCTGGTTAAGTGTCTGCCTTCAGCTCAGGTCATATCTCAGGGTCCTGGGATCTAGTTCTGTGTCTGGCTCCCGGCTCAGTGGGGAGTCTGCTTCTTCCTCTCCCTCTCCTTCTACCATTCCCTCCCGCTCAGTCTCTCTCTCTCTCTCTCAAAATAAATAAATAAAATCTTAAAAAAAAAAGAAAACAAAACAAAAATTCTCTTCTGAACTATCCTTAAGCCATGAAATTTAGAATTTAAAAAAAAATTAAAAACTTACCTTTAATAATTCATGTTTTAAAATACATGTGTAACTGGCAACTTTAATATTTTCACAAATTCATGTTTCAGAAACTAATGTTTCTTTAAAAAAAATTAATGTAGAAGAAAAATAGGAAAGTTAATTTTCTCATAAAGTAATCTATTCCTAATATTCGGAGGTAATTTTCCATGGCTTTCTTACATTTCTATGCATCTTTTGAGCAGAGCTACTAACTGCCTTTCTTCTCTCTTTTCCAGAATATTTGTGCAGAAAATAGACTTGGAAGATAGAGATAGTGTCCCTACTGGAACAACATTTGGCCAGACTTATTGTCCATTAAAAAAAATTCGAGTTCCCTGAGCTTAGGGTTCCTCTTCTGTAGTGTAGCCCACTGTTTACAGGCATTGGTCTGGTCCTCTTTGTGTCATCTTGTGGGAATTAAGGCTCAGGGAATTGGTGCAAATGCTGACTCTCTGCTTATTACTATTCCTGTGAGAAACTGTCCTTCACCTCTGATCCAGGAGTCTCATGTCTGCTACCAGTCTTCATGAAACTGGCAGATTGACTTGTTAGCTTACAAGCAGGGTATGAGTTCAGACCCTCCATAGTTTTTGACACCTAGAGAAACTTGTGCACATTTGTACCAGGGTACCTTATAAGAATATTCAGAATAGAACTGCTTGTGATATCCAAAAACTGGAGGTAAACCAAATGTGTACCAATATTGGAATAGATAAATACATTTTATACATTTATATGATGACATCGTACACAGTATATACATAAGTGAACAAACTACAACTCTATGTAGCAATGTGGATTAATTATGTAAGCATAATGTTGAAAAAAAGAGCCAATCACAAGATAATACATACATCCTGATCAAAACAGACACAAGTAAACTGTATTTTTAGATATAAATACATTGGTGGTAATGGTATAAAGAAAATGAAGAGATATTATAGTAAAAGTCATGATAGTTATCTCAGATGGGGAGAGAGGAGTATATTAAAGAAGAAACTCATGGGCGGTATCTGTAGGGCTGTCAGCACTTACTCTATGTCTGACCCAAGTGGTAGATGCATGAGTGTTTGCTTTATATTTATTCACCATCCTGTGTATTTGTGTTTAATGTACTTTTTGTGGGTATGGTATTTCATAACCAGAGTGGTTAGAATTACTTTAGAAACAATTCCTTCATCTATTATTCTTTGGATGATATAACCCAATGTATCTGTTCACTGTAAAGAATATAAACAGAGAAAAAAGTGAACTTTATAATAAAGATTAATTAAGCCTTTATAGTCAATAACCACCAAATTTTTAATACTTTGTTGAATAAGTTTCCTTGAAAATGTCACTTTTACAAATATGCCAGCCTATTAAAATGGGAATCAAAGTTTGTTTTGAGATTGATTCTTATGTGCTTCACTTTTGAGAGTCAGTACTGTGAACACATACATAAGGAATACATCTTTTTGAAGTACTGTACAGAAGGTGATAGGGTGATATTACTTATTTTCAAGAATATACCATTAACAAAATAAGTACTTGGAATTATTGATGCTATGTGTTATGCTTTTGAAAGAACATAAAGTATATGGTCATTTGATAAAATACATACATTTTCTGGTTAAGAAAAATTTTGTTTTTCTACTCCTTTATGTTCATTTCAATGTATTAAATATTAATCTTTCTTTGATCTGCCAACATATGCATGTCTAGGCATCCTCTTTGCTGATCGAAGTATTCCTATTTATTAAAAGAAAATACAGGAAATGTGCAGTTCCCAATCTTAACTATTTTTGAAGATTTTATTTATTTATTTATTTTAGAGAAAGCAAGAGGGGGAGAGTGGGAGAGAGAGAGAGAGAGCCAGGGAAGGGGCAGAGAGAGAATCTCAAGCAGATTCCCTGCTGAGCGGGGAGCCCGACATAGGGCCTGATCCCAGGACCCTGACATCACAACCTGAACCAAAATCAAGATCAAATGCTCAACCGACTGAGCTATCCAGGCACCCCTTAGATATTTTTAAAGCAATAAAAAAAGTTTTAAGGTTTTCCTGATTTGTCAATAAGGTTTAAAAAAGAATAATAGAAATAATAATTATGAGACTGATTTAGCTGTATAGTATGTTGAGTGGCTGAAACATTAGCGCTTTCTTCATATTTTAAACAGTTTGAAATTCTTTCATAGCTGCCGACAATTATATTACAGTTTCAGAGATCAATTGTAAAAGATGCTCTAGGGATGAGGAAATGAATGCCAAGCAAAAGAAGGGACTAAGACAAGGCCACAGAATGAACAGTAAGATTCAACACCAAGAAGTCAAGATTCAAGCCCAAGTTTGAAGCTCTTTTCTCAATTGAATCACAAGCCCCCACCCCCAAACCAAAGCCAGCAATACTTTAGGAAATTCTTCCATGACACCTGCTCCCTTCTTCCTCAAGCCCTACTTGTCTCCTTACACTTTTCCACTCAAGTTGAATTCACAACTCTCTAATTTTAGGCTCAATCCCTTTTCCTAGATAGGATGCATATGAGGGAGAGAGAAGAATGAAAGATTTCTGCAGCCCTTTGGGTTGATTTTTCATTAGCATAAATATAAGCAACCAGGACAACAGAGGACTCAGCAGCAGATGGCTGATAAGATCCCCTCTTGTTCAGTATATTCAGAAATGGAATTAATTTTTAATACCACATATTAGCTATCTTCTAATACATAGGTAGTCTCCTTGAAGTCCCTTCCAGTAAGCACAGATGCTGCTGATGGAATAAATGGAAGTCAGCCTGATCTAATAGAAAGTGTTTTTCCACCTTTTCCTGGGATAGCCATTTTAGTCTGAATTGTACTGGCAATATACTTATGAGACACTCAATAACTGTTAGCTCTACTGGGGTATGGCTGAGTGAATGGATCATGGCATAGTAGGGAAAGCACTGGACTGGAAGTCAGAGAAATTGAAATCAGGTTTTTTAGTTTTTTTGGAGCAGATGGTGGAGTAAAAACAAATCATTGACTGTTTTGGTTTCAGTTTATTCATTTGTCTAAACAAGCAAATCAATGAATCTGATGATTTCTAAGATACCGTTAGCTAGCTCTGTGTTTCTCAGACACTGTGAATGGTAAATACCACTCGTTATCTTCAACTATTCCAAGTAAAAAGAGAATAACTATATTTTTAATTTAATGACTTAAAGTATATTCTTCAATCTCCAAAGGCCAGTTACCCGACATTTTTATTCCATAGAATAAAATAGGTACAATGTAGAGAACCCTTAGTATGTTTCAGGTACTATATTAATTACTTAACAAATGCTATCTCATTTAATCCTTTATGAATTTGTTATTATTATCATGATTTTTTTAGATGATGGGACTCAGGCTTTGGGAATTTGAGTAACTTGACTGAGGCCCAGAAGCTGCTCCTGATTGGTAAGACATGACATCAGCTCATTTCTATATTGCTTCAGAGTCTGTGCTCATAATCACTGTACGTGAATGGAACATGGCAATACAGGATCATCAAGGGGAATCACTGGGTTAAGATGGAAGGGTGTAAATTGTTTTATTTCAGAGGTAATATATAGTTATATTCTTGATAGGCAAAATTAAAACAGCACATGGCAAATGTGAAATTTCCTCCTTACCTACCCTTTCATTCCCACTCTCCTCCCCAACAGCATAATTGCTCTCTATAGTGTAGTGTATGGAGACATGCTATTTTACTGACTGAAAGGAAACACAAGGAGGGGGGAGGGGCTCTGAGGTAATATAATGTGCTTAGTTACCCAGATGTGTTCATTTTGTGAAAACATATCAGGCCTTTATGACTTGTATACTTTTCTGTAGGCATGTGGTATTTCAGTTAAAAGCATGTCTGAGCTTCTTTCACAGTGTATAAGGAACAGGGGTGGGACTCCCCTTCATTGGCCAGGTCCTCTTCAGGGACCCAGAGGGGATCCTTCTGGATCAGCCTTTGGGGAAGAATTCCTCCATGCCCTCATCCACGCGGGCACTGAGCCCATTCTATATGCATGTAGTACTTCAGTTAAAGCATGTCAAGGAAAATACCGTGATACTGAACTGCTAGTTGTCCCAGAACCTCCCTTTTGGGAAATTATGGAAAAAACCTTGTAAAAATTGAGTTGCAAAAACAACTTTCTCTCTTTGTTCCTTGAGGATTAATGATTCTATATTGTAATTTCTGGAGTCCACTTTGGTTATACCATTTGTTGGGAGCCTCCTACATAATTGGCATGCTCTACTTAATGTATTTCTCCATGTGAGGCTGCCCACATTCTTAGAAGAACGCCTAACTCAAATTGTGCTTAATTTTTAATCCCAATTGAGCTCAAACCTCAAATTTTCACAGTTGGTCTTCGAAGGGGGAATACCTCTTCCCTATTTATCTGGTTTCCATGAGAAAGATGGACTTAAACTTAGTAACTGAGGCTCTGCCTGCAGGCATGAGGAAAGTCATTCAGTACTGCCTGTATCTGGAAGGGTAAACCTAATTCTCAGGTTTAGCCTTCAGAAATTCCCTTCATTTAAAGGCTATATTCTTCAATACCAATGTAATAAGTCTCTCATTTATCTTGTTCTTTTGCCTAAGCAATTGGTTTAGAACTTGTATAGGGAAGAGAAACATTATTTGCTGGACCTCCTTCTTCATAATTCCATCAGATTAGTGACGGGGGCCAAGTGACCTAGAAAGAAACTGAAGAGGGAAGTAAGGATGAGGTCATACATAGCCCAAAGGGGAATGTTAAAGATTTTGTCTTTAATGTAAAGTCCAGTAGGAAGTCACAGAAGGTTTTAACCAGACATGTGACAAGATAGGATTAGCAGTTTCCAAGGAACAGCCTGATTGGCATGTAGAGAATGCATCAGAGGGGTATGGAAACACACATAGGAAGACCAGGTAAGAAAGTCCTAACTAAAAATAATGGTTGCTCAAATGAAGGAAATTATGTGATGGTTAAAATCATGAAATACACGTTCCTTTCCTCTTATGGTCTGGCTGATCTGGGAATATATTTTAGAATATTTAGAGGAATGGAAGTATGGCATAGCCTTCAGGCAAATCTCCAGGAATAGTATAGTAGTAGTATTCTTTCTGTCTCACTATCTCTCTGTCTCTCTGTGTCTCTTCCCTCTCTCCCTCCCTCCCTCCCTCCCTCTCTCTCTCTCTCAGTTCCCCTCACATACATACAGACATAAATACATACATACATAAACACACATACTCACACACTTTTGGATAAGAAATAAAAGAGAGTTTGGATTATATTTCCTGGTAATAATTTTAAGTGCACAAATTCTGTATATACTTCAAAGTCAACTGATATCTCCTGTGTCATTTAAGCATTAATAAGGACCACATTACCTCTATTCTTCTGAGAGTGTCTGGGCTCACCCTATGTCACCTCTGGCCCAAATCCCTCTTGGTAACAAGTTATGTCTGTCCAGAGTCCTGCTGTGTTACAAGGTACCCTAACCACAACCGTCCCTGTATTACAAGGAACTCCTATACCACAAGGATTCCCCTGTCACAAGAAGCCGATGACCACAGAAGAAGAAAAACAAACAAAACAGAAGAAAAGGGGACCCCTAACCACAGAGGAAGCCAGTTTTCATAAAGGGATCCCTGACTGCTTATTCAAGCTGGGAATTAGGTCTATAAATGCCAACTAAAAGGAACCAAATGGCTTGTGGAGGTGAGGTACTGCTGGGTGCCCCTCTCATTTCTGCTCGCTGCATAAAGATTAGCAGTAAGGGGAGAATCTTCTCTTCCAACAGCACATATATCTGATTCAAAGGCCATATGATCTTCCATGGATATGTGCCTGATGAGATTTTGTGCAAAAGGCCAAGATTTTCCTAGCAAGGCAATTTGGGTTTACTCCAACACTCAGATGGGCAATTGATGCACTGAAGTTCTACATCATAGAACATAGGCACAGTGATTTTCGACTGGAAAAATTTCAAAGGGTAGCTTACTGATCTTCCATTGTGGCAATTAAAAGCAATTCTCAATAAGATATTTCTAAAGCATTTACTTTGAGCCATGTAAATTCCTGGGGATTTCTAATATTAACTATTTCCTAATCTAAAATTAGGAAAAGTTATAAATAATCTCATCTGATACTACAGTCTGAGTTCATAAAGGGTGAATTTGGTTTGGGGGTAGGTTTTTAAATAACAATAAAATAGGGGAAACCATTATATATTGAAGCTGCTCCTACTATAAAAGAGAGAGAGGAGAGAGGGGGAAAAAAAAAGACACCCAGTGCATCTATATAATGATTTTCTTCTCTAAGACAAGCATATGGCTCACTCTGAAGTGTTACCAAATTATTAAATTTCACATTAAAATGAAGGGAGTGTGAACTCTTCCCTGCTTTGCCTCTTCACAGTTATCTGTTGACCCATAGATGGTGCTCTGATCTTGATTCTGGTGGAGATTTAATGATGAGCAGATTACAGACTGTAGATCTTTATTGAGTTAAAGGGAGTTTGCCATGACTCATTCATTCATTCATTCTGCCAGTAATTATTAAGCACCCACCATGTGCTAGGACTGTATTAGGTTTCTTTTCACAGTGTAAAGATCACTGGAAAGGAAATAAAAGCTTCACTGTATTTCTTCTCGAGATGATAATATTTCAGTTTATATTGCTGTATAACAAATTCCTTTAAAGCTTAATGACTTACAATAACAACAATTTATTACTTCTCACCATTTGGTCTGTTGGTTGGGTGGTTCCTCTGCTGATTTCTTCCGGGCTCTCTCACTCAGAGTTGCATTCAGCCTGGGCTAGAAGGTCTGAGACGTCTAACTCACGTGTCTGGCTGTTGGTGCTGGCTGTCCCCCAGGGTGCCTGTGTTGGCTCCCCATAGACCAGACCTGCTCTCTTATTACATGGCAGCCTCAGAACAGGGCTCCGAGTGGGTGAAGCCAGAGCCATAAAGCCTATTAAGGCCTATGTAGTCTTGTAAGTTGCATTATGTCACTTTGCCACCTTCTATTGGTCAAAGCGAGTTCAAGACCAGCCTAGATTCAAGAGGTAGAGGAATAGACTAACTCTTGATAGAAGAATTAATAAATCACATTGCAAAGGGGCATGCTTCCTGGGATGGGAGGACTTTGTGGTCATATTTTTTGATCTACAAAAAAACAAGTCGGGAAAGGAATAATAGTAGAATAGAAATGCTTAGATCCTGTAGTCTCCTGGTAGAAACATGACTGGAGAGGCCTGGACTTGCAGTTTTTAAAAAGGAAAGTGGTATGTCTTTAAGACAAGCTGTCTATTGGGTTAATGAGGCCATTTCTTCCGTGGAGAGTAAAGGGTTATATGGATGTGGATCGTATATCACACATGCTGTGTGGATTTCTTTATTATTTATCTTTTCCATTATTTCTAGATACTTAGTTTTCTTCAGCAGTTGACTAACCTTGGGAGAGTGTGTTAACTCCTAATTGGTACTTCTCCAGAGGGTAGGACGGAGATAATGAAACGAGATAGAACGAAGTAGTTTAGTTGCCCTGGCAAGGCAGTGTGATGTAGTTTGGTATTTGATGACATTGTACGTGATCAGATAATTAACCTTTCAACAACAATATTCAGTAAGCACACAAATATATTGTAGAAGTTAGAGCTTCTTTGGGGGTTATCATTTATTAAATCCCTACTGTGTGTCCAGATTTTTACATATGTTATCTTTAAATGTTTTAACAATCATGAAAAGTATCGGTTTCTGTTTTACAAATGAGAAAACTGAGGCCTAGGGAAGATGGGTGAATTTCACATAGCCAAATATTAAGTACAGGACAGAATTTAGACTTCCGGGTACCTACTCCATATCCATTCTCCTCCTCTCTTTGTGCAATGGAACCTCAGTTTTGCTGGAGGTTGCAATATGCCCAGCCAAAACTACATTTCACAAGCTTCTTTGCATAGCCAATGGAAACTGGCTGATGAAGGGTAGCTGGAAGTTGTTTTGTAGGGCTTTTGGGAAAGCACCTTAAAAAGGAGGCCGATTTGGTTGATATGCACACTTCTGCCATTATCCCTTCCTGCTGCTTGGAACAGGACACGATGCCTAGAGGCCCGGCATCCATAATATAAACATAAGCACAAGCATCCAGACTATTAGGATGGTAGAGCAGAGACCTGGAAGAAGCATGGGCCCCTGAAGAAATTATGGACCTGCTTTATCAGCTCTTACATGAGACGAAAATAAAACTCCCATCTTGCTTAAGCCAGGGTTATTTCCTATACAGGCAGCTATACTCAATCCTAACAGTTAAAGACACCAAAACACACAGCCCACATTGCTTTATCTCAATTCTTTATTTAAAAACAAAATTTAGAAAATTAGTGTCATGAAAGTAATAAAATAATAATGCAGATGCAAGAATGTCTGCAATCACAAGCCTCTACTTCTGCAGAAAATTAGGAAGAACCTTATTTATGTTGAGCTCAGCCCTTGCAAACCGTATCTTCAAGGCTCGCTTCCTTATTCTCCAGTTTTAGTGACTCTTTGGCTTCCGAAGGAACCTGATCCTGCTTCTGTGTCTGAGAATGAGGGTCCCTTGACTTTGCTTGGAGTCTGTGGCACTATGACTTCTATAGTGATCTGACCTTTGTATCCCACATCCTAAAGCAATGCATCTTTAAATTTCAGCTGCATGAAAATCACAGGGCATATTGGTAAATTAAAAAAAAAAAAATCAGATTTTCAGATCTACCATAGAGATTTTGAATCAGTTGTTCTGTGGCAGGGCCCAGGAATTTGCATTTTTAGCAAATACCCCACACAGTTCTTAGGTATGTGATTCACAAGTTCCCTTTTGAGAAACCCTGCTGAACCTTCATCCTAACCAGTGCCTCACACTATTATCTGATCCAAACTTGCAATTTTTGGTGTGGAGGTGGGTGGGAGTGTATTTTGATGTCTTTAATAGTTAGAGATGGAGTGAAGATGTATATATAAGAAAAAAAAAACCTGGCTTAAACAAGATAGGGTTTATATTTTCCACTCACATAAGTCCTGCTATGGTATGAATATCAAAGATGATTTCTAAAATTTAGTAATCCAGGTCAGGGTAATATGGCTTTTTTTTTTTTTTTACTTATAGGAATTTTCTTTTAAGTATTAAATCTGTACTAATTGCCATGGCTGGCACAAATTGTACCAGATGGATAGGTAAGTCTCCTACTTTTGCAGAGTTCCAAGTTGCCTTTCTTGTTCTTAATTATTAAAGATTAATTTTATTTTGCAGAACATGCACAGAGAATTGCCAATACCTTTCCTCAAAGGACATAATTTAAACTTTAAAACATCAAAATTTTAATAAAAGTTTGAAATTGTTGCCAATGTTTTTACAGAAGCCACCAAATGATTTGAACTAATGGTGCATATTAAAGGCAACCATTGTGAGAAGGTAAAACCTAGGCCACCCCTGGAAAGAAAATATGTGTGTCTCTCCATAGTGGCCACATAGGCCCTCTTCTGCTTTCAGGGATGGGTTCCTGAAAAGTGCAATGGCATGGAATGTGAAAAATGAAAACAACCTCTATGCTTTAAGGCAGAGCTAGGCATTTTACAGAACCTGCAATTTTACCCGACTACTCAATCATATATGACTAGTATCTCATACATACTCTTACGCTCTTTAATTTATTCTTTTCCTTCAGCCAGGTTTAAGTTAAATTCATTTCTGTTGGGGCCCCTGGGTGGCTCAGTCGGTTAAGCGTCTGCCTTCAGCTCAGGTCATGATCTGGGAATCCCCGGAAGGAGCCCCACGGCAGGCTCCCTGCTCAGAGGGGCGTCTGCTTTTCCCTCTGCCCCCCCCCCCTCCGCTCATGTGCATTCTCTCTCTCTGTCTCTCTCTCAAATAAATAAATAAAATCTCTAAAAAAATTCATTTCTTTTGTAATCCTAGCACTGCTCCTGCTGCTATTACTACTTTTACTGCATCTCCAACTTTGCCTGCCACTCCTGAAATACTCCCTCGCTGTCAGGCCAGTATTCCAGGTATGCTGTGAATGTCATCTGTTTAATAACACGTCTCTCTGCTCCTGTGGAGATTGGTTGAAATCTAGGCCTGATGCCAGAACTGTCTTGAAATTTCTGTTCTCCGTCATTCTGTGGATTTTCTTTATTTTTCTCTCAGATTGGATCCTGTCCTCCTAGCTCTCCATTACTCCTTTCCTCAGTTCGTTCCTTGTTTTGGTGGAACACAACTTCTAGTAGCATCCTGAAAGAAGGTTTCATGACAGGTAAACTTTTGGAGGCCTTGCCTGTGTGACACCATCTTTATTATCATGGCATCTCTCTCAGTTGCCTGTTTGGCCGGGTGCAGAATTCGAGGCTGAGTGCTTCTCTGTAACTGCTCCCCTCTCTTCCAGCTGCCATTTTACTATTGAGAAGTCCAGTGCCACTCTAATTTTTGATCACTGTGGGAACTATGATTTTTTTTTTTTTGCTCTTAAAACATTTCAAATCTTTTTGTTGTCCCCGGTGATCTGAAACATCTTGGCGTGAGTCTATTTTATCTCTTATGTCAGTCCTTTGATAAAATTTTTCAATCTGTTGATTCATTTTTCACAGTTCTGTGAATTTGTCCTGAATTGTTTATTTGGCTATTATTTTTCCCCCTCTTTTCCCTATATTTTCCTTTCTGGAATACCTTTTGATATTAGATTCTATGGGTTGACTTTTTTTTTTTTTTTTTTTTTAATGTTTCCGTCCTATTTTCCATCCTTTTCCCCTTTTGCTATGCTTTCTGCCAGGTTTTCTCAATTTTTTTTTTCATATTTTCTCAATTGTATCTTCCAACTCTTACAATGTATATTTAATAACTGCTGTTACACTTTTACTTTCTAAGACCTATTTTTTTTTGGTTTTGTTTTCTGAATGGTTTCTTTTCTCCCTCTTCCCCCAGTAGTGTGGCGCAGGCAGTCAACTATCCAATATAGACTTGTATTCATCCCTTGAAATAAAGTTGCTGATAGGAAGTGACTGCTCAGTCAGGGACTGCATTTCTGATCTCCCCTTGCATCATGCTATTGGAAAGTGAACAACAATAGCATATATTCTTCTAAGACAAAGAGTTAGGAACGAAGTATGTTTCCTTTGCCATTTCTTTCATCATTTGTCACATGAGTAGATAGACCTCTAAGGACAAAAGGGATGGAGAAGTCACAAATGGGGAGGGAGCCAGGAGCCTGGAGTAATTATGTGGAACAGAGCCCTTCCCCTATATCATTACTAATTGGACTCTATATAAGTGAGAAATAAATATCTATGATGTTAAGCTATTGAGATGCCAAGGTGTTGTCTCTATTATAGCAGTTAGTATTACCTTAATTAAGGTTTCATTCTTTTTTTGATTGGTTGATGTAATAACTTTTTTTCCTCTGAGAAAATTAATGCTATTTTTAATTTTATTATTCTTTCTCCAGAGTAGTCTTGTTTTTCCTCAGGTTGCTTTTATGGGTGTTTGGTTTGACCACTTTCTGTCATTTGGATGCTTGCCTCAAATATCTTTATTGGCCATTCATATTTAAGAAGAGGGCAACAAAAAAATCCTCTTTGGAAACTGTGTGCTTGTGTGGGGGTGCATGGACTGTACACTTCAGAGTAGAGTAAATTGACTAGAATGTTTCTTTGGGAAATCCTTTAGGAGAGTATTTTCAAGGCTTTCTCTTGGACTTGCAAGATTGCCCAGAAAAGGTGCTTTTGACCTCCTGCCTGGAGGTGTAGTCTTTACACCTGGCATTCTGAGAGCTAGATTCAGGGGGAGATTGTGGGACCGGAGAATGCTGACATCTCAACATTCAGTTTGGGAACTTGCATTTAAGTCCCCTGTTTTTATTATGGTACCTCTTCCTAGAACTCTACTTGGTGGCCCTTTAGTAGAGACGACCTCAGTTTCACTCTCTGCAGAGTAACTTCGAGTTTGCCAGGGAGAGCAAGGAATGGCTTTCCAGCTTGACAAGTCTGGTGAGGGTCCAAGAGGTCTGTATGTTTTTCAGAAATGATTTTCAAATGATCCTGCAGTTTTTATCATCACTTTTACCCCTGGGTCTTCCAGAGGTACTTGGTCCACTAAATCTTGGATCTTTGGGGGATTCTGTAGCATATATTGGGTCGTTTCTCAGCTTTTCCTACTGCTGGCTTAGAATTCAGCTTTCTCAGATTTGCCAAGTAATTTACCACTCATCCAATTGCTTTCTAGCTTCCAAAATTGTGAGGTCTTTGTCTTCTTTCCAAAAACTCTTTGCCCATGCATCTTTATGCCTTTATTAAAAAAAAAATACAGTACATTGGGCTTTTAGAAGACAGCGAGGCTCTATAAATGCATTAATTCACCATGTTTATCTGGAAACTTAAAAAAAATTTAAATTAAAACCAATTCAATTTCATAATTTCCAAAATAGCAAGATGTCTAGAACTTTTCTTCCCCTTTCTTCTGAATTGCTCCGTGACTCTAGAAGATTACTCAGAGGGGCAGATCTTGCTTATAATTGCTTCACCAAGAGGAAATTGGAAAATTGGCTGATTCACTAGTGGGACTCATTTGTCTGCTTCCATTTGTTCTGTAGCTGGTGGACAGCGTTTCTCTCGTCAATTGGTTTGGCAGAGCTCACTGCTGTGCTTATGCTTTGTTGGTCCAGTTCCTTGCACAGGTTCTCTGATGGAGCTTAACCTCACTCCTTCAGCCAGGGGTGCTCTGTATTGTCTCTTACAGTTGCATCTTTCTGGTTCATAGTCACATGCTCAGCTATTGTTTCCAGAGTGTGGCCCGAATTGGCTAAAATGAACAGCCAACCTCAGCTACACATTGTGCCAGAATGAAGCCTCCCTGAATAAGCCTGGGTCACCAATTCAGATTCCTTTTCCCTAACAATAAGTGTTTCTTAGAGGACCCTAGAGTCTTTTTCTGCCAAAGTCCTTCTAGTGACTGTAAGTCTGGACACTGCCTGAGAACTTCCAGCCCCTCACAGGTAAAGCACAGATTTTTCTGATCAGCCACATTTGTATGAGATTTGAAGGTGAGAGAGAACCAGAAAGCCATTATGACTCCTCTTGGCAATCATGGTCAGATACGCAGGCTTCAGCTGATGTGAGGTCCGGGGCCTCTAATATTACCCTGTGACTGACTCACTTCAGTGCTAGAGGCAGCTCTGATCACTAGCAGCACTCGCAGGTACTGTACACTTTCAAGTCCTGAGAGGTAGTGAATGCTAGTGGCCGAATTTCCTGACCTCTCTATTCCTCTGGCGTGTCTGACAGTTTGGAAAGCACCTAACCTCTTGTATTAATCCTCTTTCTGCTTGAAATACTAGAATGACAAGATCATGACAGCTCTTGTACCCATCTTCTCCTGTTTCACATTTTTCTCAGGGTTTTAAGTGCCTCTTGTCTATACTGAGAGGAACATGGTAGCTATCAGATGGAAGCTCCTCTGGGGGTGTGGTTCGTGGGCTGGAAGTCAAACTCCACTGAACCAAGTGTGCTGCTCCACACAGACGTGTGAGGGAAATTCAGGAGTCAAATGTAAATTATCTGAGGACTGCCTTTACTTTCCAAAGGGGAATGGTTAGAGAAAAAATTAACCTCTTTGAGTAAATAACTAAATGAAAACTTTTCTATTTATCCAGAAATCAAACTCACACTGGTAGGCGATGTATAAATAGTATAGTATCCAGAGCTGTAATTCAATGGATCCCCGCCTATCTAATTTATTTTATTTATTTATTTATTTTTTTTTGCACTCATAATTGAAGCATTTTTATTTTATGTACAATGTGTTAGCATTAAAGTAGGTATCTTGGGTATCCGCAGTTAAGGTAGGTTATCCTGGATGACCAATTCAAGGAAGTTCACTTAATCCAACTTAATGAAGCCTATGTCCTTCGCGTACTGACGGAAACACGGCTGCACATATTGAGGCCGTGTTTCCTGATCAGACCGTGCCGGTTTGAGCAGACGCGGCAAGAACGAGAACCCTGGCCAGATTTCCTCAGATGGCTCCAGTACAGCTGCTGGTGACCCATCTTGCTCTCTCGGATGCCCCGCCTATCTAATTTAAATCTATTATTGTCCATGCTGTCATCCTATGGAAAAACTAGAAAACATTTATTGGCCTCTTTTCCCCTAAAGAACCTGAATTATTGGCCTTTTTTATGTTGTTATGGAAAAATCCTCTTTTACAATAAGTATACTAACAATTATCTTAGTGACTGAACCATTATTTTCAGTTCTGTTTATTTCTGTCTCACTGGAAGTGCAGATCAAAAATCTCTGAAAGAAGGTAATATATAATTCTAGGAGTATAACTGTGTCACATCAGATATCTTTAAAATACATATAAATTTTTAAATTCACTATGTACTGGAAGATATCCGTCAAGGTCAGATAATAGAACTTTTCAGAATCGTCTTTTCAAAGTAGTTTGACGTATAGAGTATTACTTATTTACAATTATTTTAATGGGACCTGTTTGTAGATTATAAAAGGATCCTCTGACCGACCACAATATATTCTGATCTCAAGTCACGAAAATGTTGTAGTATATAGGCCAGTTGTTGTTCGGTACTTGTGACACATTTTCGCATAGACATATCATTCATTGCTTTTATGTAATATTCATACCCTGCCTACTCCAGAAAATGATTGGAAGAAACATATGTAACTAAGTGTAATGTAAAATAAGAAAAGTTTAAAATTGAAAGGAGCAGAGAAATACACATCTCTTGGTACCCAAGATTTTTTTAAAAGGAGGCAGATTGGTATAAATAAAAGATAAATTAATATCACATAGATCCATGTCCTCATCTTTGTGCTTGTGTGAATTTGATCAAGCTTCTGAATCTCAGTATCCACATCTATTAAATGGATTTAAACTGTAACCTGGCCAGTGACTGTTACATGACAAAGCCTTAATGAAAGACTCCTTTTGATCTCCTTGGCATTTCCTCTAGCATCCCTGGCTCAGGATGAGCAAGGACAATTCTGAAAAGTTCTGCCTCCAGAGCAGCAACCTCTCTACTCCTGTTGTTGCTGGACCAGCTGGGCCAGCTTTAACCTCTGTGCTCGCGCTGAGATCCTCTGATGTGCCCACCTCCGTGCCACTCACAGAACCTGTTTGTGCTGCTGTCCGTCTCCTTTACCCCACTGACTTACTAATTTCTTTTCCACTAGCCAGGAAATCACCTTACCTTGCTATTTTCAACTCTAAAGCTTTTACATCCCAGGTGATGCTGACTTCTTCTAATATTGCACCTTTCTATTTCCCAGAAGACAGAACTTTCGGCAGGCCAGGTCAAGGGACGATGAAGCCTGGTCAGACCTTCCCCTGGAACTACTGGTTCTTCTAAAAATCTCTACCTGCTGCACCATCTGGACCATTCTCAACTTGATGCACTTTTCCCTGGTTTAAAGAGTTCTCTCCTGTCTAATACAATTTTACAGAAACTTCCAGGCTTTCATACAAGATCTCATTCCAATTGGAATGTACACCTTCTTTCCCCTGGATCATTGGACCTCAACCAAATGCAGGAATGCAGCCTTACATTCCTGTCAGTGTCTGCTAATGAGGTTGGGCTTTCCGGAGGACAAAGTAAACCACGAGGGGGCAGTGTTACCTAATCTTGCCCTGCTGCCTAGTACTCTTGGGGAATGCAGCCCCAAATCTTTTGTTGAATTCAAGTTTAGATAAATTGCGAAGCCTAAATAAGATATTATAATAGTTGCGACTACTGCTTTTTAAATGCCTTCTAAGTGCCAAGTATTTTATATATTATTTCATTTAATTCTCATGTAGCCCAGATAACATGTAGGTTTCTCTGCCCAGTGAGATTTAGAAGGCATTATTTCAGACGTTAGTAATTCCATGACTCTAATCCACAAATTCTGTCAATTTCTCTGTGTTAAATGCCCATGGTTCCCTTTGCCTATGGCTTCTGAAATTGTCCATGCTGCCTCTATTTGCCCCAATCGGTTTAGTTTTTCTATTAAGTTTCCATAGGACATCCATTCTGTTCACACTGAGTCTTTTAGGGTCTACACGAAGGGGTCAGTTTATTGTCTCCCCCCCACCCCCAGACTCTTTATTCCTTTCCCTCAAATCCCCAAAGGACCAGTCAAATGCCTCCTTCCTTATAATAAGTGAATGAATGTGTTCATTGCTTGAGGTTTTCTCTCATCCAAGTTACTTATTCTTAGACAATGGGAGAGGGAAATCTGAAAGTGAAATCTTGGTGACATAGTTTGTATGTGTGAACTCTTTGTCAATGGAATGTTTATAATTTAGGAACTTTGAGCATATGCAAAAAGGCTCTTCTACTAATCAGAATTTCATGGGGTTGTTCTTCAGCAGTTACATGTGGAGTGGGTTAATTATGAACCAGTGGCAAAAAAAGTTTAGCACACTGAGAAGATATCAGAAATATCTCAAATGAATATTAATGTTTTGAAATGTCCATGTAATTGAAATCAATTTAAATGTAAAAATAATTTGAAGAATGCTAATGCAGTGGCAGAGTCTCCCGCAGATAAATATGTCAAAACACATTAGAATTTCTTTGAGGCTATGGATGAAAACTGTATTGTGAGTGAGCTACAGGATAGGCGGATCTGACTTCATTTTTGCTCCGTTAAGCCTATTTCTTTTCGGTTTTCATATTTGCATCTTTAGTCAGAAGATTTTTGCTTTGGCCATGTGGATTTTTCTTGGAAATAACACCTCTGTTTTAATTTTAACTTTGTTTAAAGTTGACTGGCTTACCTAAATGTCCAGGTTTGGGTTTGGGACTCATAAACTTCAATTTTAAAGTGATTTATAATTTAAAAAAATATGTTATTGGGAAAAATATCACATGAGTCCACTTATATGAAGTATCTAAAATAATCAAACTTTTAGAAGTGGAGAGTAGCACGGGGTGGGGGTTGCCTGGGACGGAGGGGCCAGGGGAAGTGGGAAGTTGGATGTATGTAAAGTTTTGGTTTTGTGAAATGACTAAGTTCTAGAGATCCGCTGTCCAACATTGTGGCTATAGTTAACAATTCTGTACTGCACACTTTAAAAAATTGTTAAGAGGGTAGATTTCATGTTAAGTGTTCTTACCACAAAACAAAATAAAACCCCCAGAAAACAACAACAACAAAAGGAGCATGAGAAAATTTTCGAGATGATAGATACGTTTATTATCTTGACTGTGGTGATGGTTTGTGGGTGTTTATGTCCAAAGTCATCAATTTGTTTACATTAATTACATCTAGTCTTTTTTTACATACTAGTTATATCTCAATTTAAAGCTGTTTAAGAAAGAAATATGTATGGTGAGGAAAATATGCTGACACCCTTTTTTTTTTAAGTTGAGATATGGTTGATAGATAACATTATATTAGTTTCAGATGTGTCCATTGCCAAATGATCACTACAATGAATTTAATTAACGTTCATCACCACATTGTTACATTTTTTTCTTGTGATGAGAACTTTTTAAAAATTTATTTATTTATTCTTAAAGATTTTATTTATTTATTTGAGAGAGTGAGAGCGAGCGAGCACAAGCGGGGTGAGGGGCAGAGGGAGAAGCTGATTTCATGCTGAGCAGAGAGCCTGACACGGGATTCAATCCCAGGACCTGGGGATCATGACCTGAGCCGAAGGCAGACGCTTAACCAACTGAGACACCCAGGCACCCCTTTTTAAAAATTTATTGAGGTATAATTGACATAAAGTGCTGTATTAGTTTCAGATGTATAACATAGTGATTTGATATTTGTATACATTGTGAAATGGTCACCATAATAAGTCTAGTTACCATCTGCCATCCTGCAAAGTTAATGCAGTGTTACTGCCTATATTCCTCATTGCCTATATTCCTCATGCTGTGCGTTACATCCTCATGACTTATTTTGTACCTAGAAGTTTGTACTTAATCACCTTCACCCATTTTGCTGCCCCCTCCCAACAGCCCTTCCCTGTGGCAACTACCAATCTGTTCTCTTTATCTGTGTGTCTGGGTTTTATTTTGTTTCTTTTGTTTTTTAGATTCCACATATAAGTGAAATCATGCAGTATTTGTCTTTCTCTGACGTATTTCACTTAACTTAGTATCCTCAAGGTCCATGTGTGTTGTTGCAAATGGTAAGATTTCATTCTTGTTTATGACTGAGTGGCATTCCATTGTGTATATACATAATATCACATCTTCTTAGTCCATTCATCTGTCAGTAGACGCTTAGATTTCCACATCTTGGCTCTTGTAAATAACACTGCAGTGAACATAGGGGTACATAAATCTTTTTGAATTAGTGTTTTCGTTTTCTTCAGCTAGATACCCAGAAGTGGAATTACTAAATTTTATGGTAACTCTATTTTTAATTTTTTGAGGAACTTCTATACTCTTATCACAACAAGTGCACTCCTTAATCCCTATCACCTATTTTACCTATTCCCCACCCACTTCCCCTCTGTTGACAATCCGTTTGTTCTCAATAGGTCTATTTCTAAAAAAAAAAAAACAAAAAAACCACAAACAAACAAACAAACAAAAAAAGTCTGTTTCTTGGTTTGCTCCTTCTCTATTTTTTCCCCTTTGTTTTGTTTCTTAAATTGCACAAATGAGTGAAATCATATGGTATTTGTCTTTCTCTGACTGATTTAGTTCACTTAGCATAATACCCTCTAGTTCCATCCCTGTCATTGCAAATGGCAAGATTTCATTCTTTTTTTATGGCTGAGTAATATTCCATTGTGTATATATACCACATCTTCTTTATCTATTCGTCAGTGGATGGGCACTTGGTCTATCTCCATGATTTAGCTATTGTAGATAATGCTGCTTTAGACATCAGGGTGCCAATTAAGCCAACCATTAAAGAGATTTGCAAAAAATGTAAAAACAACAACAACATCAGGGTGCATGTATCCCTTTGATTTAGTATTTATGTATTCTTTGGGTAAATACCTACTTGTGCAACTGCTGGATCATAGGTTAGTTCTATATTTAACTTTTTGAGGACCAGTTTGCATTCCCACCAAAAGCACAAGACAGTTCTCCTTTCTCCACATCCTTGCCAACACCTCTTTTTTCTTGTGTTATTGATTTTAGCCATTCTGACAGATGTGAGGTGATATCTCATTGTAATTTTGATTTGTATTTCCCTGATGATCAGTAATGTTGAGCATCTTTTCATGTGTCTGTTGGCCATCTGTATGTCTTCTTTGGAAAAAAAAAATGTCTATTCATTTCTTCTGCCCATTTTTAATTGGATTATTCAGTTTTGGGGTGTTGAGTTGTGTAAATTCTTTATATATTTTGGATACTAACCCTGTATCAAATATGTCATTTGCAAATGTCTTCTCCCATTCCATAGGTTGCCTTTCAGTTTTGTTGATTGTTTCCTTTGCTGTGCAGAAGCTTTTTATTTCCATGAAGTCCCAATAGTTTATTTTTGGTTTTGTTTCCTTTGCCTCAGGAGACATATCTACAAAAAAGTTGCTATGACTGATGTCAAAGGAGTTATTGTGTGTGTTCTCTTCTAGGATTTTCATGGTTTCCTGTCTCACATTTGGGTCTTTCATCCATTTTGAATTTATTTTTGTGTGTGGTGTAAGAAAGTGGGCCAGTTTCATTCTCTTGCATGTGGCCATCTGGTTTTCCCAACATCATTTGTTGAAGAGACTGTCTTTCCCATTGTATATTCTTTCCTGCTTCATTAAAGATTAATTGGCCATGCAGTTGTAGTTTTACTCCTGGGTTTTCTATTCTGTTGTATTGATCTATGTGTTTATTTTTGTGCCAGTACCATACCTTTTGATCACTACAGCTTTGTAATATAACTTGAAGTCTGGAATTGTTATGCCTCCAGCTTTACTTTTCTTTTTTCTTTTGAGGTTGCTTTGGATATTCGTGGTCTTTTGTGGTTCCATACAAACTTTAGGATTGTTTGTTCTAGCTCTGTGGAAAATGCTATTGGTATTTTGATAGGGATTGCATTAAATGTGTACATTGCTTTGGGTAGTGTGGATATTTTAACAATATTTGTTCTTCCAGTCCATGAGTGTGGAATGTCTTTCCATTTCTTTCTGTCATCTGCAATTTCTTTGATCAGTGTTTTAGAGATTTCAGAGTATAGGTCTTTAACCTCTTTGGTTAGGTTTATTCCTAGGTGTGTGATTGTTTCTGGTGCAATTGTAAATGGGATTGATTCCTTAATTTCTCTTTCTGCTGCTTTATTATTGGTGTGTAGAGATGCAACTGATTTCTGTACGTTGATTTTGTATCCTGTGACTTCTGAATTCATGTATCAATTCTAGCAGTTTTTTGGTGGAGAATTTTGGGTTTTCTATATAGAGTACCACATCATCTGCAAATAGTGAAAGTTTGACTTCTTCCTTACCATTTTGGATGTCTTTTATTTCTTTTTGCTGTCTGATTGCTGTGACTAGGATTTCTATACTATGTTAAATAACAGTGATGAGAGTAGACATACCTGTCTTTTTCCTGGCTGTAGGGGAAAAGCTGTCAGTTTCTTCCCCTTTGAGGATGATATTAGCTGTGGGTTTCTTATATATGGCCTTTATTATGTTGCCTTATATTCCCTCTAAACCTACTTTGTTGAGGATTTTTATCATGAATAGATGTTGTACTTTGTCAAATGCTTTTTTTATGTCTATTGAAATGATCATGTTGTTCTTATCCTTTCTTTTATTAATATGGTGTATCATGTTGATTGATTTTTGAATATTGAAACATCCTTGCATCCTGGGAATAAATCCCACTTGATCGTGGTGAATGATTTTTAAATGTATTGTTGAATTCAGTTTCCTAGTATTTTATTGAGAATTTTTGGATCCATGTTCATCAGAGATATTAGCCTGTGATTCTCTTTTTTAGTGGAGTATTTGTCTGGTTTTGATAATTCTGGCCTCATAGAATGAATTTGGAAGTTTTTCTTCCTTTTCCATTTTTTGGAATAGTTTGAGAAGAATGGGTAGTAACTGTTGGGTAGAATTTGCTACTTCTACCTTGTGGAGCCATCTGGCCCTGGACTTTTGTTTATTGGGAGTTTTTTGATTACTGATTCAATTTCTTTGCAGGTTATCAGTGTGTTCAAATTTCTTCCTGTTTCAGTTTTGATAGTTTATATGTTTGTAGGAACTTAGCCATTTCTTCCAGTTGTCCAATTTGTTGGCATATAGTTTTTCATAATTGTTCTCATAATTGTTCATATTTCTGTGGCATTGGTTGTTATTTCTGCTCTCTCATTTGTGATTTTATTTATTTGGGTCCTTTCTCTTTTCTTTTTGTTAAGTCTGACTAGAGGTTTATCAATTTCATTAATATTTTCAAACAGTCAGCTCCTGGATTCATTGATCTATTCTATTGGCTTTTTAGTTTGTATTATTATTTTTCTTTTGCTCTAATTTATTATTATCTTCCTTCTGCTGGCTTTGGGCTTCATTTATTGTTCTTTTTCTTGCTACTTGAGGTATAAGGTTAGGTTGTATATTTGAGATTTTTTCTTGCTTCTTAAGGTAGGCCTCTTTACTGTATACTTCTCTCTTAGGGCCACTTTTGCTGAATCCCAAAGGTTTTTTGGACTGTTATGTTTTCATTTTCAATTGTTTCTATGTATTTTTTTAAATTTCTTCTTTGATTTACTAGTTGATCCATTCATTGTTTAGTAGCATGTTGTTTAACCTTTATGTATTTGTGGTCTTTCCAAATTTTTCTGGTGGTTGCCTTCTAGATTCATAGCATTGTGGTCAGAAAAGGTCCATGGTATGATTTCAACTTTTTTGTATTTGTTGAAGCCTGATTTGTGACCCAGTATGTGATCTGTTATGAAGAATGTTCCATGTGCACTTGAGAAGAATGTGCATTCTGCTATTTTAGGATGGAATGTTCTGAATATATCTGTTAAGTCCATCTGGTACAGTGTGCCATTCAAAGCCATTGTTTTCTTGTTTATTAACTGTTTAGATGATCTGTCCATTGATGTAAGTGGGTTGTTACAGTCCCCTACTATTATTTTGTGTTATTATCAATTAGTTCCTTTATATTTGTTATTAATTGTTTTATATATTTGAATGCTCCTTTGTTGGATGCATAAATATTTATAATTGTTATATTTTCTTGTTGGATTGCCCCCTTTTTGATTATATAATGCCCTTCTTTGTTTCTTTTTACAGTCTGTTTTAAAGTCTCATTTGTCCATTATAAGTATTGCTACTCTGGCTTTCTTTTCATCATTTGCATGATAAATGTTTCTCCACCCCCTTACTTTCAATCTGAAGGTGTCTTTAGGTCTAAAATGAGTCTTTTGTAGAGAGCATATAGATTTTTTTTTTTTAATCCATTCTGATACCCTCTGTTTTTTGATTGGAGTGTTTAGTCCATTTACATTCAAAGTAATTATTTATGCATATGTATTTATTGACATTTTATTACTTGTTTTGGCATTGTTTCTGGAGATTTTCTCTGATCCTTTCTTGTCTTTGTCACTTTTGGTCTCTCTTTGCACTCAAAGAATCCCCTTTAATATTTCTTGTGGGCTGGTTTAGTGGTCACAAACTCCTTTAGTTTTTATTTGTCTGGGAATCTCTTTATCTCTCCTCTATTGTGAATGATAACCTTGCTTGAGAGTATTCTTGGCTGCAGATTTTTCCCATTCAGCACTTTGAATATATCATTCCATGCTTTATTTCTTTCTTAATTTTACTCTTCCCTTGTGGTTTAATGGCTTTCTTTAGTGTTATGTTTATATTCCTTTATATTTTTCTTTTGTGTGTAAGTTTTTGTTTTGTGGTTACCATGAGATTTACATGTATCGTTGTATATATATTATATATTATAGTCTGTTTTAAGTTGATAGCAACTTAAATTTGAACACAATCAAAACTCTACATTTTTATACCACCCATGTTTCATGTTTTTGATGTTTCCTTTTACATCTTTTTATTTTATGTATTTCTTCACTAATTATTATAGTCTTAGTTAATTTTGCTACTTTTGTCTTCTTAGCCTTCTTAGTTGCTTTTTTTTTTTAAAGATTTATTTATTTATTTGAGAGAGAGAGGGTGGCAGTGGGGGTAGAGGGAGAGGGAGAAGGAGAGAATCTCAGGAAGACTCCCCACTGAATGTGGAGCCCAATATGGGGCTCAGTCTCACAGCCATGAGATCATGATCTGACCTGAAATCAAGAGTTGGACACTTAACCAACTGAGCCACCCAGGCATCCCCGAAGTTACTTTGTAAGTGGTTAATCCACTGCCTTTGCTATATATTTACCTTTCTGGTAAGATTTTTACTTTCATTTGTTTTCTTCTTATTAATTAATAATGTCTTTTCTCTCAAGCTTAAAGAAATCTCTTTAATATTTCTTGTAAGACTGGTTTAATAGTGTTGAACTCCTTTGGGTTTTGCTTGTCTGGAAAATTCTTTATCTCTCCTTCAAATCTGGGTGATAACTTTGCTGAGTAGAGTATTCTTGATTGGAAGTTTTTTTTTTTCCTTTCAGTCTTTGAATATGTCATGCTAGTTACTTCTGGCTTGCAAAGTTTCTGTTGAGAAATCTGCTGATAGCCTATGGAGTTTCCCTTGTACATAACAATTTGTTTTTCTCTTATTGCTTTTAAGATTCTCTCTTTATCTTCAACTTTTGGCATTTTAATTATATTGTGTCTTTGTGTGTTTCATTTCTTTGGGTTCATTTTATTTAGAACTCTCTGGGCTTCTTGAACCTGGATGTCTCTTTTCTTCCCTAGGTTAGGGAAGCTTTAATAAGTTTTCTGCCCCTTTCTCCCTTTTTTTTCCTTCTGGGACTCCATAATGTGAATATTATTTCAGTTGATATTGTTATAGAGATTCCCCTAAATTATCTTTATTTTTAAAAAATTATCTTCATTTTTTAAAATACTTTTCTCTTTTTGCTGCTCTGAATGAATTCCATTGCTTTATCTCCCAGCTTGCTGATTCATACTTCTACTTCATCTAGTGTGTTGTTAAACCTCTCTAATGTATTTTTCAGTTCAGTTATTGTGTTCTTCAACTCTGCTACTTCTGTTTGGTATTTTTTTTGTTTTCTGTCTTTTTGTTGAAGTTGTCACTGTGCTCATCCATTCTGCTCCCGAGTTTGATGACCATCTTTATGCCTATTTGAATTCTTTATCAGGTAGATTACTTATCTCTGTATAATGATGGCCTTTTCCTGAGATTTTGTCTTATTCTTTTATTTGGCATGTATTTCTTTGTTTCTTCATTTTGCTTGGTTCTCTGTGTTTATTTCTATGTATTAGGCAAAACAGCTACCTCTCTCAGTCTTGAATAAGTGGCCTCGTGTAGGTGATGATCCTTCTCATTCAACCTTGCCCTAGCTCTTGTTGCTTCTGAAACCTTTGTGATTGTCCAAGCTGCCTAATGTATTCTTGATGTGCCCTCATTGTTGAGCATATGCCAAGACTTGTCAGTGATGCTAGGGGAGAAATCTCATTTAGCACCTAGTTTCAAGTCTCAAGCTAATTGGAAGCTAGACCCTAAAGCAGTGTCTTTTAAAGTATGCAAATGTATGTATTCCTGTGGGGCTGCAAGTATAATCCCTGTTGGTCTCCATACCAGGAGATCTGGAGGTGATAATTGCAAAACTGGGAGCTCCAGTTGAGTGTATAAGCTCCGTTCTGGGAAGTCCTGCTGAGCTGTAGTGAGGTCAGAGTAGTGGACAAGGATAGTGTCTCCCTGCTTATGTTTTCTGGGTGTGTCCCCTTAGCATCTGGATGTGTGCGAAACTGGAAGCCTGTCCTTCAGGCTGAAGCTCTAGGCCAAGTAAATAAACTTTTTCACAGGAAGCCTGTCGTGTTTCAGTTTGCCATCTATGTAGTGTCGTAGGGGTGATGGCCTGCTAAGAGCTGTCTTTTTAATTTTTATAGTCCCATGGAGCTCTGCAACACCTGTCCCCTTGACCACCCAGGCAGAGCAATCAAGGAGTATCCTCTGTGTGGATGGCATGTGTCCTCTGGCTTTAGCAAGGCAACTGGGAAATGTAATGGGTGAAACATGCTTGCTGGCTTCTGAAAAATAGCTGGAAAATATCTAGTCTGCATGAATGCTCAGGCTTCAGCAGTGCAACAACAAAGAGCCTTATCTGTGCACTAGTGCCAACTTTAAGCTTGGAGTAGGAAGATGCTATGACCACTTGTGCTCACCAGACCCAGTCAGGGGACAGGGGAGTGTTGCAACAACCTGCGCTCTCTGGTCTCGCCCCCACTGCTGGTCCCAACAAGGTGGTTATATCCATGTTCATCTCTGTGCCAGCAGGCTAAGTGGCGAGCGCAACAATGGCATCTGCCAGCACCTCCATTTTGGGGACAATCTCAACTATTCCTCACCCCTCCAGCTGATGCCCCAAATTAGCAAATAAATCTCCCTCACATATAATCTAGATACTTTCAAACTGCATTTTTTTTTTTTTTTTTTTTTTTTACACTAGGTCTTGGGGCAAGTGAGACCACTTGGGAAGCCTCCAAGAGGGGAATCTCAGTTTCCTATAACTCTTTGGGGCCCCTGTACATCAGCCCCATTGGTTTTCCAAGATAGATATAATGATGGCTCATCTTTCCACTGCTAATCTTAGGGTTCAGGGTGCTCAGTATGGGGTACCAACTTCTCACTACTATAGAAGAAGTGCCTGTATGCTGAGATCCCTTTTTATTGTGTGTCATTGCATCAGGCATGTTTTTTTGTTTTTGTTTTTGTTTTTTTGTTTTCTTTAAACAAGATCTTGTCTCTGCCTCTTCTACCTGTCTCAATGAGGTCCTTCTATTCTTTGTTGTGAAGAGCAGTTCAGCTAGTTTTCAGATCTTTTTTGGAGGGAAATGGTGATCCATATGCAGTTGTAGATTTGGTATATCTGTGGGAGGAAGTTAAATTCAGGATCTTCCTATACCACCATCTTGGACACCCCCCTCATGATTAGAACTTTTAAGATCTACTCTCTTAGCAACTTTCATGTATACAATACAGTATTATTAACCACAGTCACCATTCTGTACATTACATTCTTAGGACTAATTTATTTTATAACTGAAAGTTTGTACCTTTTGACCACCTTTACTCATTTTAGCCCCTCCTACCACCTACCTCTGGTAACCACTGATTGTTCTCTATCTATGCATTCAGTTTGTTTGTTTGCTTACTTGTTTTTTTAGATTCTACATATACGTAAGATCATATGGTATTTTTGTCTTTCTTTGACTTATTTCACTTAGCATAATCTCCTCAAGGTCCATGTTGTGACAAATGGAAAGATTTCCTGGTACATTTTCTTATTAAGCCTCTAAAAGAAGTCATGTGAAAAAGACAGAGGACTCATGACTGTTCCCATTTTGCATTTGGAGAACCAAGGCTCAACCATATTGAGCTGACCCAGGCCACTGTGTAATTCTTTACAAGGTATGTTGTGCTTGACTAATTCAAAATGATTTCAGAAACATTAATGTCACTTGAGAAAGACTTCTACATTCTCTCTATGCAACAGATTATCAAGTTCTATCTATGGTTCCTCATATGCTTTTCCACCTGTCAAAATCTTTTATTTCTTAAGACTCAAAGTATATAGTTTTTTCTACCTTTCAACCAGAAGGAATTTACCCATTTTGAACCTCCAGTAGCATGTAGTTATCATTTGACCTTTGCTGCTTGCTTCCTTCAGTGTGCTTTCTTCTGTATCTGATTTATTGACAGTTCTTTGTGACAAATTTGGAAATTATTAATCTTTATATATTTTCAAAGGCTTACCACAGTGTTTTTCCCCATGGTAGTTACTTAAGAAATATTTGTTGAAATAAATGCATAAGATATTTCTCTTTTCTTTTTATTATCTGTCATTGATTCTATACTTTGTGTCCAAACTTAATTTTAGCTACTTGTAAATGCTTTCCCTCTGCCCCATTCAAAGCAATGCTATGTACACTTTGTCATTTAAAAACAAATAAACAAACTAAAACCAAAACCAAATCAAAATAAACTTCTCATGGTTTTGCTTATATTAATTTCTTCTCTTGAGATTCTCTGAAGTTTTCTGACCTAATTCATTTCTCCCTTCCTCAACCTCTTGTATTTACAGCTTGCAATTGTATAGATGTATTTCTATTCTCTATTTTCTGTGGGCACTTAAAGGGCAAGTCAAAAATGATATCTGCCTTACAAATTGATTACTCAAACTAAATAAGATGGCTGTAGAATTCTGTATTATTTTTTGTGTTTTAAAATATCCCCCAGGGGCACCTGGATGACAGTCGGTTGAGTGTCTGACTCTTGGTTTTGGCTCAGGTCATGATCTCGGGGTTGTGGGATAGAGCCTCACGTTGAACACCATGCTTAGCGGTGAGTCTGTTTGAGATTCTCTCTCCCTCTGCCCCTGCTTGCATGTGTTCTCTCTCTCTCTCTCTAAAAGAAGTAAATAAATCTTTAAAAACAAAAAAGAAAAAAAAAATCCCCAATTGCCTACCATAGGACTAGACAAATGGTAGTACACCCCCCCCCAAAAAAAATCTAATTGATTCACATAATTCATTTCCCAGTAAGTCTAGTTTCAAAATTACATTGTGCTACACAGATATTTTCCTTTATGTTTTTTTTTCTATCTTATTGCAAAGCAGTTTCCATTCATTTTTTAAAATATTTAACACATCAGTTTATTGATTTTTGTTTTATTTCCTGACCAGACTGGAACCATTTGGACTATAAATTGTGTTGTAAATCTGATATTATTAGATTTCCTATCGCAAAATTACATTGTCCTCATGTTCTAAATAAGTTAGCTATTTCAACCATTTCTAGTTGTCTTCTGAGAGATCATGACCATATATATGCTGAGAAATTTGCTTTATAATTCCTAAAAAAAAATCAAGAAAATAGATTGACTTTGCAGTGTTTTAATATGGCCTTCAATTGATAAAGCTTGATATCAAATTTCCTTACTGAAATGAAACATGCTAATATTTTTAGACACTTAAAATGTTCAATGGGAAGGCATTGATTTTTGTGTAATACTCTCCTCTAATTTCCCTTCTGAGTTGTTCTTAATGTCTTCCACACTGTCTGACACATAGTGGGTTTTCATGAAATGCTGCTAGAATAAGTACAAGATTGTATAGATGAGAGCTTTAATATTTGCACAGATTTTCTGTTTATTCGTGATTTTCTGATTTATGAGTTTATAATGCATTCGGAGGGAAAAATATTCTAGTAATCTCCAAGTGAGGTTCATGGAACATTGGTTTTATAATAAACTGATAAACTGATAGATGATACTTAAAATAAAAAAAAAATGGGAGAAAGTCTATGGAAAATAGTATGAGAAATCCCAAGTTAAAATTAAACATTTTCTTTTATTACAGCAGGACTTCTCATGACTTTAATATGCTAATCTGCATTAGAAATCCCCAGTGTAGTATGCAGCATTACCCAAATTTGCTTAATTCCAGTATTATCAGGGCTCTTGATTTTAAGTTCCAGAAACACAACTCAGAATGCCTTCACTTAAAAATGGAATTGATCTGCTAATGTGACTAAAATATCCAGGGGTAGATTGGTCTCAGGTATACATGGCTACATAGAGTATTCCCATAAATCATCAGAAATAGGTCTCTTCATCTGCTCTCCTCTGGGGTAAGTTTATTATCAAATAGGATCTCCCAGTGAGGAGACAAGGATGGTCACTGCAACTTTATTATTTTTTTTTTATAGTTTTAAAAATATTTTTATTTATTTATGTATGTATTTATTTATTTAAGAGAGAGAGCAGAGCGAGTGAGAGAGAACACAAATGTGGCGGGGGGGCAGAGGAAGAGGGAGAAGCAGGCTCCCCACTGAGCAGGGAACTTGATGCAGGACTCCATCCCAGGACCCTGGCATCATGACCTGAGCCAAAGGCAGCAGTTTAACCAACTGAGCCACCCAGGCACCCCAGCCACTGCAACTTTAGTCTTATGTTCTACCATTTTAGCAACCACAGCTCAAAGATAGCCATTCTTTCCTAATAATTACAGGAAAATTCCACTTGTGTAAAAGCTCTTCCAAAGAAGGAATTTTTCTGTTTGCTTCCAAATATATTTGCAGCTGCCAGAATGGTTCCTATTTTGTAGTTGGTGCTCAATAAATTGAGTCTCATTTACTTGGCTTGCACCACATTGTGCTACACAGATATTTTCCTTTATGTGTTTTTTTTTTTTCTATCTTATTGCAAAGCAGTAACAACCAACTGGTGTAAACAGGAGCATGGAATGCTCCAAACACCCAGACTGGACCATGTGTCCGGTTCTGAAGTGGAGGAGAAAAGAGGTTGGACCCACCTGAACCACATGAACTGAGAGTAGAGGAGAAAAAAGAAAGGAAGGAAGGAAAGGAAAAGAAAGAAGGAAGGGAGGAGGAAAGGAAGGAAGAGAAGAAGTGACTATCAAATAAAGAAATATGTGCTCATATGTTAATGGAAAGATTCTTCCTTATTTTACCAGCAATCTTCTGGATATCTATATCATATGCAGATAATACATCTTAGTTCCAGCCTTGAAGTTTGATTTTATCCTACTTCTGACTAATGTGTTATCATGTTATTGTTTGATGGTTGCTGGCAGAAGAAATGAGGCTCCTTTGTCAGAGACAAGGGCTTTATTACTTATGGTACAGCAGGCAGCATGAGCATCATGTGTCTGCATCAATTTCCCTTGCCCCAAGTCTCATGCAGTATGGGGCCGATGGATGCCTCACATATGGTGGGTTTGCATCACACCTGGGAAATAGTAACTTGGGAGAATTCACTACTTTTATAGCAAGCAGTAAGCAAGTCTGTCCTTTGGGACAAATGTTACTTCATCCCCTAAGATTGCTCATTGCAAACATGACCCTGATAAAGAGCACTGTGTAAAGAGTAGTCATAGCCTTTTTATTCCTGGCACACTGAGCAAGATGTATAGAAGCATGAGAAATACATGAAGGACTGTCTGCCAACACTTACCTTGAAAATATTACTTTAATCCCATTTCAGCCAGGTGAGAAGGTGAACAGAAAGTTTTGGAGTTGGCAGGGCTTTGTATCATTTCTGAAGTTATGTCACATAGGCAATTGCCTCCCCTGTGGAACTATACTCATACCAGGAGCATAAATTCTAATTCAGGGAAAGTGTGCATATGCTTTGGGGACATTGGGTTTTATGGGGAAAAGGAGACAATATCTTTACCTTTTATGACTGTAGAATATGATTTCTTTGGTATGAAAAAGAGGATAAACGAGATTATTTGGGTTTTCAGGGAGAGCACTTAGCTATGCTTTCTTTTAATACATTTGATTTCCAATTATTAAGCAATTGCTCAGCATGCTCTGAGAAGAGTCTTCATGAAAATGAAGAGCCCAAAAGGTCTTTAGTGGGCCTTGTTCTAAATCTGGTCTCTGTGGTTGTTTGGCAGTTTATCAAAAGCCACATTAATCCTTATAAATAGTGCTTGATTGTCAAAAGACAGCCCCCTTGTTCCAGCCTTGAGATTGAGCCACGCTTATTATTTTTCTTGACTTCTTGTACACAGGCTGCATGATTACCAAGTGATCATGTGTAAACAAGAGGCTGTTTTGTGCCGATAAATGGATTCCCACTGTTGCACAAGCCCCTAGGAGTCTGCATTAAAAACAAGTTGAGATGCAGAACATTTATTTTAACAGCAGGCACTTATCATTGGTGACATTACCTGATACGACTGATAATCTAAAGCATTATGACTTTGGAGCAAAATTTGGTTCATAAAGACATACAAGGAGATAAACCATGGCTACTAATAGAAATTGCAAGCAATGCTTTGAATAGAATAATCTTATCTACATTCATCATCCGGCTAGGTCTCTCCTCCCACTGAAATGAGACAAGGTAAATTCACAACCCCATTAATGCTAATAGCAGCTTCAGAAGCAAATCCCTTGTTCCTCCATAGGAGAGGATGGCTGCCCCCTCTTGTTTCACTATGCTGTAAACCTGTGTCAGTCCGAGCTAATTGGTGGAAATCTGGAATACAAGCAGTTTGAAATTAATCTTTTGAAATGGTGGCCAATACAGTTGTTGATGATGGCAGCTACTGGCTAAAAAGCAATGACATTTCTCCTTGAGGTGCTGATTCTGGGAGGTTGGTACGAAGCCATCAGTGTTCCTTGGCCAGATTATCTGCTTGCACCCATTTCTACTTCTGGCACTAGCCTGTCAAGATACACTTGGGAAAACTAGGGAGGAAGGCTATGGGTAGGGCACGCTGGCATGGGATTCACTGTTTTATGATAGAATACCCCTCTAAGACATATACATTTAACCATTTTTCTACTTTGTGAAGTTGGGCAGGCAGCCTACGATCTCTGCATCCCAATTTCAGCATCTCTAAGATGAACACTTCTAGTATTTTACTCAGTGTTTTTCCTGAAGGTGAAACATGATAACATAGTTACAGTAATAAAGAGTAAAAATAAGGTACTTAGAGAGGCTCCTACTTGATTTTATTGAGAGATGATTGCCAGGAAGGAGCTGTTGCCTGCTAGATCCAGCTTGCCAGAGGAAGAAGCAAATGACTCTGCATAATACAGGAGAGAGGGGTTTGATACTCTTGTGGAGGGATCAGAAGGGTTGAGGGAGGGGAAAGAGAAGCTGAAACCAGGGTGGTAGAGGAATAATAAGAGAGGAGGCCCTCAGGACACAAAGTGGTGTAGCCCATATCTAGCCCTTCATCTGTCCCTGTAACATCTTCAATAAAATCTACACTCTTTTTTTTTTTTTAAGATTTTTATTTATTTATTTGTCAGAGAGAGAGAGAGAAAGCACAAGCAGGGGGAGCAGCAGAGGGAGAGGGAGAAGCAGACTCCCTGCTGAGCAGGGAGCCCGATGTGGGACTCGATCCCAGGACCCTGGGATCATGACCTGAGCCGAAGGCAGACGCTTAACGACTGAGCCACCCAGGCGTCCCTAAAATCTACACTCTTCACCAAGGCATTTGCATCAGTGAATTGTCTGGAACACACAAAGTCTTGGTGCTGAGTATTGCAAGCAGGTTAGCTCAAGAGGGTACAAGATTCTCATTGTTTACAGGATGTTAAAGCAGAAAGTTTGAGATGAGGCACCCAGACAGCCAAGAGCTAGGAAATTCCTAGTGAAATGCCCAACCAAAATGCAGATTTTCAAAGAAAATAATGACAGGTAGGAAGGCTCTGACCTTGTAAGAAGGGAGTGAAAGGAAGAAGTGGAGCAAAGAAAGAGGACAATGATGTTGAAGTTAATTACTTCTGTGGAGAGGATCTTCTAAGAGAAAGTTACCCTTTCGGCCCTGCCCTATCCTGTCACTCCTAAATGGGCAGGGGGATGGTGGCTATCACTTCACTTCAAGGCCTAATGAGGAAGAAGCTCAATAGGACCAAATCAGAGGCTGACGTGTGTTCTCTACATTAAGGATATAGCTTCCATGGATGCCTGAGAAAGCCAATGTGGCGGGCAGCAGGGGAGAGAGAGAGTAGGTGCTCAGAGAAGTTCAAACATCCTCGTTGGCACTGGGGAAGGGTGTGTGTGACTATTTTCCATGGCTCCAGTCTGGAGAGAGAGTTACAGCCCAGGAACCTGCAGGGAGAGTGAGCAGTTCGCATGTGAGAATGAATTGAGTGGACCCAACTTCCAAAGACGCAGGGCTTAGATAACAGCTCTTAGTGAAAGAAGTGTCATCACCCTGGTCATGGGGACTTTAGTCAGATAGGTTCATTATGGGGGTGCTCCAAAGTATCCCCAAAAGTGCTCAGGAAACAGAGTCAACTTTCCACATCTGCCAGGCCTAGGGTGCATGAAGCTGGCTTTGGACAGCAACAGATAGCAACCAATTAAAACTTTTCTAATCTTATTTCCCTTTATTTTTTCACTTCTTATGACTTTCCCTCAGCTTGTAGGATGTGTGCCAATGATTTGCAAGTGGGGAGAAGGTGAGTGGAGAGAGAGAGAGAGCAGAGGTTGGCAGTACCACCTTTCCAGAAGGCAGCCAGCCCCCTGGTGTCCCAGATTTTAATGAGGGAATGCTGGAGAGAGCTCTTATCTTGAACTGGGATTATATCTCGGCTTGGATACTTGGATACTTTTAGTATCTGTATTGGGACTGTTGTTCTGTGATTTGAACGGATTGAAGGATTGTGTATGATCTCAGAATGAGCAGAAAAAGCATGCAGTGGTTCTGAAAGCCTGATTCCTGGACCATCATCATCATCATCATCATCATCATCATCACATGAAAACACATTGGAAATGAAAATCTCAGGTTCCACCCCAGACTCTCAGGACTGGCCCAGCCAGTCCTCCAGGGGATGTGCGCTGAAGTTTGAGAATCATGGAGCTAGAGGAGGGAGGCAGCTCCAGCTTTACAGGTGCTTCTATCCTGCTAATAAATATACAGGAAAAGGTGGAGAAATGCAGTCTACACTCATGATATAACCATTTGGAGGTTACATAAGGAAATGAAGCTATAATGTTTTATGATAAGTTTTGTCTATCAAACCTGTTCTTCTGCTAGGACATTTGCTGGAGCTTCCTGGACAACAAGCATGCAGGTTGGGTGGTCTGATAACTGCATCAGCTATGCCGAAACTGGGGCCACAAAGTCCAGGGGACACCTCTCCATACTTGTTACACCCCTTACATGATGTGGGCCATGTAGGCATCAACAAGATAACCGCAAGCAACACCCTAGTTTGGTAAAGATGTTCTGCTATATCATTATCTCCGTATTGTATGTGGATTAAAAGTTAAGTAAAAAACAATTTTAAGAATAGACTCTAAATACTTTCCTGAATTAAAAAAAAGTAAGGACTAGCTGTTGGTAAGTATGTCAAAAAATACAAATAAGCAATGAACAGATTTTCAAGCCTGAACATTGTGCCAAGTCCATGTCATTTGTTAAAAATAAAAATACATGGTGCCTCACAAAGATATTACCAGGTGACATGAAGTATAATGGTTTTAGAAATGTGAAAAGCAAAATCATAATCCCAAGCCCTTAAAAAATGAGTTCTAGTATAATATTAAAAGAATTTAGAATTAAATGTAAATTAAGATGTGAAGTCATTCAGGACAATGAAAAGTTTATTTAAAAGCACTAGTACTTTTAAGACTAAACATAAACAACATGAGACAAACAATTGTGATTCAACAAAGTTTTGCCTGGTGTTCATGTTCTCTTATAGTATATTATAGTAGTAATAACCATGAAATTGTATTAATAGCTTCATGCTTATGTTAATAACCTCTTTGTTATTAATATGTTTCAATTTTCTTTAAAAACCTAAGTTTCAAGAGGTTTATTTTATTATTAAAATGGATTTTTTTTTTCCAGAGGAACAATATCTCCCCTTCCCCATTGGGTCCATCTATGATTTTCGTGTATGTGTGTGCATGCATAGGGGGAGTTGAGGTAGGAATATCACTAATTAAAATTCACTTGTACCAAACTTCTCTGTGAAGTATGAGTGTTTCAGAAATCATCCTGTTATTTCTGTTTATTGTTCTTTCTTTCTAGCTGGGTTGTAAGCTCCATTTTTAATTCTCATGTTATTTAGTACAGTGCAATAAATAGAGTAAAGGCTCATTAAATGTTATGCAATCACTGGATAAGCTAGGGGAAAAAAAACACACTTTTTTCATCAATACCGTCATCTGTATATTGAAGTATTTTTCTTATCAGCCTCTCAGCTGACAGATGATTGAGTTAATTTGGGGTTAGGATAGAAACAGCCTAATATCTGAAACAGTTTCACTAGGAATAGTCAGTCTAAAGGTCATTGGGAAGCAGCCAGTTTTAGTACTGCCCCATTTTATTTATTTATTATTTATTTATTTATTTATTTAGGTACAGCAAATCCTTTTTCTTTCAGAGAATTGATTTTGAAAATTATTAAAATTCTCATATTAAAATTTTCTAAAATAAAACAAACTTCCCATAAGAATAGTATTGAAACATTACTCTTTGAGCTGTGTAACAGTCCATTACCAAATATGTATCCAGTCATATGTCTTGGATTTGAATTTATTCTATGAGATGTTAGGCTTATTGACAGCACAGCCTTGCAGATCTAGATACCTTCTTAAACTTAGTTGGCTTACCAGTTTGTTAGTTCCTCAATCAGGAGAGAGGGATAATAACATCTGATGGGAATGCGGAGGAAATACAATTTTGTTGAGAATTGTGGTGAAGCTCTTCAGCTTCCTCAGAGGGAAGACCCTATAGTTGTGTCATGGCTGCTTTTCTGTAAGCTTAGGAATTGAGAGGTTGACCTGGCAACAATCTGAATAGCAAAGCAGGTTTTTTCTTAGTGCCCATTTTCCTGCAAAAGCATATTTTTGATTGGACTGCAGTGAAAAGCATAATTAAATGTTACAGAGACTCTCAGAACTTTAAACCATTCTCTTTTCCCTTTTTAATTTGACAACACAAACAAGTCTAATGTTCCCTTTTGCTGGCTCCA
Source organism: Leptonychotes weddellii (assembly GCF_054177405.1). Classification (NCBI taxonomy): domain Eukaryota; kingdom Metazoa; phylum Chordata; class Mammalia; order Carnivora; family Phocidae; genus Leptonychotes; species Leptonychotes weddellii. The sequence goes on along the minus strand of NC_138369.1, from coordinate 154,889,394 downwards.
GATGTCCATTGTGAATGTAAATGATGAGCCAGTAGAGTGGATGCTTCCACAGAACCAACACGCGGAGCAAAAATGAATCGTTGCACATCCTGCAGGTGCCTCTGCTGAGCGAATCTTTTCACTCTGAGGACATTTAACAGATAGAATATACAGCTGGTCAAAGAAAGCCTTTAGGCTATTTCAAAGTTTCTATACAAAATAAAATGCTTCATAAAGTTTGCTTGAAAATGGAATTTTGGAAAATACGGTTATCTCCACTCTTTCATTTTTATTCCAATAATTCCAGGCTCTTTTCAAGCTGAAAATATTATTTTTAAGAATCTGATAAACTCTAATATTTGGAATTCTGGTAGAAAAACTTTCCATGTAATTTGGAGGTTGTATTCAAGTTAATGACAACAAAAATGCAGTGATTTTTGTATGTTGTCAATAATTGCTGCTTACAGCTTGATTATTTTGAAATTTTCAGGATCTCTTACAGCCATACATTTGTGCCAAAGCCTTTCAAATGTCACCTAATGAGAGCCATTTATGTAGATGGCATTGATATCTGACTGGGGAGAGAGCTGTTCACATACTTAGCATTTGAACTAGAATTTGCTCTCTTTTTTCTCAGTCAAGGTCTGAGATTTGGGAAGACTCTATTGCTGAGTCTAAATTGTCTACTGAAGTACTTATGACTGCAGAATTTGGAATCGGAAGAAGTATCTTGACAGTTTTGTCTCTCCTCCTTTTCCTCAGAAGCACTGAGTGATTATACTGCCTATGTCTGTGGGCTCCCCCTGTGATGACTCAACTGGATTCCTCTTCCCTTAAAGATCCAATATTCTAAAATAATTTTCTTCCTTTCTATCGCCAGCTAAAACACCAATTCTTTCAGCACAGCTGATCACAGCAAGAGGAAAGCAAACAGATGGAGTTAATTCATACTAAGAGGAGAAAGTCTGCTAGCCTCCATGGGGGTATTCGCTTTGTAAAAGAGGTTGCTTGAGAAGCTAAATTTATCTCTAATTTGCAGAACCTAGGAAATGAAGTAAAGAATTTCAACGGTGGGAAAGAGATTTGGATGTTTCCATTTTTTTCAGTATTTGGATTATAATAGATCAGAAAAGAGCTGACCGGAAAAAAAAAAAAAAAGGAACTACAGTTGAATGATTAACACATTTAAGGAAAAAGTTCTCAATTAGAGATTGGTCACTCTTGAAAGTATTGAAAAGAACAGTCACAGAAGCTCATTTCAGCAAGGAGTTCAGAAAAAAAGATGTATATAACAGAATTTTTAGGAATCCCTTTAGACTGGCAAGAAAATCCTATATTAAAATTAATAGTATTTGTAAAATATTGTGAAAATAATATTTGTAAAAAAATGTAAAAATATTTACATTAAATATTTGATTATCTAACTCTGCTCTGTTTCCAAGCTTTCTAAGTGAACTTCTGGTTACTATTTCATTCCTGAGTAGTTCTGCCTATAGAGAAGGAATGTGCTGGTCACATAAGCTTTAAGAACTCAAGACCGATTATAGTTATTTTTTACTTAAGTCAGGGTCGGGTCAGAAAGACAGAACCACCATGATGTTTTTAGAGAGATTCTATCTTATGCAATTGTGGGAGATGGTTAAAGACGTTGTCTTTGCATCTTTTCTGGAGCTTAAAGTCTGCAGGACATGGAATCAAGGAAAGATGTGAAGAGAGGGAGAGCAAGGAAAAACGAAACCATTAGCACAAGCGGGAATCCACAAGGATGGACTGGAACCTGGGTCCCTTACTGCCTCCAACTTTGATGGTGTGGGTGATCTGCAGGAGAATGTGATGCCCTTTGTCACAGAGCTAAACACATAGTTGGGGCAGGAGACAGAGAATCTGAAGAGCAGCTGAGGGGACTGTGTCCCATGTCAATGGAGGGCCAGTTGAAGCATCCAGGAGTTTGAGATGGAAGAGCACTTGGTGCCCCTGAATCATCCTGAAAGTGAGAGCAGTGTGGCTACTGCTTCAAATAGGCCTTCCAAAACTTGTGCCAAAAGCCTCTTTGGGATAACATGGGAGGGAATTATGGGACATGTAGTGCCAGCCTAGCTAAATCACCGAGGTTTGAATAATAACATATTGGCATTTGGTTTTATATATCCTCTTCATAAACCTGTTAATAAGAATGTGTTCCTGAGAGATGGATCTACCCTTGATGTTCTGACAAAATAAGGGGACTGGCTGTGGACTAGAACCTGGGGAGAAGTTTATCCCACAACGCTAATGAGTGATACCCTGTGAGCCTCTTGTTAGAGGGCCTACTTCATCCCCCCGGCAGTGCAGAGGCAATCTCTCATCATTTTCCTACTGGTTGCCTGGTAATCCTCTTTTCTTTTGAATTTCTACAGCTGGAATGTCTCAAATTCCCACCTCAGAGATTACCATGTGCAGTGATTTTTCTTTGGTGTCCAGAAGGCAGAACATGGAAATAACAGTTTTTCTGCCCCCACATTATCCTTTTGTTCTGCTAATTATCAAAGAGCTCTTTCATTGTCTGTTTTTACACTTCTTTTTCGGTAAAACTTCTTTATTAACCAAAATACCCAAATGTTATAGACAGAGCTATAGATACCATCTTCTGGATATGTTGACATGCGTTATTGTATTAGCTTCTCACGGCGTCCTCACAGTCCTGTATGAAGAAACTGGTCCTGTCCTTTAAGCATCCACTTGGTGCTATTGTAATTAAATCCAGATTTAACCTAAATGTAATAGGTTAAGCTTGATTGTATTTATAGGTGTATATTACATCCCAGTCAGTGATTCCAAGTAGGGAATGGAGTCTAGTTGGGGACGAAAGAGAATATTGATGAACCAGTACAAATCCATCATCATTCTTTGGAAAACCTCTATTCCAGAAGTAGATTATTTCGGAAAAATATAAGTAACAGTTCATTAAGCTAGAAATTCTCCCATACTCTCCAGCTTTCATCTTCTAGTGGTTTCTAGTATATGATTATAAGTTAAAATGCTAGAAAGAAAATACTTGTAAAGCAGATGAGTTGTATCAATTGGGGGTTATTTTACTCCTCTTGTGCAATTCTTTTGGCCCATAATTGTCCAAAAGTTCAGAAGCTATGTGATCTTGTCAAACGTCATCTATTTCAGCATTATCTACCACCTCCAATGTTGTGATACCAGACTCGCAATGACATCACATGAAGGGAGGTAACTTGAACCTGGAATCAGAATAGGTACTCGTGAGAACCAGAGGTCGGGATGTACCTAAGGGACAAGGGTCAGGGAATGAGCAGGCCATAAGTTAGAACTAACACTGGAGAGAGGACTGCAGATCCCGTAGGCATCTGGGAGATCTGCGGAGAGAAGGCAGAGCAAAGCAGCTAGCTGGGACACCTGATGCAGGGAGTCAAAGATGGCTTTTGTGCTGGGCTGAGCCTTTGCCTTAGTCAGGAGAAGCTAAAACTTGCAGTTTAACTTAGGAACTTCCCCAAGGTGGCTAGACCAGGTCTGTGGGTGGAGTGAAGTGGGGGATTTCTGGATGAAAGAGAGTGGTCAATGGGAATGAAAGGCCAGCTGTTGGTGGGAAGCTACTCACATACACTCAGACTTCTGGAAAGAGGGATTGGAATGACACAGTGCAAATCAGTCAGTGACCGCAACCAAGTCAGGTAGAGGTGCTCTCATTTTTTCCAAACTTTTGTGTAGAATTGACTGTATCTTTAAGACTCCCCCTCCCCGCCCTGCCTAGCTTCAGGTTTCTGGGATTTAGGAGCAAGACAGTCAAATCACAGGGAATGAGAATTGGGGGACAGGAAATAATTGAAAAGCTTGCTTGCTTATCAGGCAATAAATTATGTCCTGGGATTGATGCCAGGGTGGTTTTGGAGGGGCCAATACACACTGACCTCTGAAAAAAATGGATTTATTATCGAGCAGCCTTTGTATGAAATCTTAACTAATGAGGGGCATGTCAAAGCACTGCTGGTTGCGCAGCTGCCGTGTGCAGTTGCAACAAGTTTGGGAGGTTGGATTCTGCTGACATCTGTCTGGCAGAGACACCGCTGTTTGGAACCTCCAGACCGATTCTCCTTTGGTAGATCATCCTCTACCGAACTGTAATGCAGATTAGAGGGGAGAGCTGCGCAAATTTAAAAGACACATGTAGTGGTGGTTGTCTACCCCAGTGAGTGTTTCTAAAACCGAGTAACTGTTGAACTGAATGGCAAATGAGACTCTGTTCCTGATAGAAGAGCACAGACCAAGATTATTTACCTTACCTTGTAAATAAAAAAGATTAAATTTTAACTCTAAATATTGGATGAAATATTTGATTAGTTTCTATGGTTAGATGACTTAGAAAAACCCCAAGCAAGTGGTTAAATAGGGGAAAAAATCGATTCCTGATGAAGGACTTTGTCAATACTAGTATCTGTGGAGTGATTTAAAATGTAGAATCTCATTTAATGATCTGAACAACACTGTGACATAGATACTATGATCTCCTCAGTTTACAAAAATGAAAGCGGACCTATCTCACTAATGCAGGGGTTCTTAACTGGGGGCGATTTGACTCTCAGGGGACATTTGGCAATGTCTGGAGACATATCTAGTTGTCACAGCTATAGGAGAGGGGTGCTAGAGGCACCTGGTCGGTAGAGGTTAGGGATACTGCTAACCCTGGAATGCACAGGAAAGCCCCACAACAATGAGTTACCCAAACCAAAATGTCAATATTGCTATGGGTGAGAAACCCTGCACTAAGGTAATGACATCACATGGTAGAAACAGGACTAGAATCCAGATTTTTTTTGACTCCCCCATCCCCAATGTTTTGCTCATTACAATATGCTCTATATCTTCCCACTTAAGACACCTTTAGAACAGGGAAAACATTTGCAGAAAAACTTTGTTTTACGATGTTCTGTACCATCTAAAGAGAGTCAATCTCCATCCTGGTATTAGAGAAATTTGGCCTGCTGGCTCTTCACAGAACCGAAGAAGCCTGTTGAATGTATGACCACGGAAAATTTCAGGAGCAGGGATGGTGTCAAATTGCTCTGGAAATTTGCATGGCTCCTTGATGCTTGCAGAGTGAAGTTCATACATGGGTGTGGTCCACATCTATTTATAAATGTATTAATTGTAGTCCTGCCCAGAAAAAAAGACAATCCCTAAGTTTCAATTTTGGGCCCTTTAACTGGATCTTAATATATGCCCTAAAAAAATAGAGGATTAGAAGTTAGCAGAGGGCGCCTGGGTGGCTCAGTTGGTTAAGTGACTGCCTTCGGCTCAGGACATGATCCTGGAGTCCCAGGATCGAGTCCCGCATCGGGCTCCCTGCTCAGCAGGGAGTCTGCTTCTCCCTCTGACCCTCCCCCTTCTCATGCTCTCTCTCTCTCATTCTCTCTCTCAAATAAATAAATAAAATCTTTAAAAAAAAAAAAAGAAGTTAGCAGAAAGGCTGGGTCTCCGTGATACTTGTCATTACTGCGTGAGCACTGAAACTTAATTTACTCATCTGTAAAATGAGTGAGTAAAGATCACCCTCACCAGTGTGGATGGACATCATCCAATCTGTTGAGGGCCTGCACAGATCCAGAAGGCAGAGGAAGGGCAAATTTGCATTCTTTGGTAGAACTAGGACATCCATCTTTTCCTTTTCTGGTTCTGGGGCTTTTGGACTCAGATTGGGAACTTACTCCATTGGTTCACCAATTCTCAGGCCTTTTGTACTCAGACAGACTTACACCACCAGCTTGCAGATAGCAGATTAGAGGACTTCTTAGCTTCCGTAGTCATGTGAGTCAATTTATATAATACATCTTTTCTTACATCTCTCTCTCTCTATATATATATCCTATTGGTTCTGTTTCTCTGGAGAACTATGACTACGATATCTACCTTCCCAATTTTTCACAAATTTGACTTTGGGCCAACCCTAACCAATATCATACATGGAAGGTGATTCTGGGAAACACCTTGATCTTGAACTTCCAACCTCCAGAACTATGAGAAAATGTTTTTCCTTTGAGCCACCCAGGCTTTGATATTTTTGTTATAGCAGCCTGAAGTAAGACAGTGCATAATAACTATTTGTTAGGGCGGGGGGAGATAGAAGGAAGAAAGGTAGGAGGAATTGAATGAAAAAAATGGATTCATTTATCTAAATCTTTAAATTTAGGACCTTCGGAAATTGCTTTGACTTTGCAAATGCACTGAAAGTGCATTTTCATGCATTGAAAACACTAGACTGCATCTTAATAGCTTAAGGGAATTCCATCAGCCTTCAGATATTTCTGTTTGTACACAAAGAGATTGATGGTGAATTTGGTGGAATTCACTTTAACATTAATGAAGACTTGCTAGGTGCCAAGCACTGAGCTGGATTTGTAGATACTTGAAAACATCAAAGCATCTTTCAAGTCAGGGTTGTTCTTGTATCTAGGAAAAAAGTGGTTGCCATTGGCATGGTTTTTTGCCAGGAAAAATTTCCTGCCAGGTGAAATTTTCCACTAATCCCTGCCTTCATGAATTTTTATCAATAGAAATTTGTTCCTTTAGCTTAAAGCCATTTTGTAAAGCTCTCAGTTTAAAATGCAAATGCATGTTATTCCCATCTATCAGTGAGCATTTAAAAGCAGTTTATTGTATTTCTTTGGGTGGGAGGGATCTGGAAGGAAACAGTACAAAAGGAAGGTAGGTTTAAGAGATGAAGGGAGAGAGGCAAGGGAGGAGGTCAGGGTGAGTGGCTGCCCTGGTTGGCAGTTGGTGGGAGAAGAAGGGAGTGGCTACCTGGGTGCAGACAGAACAGAATGCCATCGGTGGAAGGTACCTGTATAGGAAAAACTCCGTTTTTTCCTCCACACTACAACCACACTCATAGGAATTCTGACACCAGATGTGAGCGTTTTCCACACACCAATTCTCCAACACCAGCTGGGTGTCCTACAATTCAATTCAGTTCTGACATTCAATACCTGGAGTTAGTGCAGACCCCACAGGTTAGAGGCTCCATCCCATAATACTGCCCTCCACTTCATATACTGGTTGCAAGTAGTAAGTTCCTACATTACCGGCAATTTCTGTCTGACTTGGCTCCGAATCTGAGGTTCCCATGACCCCTTTCTTGGGTTTGATCCTTTGCTAGAACAGCTTACAGAACTCAGGGAAACACTTTCTTATATTGACTTACTATATAGTAAGAGATATGATAAAGTATACAGGTGAACAACCAGATAAAGAGACACATGAGTAAGGTCAGGAAGGGTCGTGGGCATTTCTGTCTCTATGGAGTTGGGGTGAGCTTCCCTCCTGGCATGTGGGTGTGTTCACGAACCTGGAAGCTCTCAGAATTCTGTACTTTTGGGATTTTTATGGATGCTTCATTATATAATCATGGTCAATCATTAATTCAGTCTAAAACCTCTCTCCCTTCCTGGAGGATGGGGGATGGGGTGGAAAGTTCTAAGCTTCTAATTATGGCTTGGTCTTTCTGGTGACCAGACTCCATCCTGATGCTATCGAGGAACTCACCACGAGTCGCCTCCCTGAAACAAAAATAAACTCCTAACACTAAGGAAATTCCAAGAGATTTAGGGGTTCTGTGTCAGGAAACAGGAACCAGAATCAGGGACCAAATACCAGAATAAAAGATGCTCCTAGTGCTCTTATTTTTTAGGAAATTACAAGGGTTTTAGGACCTCTGTGTCAGGAACCAGGGCAAAGACCAATATATACTTTTCTAGTTTAATTGTGCCCCAAGCAGATTTCATATTTGCCTTCTATCTGGTCCTACCCTAATCGCTTTGAGGGGGGGGGGAAACATTCAGCAGATTTCTGTATGCAAAGCTAAGTAATTCTTCTAGTAATATATCTCAGCATTAATTCATTCATGAATGTGGATCTTAAAATGTGGTCTGTGACTCCTGCAGGTTCCTAAAACACTTTTGGGATTTTCAAGGTCAAAACTATCTCCTTAACAGTGCTAGGGCATTATTTACCTCTTTCACTCTCTTCCTCACATCTCAAATCTTCACAGAGTAGAGCTTTCCAGAGGCTACATGATGTGTGATGATGTCATCAATCTGACAGCTAATAGAATGTGTGCTTGTGCATTCTTGTGTTTTTAAAAACTTCTCAGCTTTAAAATAAATAAATAAATAAATAAATAAATAAATAAATAAACTTACTTCTCAGTTTTAATCACTGATATATATACCCCATATAAATAAAAGCTCATTGGAGTCTTTAATAGTTATTTTAAAAATATGAAGTGACTCGAACCAAAAAATTTGGGAGCTGTTAGTTTGGGACAGCTTCTAAAATTGGTCAGAATATCTCATAAGAGGAGGCTGCTCAGGACTTTTTGTTTTCATTTCTGCTGGTTTTCCTTCCTTTATTTCAGAACTCATAGGCTTAGATCCCACAGGAAAAGAAAGGGAAAATCTTGTTAGAGGATTTTATACCATTCAAAGACTTTTAGATCTAAAACCAAATGAAAGGAAATGGATTTTTTTTTTTGTATGTGTGGCAGAATCAGCCTTTTTCAACAGAAATCTTTTGCATCTTTAATCAGCTGTAAAATAGGTTGAGGAACTAGCTAAATAGGTAATAGATATATACGCCCATCTTACAGGAAGGCAATAGGAATCCCAACCCTCCAGCTAATCAGGGCCGGAATAATTCTCCCACCTTTAATGAAGGGTTGGGTCTGTGAACCCCAGGAAAAACAGTGGTGGCCAGGAAATATGACTCTGAATGACCCAGTTGTAAGATGCCACTGCAGAATATGGCACATTTAGCTTTCCTTAGCCATCCAGAAAACTCTATCCTGAATTATACTCCTGTTCATGATAAAAAGAAACAGATACTGAGCAATTACCTAAAAATGCATGTACAACTTTATTTAGAGAGACCCACAAAATTGAGTTTTCATGAATTATAGAAGTAATTAAGACAATCAGCTTACATTTTTTGAATAATTTAGATAATAGGTCTGTATTCTTCTTGGGAATAACTAGGACACTTTGTAGATGAAGGAGCAATAATTTCTCGCTTTGGAAAGTGATTTCTGCACAACAAACACACCATAATTGTGGAAGGAGTTAATGCCCACCTCCAAGAACTGAACTCATTTTGTATCCTTGTATTTTATCTGCATGAAACATGGAAGGCCTTCTCTTTGCAATTGTAGTTTTGAATTTAATTTTTGGCCAGTTTCTTATTCAGCTTTAGGGAAAACTGAAAATGTGTGGTTACACTATTTTTTTGTACTGCATCTGTTACAAAGGAACTAAAGGAGAGATGTGATACCTGTTTCCTGTGTTTTTTTGTTGTTGTTGTTTTTGTTTTTCCTTTTGTTTTTGGAATCCTGAATTCAAAGAGTTAAGGTAATCCCATCCCGAAGTTCTGGGCACACTATTACAGCATCAACTTTGTAAAATCTACCTATTGGTTGGCTTTACTGTTGCTTCCCTGGCCATCCTTGATTGTTCTTCCCACTCTGCTCCTCTCTCAGTGACCAGTGCTGAAAGGTTTGAGATAGATAGGTACAAATCATTGGAATACAGGTAGTGTCGTTTTACGTGGGAGGTGTTTTTAATTTACTTTGATGATATTATGTTTTGGAGCTCATTTTATATCTTTTGTTGTTGTTGTTGTTAAACTCAATACTGTGTTTTAAGAAATCTATCCTTGTTTCAGTAAAGCATGTTTATTTTTTCTGACTTCTGCAGAGTATCATCCTCCTGCCTTGTTTCCTTAACGATGAGCACTAAACCCCACACACCGCTGATTCATCTTTTGTCCTTTAGTTCAGAATTTAATGACATAGAGGCAGGGATTTCTGTCTAGTTTATTTACTGCTATCTTCCCAACACTCAGAAGGGTGCCTGGCACATGGTAGGGGTTCAAGAAATTTTTGTTGAATCAACGAATTAACTCATTTGCATTTGGTTAGGTGTGGACCATACAGGTGAATGTAAAGTGTTTCCTTAGAAAACTCCATCCTGACTTCCTAGTCTAGGTTTTCTTACATACTCACTATATCCTGGACTTTTTGATGGAGGCACCAACCACAGTTGTAATTGTTAATTGCTCCTTCTTTCTTTCTTTTTGTCTTTCTTTCTTTCTTTCAGATTTATTTATTTTAGAGAGAGAGAGAGGGAGAGAGCGAGCATGGGGAGGAGCAGTGGGAGAGGGAGAGAGGAACTTTAGCAGACTCCTCGTTGAGCTCAGAGCCCTATGCAGGGCTCGAACCCAGAACGCTGAGATCACGACTTGACCCTGAGATCGCGACCTGAGCCAAAGTCAAAATTCCGAGGCCTAACCGTCAGCGCCACCCAGAGGCTCCATTGCGCCACTTTCTTGATTAACTTTCCTGCTTTGCTCATTTGTTGCTAACACAGGCACTGACCTTCACTATGCTTTTTCTGTTTTTGGCGGTCTCTGCCAGCCCTTCTCCCTGGCATGTGATTCCTGGTGGTGCGAGGTAGCGGTGGCAATAGCAGTAGTTTGGGGAGCGGGGAAATGGTAAAATCTACATCAGCATTAGCCCTGAGCCTGGGCAAAGCAATAATTAATCACTGTGAAATACAGCCGGACTGTAAGTTCTCCGGGCCTTTCCCACTACCTTTTTCCCACCAGGCTACTTTCCCAAGCCAACTCTATAGAAATTCTAGAACAGCTTCTGACTGAGGCGGATAAACATTGATCCTGTAGTTCCCAAATGTCATCAACGAGGCATAGTTTTGTGCTTTTCTCCTACAATTTTGAGTCTTCTTTATTCCGTGAAGGCTGTTTGGACAGAAGGAATGTGGGTGAGAGAAAGAGGGGAGAGCAGAGGAAAAACAAAGTACACACAATGTTCACAAAAAAGAGTTCAGTAATGCTTTCAAATATTAAAATTATCATAATATTAAGGTTATACTTGAAAAAGAATTATCAACTGAATTATTCTCAGGGTCCTTGCTTACTGTAGAAAAAATTATGGATTTATTCAGTGAGAGAATCTGGCTCAGTTAGTGGCTGGAACCTAATCAATGCAGTAAAGTACTCAACAAGGCCGAATGTAATCTTTGCTTCTCCCACAAAACTGTAATTTATTAAAAATAAATTCAAGATCCATATTGCTAAGTATCACCCACTAGTTCAGGGTTAATTATATAAACTTCAAAACATGCTAGCAGTCATCATAGATAAATTAGTAGCTGGCATAAAATTTGATGGCAGAAGAAATATGCTCACAAGCTGACAATTTTGGGTAGTCAGGAGTACATGGAAAATGCAGTTTAAACATTCGTTCTCTAGTTTAAACACTAATTGGTTAGTAGTTTGATCACAGACATTGATACTGTTGACCTCATTAACTTCACTATATCTCTCGACATGTTTAAAATGCAGAGGAAAAATAAGTGCATAAAATAGGAATCAGACTTTGAAAATGTTCTGCTGTCTTGAAAGCTCAATTAGGAATGAAATGTCAATTCTGTAGTGTGAGCTTTTTCGGAGCTAGTTTGCTGCAATCTGACGTTCGCTTTCAAGTAGAAATCATGTAGTATCTGACGGTAGTTTGTCCCTTGGTTCTCTTTTAAATGTTATTAAATCTGTTCCCCTTTTTTTTCTTTCCACTTCTTTTTCTTTCCTTTATTTATTTATTTATCTATTAATTTATTTATTAAATTCTGGCTACACTTGGGGGACTAGATAGAAAAAGTGCTCTAGATTGCAAGTGCTTAGAAAGTGTGAGTCCGTGTGACTATTAAGATATGTGTTATTTAATGGTACTCTCTCATTTCTTTTCTCTCTTCTTTTTTTTTTAAAAGAAATTGCCTTTTATATTCTTTATGGAAGTTCAAAGAGCAAAAAGTTACATCTTTGTGATCTGGTAAATGATTCCGAGTCCTTAGGGTATGGCAAATCAGGATTTTCCTGAGCCCAGAGTTACTGTTTGGAAGTGTACTCTGTTGGGTAAGAGCTCTGGAACTCTGGGAGCTATTAGCCTCGCAGGCCTTTTCCTTCTGTATCGCAGAGGATCCCTCCAGACCTTCTCCTGCTTGTCATCCCTCCTCAGCCACACACACCTCCCAACTCAGAGTTCCTCTTCTCACATCTGCCCCCCCTCCCCCCACTTCAAACCCCTCTGGTCATCATAGAGGTTGGCCTCTTGCCTTTACAACACCCTACCCCTCCTGCTGCACTTGAAGTTCTTTTTAACTTGATTTTACCTGTATGAAGTGTTAAACAGTAGGTATTTTTTCCTTCATCTGATAATTAAGAAAGACAGTTCATTATTTATGAGTGATGCTGCTTAGGGAAGTAAATTTAGTTCCTAAACTTCCATTTTCCATCACAAATATGGAGATGATCATTTTAAATTTAAGACCCAATTTTCAGACCAGATATATTCAACTAACAGGGACTTTAAGAATTCTTTTTTTTTTCTTTTAGGATTTATTTATTTATTCGAGAGAGAGAGAGAGAGCGGGGGGTGGGGGGCAGAGGAGAGGGAGAGAATCTCAAGTAGACTTCCCGATGAGCATAGAGCCCCATATGCTTGATCCCAGAACCCTGAGATTACGATCTGAGCTGAAATCAAGAGTCAGACGCTCAACTGACCAAGCCACTCAGGCACACCAAGACTTTAAGAATTCTTTATTGAAAAGGGCTGTGTTACTACTCATTGAAAATTCTGATTTAGGACTTTCAATGTATTTTCAGACTCGGGATTTTAGAGATTTTTTTTTTTTTTAAGATTTTATTTATTTATTTGAGAGAGAGAAAGTGTGTGCACAAGCAGGGGGAGCGGCAGGCAGTGGGAGAGGGAGAAGCAGACTCCCCGCCGAGCAGGGAGCCTGATGCAGGGCTCGATCCTAGGACCTTGGGACCATGAACAGAGCCAAAGGCAGACGCTTAACCAACTGAGCCATCCAGGTTTCCCGATTTTTTTTTAAAGGAAAGAGAATTTAAATATTGTGTAGCCTAGTGGTTTTCAAAATTTGGAGAGTAATGTAGGAACAAATCCTATTTTTTTAAATAAGTTTCTACTGGAGAGTAAAAGCAGAACTGCCTTGGCAATGAATGATACCCACGTCCCTCTCCCTTTGTTCTTCTCTGTGGAACCATATGGCCTCATGAAATATTTTAAAGCTGGTGAGGGTGTTCAGATTCATTTCTATTTTGACTCTTAAATAAATATTTACTTTTGTCAAACATTCCATTGCCACATTGTCCATTCCTCTGCAAAGGAACTGTGGGATCTGGTCTTCCCTGGATAGGTGGACTAGTTTTTCTTGACTCCTACTAAGGCCACTTTCATTCTGTCTTCTTTTCCTGCATCTGCAAGCTCAGCATGTCCAACTAAGATATCCACTAATAGCTCCTGAATTTACTCTTTCTTTTCCATTTCTTCAGCTAAACATCAGCATTCTAACCAGTTTTCCTGTTTCTGACCTCTCCCCAATTCAAACACTTCAGTCTGAGGGATAGATTAAATCTATCAAGCCAGTAGTAAATTTAAGTCAGTAGAAAATTTCAAGTCCTCAGTTTCCTTAACAGCAGCTAAAGCTGCCATACACCAGCCAAAAGACAAGGGAGCATTGAGCGGATGAGCCTTCATACTGTTGGGTAAACATTGTGGGTAAGATATTGGTCCATCTTCCAGCAAATTTCATCACAAAGGCATGTTCAGTTCTTTTTTTTTTAAGATTTTTTTTTTTTTTTAATTTGAGAGAGAGAGACAGAGATAATGAGAGAGAGAGCATTAGCAGGGAGGAGAAGGACCCTGCTGAGCTTGATCCCAGGACCCCAGAATCATGACCTGAGTGGAAGGCAGACTCTTAACTGAGTGAGCCACCCAGGAGCCCCGGGATGTTCAGTATTGAACATCTTTGAGAAAGACTGAGATAGGTGAAAAAAACTGATTATAGAGGCATAGATTCTGTTATGAACAGAATCTGTCCTGGCAAAATTCATACATTGAAGTCCCCTAGCCCCCAGTATATCACAATTGTGACTGTCTTTGGAGATAGGACTTTTAAAGAGGTAAATGAGAACATATAGGTGGGCCTCAATACAATATGTCAAGTGTCCTTATAAGAAGAGGGGAAGACACCACGTGTACACAGAGGAAAGGCCAGGTGAAGATATGGCAAGAAGGTATCAACTGCATGCATGTCTTTGTGTCTCAGGTTAAGGTATCAGAGCAGTTCCTCAAAAGGATGCTTAACTCCTGAGCCTATTTCAGGTTTATAAAATATTAGCACTCAAATAGATTATAGGGCTTCATGATACAAATCTTTAGTTCTTGTTAGCACACAGGTTATAAATATTTAGAGTGATTTCCATACCATTTAACGGAACATTTTAATCTTGTCTACTTCTCAAGTTCTTCCAGGCTTAATCAATCATCTTTCCTTTAATCTGTAATAACATATACTTTTGGAGAATTTAGCTGTCTCTCTCTTGTTTTGTTCTCCATAATCGCTCTATTTTTCTCCTACCTGGAGTGAGTCAAAAGGCATATGTCATTGTATATTTGCTCATTTTTGCCATCAGTGTCTGAATTCTAGCAGGACATATCTATATATATTGTGTAAATTCTTTGACTATGAAAATACATAATTTTATTACCTTCTTATCTTTCCTTAGTACCTTTTGAGTGTGGTTTCAGTGGACCTACCGAAGGAATATTGCACCATTGCCAAAAAGAATATGCCCAGAGTTAGCAACATAGATCATTTTAGGAACATCTGAATATGTTTTAAATACAATTAATTGTCATAGCATATGATGAGCACAGCCCACAAAAGGGAAACTCAGTTTGTAAAGGGAGTCTGTCATTTTCGAAAATATAAAAAAGAATAATTGTTAAACTGTCATCAGGTTAATGACTTCATCTTAATAATTTTGATAAATGGGAAATATATTGAGTGTTATAAAGACACTCAATAAATTTTAAAACATTGAACAACGACCTTGCCTTTTCTTCCCCTAAGGAGATCTAGCAAGACCTCTTGTTTTTTTTTTTTAAAAAAAAACTCTTTAAGATCATTTAGCTGATATTCCCTCATGTATGAGACATATCCATTGCATAGCTAACTGATGAATTGACCTAATTTTATCAGCAAAATTAAATTTTCTCTTTAGGTAGGTGTTTTAAAGAGTCCTATGTGAAAACCTCAGCTAATGAGTATTCTGCATAATAGTTTGTTTTATTAGATGATTATTTTCAAACTAATTCCTGCTTGGAGAGCCATATATTTTTTTCCTTTCATGGAGAAAACCATTACGTTTAAAATATTTGAGAAAGATATGTGAGATCACCATGAAGCAACATAGAGTCTTGAAACATACCTCCAAAAGAAAAACAAAAACAACCCACAATCATGCTAGAATCTTAAATCTTTAAAGACCTACATATTGTTTATTCCAACTTTTTTCTGTTTAACAGAAAGCTGGTTGGAGGTAGAGCCAAAGCTAGGAGTCAAATCTGTCATTTTTACATGATTTTATACTATTCTTATTTAACTGTATGACATCTTTACAGTCAGACATTTTGGGGTCAGGTATTTTCAGGATGGATGGTCTATTAACATCTTGTCTGGCTTCATTTGCATGTGATGCCCAGTTGTAGAGCTTGGAGTTTTTTTTGTTTTGTTTTTTTTGTTTTTTATTTTTTTTTAAAGATTTTATTTATTTATTTGAGAGAGAGAGAGAGAGCACATGAGAAGGGGGAGGGTCAGAGGGAGAGGCAGACTCCCCGCTGAGCAGGGAGCCCGATGCAGGACTCGATCCTGGGACTCCAGGATCGTGACCTGAGCCGGAGGCAGTCGCTTAACCAACTGAGCCACCCAGGCGCCCGAGCTTGGAGTTTTAATCCTTAGCATGTCATCCAGTAACTTAAGATTGGGCCACAAAAGGTCGCTCATTTAGCTTGGTCTTTGAGGTTTAGTCCTTCTCTGAGTAAGTGTTGATTTTTGGCAAGGTCAAGGGAAAATGTGATCTGGAGCCTGGTCTGAGTTGTAATTGATTGTATTTTAATTAAGAAAAAAGGTTTTCAGACACTTTTGGGTAAAGGAAAAGAAGGCTGGGAAAAAATTTTGTGAGTTGGGAAATAACTGCAATTTACTTGCCAAGTACAACTAGCCAATAATAGTTTGAATATGAATGGAATTGAAAATTAGAAATATTGCTGAAACCCAGATTGTTTTTATTTCAATTTGTATGAGAAGTTTCAGGGGAGAGCCACCAAGAAAATGGGATCTGGAATTCAGGGGACTGTGATGGCCAGTAAGCAGCTGTGCACGTTGGAAGTCACTTCATATCTCTAATGTTACCTCATTGTAAATTAGGAATACTAGTAATAGCTAACTTTTATTGAATGTGGACTGTGTGCCAGGCATCATTCTAAACTGCTTTACGTGTATTAACTCATTTAATCATAAAACTCATGAGGTCAGGGGTGCCTGGGTGGCTCAGTCGTTAAGCATCTGCCTTCAGCTCAGGTCATGATCCAGGGTCCTGGGATCGAGCCCTGCATCGGGCTCCCTGCTCGGCAGGAAGCCTGCTTCTCCGTCTCCCACTCCCCCGGCTTGTGTTCCCTCTCTCGCTGTGTCTCTCTCTGTCAAATAAATAAATAAAAATCTTAAAAAAAAAACCAAAAAAAACTCATGAGGTCATTACTGTTATAAGCCCTCCTCTAATTCCTAAATGAAGAAATTGAAGCAACAAAGAGAGATCCTTTGCCCAAAGTACCACAGCGAGTTGGGGAAAAACCAAGAACCAAATGACGGAGCTCCAGAGCCTACGCTCCTAAACCCTACATCCTGTGCTTTTGCTGTGCCTAAGACATTAAATAAAGTGGGGCTCTTGGAAAATTCTTGTATTAGATGCATCTCATGTAAATCAACCTTATGACAGAAAGCACTTTATTGTTCCTAACCCAGAAGTTCATTTGGACTAAAATTTTAGAGTTCTGTTTATTGAACTCTTTTATGTTTCCAATGCATATTTATTCCCCAAACAGTCAAATAACATCACTGAAATACCCTTCATCTCCAGACAGGACTTCTTCCATAATGGATTGATGCACTCTCCATTTTTGAGTCCTTAGGAGTCTTTCAAACACCTTTTCTGATTGGAAAGAAAAAAAAAAAAAGTCCACCTGTTTTTTAGATGAGGAATATTTCTTAAACAAAACATCAATTTCTGAAAATACTCCTAAGTTTTTATACTGGTTTTATTTATTTATTTATTTATTTATTATTTTATTATTATTTATACTGGTTTTAGAAGGTATATTTGTTGACATCAATTAGTAGTCATGATACCTTTGAGGATGGCAAAGAAGACGTTTTTCCATTTTTTCAAAGATTCTCACTTTTCTAATTTCCCTAATGCTTTCAGTCTGCAAGTTTTTGGATCCAGGTTTATGGTTTGTCTGCCCTCAAGCCACAGGATACAAATTCTGTGTGCATTGCTCATGATAAATTCAGTAGATATTTGTGTAAATGTCATGCTGCATGTAAAGTGACAAGAATTTCACTATAATTTGGCATGAGGTGAAGCATTAACTAAGGGATATACATACAAATGAGTTGAGGGAAAACATTTTGCTGTCAGGTAGTTTGGAAAATGACCATAATGAACACTGTTGGCATTTTTGTGACCTATAAATGCTATATAAAGCTTTACCAAAAAATCTACTGAGGTCAGCAGCAGCAAAGCATTAACTAATGGGTACTTAAACTACTAGCAAAAATAAATCATATTAAAGCTTCAGAAAAATAAATCACTATTTACTGATGCAGGATAGATTATATGATTATTGCAAGTCACAACATATGAGAATGTAATAGCATTCATAAAATACAGAATAAAATAGACCTATTGACTTCACGTTATTAATTTTGATGCACACCCTTTTTCTAATTAGTAGAACAAATGTTAATGGCAAAAGCCTGGATGCCCAAGTAGAAGTATTCATTCTACAGGGAGCTGAACTGGGGATTCAAAGCATTAAAAATTATTTTATATTTAGTACAGCCTCTCCCCAAATAAAAGTTAGTGCTCTTTAAAATGTGACACTGTCTAATGCTCTTTGATATTCTTGTCAAAGCTTTAGAGACTGATTTGAATGAAATGATCATAGAAGGAAATCAATGGGGAAATGAAGAAATAGGTTGATTCCATTGGGTTGTGTACTGTTTCCTGTTAGTCTCTGCCTTGCAATTGAATGTAAGCTGTCCCATGAGAATAGCGTTATGATTTTTAGTCACCTTTGGGTCTTCAGCATTGGTAAATTTTCAAAAAAATAGGGACGAGAGAAATTTGAGTACCATATTCCATAGATCTTCTCTTCCCTCTTATTTTGTCTCTGATTTTTTTTTTTTTTTCAGGCTCACTAGCGTAGTGCTTTGGTTTCTATCTCTACATCTATCCTAACTTGTCAGGTTAACCCCCATGTATAGGCTTAGTTGTTCTGCATACTTTAGAACCCATCTTTATCTTAGGAGTGTTCTAAGTGGTAATAAATATGCCTCCGTAAAAACTTACATGCCTTGGGGCACCTGGGTGGCTCAGTCGGTTAAGCGTCTGCCTTCGGCTCAGGTCATGATCCCGGAGTCCCAGGATGGAGTCCCACATTGGGCTCCCAGCTCAGCGGGTAGTCTGCTTCTCCCTCTTCCCTTCACCCTGCTTGTGCTCTCTCTCTCAAATAAATAAATAAAATATTTAACAAACGAACAACAACAACAAAAAACCTTACATGCCTCAAACTGAAACAAAATTATGGTGATTCTACTCTGTCTTTGGTGATCCAGTCTTCTGGAACTTGAGTTTCTCTTTCTAGTTTCCATTCTTCTAGAGTGAGCAATTTTGTCTTCTCTGACTAGGTATCAAGGCCTTAAATTCAGTTATTCCAGTTGTCCAGATCACTGTCTTAAATATCTGTTCCACAAATATTTGTTGCTGGTAAGAATTTCCACCCTATTTTGAGTAGAGCCATTTCCTTGCCTTATCTTCCCTGTCTAGAGTGTAAGCTCTGTAAGAGCAGCAGATGTATGTGCTTTTTCCACTTGGAAATATTGGTCAAAAGTTTACCAAATCCACTTCCTCTGCCTGACTTCACAACTGAACTGTACTTCACAGATCTTCCCATTTAGGTGGGACAGTAAGACTAGTCCCAGCTGATAGAATTTAAGCAAAAGTAATGTGTCCATTTCAGTTTAAACCAATTAAGAGCAGATGTGTATTCGCTAAGCTCGTGCTCACTCATTCTCTGTCCTGTCTCTCAGCTGGCTGATTGATGCTAGACTGATTGTGAAAACATGTGTTGGAGAGAGTGGAACTGAAACAAGGTTCTTTTGCTGAATGATTGCATGCAGCAAAAACTGTGTTGTCAATCTGCTTTGGAGTATGATATGTTAAGCCTCTGAGGTTTGGAGGCTTGTCTATTTTCTTTTTTTTTTTTCCCCAAGCAACAACCTACTTTAATTTATTCATAAGTGGGCTGTAGCTATCATAAAAATCTAAAATACATGGCAATGATTTAACATTTGGGTGATGGAATTCAAAGAAACAGATATTGAAGGCTGGAAATATGGCAATTCATATAAAGTACTGATAACACATGTGCTAAGACTATAACTTGCCATATTGGGAGGCAGACCATATGCCTGCTCAGCTGACAGGCCTAAGGGAAGTGAATTAAAAGAATAAAATTGTTAGTGTATTTTGGCTCATATTAATTAATGTTGACAAAGATGAAGTGACCTCGGGGCGCCTGGGTGGCTCAGTCGTTAAGCATCTGCCTTCGGCTCAGGTCCTGATCCCAGGGTCCTGGGATCGAGCCCAGCGTCGGGCTCCCTGCTCCGTGGGAAGCCTGCTTCTCCCTCTCCCACTTCCCCTGCTTGTGTTCCCTCTCTCGCTGTGTCTCTCTCTGTCAAATAAATAAATAAAATCTTTAAAAAAAAAAAAAAAAGATGAAGTGACCTCAGGAAAGAGTTGGCCAACTTGTAAGCAAAAATGAATGGAAATAGAGAAAGTCCAGAAAAAAGATCCTTGAAGAGTTGGAAAAGTTGACTGTTTCTAGCTCTGAAACAACTAGATATAAGATTTGATGCCATATGTGACTAAGAAAGATTGTGAGCAAAAGAAGTCTATTGAAAATGGTCTTCCTAGTCAAGCTCAATAGACTCAAGAAAGCAGCCATTAAGGTTGGAGTGGCCTGTTGGCAAAAAAAGCAAATAAATACATCGGACTTGGGAACTGTGTCCATGAAAGGACGTCAGCTATGTTTGCTGTACATCATACGAGTTGTTGGTCAGATGCTAACATACCAATTGATAACAAATAATTTAGAAGCCTAAAAAAGCAATAAGCTGGGACTAAAACTCTCTAAACTTTAAATCAAGTATCGGAACGTCAGTCTTCAATGAGCAGAAAGCAGGTTTCCAAAGTTTTTCTGCCTCCAGAGCAAACAGAATATCCGAAATTTATTTTAAATATGGCTGTGGAGTATTTTGACATGAAAGAATCATCTCCCCCAACGCAGAAGGCCAGGGATCAAAAGAACAATGGATGGAGATGTTCTTTCCAAAGAACACAATCAGGTTTGTAATATCTGTCCCATAGGATTTCAGAATTGCTGTGTACCAATACTGCTTTGTGATTTCCCTTCTTCTCTTTTCTGAATGGGAATGTTTATTAGGTTTATGTTGCCCTTCCTCCACCATTGTGCAGTCAGTGTCAGAGGGAGGCCAATAATTTATCTTTTTGGTTCACCAGATCATGAGAAGCAATATGAGGCAAGTTAAAAAGGACTTTGCATCATCAGGAGTTCTTAAAGTTTCAATTGACTTCAATGAATGCTTAGGACTTTGAGTTTTCCTTGGGAGTGGATGAGTGTGTTTTACATTGTGGGATAAAAAGCAAAATGGGTATTTCTTTTTTTTTTTTTTTTAAAGGTTTTATATATTTGACAGAGAGAAAGACAGCCAGAGCGAACACAAGCAGGGGGAGTGGGAGAGGGAGAAGCAAGCCTCCCGCGAAGCTGGAAGCCTGATGCGGGGCTTGATCCCAGGACCCTGGGATCATGACCTGAGCCGAAGGCAGACGCTCAACGACTGAGCCACCCAGCGCCCCAAAATGGGTATTTCTTGACCACAGCAGAGGAGTTTGGCAGAGACAATGGAGTATGTTCACCAAACCCATTTTTTTTTCCTCTTGGACATGTTGATGTACTAAGTTTCCTCATCAACTTGTGATAGATGAAGCTATATGACTGGATTCTGGTGAAAGCAATGTGGGCAGAAGTATTAAGTACAGCTTCTAGGTCTAGACCATAAAAATCGCCCATGAACAATTATTCATTTTCTTCCTATTTGAGGGCATCCTTGGAATTAGGAGCCAAGTTTGTGAAGCAAAGCCCTGTCACTCCCATCACCATTTCATTAGATTATGGCATAAGCAATCAATAAGCTTTTATTAAATGACTGAAACTTTAAGGTTTGGGTTGTTCTTTGTTTTTTGTTTTGTTTCCCTAGTACTTAACCTACCCTGACTGATATACCCAATATTTACAACTTTTGCTTTTTCATGATATACTGCTCCTAGATTTATTTTGTATGTTTTTAATACCACAAGCCTTTTTATTTTGTATAATCTATGCTTTAACCAGTATAATAATCCAGTCTAGTTTCCTGAGATTGATTTCATAAATTACTGAATTGAATACTTGGTTGATTTATTTTTATTTTTTGTTTGTTTAAAGTGAAAGCACTTAAATCTATTAATTTTACCCTGAGTACATTTTACTCTGGTTCTCTGAGTACAGCTTTGTCCACATCCCATAAATTTTGACGTATTATTTCATTTTATCACGTTCCCTTTATCATTATTTTCCAAGGGGGCTCCCAACGAAGTTTTTATTTCCTCATTGATACAAGAGTTTAGGAGAATAGTTTTAAATTTCCATGTGGTTAAGCCTACTGGTTTTAAACACTTCACAGGGTTGTTGAGGGTATTAAATGAGAAATTGAAGGCAAAATCACTCAATCACACATTTAACACCATGCCTAGTTAACCATAATCACTCAGTAAATATTAATAATTGGTATTAAATTGCTTTTACTGTAATATTCTGCTAAACTCTAAACACAGTAACTGTGCCAATAGAGGGAGAACAGTCCAGTTTTCCAGTTGAATCTGGTTGTTTGAACAATGGGACCAGTGGTGAAAGAACACAGAATCTCAGATTCCAGCATAAGAATAGCAGGATCCCTCTCTCTCTCTCTCTCTTTTTTTTTTGTAAAAAGTGCAATAACTAAAATATACTTCCATGTGGATAATAATTCCTTCCCCATTTTAATTTAGCAATGTACCACTGCTTTGTTTATGGCTATAACTTTTAAGAATGGTAGAATCTTGGCCCCGGGCTGGAAACGTCATCAAGGTTGGAGTAGTGATCTATGCTTTGAGCAGCCAAATCTAAATCAACCTTTGAAATATTACTTGGGTTGGCAAGATGCAGCCTGGACCAAGGACATTACTGCAAGTCAAAAACTTTTGGAACGGTAGATAAAGCTCTGACATTCATACCAGCTGTGACTTTGATTAAGTCACTTATTCTGCACTTCTGGATATCTGCCTTAACTTTCTGTCCAGACCTACTCACTCCCCTTTCAAAATAGGAGTGATAGGGAGAGCTGACAAAGAAAGCTATTACTTATTAAGTTTATTTTTTTTTTTAAAGATTTTATTTATTTATTTGAGAGAGAGAATGAGACAGAGAGAGAGCATGAGAGGGGGAGGGTCAGAGGGAGAAGCAGACTCCCTGCCGAGCAGGGAGCCCGATGTGGGACTCGATCCCGGGACTCCAGGATCATGACCTGAGCCGAAGGCAGTCGCTTAACCAACTGAGCTACCCAGGCGCCCACTTATTAAGTTTATTAAAAACTAAGGAGCACTACATGATGAGTTGGCAGAGCCTAGATCAGTTATAGAACCTAGACCATGTTTTGCCCAATAAGTAAAATCCAAAAAGAAGCTCTTTAATAGTATAAGGCAGAACCTTATTTGTTAATACTAATAGTTAATGTTCATTGAATGCTTAATATAGGCCAGGAACTATGCTAAAGGTTTTATTTATTGCACCTAATTTTCCCAACAAGAAAATTGAGATAGGCAGTATTATTACCCTCATTTTAAAGGTATGGAAACAGACTTACAAGATTAAATACATATTCAAGTTCTACAGCTGAGTGACAGAGCAGGAATTCAAATGGGAGTCTTTCTGACTCCAAAGTCTATACTTGCAAACACTTCACTATACTGCAGATACCATGTGGATCTAGTTCAACCCTACTGATTTCACAATGTAGTTGTTTAGGACCAGAGGTTACATGAACTTCCCAAAGTCACAAAACTAATTAATTATTTAGTCAGAACTTTAGGTAGTGTGTTGAAATACTTTGTGATTCTCTACACATCGTGACACTATGTAGAATTTAATTCCACTTACAGGCGTGACATCCCCCAAAATTACCAAGTCCTAATCTAAATAATTAAATATCAGAGTTACAGTTCTGAATTTATGTTTTGTCAATACTTGAGTTCTTATAAAAATTGTTGCTTGGCAAACAGTTCTCTATAACAGATCGTAGCAACATCTCTACTTGCTTATTTCTCAGAGATATTTTCAGGATCAATGAAATCATGTCTGTAAAGTACACAATGTGAAACAATAAACGTTATTTAGATAAACTACAAGATGCCCATAGCACTGTTGTATTTGTGACTGAGATCATTTCTCGCCATCAGCTGACCACAGTGCAGAAATCCAACAACCACAAGACACTCCCCTCCCACCTACCCAAAGTAGTTCTTTCCTTTTCTGGTTAGGCAGTTAGAAGCATAGAGCGTTGTGGTTGTTGGATTTCTACGCTGCAGGTAGCAGAGAGCAAAGAAATGATCATAGTCACAGATTCAGCAATAGAACAAGCTTTCCTGGCATGTTTAATTATTTCCTATAAGATACTACACCAAAGTGCTATCTTGCATTTCCCCAAGGTCCAACCGCAAACACATTATTGCCTAATGAAAATTACTGGGATAAAGCCTGACACAGTGCCATCTGGTGGTTTCCATCGATAATAAAATAGACCTATAAATCCTTTCTCATCTCACCCTAGCTTCTTGTTGACTGTGGAAAGCCAGCTTCAGTAAGCAGTCTGTGATAAAAAGTTCTGTATGTTACAGAAAATTTCAGAATGTAGTTGGTTGTGTCATAGTGAAGAAATTCCCCCATGATTTTTTTAAAACATGAAATAATTTTATGCCTTAATCTGGGGAGTGCTTTCAGAGTAAGGAAGAGGAAAAGGCTCCTTAATGTTATTACATGAGTATCATTTGCATTAGTGTCCTCTCTTCCATGATTTTCCCAGATTAGTTCCATGGACCCTCAGTCCTGGCACATGTCCTTTTTCTAGTATTTCTGATAATTTCTTTAATACAAGGAAGGGATATTAACACTTTTTTTGAGAAAATAACATTAATGCTTATTACTGTGAAACAACTGATAACAGCCAAGTCAGTGGTTGGTAAATAGCCTCTACTTCCCCTAAGACAGCAAACTCCAGATTTTGAGAGTGGCCAAAACACTGGCCACGGTGTCTGGCTGATGATGCATGTGTCATCCTTAATGTTCCTATACCAATTCCAGGCATACTTGCCCCCATCCCAAGGATGGGAGCCAAGTTAAATCATCTACTTTGTTCTCATTGTCTTGACAGTTCTGAAATCTATAGTCCTTGCCAAATACCCCTCTGAAAAAGAGCGAAATCCTGCCCTTTTCTTTTAGTCACCTTTTCTCTCTCTCTGTAAAACAATTGTTTTTCTTAATCACTTTTTTTTTTTTTACTCTGTGCAACACGAGTGTCCTTTTCGTCAGCTTTTTTTTTTTTTTTTTTTTAAACCTGAGCATCATTTCTTGTCTCATTTGGCTATTTCTTACGGACTCATTGGCAAATTAGCATGATCAGTTCTGGACTTGGCTTGAGTATGTATCTATTCGCAGTTATATCAAATACCCAATCTTAAATTTTCATTTCAGCCCTGAATTATGCAACATCCAATGATTTTTAACCATCTAAAACCCAGTAACAGAAATAAGTAATGCATTATTAACCTGTATTCTCTTGTTAACTATATTTTAGAAGCCTGGCAACTTTGGAAGATTTGTTAACCATCTTATGGCTATAAGGCTAGTAAGGGACTTTTTACAGCGTGTATTACCTCAAACATTGTGAAAAATTGATATTTTAAAAATTCATGGAAGTTTTACAGATCTCCATGGTCCAAGTAAAAAAATAAAAAGTAAAGGCAAAAGAGGTGATATTCTCTTTATTTAAAAAAAAATTTTTTTAAAGATGTATTTATTTCGGCGAGAGTGCGCGGGGGGAGGAGCAAAAGAAGAGGGAGAGAGAAACTCTAGCCAACTCTGTGCTGAGCATGGAGTCCACCTCTGGGCTCGATCTCACGACCCTGGGATCACCACCTGAGCCGAAACCGAGTCAGACACGACCGACTGCACCACCCAGGCGCCCCCAGAGATATTCTTTTTAATAGCTGACGTCTACTTTTGCCTAAAATATAAGCCTGTATGAAATCGCCAAATGGTAATGTGTTTATTTTATGACAAAATAAAAAGCAAGGAAGATGAGATAAGCATGATTTTATAAATGGTCAGATAGGAAAGCAAACTTCTCAAATCTCAGTTTGAGAAGGACTCAGGGCTGTGGAGGTCAAAGGGGTAAGTGTGAAGAGAGAGGAACATTTCCTACTCTCCTAACGTCCAGAGGTTTCCACCTTTAGATTCCCTATCATGCCCTTATTTTATTCTTTTTTTCTCTTTTGGAGCGCAGGCCCCTGGCCCAGGGACTTAAACTTACCCTGATGGGAAATATGACCTGACTTTCTAAGCTGCAATTCGGATTCATTTTCTAGCAGGAACATTGCAGCATGGTTTCATAAGATGCTCAGGACAGAACTTTGCTTCGGCAGCTGGTTTTAGCTCTCTGGTTGTCTCTAGGGAAAATGCAAACTGAGTCTTAAATAAATAACTCACAACCTAAACTCTCAGAACATAGTCCATGTGGAAGCTGGAGGGTGCCTTTATGTTTAGAAATATCAAAGAGGGACGCCTGGGTGGCTCAGTCGGTTAAGCGTCTGCCTTCAGCTCAGGTCATGATCCCAGGGTCCTGGGATCGAGTCCCGCATCGGGATCCCTGCTCCGCGGGGAGCCTGCTTCTCCCTCTGCCTCTGTCTCTCATGAATAAATAAATAAAATCTTTAAAAAAAAAAAAAAAAAGAAATATCAAAGAAATCGTCATTGGCTTCTCTCCAAGCTCTCTCAGAATTCTTGAACATTCTGACAAGCCCTACTAGAAGTCAGCAGGAAGCTGGACGGCACACACACTCTTGAACTTTTGAACTCTGAAACAGCATCTATTTTCTCAGTTCTGTTTGTTGACTCCTCTTTGATCTCATCTTATTAGAAAGATAATACCCTAACATTTTAGCATATTTAAAATAAACTGCTTCTATAATCCTCCAGGGAGCTCAGCTTAACTTTAGCCTTTCCCCGGTCTCTAAAGCTCTTTACTGCAGTGTGCACTTACCTTCATGAAAATTGTTAAGTAATTCTCCCTAACAGGGAGTTTACTTTTCTGAATACACTGCAGACAGGGTTATTTGTATTTCATCTCATCATTTGAACGTGAACTTACTTCTAATTTTGTGGGCAGCTTTGAAAGCTTCCTAATACAACTACAAGGGCCAGAAGGAGGATAGAAACCTTGTCTATGGCGATGGTGGTGGTGTGGGCCGCCTTTTGCTGTTTGGCCATTTGGCCAGAGCCTTACATTCAGAAAGGGTTTCAAATTTATAGCTTTTGCTATAATCTCAAAATAAGGAAATAATATGCGATTATATACATAAAGGATTGAAAGATGATCATCCTACACTTCAAACTTGTGTTCATGGTTAAGCCAAGTCAATGTAGCATCATTTCCCAACGATGTGGGAAACAGAGGCAGAAGAATAATTATTACGTTTCCTTACAACTTACAGCCCATTGACAAGTCCTTGAAAGAGGCAGAGTGACATTCCCCTAGGGACTTAACTGCCTGGACGTTGACACTTTGCTAAGGGCAAAAGGCAATCTTAGCCTGATCCCCAGGATTCTGTAAGTCCACTTTAACATATAAAATTTCCTTTAGAAACTTCCTTTATCTCTAACCACGCCCCCAAGATACATGTTGGCAATTTCCCCCCAAGTTTATGACCCACCAGTATTACATCTGAAGGGTTTCATTGAGTAAGGGACAGGCGGGGCTAGGTAGGGAGAGATAGGTAGGGGGCTATGTGATCAGGCGCATGGAAATCCCAGAAATGCTGAGGTGCAAGGAAACCAGAGATAAAAGAACAAACCAGACCACCCTGCCCTGCGTGTCAGAGATGGGGTCTTTTTATGGCAGTCACACTGTGACCAACAAAGAATAACCAGACCCCAAAGAAGAATTAAGCCATTAAAGATGTTATGACCAGTCCTTACTGGAACCAAGACGTCACAAAAATGGTAAGGCCGCAAGCTCCCTGGTCAGTTCTACGTAAAAGACTGTTAGTGGAGATCCATGGTGGCAACACTGGCGGGATCCCTCTCACTCCTGAGAGCTTTTTCTGTATCCTGGCTTAATAAAACTCTGTCGTTTTGCTCACTCTCCTTTGCCCGTGGGGTTCGTTCTTTAACTCCACGAGACAAGAACCTCACTCTCCCACTTCACTATGAATTGCTATTTATTTCAAAATACTAATCCTGTAATTACCTTTCCAATAGCAAAATATGTTACACTGTAACTTTTGCTTTAAAATATTATTTTTTAATGTAAACATTAAAAATTTTAACTGTAGTAGCAGATAGTATTAGTAGCACTTCTAGAACGCACTCCCTTCCTTTTCCCTTTCAAATAACAGCCAGATTTTATTTTGGCTCTATCCATCGCTCATCTGCTCACTATCTTCAATACAGGACTAGTCCTGGATGGCTCAAACTAGTCAGCATGTTTTATTCTTATAGCCATCGTCACTACAAGGTTCAGGGATGGACTTGACTTCAGTGGTCCATCTTGATTGAATTCCAGAACTCTTTCTGGAAGAGTTGTTGGATTCCTTCTGCTAGGTTTAAAAGAGGATTTGTATACCTTATGCCATGAGAAGAATGAACCTCAAGAAGGCAGAGAGGAGAAAAAGAAAGAAAGACGATCCTCTGTATATATAGATGGTTGAGCAGAGAGAGAGAGAGAAAAAAGAAGGAACAGGGTTCTCCTTCATGCAGTCATAGATTTGCCAATTCTGAGGCCTGATGTATCTGAAAAAATTTCATTTTTGTGATCAACACTTCTCCCCACTTTTGAAAACTGGTTTGAATCAACATTTCCATTACTGGTCACACAGAGTCTTAACCTTTTTCTGTAACTCTATTATGAAATTTCTTAAATTTTTTAGATCCAGAGATCCTCAAAATCTTGAAGTGGCAAAGGCCTCTCTTAGCCATCAAGTGGCCCAGACTCAACATGGCGGTTGACATCTGCCGCGGTGAGTCCAGTCCAGGTTTTCCGGTGAGTCAGAGGCCTGAACTGAGAGCTGCTGCCCCCAGTTTAGGAATGTTAATGCCTTTAAGAGGTTGTGATATTGAGAAGCCATATTCCTACCGTTGGCTTTACATTCTTAATTTGATTCCAAAAACAGGGTGAAAGGCAGAAAGATATCAACCAAGTAGAAGATGCCCAAGATGTAAAAATCTATTACACTTTATTCTTTTCGGAGAGTCCATGCTAATTACAAATTAACTCTAAGCTGATGGTTCTCAACCAGGCTGATTTTGTCCTCTGGGGGACATTGGCATTGTCTGGAGCCATTTTTTGGTTGTCACATCTGTGGGAGAGGTGCTACTGGTGTCTCATGGGTATAGGCTAGGTAGGCTACTACAGGTCCTATGATGCACAGGACAGTGCCCGCCCCACTCACAACAAAGAACTGTCCAGCCTAAAATGTTAATAATAGTGCCAAACTTGAAAAACCCTATTCTAACCATATAAAGTAGTAGCAAATGAAATTGATGACCTAGCTGTCACCCATTCTTTCACTTTTGCTCAGTCTTTTATTGTTTGTCCCTCTTCTGTGTGCTGGGTGAGCTGGGTGTTTACAGTTATTGAAGAGCTTCTGGTTTAAGGTTTTGATTTTTCTTTGTTATTGGGGAAAATTGACAATTTTGAAAATTAGCATAATTTTTTTCCTATGATGCAATCAGACAATTTAGAGAAATATTCCCTAACCAAGAGGTGACTGCATTATCCTTAAGTGTATCTCTTTCTCTTTAAAGTCAACTTCTAAGTGATTAATGCTGACAAAGTACTACTTGTTTTTTTGTTTAGTTATTTTTTTTGAAAGATTCAAAGGTGTGTAAGGCTTTTCTCTTGTTTTGCAGGAGTTCATAATCTAATAGTGGAGATGGGAAAACGTTCAGATTCTTTAGTACAAGGGAGTAGCTCTCATGTGTGAGGGCGGCATCACCAGAATGCTACTCAAGCACATGACAAAGAAGATAAACTTAGAATCCAGGGACAATGTATAGTTGACCTACACCTGGGGTAAATGCTCTCGCACAACCATGGCTCCTCGGAAGGGTCACTCCCAGCTTGTCATTTTCCTCTCGTGGCATCTCTAAGACAGCAGACTTCTTGTGGGTTTTAGGGGCTTACCAGCAGCTGCCTGGGGTGAGGCTGCCAGCCCTTAATCATTCACCTTCCCCGGTGCAGAGACAGTGAAGAGAAAACGCAGCTCAGCAAGGCTGAGAGGGCATGAAATTGTGTTAAGCAACACTCATGACAATGACTGGATTTGCTATTTTGGAGTAAGTGACTAAATTTTTTTTTTTTTTTTAAATTGTAATTTTCCTGTGCTGTTAAGTGTAAAGGTGACTGCTCCGTGGTGGGCTCTCAGCAGTTTGTACTCGACAGCTAATCAGGTTGATTCATTTGGTGAGGTGGGCAGTAAGCTCAGTTATAAAACAGAATTGAGTTCTTACCTCGCTGAGATATAACCTCACGTATTTCTTTCTTTCTTCTTCTTTTTTTTTTTTTTTAAAGATTTTATTCATTTATTTGACAGAGAGATACAGCGAGAGAGGGAGCACAAGCAGGGGGAGTGGGAGAGGGAGAAGCAGGCTTCCTGCTGAGCAGGGAGCCCGATGCGATGCGGGGCTTGATCCCAGGACTCTGGGATCAGGACCTGAGCCGAAGGCAGATGGTTAACGACTGAGCCACCCAGGTGCCCCTCTTTCTTCTTCTTGAAGGAAAGAAATCACCATGCGGACTTTTCAGGGGACGTTGTGAAGACACAAGATTTTGTATTTGTAGTAGGAAATATAATCATCTGTGGAACGAAACCAGTTCCCTTATTGAGTTTGCTAGCAGCCTTTCAATAAATAATTTAGGCTGCAATCACCAATGGGAGTCAGAGGTTTTGGTGGGGACCATCCTGAGTTTATTCCAGCCCAATCCCAGTGCTAGTGGAGTGTAAAATGCATCCTGGCCTATTGCTAATTGCATCAGAGCTGACCAGAGGCGTTAGCAATGGCTCCGTATTACCACGTTTCCCCACAGGATGGCATCCATCAGTTAAAAACAAAATTTACAGTATTAGCAAAACTCACAAAAATAGAGATGGAGAAAATTTTCTGTGAGACTTTTCAATGTTTAGGGTTTATTTTGATACACATTTTAACTTGATCATAGTGAGCGAGGGTGGTGTGGGTGTTTGCCAGGAGCTGGCCCAGAAACAGACATAGAATTTGTGGTATGTGCAAAGAGAAAAATCGACTCATGCTGAGGATGGAGTTGCTAACAAATAAAGCTTAGCATTTCAGAGCCCCAGATCACCAGAGGCCCATTTATGGAATTAATGTTTTTTCCTCCATCAGAAGATTAGCAAGTATCAAGAGATCAAATCAGAACAAGCAGAGTCTCATGACAAATTAAGGAGCACAGCATAAGATGATTTGGGGTTTTGGTTTGGTGATAACAAAGTGCTAATATTTTATAGCATGAGAATAAGAAAAACTCTATAGTGATAGAAGTCACACAGACCAACCCTGAATGTTTCTGATGGGGGAAAAAAAATTCCAAAGAGAATGAGAATTTTTCTAAGTCAGGACTAAAACAAAAGCAATGTTTCCATTTAGAGGGGGCTTAGTCAATGAGAAGGAAAATGAGGGAGGTTGTCTGGAAGCTCTGTTATGTCCAGCATATGTATTCTCAAAATTAGATTTATGTTGCAGATCAATAAAAATGGCAAAGCTTTCTTTCTTTTATTTTTTAAAGATTTTTATTTATTTGACAGAGAGAGAGAGAGCACACAGGCAGGGGGAGCGACAGGCAGAGGGAGAGGGAGAAGCAGGCTCCCTGCTGAGTGAGGAGCCCCATGCAGGGCTCGATCCCAGGACCCTGGGATCATGACCTGAGCCAAAGGCAGACACTTGACCGACTAAGCCACCCAGGTGCCCCGAAAAATGGCAAAGTCTTCTAAAGATGATTTACTCATTGTTAACTTAAAGGTGGAGAATTGTCGATTGTCCATATTAAAGGATGTCGTTACTATTAAAAAACACCTGGGGCAGCTGGGAGGTTGGTAGAAATTGGGGGTAGGGGCACTAAGACTCCCCCACGACAACCTTGGTATCGCCATGAAATCTGAGTCTTCTGATCCCTCGTCAGATCCTTTCCACTGTGGTACGTTTTCGTGAACCTTTCAAAGCCCTTTACGGTGAATAACTGCTGTATTATCTACTTTTGTTCTCCTTTGAGACTCTTCCTGTGAGCCTACTATCCTTTTGTCCATTACATCTTCCAAGCCTTTTATGGCTAAACTTGTCAGGCACACTTCCCCATCACCTTGAAAAGGACACTGAAGTCCTCCTGGGGGAATGATTTCCTCACTGGGGAAAGTTAAGTCACAGTTCATTTTTCCACTACCAACTGCCAATTTCATTTCAGGAATCAAGTTAATCCGTTATCAAGTGTCTTAGAGCTCACCTATCGTTTGTGGGCAAATATGATTTTTACATGTTCATATGCATCAGGGGTATCTACTATAAAGCTTCTAGAAGGCAGGGATGTTGTCTTTTCCAACTCACATAGCTCTTGCAAACATAGGCATTTCATTTTTTAAAAATGCAAAACAAACAAACAAAAAGAAGCTACTAATAACATCTTGGTGTCTGACGATGTCTCAATTGCAGGTATAGCAAACTGCATCTGGTTTATTAAATAAGAATCTTTCGGGGGACTATTTAAAGTACTGGTGACTTAACCAGTTACCAGCAGATTCATTCTGGGTCTAGGAATGTGTATTCTTAACCTTTTCCTGCCCCTGATAGGCAAAGGTCAATTGTATCCTATATCAACACATGGATCCTTTCTGTGTCTGGAAACCTATTGCTTCTTAAAGGGTCCAATAGAATGATGGTATTAAAATTTAAATTCAACCTATTGAATTATTTCTTGGTTGGGAACTGTAATAATCTTACCTGTATATATTTGTCTGTCCTATTTGTGCATTTCAGTACTGGACAAAGGAATCTGTGAATTCAGTGTGTTTTAAATCACTTTGGAGTCTGGTGTTGAAGAATGTAAAGGCAAAAAAAAAACCCAAAACAACATTACTATTATGTATTGCAAAAGCAGAGAAACCCTAGATCCTTGCCTCTGCCAGCATTTGTCATATTTAAAAAAGAGAATTTTGAAAATGAGCCTGTGTAATACCTGGGCATGTCCAGGGCACCTCATAGGTGTGATTATTTGCAAAGAGTAAAATCTCCTCAGGCCATATCAGCAATACCTTCACTTTCCTGAGTAACAAGTCATGCTTCTTTGATGACATTCTGTTAGGCAAAGAAGAGAATAATAATAATAATAATAAAAAAATCCCAGTCTTTTTTCTTTATCTTTTTTTTTTCCTCTGATATTATCAATATGTAATACCCAAGGCATGAAGAGGCCTTTGGCATCCTTGTTAGTAAACAAACGGAGCAGTTACAATTCTTTTGACAAGAAGGTGTGGAAGAGTGTGCTCTGGAAGGCTCTTTCTCCTTTTCTCCCCCAACTTCCTCTCCTCCAACTTGACAAGCTGATTGCAGAGGCCAGTGAAAACATCCTTGTCTTTTTCAGGTTGAGAGCATTTGTTTGGCATCTGAGCGGGTGGCCTTCTTGCTATGGGGTGTCAAGTCACGCGATGGGAACGAAGGCAGCCTTCTTGGACTGCTCAGCCATCGTTTTCCTATGAGAGCAACACTGATGCCGAAGCAAGTGGCCCAGTTAGAAACTGAAGAAAACATTTCACCACGGGGGACACCAGCTGACTTTACCGACTGTGGCGTTATTAGTTAGATTGACAGGGGCAGCCAGGAGAGGTTGCAGTGGCTGAGAGGATATGGAGACAGAGTTCATGTTTCCTCAAAAGGCGAGAAATCACTGTTCTTCTCATGTTGTTGGCAAGCTATTGATCTTGAAAATCAGAAACCTGATTCACAGCCCCTTTTCCAGACTTTGTTAATATTTTAAGTTATTTTGACTGACATTTGCAAATGTAATGTCTCACAATATTTATTTTATTTATTATTTTTTAAAGATTTTATGTATTTATTTGACAGAGAGAGAGACACAGCGAGAGAGGGAACGCAAGCAGGGGGAGTGGGAGAGGGAGAAGCAGGCTTCCTGTGGAGCAGGGAGCCCGATGCGGAGCTCTATCCCAGGACCCTGGGATCATGACCCGAGCCGAAGGCAGATGCTTAACTGACTGAGCCACCCAGGCGCCCCGTGTCTCACAATATTTAAAGTACACAGATTTCTCTAGAACTTAGCTCCATCCTGTGCATCCAGGTAGGACCACTTTAATAGTTCTTTTTTTTTTTTTTTTATAGTTTAATGAATTTTAATAGCAAACTTACAGGAACAGCACAGAAGACAGACAACATTAAAAACATGTACTTGCATGTAGGACAACTCAGTTAGAAAAGTATAGCGAATGGATGGATCTACTGTATGATAAAAATGCTACAAACACCATTTAGTTGCCGTCAATAAGAAATGTACTTGAATAGTTCTGTTCAGGGTTTACTCTCTGCATATGTTGCCTTTGGTTATTTCTTGGTGCTTTCAGGAACTACTTTATATATCTTCACCAATATGTTTCCTTATAGCTGGGCACCATGTTGCCTACTTTTCCACAGAGCCTCTGCCTTCCTTAGCCAGACATCACTGTCAATCCCTTATTCTGTCACTGCTCCTAGGCATTGCCACTGATTTACCAGACCCCTGATAAGTTCTATATTCAATCCAAAGTGAGGAGCATATGTCTTTTTTTTTTTTTTCTTCATACCTTGTCACTGGAGACATGATCAGCATTTGATCCCTGTTTCATATAGTCTCTCTTAAAAATGAACTTGTCATCATTTCCCTTGGGAAGGAGCCCCTTGGCCTTGCCTAGTCGACTTTTGGGTCAACAATAGATGAGAATTGACAGATAATAACAGTAAGTTCCAGACCACGAAAACCCGAATGCAAGGCGAAACAATCTCTTCTAGTACAGGCAGATCACATAATTAGCTGTATTTGTATGCTTTGGGGCTTCAGGATAGCAGAGGATAAACCACATAACTTGTCCTCTTAGCCTAGATCTGTCAGGCATTGTCTTGTAGCCTTGGGACTCCTGCCAATTCAAACCTGAGAGACCAGTAGTGACCAAGACATATTTCCTCAGCTCCAGGCCTGCCAAAAGGGATCAGATCCAGGATCTGCCAAAAGGCTCAATCAGTAGTTTCTAAGAATCTGTTAACTTATGCTGCATACAAATTACTCTGAAATTAGTGGTATTTATTTATTTATGTCATAATTTTGCAAGTCAACAACTTGGGCTGGGTTCAGCTAGGAGATTCTTCTGGTCTTAGCTGGGCTCACTCATGTGTATATGTCCAGTTGGCTGGGAGCCAGCTCACTGGGATGCTCTCAGCTGATATGGTTCATTTCTGTTCCATGTGGTCTTTCATCCTCTAGTTAGCAAGCCAGGGTTTATTTCCATGATGTCTGCTAGGATTCTAAGAGATATTGAAGAAGTGTGCAAAACTTCTTGAGGTCTAGGCTTGGAATTGACATGCCATTACTTCTGCTGTATTCTGTTGGCCAAGGCAGATTAAAAGGCAGGTGCAAACTCAAGGGGAGGAGAAATAGGTCCCCTTCTTGATGGGAGAAGGATGTGGATTCAGATTGGAGTGAAGGTTTAGTATCATTTTTGCAACTTACTAGAAGACATGTTTTAAATACAGCTACATGTGATATTTCTGTGGATTGATTAATAAACAATTCTTGACTTTTGTTGGGTTATTTTGTTTTGTTTGTTTATTTTTGTAAGTGTAGATCCGGGTATGCTTCTTATTTATCTCCCAGAGCCTACAAAGTAATTTTGCCTAAACCTCGTCTTGTAACTTACTGTGTAATGCCATAAGATTATAGAGATAGGTTTAGAAATAAAAAAGAGAAAAAACAAAAACAAAATCAATACCTTTCTATCTTATGCAACCAAAAGAGAGGGATATGAGGAAAAGTATTACATAATAGAGGAAAATATAAGGGTAAAAGTTATGGGACTTCTACCTCTTACCTGGGCAAAAGAAGGGGAAATAACTGTCCATGGCTATTTGGAGGAGTATTTACTCATCTCTTCTGGCTTTGCTTTCTTCCTCTTATACCTCAAGGCTTCTGGCTCTTCATGTCCTTGTTCTTCCACTATACCTGCCCTGTGGGCCCTCAACTCTAAATCAGGCCCATCATCAGTTGTGTGCATTTCTTATACCTGAGTTTCTAGCCACTACTAGAAGAAGTGACATCACTAGACAGAATGGTATCACTGCTGGGTTCTCCACTTTGTGTTAGAATCCTTCCATGTGCAAGTCTCTCTCTTCTTCCCCCTACTAACAATCCCACATTCCCACCAGCATCCTCATTCTCTCACATCACCTTTCAGACAGAATGTTCTTAACCTCCTCTCCACTCACAAGATGAACTGTATAAGTTCAAACTCTTCTACATCTTTCTCATTCAGTGTAAAAAAAGTTTCACTTTTCCTGTAACAAGAAAATAACATTACTGAGCGTTCAGATGCACAGATTATGGAGCTAGACTGATTGTATTGAAATCTTGTCTCTGCCTCTTACAAGCTTCATGACTTCATTTTAGGTCTCAGCTTTGTCACCTGTAATAGAGGCAGGGTTAGGTAGAGTAGTTGTGAGATTTTAATGGGACTTTCCCATTGAATGCAATGGGCTTAGCATCATACCTGACACATAGTTATCATGAGCCCTATCGATTCACAGTACTTGGGCCCTGAATTCCATCTCTAATGTTTTCAGAAAACATAATCAATTGTGATGAGCTTCTTTTATATAGTCAGTTTTTATTTTTCTTACTGACTCAAGTGTACTCTATTTTCTTTCCCCTTTTCATTCTCATTTTGGGACTTTAAGTGACAAATGATCCCTTTGGAGAATGTGAGGTCAATCTCTCTCTCTCTCTTTTTAAACAAAATATTTAAAATTTTTCTTTCATGTTCCCTGGTTTCTTTAGGCATTTGCTTTTTGTCTTTCTCCTCTTCTTCCCAGACATATATGTTTGATAGAGCTTACTGCATCTTTTTTTTTCTTCAACTATGTATAAACTTATAGTCTATCAGTACTATTAGTCAACTTTGTTCCAAATGGACAACCCCAAATTTCAGTGGCTTATAATAGAGCTATTTAGCTCTGCTCCCATATGTGGGACATACACTTTCTTATGGTAGAAGGGAAGAGTAAGAGGCTGAGCTGAACCACACAATTGTGTGTAAAATTTTTGTTTGGATATGACAAATGGCATTTCAGCTCATATTCTATTGTCAAACCAAGTCGTATAACCAGATTAAAGTCAATGGGATGGTAAGTATAATTACACCCATAAGAAGTACATAAGACACACAGCAATGAAGGTGTGTGGGCATTTGTGCAGTAGTAGAGCTTACCATGTCAGTCCATTTAAATATGGTCTTGACCTGCACCTAAATGATACTTATTTACCAAATCGTGGAGCTTGAGAGTTAGCACACTTGGATTTGAGTCCTGCTACACCATTTACTCACCATAGTTCCATCCTCAGTAAGCCTCATTTTCCCTATCTATAAATGGGAGTTATAGTTCCTAGTTCATGGACAGCTTGTTATGGAGCATTGAAATATTATATTTAGGGCGCCTGGGTGGCTCAGTCATTAAGCGTCTGCCTTCGGCTCAGGTCATGATCCCAGGGTCCTGGGATCGAGCCCCGCATCGGGCTCCCTGTTCGGCAGGGAGTCTGCTTCTCCCTCTCCCACTCCCCCTGCTTGTGTTCCTGCTCTCACTATCTCTTTCTCTGTCAAATAAATAAATAAAAATCTTAAAAAAAAAAGAAATATTATATTTAAAGCACTTACATAAAAGTTAACTGTATGGTCAACCTTATCACCACTACCACCATCCTATAGCAGGGACCAATATGAGCTATTTTAAAATTTTCAACTGTTTCTACATTGGAGGAGAGGGGGAAATGGAAGTTGAAATTCATCCTTTGAGGAGAAGAAGAGAGCACTACCTTCGTTTTGAGAAGAACTACTTTGAGAGGGCACATATTGAATGGAGCACTGGGTGTTATACACAAACAATGAATCATGGAACACTACATCAAACACTAATGATGTAATGTATGGTGATTAACATAACATAATAAAATAAAATTAAAAAAATTAAAAACATAAAAAAAAGAACTACTTTGGAGAACCTTTCAAATTATACAGATACAAGACCTCAGATACACTGAGATGTTTGATATTAGAATACCATTAAATAATATAAAACAAAGTTTGTCTTTTTTTTCCTTATGGGCAGAGGGTAGCATTATAGAAATTAAAACATATATTTTTTAAAGATTTATTTATTTATTTGAGAGGGGGTGGGAGAGGCAGAAGAAGAGAGAGAATCATACTCGGGGCTCAATCTCACAATTCTGAGATCATGAGCTGAGCTAAAACCAAGAGTTGGTGGCTCAACTGACTGAGCCACCCAGGTGCCCCAGAAATTAATATATTAACTTAATGTTTTTTAATGCTTCTTGACCATCCATATATGGCGGCCCAGGACTTAGGGAGAGAAGAGAGAAAAATAAAATTCCTCTTTATTGTCTTATGTATTTGTTCACTAATTCTTTCATGATTCCTTCATCCATTCAATAGATATTTATTGTGCCTACTAGAGGCCAGGTATTGTGCTTGTAGGTTCTGGGGTTATAATAATGTACAAATCCCCATATATGGTCCCTGCCTTCTTACATCCTTCAGTTTTACCTCTATTCATGCTTGGAGATGAAGCAGATCAGAGAGTTGAGCATAGAAAACAAAGTGGCTTGGAGAACACGCCACAGGATAGAAGCCAGGGCAGCAGTCTGAAGGGAGGGATGACTGATGGCAATCAGAAATGAATCATGGGGTATGCTAGAACTTACTGGAAATTCTCAAAACAACAGCAACAACAAAAACAACAAATTAGAATATAGGACACAAGACAGGATAATGATTTGGACTATTATCACTTATACACTAAAGGAAAGGATGATGCAGAAAGCTTGTTGTTACTGATTCACTTGTTTATCTTCCCATTCCTCTTCCCATCCCTCACCTCAATTAGGAGACTTGAGACAATGTCTTTCATTTCTTTTGTTACAATCCGAATAGCTAACACAGTGCATGGATATAGTATGTATTTAAAAATTGTTTTCTCTAAGAACAAATAAATAAGATCTCTTGGGCCAAAGCTGTCCTCTAGCTCTTGGCTGTCTTTAGATATCAAAGGGATTTTGGAATTTGGAGAAGAACATATTGTGAGTTTGAAAAATTTTGAAAAAAGAATGTGGCAAGAATTTGAATGTCTCAAGTGAAGGGGATGGACATGTGGTGGAGTCCCTGAATATGCATAAAATCTTTTTTAGGCCATATGCTTTTCCTATAAGAGAATCTTTCTCTAAAGACAATAGCTGGTACTTATTGAGTGTTACCCTGTGGAAGTTACTATTCTAAATATTTTACCTGCATTAACTCATTTAATACTCCCAGAATCACAATCTCGCTTTTGTTCTGTTATTATTCCCATTTTATAGTTGAGAAGACTGAGACTTGGGAAGTTATTTGTCAAATGTAACTCAGTTACAAAGTATCAGCACTGAGATCAGACCAAAGAGGTCATGCTCTCAACCACCACACTGTGTTACCTCCTTATGCTACAGGGTGTGAACCATGGTCAAAGGTTGTAATATGTCATAGAGCTCAAGAAGTCACGAATACTTAGAGTCAGAGGAGGTAGATCTTCTCACCCCTTTCCCTGAAAATCTATTTTGTAATTAATGTTGGTAAACAGATTTGGTTTCCCAAAGGTTGATTAGGAGGAGCCAAAATATAAACTGCTCTACATTTAAGTAGAATAGAATTTATATTGCCTTTGATGGGGTCCAGAAATTGATGAAATGTAATAATCAATAGTTCAGTTGCAGACACTAAAAAAATTATACTCTTTTTCTTTGAGGGAGAAGGAGTGGGAGAGACGAAGCCATAGGAAGGGATGTTTAGCAGCCTCTGGTTTGATGCATGTAACTAGCTCATGCTTCCTGTGGGGTTGCTCTAAGGAGAGGTGGCTCTATCTCTTTGCTGCAGATCATCCCAAATGGCGCCCCACACATGTCCTGGGGGTCTGCATGTGGGCTGTCATGTGCATTGTTAGAGTGATGGAGATTGTGGTTTTTTTCTATTTTTATAAAATTATTAATTCTTAGGAAATAGATGGCACACGCTATGTTTCACCCTAGAATTTATGGATTTTGGCTGGTACATCAGTTCAGATGTTATCTCCTAGACAATAAGCCCTGAGATCCTGAAGGATGATGTAGTATTACAAGGCAGCGATTATTTGCTCAACCGTTTACAGTTGTCTTCTCAGGAGGTAGCCTCTTTGTGTCTCAAGGAAATAACAAAACATCAATGAAGTTTCAGTTCAGGGGCTTGGAGGAAACTTGGAGTCTAGTGCTTCCTATTTTAAGCTGAGACTTAAATCAGGATTCCCCTGAGGTAGATTCTGCTGCTTTGTTTAACAAAAGCAAACTATGAGTACAAATTATTCATTACCATATTCATAAGTAGTCTATTTAGTAAGACGGTATGGAGATAATAATAAAAACAAATATTGAATAAAACTCTTTCCATGTCAACCTTTCCAGCGCATACAGGATGTTGACTCATTGTTAGTCTGGAATCAATGGTTTAAAATTAATGAGCATTTACTATTTTTTTTTTTTTTTTGAGATAGAGACAGAGAGAGGGAGAGAGAGAGAGAAGGAGAGAGAGAGAGAATGAGTGGGGGAGGGGCTGAGGGAGAGAGCAAGAGAGAATCCCAAGCAGGCTCTGTGCTTAGCATGGAGCCCCACACAGGGCTTGACCTCATGACCCTGAGATCATGACCCGAGCCGAAATCAAGAGTCTGATGCTTAACCGACTGAGCCACCCAGGTTCCCTGAATGAGCATATACTCTTGATTTCTGGGTGAGAAACTGAAAAAATTGGAAATATGTAGCCAGACTTGCCATGAGAGCTTTTCATGTAGGAAAATGCTGAATAAAGAAAAATAAAATGTTGGTTTAAAATTCATTTTAATGGATTTGAACTTTCAAAATGTGTTGTACATGGTTCACTCACTTAAATGTGATAATAATTTGTACTAAATTAAAGTACTAACAATGTTTGCCAGTAGTAATTTTTCTTTTTCTTTTTTTTTTTAATATTTTATTTATTTATTTGACAAAGAGAGAGACAGCTAGAGAGGGAACACAAGCAAGGGGAGTGGGAGAGGGAGAAGCAGGCTTCCCGTGGAGCAGGGAGCCTGATGCGAGGCTCGATCCCAGGATTCTGGGATCATGACCTGAGCTGAAGGCAGTCGCTTAATGACTGAGCCACCCAGGTGCCCCCAGTAGTAATTTTTCTTATCCATTCTCATTTCTTTCCATTCTCCATTTTTCATCTCTCTCATGGTTTATGACACTGCAACTAGAGAACAAAGACAAGTTGCAAGTATTACTCTGGCTTACATTTGTCTTTATATATTCTCTTGATTTTATATTCTCCTTTGTGATTCAGATTCCTTGAGCAATTCCTTGAACAATTTCCACTGCCATTTATAGCTATCCAAGGACAAATATAAATCTGTTGCATTTTTGCATCCTGTTTATTAATAGTGTTTTAACAAGGTAGTAAAATTCTATATCCTGGCATATTAACACAGGGAAAGGCCATTTGCTTGCCTTGTAATCTTCTGAGAAACAGGTGAACTTGTTTCTTATTGGTGGAGGGACTCATAGAAACATTTGCTTCGCTCTTTTCTTGTGATCTTCATTTTACAAAATTAGGAGAAAGTAGGGGTATGGTTAAAGGGGAATCTCTGCAGTCACAAGAACATGTCATTATAAGGAAAAATGAACTGTGGGCTTTGTTCTCAAAAACATGAAGCAGAAAAGGGTTCATTAGGCCCCCTGCTGAAAGAAGGCCAGGGAACCCCTGCTGGAAAAAAAAAAAAAAAGTCTGGATGGTAAATTAAGATCTGTTAGAAAAGTATTCTCTTAGTTCTTCAGAGAGAGAGTATGATTGCACTAAAGCAGAAGAAAACTATTCTTCCTTGATAATAAAATGAAGAAAGTAGAGACAGGTATACTATGCAGCTAATGATCCTTGCAAGAAGGACAGTAGCAATGCATTTTCATAGACTTACTCCTTTTTGTTCTTATTCTTTGAGAGGGCTCTCTAAATTGTAGAAGCCACACAAAACCAGAATCCACCCCTAGAAACAGTGTTTGAATTATTGAATTATCAGTGTTCAAAAAAAAAAAAATCTCAGAGTTCAACTGGTTGGAATGAGGAGGCCAGATGAACTAGTGGCAAGTTCTAAAGTACTGAGTATATGCAGAATACAACATGTGCAAAATTTCTAAGTTTTTGTTTCATTAGCATTTACTTTATCTGTAAATGGATTATTTAAATATACTTAAAACTTTCTTCTGAAATAATTTAAATATCCTCCTTTTTTAGCATTGTGAATTTGATCAGTCAGTTGTTTTCTTTATAGAGTTGTCAAGGGAAAGTTTTGTTCTAAATGCCAAGAATCTGAGCCTATGGAATCTGTATTAAAGACTGTTTTAACATACTTCTAAACAGGATCTTCATTTTTGTTTTTTTCTTCCATTTATTTATTTTATTTTTGTTTATTTATTATCTGTAGTTATGGAGTACAGGCCTGGGTAATGATGGACATGATATATGCATCAAATATGGATTTGCATCAAATATGGATTAAATCCTAATAAAACAAGCTCTAATCAGTAACAAGTCTATTTATTGCACCTCTTTTCTTTAATTAAAATTAAAATTAAAAATTTTTAAATGATTATCAGAGACTCTCCATTCTTTAAAGTGAAGACTCAGGTTGTATTATTATTGTCATCATCATCATCATCATTGCTGTTGTTGTTACTCCTATTAATTCTGTAGTTCCTGCTTTTTTAATAGTAATTTGTTCCAATTTCTTAATTATAAGATACACATGACATCAAATTTACTATCGTAACCATATTTATGTGTACAGTTCAGTGGTATTTAATACATTGATATTATTACACAACTATCACTACCATCCATGCCAGAACTCTATTCATTTGGCAAAA
The DNA here is from genome assembly GCF_054177405.1 of Leptonychotes weddellii. Classification (NCBI taxonomy): domain Eukaryota; kingdom Metazoa; phylum Chordata; class Mammalia; order Carnivora; family Phocidae; genus Leptonychotes; species Leptonychotes weddellii. Next base: position 154,846,486 of record NC_138369.1, on the reverse strand, counting down.
CAGAAACTCTGAACTGATTAAGCAATAACTCCCCATGACCTGTTCCCCCAGCCCCTGCACCATTCTACTTTCTTCTCTTCTTTTTTTAAATGCCTCTATTCCCCCACACCCAGCCTCTGGTAACCCACCATTGTACTCTCTGTTAATATTAGCTCAGGTTTTGGTTTTTGTTTTGGATTCCACATGTAAATGAGATCATGTCATATTTGACTTTCTGTGTCTGACTTATTTTACTTAGCATAATGTCCTGCAGTTTCATACATGTTGTTGTAAAAGGAAGATTTTTTCTTTTTAAAGGCGGAATAATATTCTACTCTGTGTGTGTGTGTGTGTGTGTGTGTGTGTGTGTGACATTTTATTTATTCATTCATTCATTGATGAACATTTAGGTTGTTTTCATATCTTGCAATTGTAAATAATGCAACACTGCAATGAATATGGGAGTGCAGATATCTCCTTGAGGTGGTGGTTTTTTTCTTTTGGATATATACCCAGAAATGGGATTGCTGGCTCATATGGTAGTTATATTTTTTATTTTTTAGGAACTTCCATAATTTTTCCATAATACCTGTGCCAGTTTTATATTCCTACCAGCAGTGCATAAGGTTTGGGTTCTCTATTCTCCCTATCCTTGCTAATACTTATCTTTTGAATTCTTGATGATAGCCATCCTAACAGATATGAGGTTGTATTTCATTGTAGTTTTGATTTGCACCACCCTGATGATTAGGGATGTTGACCATCTTTTCATGTATTTTTTTGGCCATTTATATGTCTTCTTTGTAAAACAGTCTATTCAAGTCCTTTGCCCATTTTTTATTTGGGTTATTTTTTAAAGTTTATTTTTTTGCCCATTAAGTTGTAAAATTTCCTTATATATTTTGGCTTCCAAATATTTTCTTCCATTCTGCAGATTGCCTTTTCATTTTGTTGTTTCCTTTGTTGTGCAGAGACTTTAGTTTGATGTAGTCCCATTTGGTTTTTTTGTTTGTTTGTTGTTTTTGCTTGCACTTTGGGTATTAAACCCAAAAAATCATTGTCAAGACCGATGTTGAGCACCTTTCCCCCTATGTTTTCTTCTAGGAGTTTTATAGTTCCAGATTTTATGTTTCAATCTTTAATCCACTTTGGGTTTATTTATGCATATAGTGGAAGATAAGGGTCCGATTTCATTCATTTGCATGTAGCCGTTCAGTTTTCCCAGCACCATTTATTGAAGAGACTGTCCTGCCCCCATTATGTTTGCTTGGTGCCTTTGTCAAAAATTCACTGACTAGGGCGCCTGGGTGGCTCAGTTGGTTAAGCGACTGCCTTCGGCTCAGGTCATGATCCTGGAGTCCTGGGATCGAGTCCCACATCGGGCTCCTTGCTCAGCGAGGAGTCTGCTTCTCCCTCTGACCCTCCCCACCTCATGCTTTCTCTCTCTCTCAAATAAATAAATAAAATCTTTAAAAAAAAAAAATTCACTGACTAAATATGTGTGGACTTATTTCTGAGCTGTCTATTCTCTTCCATTGATTTATGTGTCTGTTTTTATGCTAGTACCATTTTATTCTGATTACTATAGCTTTGTCATATAGTTTGAAATGGAGACATGTGATACCTCCAGCTTTGTTTTTCTTACTTAATTGTTTAGCTCTTTGTTAATGTAGGTTCTTATTACTATAAACTCTTGGAACTGTTTGGATTGCATCTCATTAAGTTGTGGTTCGATGTGCTTCCATCTTTTTTGTCTCAATATATTTTTTGATTTCCTTTTTGATTTCTTCTTTGACCCATTGATTGTTCAGGTACAAGTTGTTTAATCTCTACATTTTTTGTTTGTTTAATTTTCCAGTTTTCCTCCTGTTATATTGATTTCTAGTTTCATACCACTGTGGTCAGAAAAGATACTTGAGATGATTTCAGTCTCATAAATTTGTTAATACTTGTTTTGTGGCCTAACACATGATCTGTCCTACTGAATGTTTGTGTGATAATTGGGAAAAATGGGTATTCTGCTACCGTGAGATAGAATAGTCTATATATGTCTGTTGTGTCCATTAGGGTTGGTTTCTTGAGATTTGTCTTGCTCTTTTGTTTGGAACATATTCTCCTATTCATTTTCCTTGATCCTCTGTGTTGGTTTCTGTGCATTTCATGAAATAGTTACCTCTCCTAGTCTTGGAAGACTGGCCTCATGTAACAGCTAAATCTTGCCAATCAACCTGGCCTGAGATTCTGGGTGTCTCTCAAACCTTTGTGTTTGTCTAAACTTCCATCTTTGTTCTTTCTTTTTCTTTTTAAATTTTATTAAGTTTTTAATTTTTATCCCAGTGTAGTTAAAATACAGTGTTATGTTAGTTTCAGGTGTACAACATAATGATTCAACAATTCTATACATTACACAATGCTTATCATGATATGTGTACTCTTTAATCCCTACTACACAGTTCATCCATCTCATCCACCTCCCCTCTGGTAACCAACAGTTTGTTCTCTATAGTTAGAAGTCTATTTCTTGGTTTGTATCTCTCTCCCTATTTTTTTTTTAATCTTGTTCTTTTTTGTTTCTTAAATTCTACATATAAGTGAAATCATGTTTTTTGCCTTTCTCCGACTTATTTTGTTTAGCATTATACTCTCTAGCTTTATCCATGTTGTTGCAAATGGTAAGATTTTATTCTTTTTTATATCTGTATCTATCTATTCCATTTATCCTTTTACTATATATATATTTATAAATATATATATATTTATATATATTTATCTATCTGTATCTATATCTATCTATATCTATCTATAGCTATATCCCTTCAAATTAGCGTTTTTGTATGCTTTGGGTAAATATGCAGTAGTGCAGTTACTGGATTGTAGGGTAGTTCTATTTTTAACTTTTTTTTTTTTAACTTTTGAGGAAACTCCGTGCTGTTTTCCACAGTGGCTGCACCAGTTTGCATTCCCGTTAACAGTGCACAAGGGTTCCTTTTTCACCACATCCTTGCCAATGCTTGTTGTTTCTTGTGTTTTGGATTTTAGCTATTCTGACAGGTATGAGGTGATATCTCATTTTAGTTTTGATTTGCATTTTCCTGATGATGAGTGATGTTAAGCATCTTTTCATGTGTCCATTGGCATCTGTTTGTCTTCTTGGAGAAATGTCTGTTCTTGTCTTCTGCCCATTTTTTAATTGGAATATTTGTTTTTTGGTACTGAGTTGTATTAAGTTATTTATATATTTTGGATACTAACCCTTTATCAGATATGTCATTTGCAAATGTCTTCTCCCATTCTGTAGGTTGTCTTTTAGTTTTGTTGATTGTTTGCTTCACTATGCAGAAACTTTTTATTTTTGTGTACTCTCAATAGTTTATATTTGTTTTTGTTTCCTTTGCCTCAGGAGACATAGCTAGAAAAATGTTGCTATGGCTGATGTCAGAATGACTGCCTGTGCTCTCTTATAAGATTTTTATGGATTCAAGTCTCACATTTAGGTCTTTAATCCATTTTGAGTTTATTTTTGTGTATGCTCTAAGAAAGTGGTCCAGTTTCATTCTTTTGCATGTAGCTGTCCAGTTTTCCCAATACCATTGTTGAAGAGACTGTCTTTCTCATTGTATATTTTTGCCTCTTATGTCAAATTAATTGACCATATAGTCATGGGTTTGTTTTTGGGCTTTCTATCCTGTTCCATTGATCTATGTGTCTATTTTTGTGCCAGTACCATACTGTTTTGATTAGTACAGCTTTGTAATATAACTTGACATTGGGAGTTGTGATGCCTCTAACTTTGCTTTTCTTTTTCAAGATTGTTTTGGCTATTTGGGGTCTTTTGTGGTTCCATACAAATTTTAGGATTGTTTGTTCTAGCCCTGTGAAAAACGCTATTGGTATTTTGATAGGAATTGCATTAAATCTGTAGATTGCTTTGTGAAATGGACATTTTAACAATATTAATTTTTCCAATCCATGAGCATAGGGTGTCTTTCCATTTATTTGTGTTGTCTTCAATTTCTTTCATCAATGTTTTATAGTTTTCAGGGTATAGATCTTTCACATCCTTGGTTAAATTATTCCTAGGCATTTTATTATTTTTATTATAATCATAAATGGGATCATAAATCATAAAATCTTTCTGTTGGTTCATTATTAGTGTATAGAAATGCAATGGACTTCTGTACATTGATTTTGTATCTTTTACCTTAATGAATTTATTTATCACTTCTAGTAGATTTTTGGTGGAGTCATTAGGGTTTTCTAAATAGAGTATCACATCATCTGCGAATAGTGAAAGTTTTACTTCTTCCTTACCAATTTAGATGCCTTTTATTCCATTTTCTTGTCTGACTGCTGTGGCTAGGACTTCCAGTATTATATTGAATAATAACCAGCTCCTGGTTTCACTGATCTATTCTCTTATTTTTTTGTTTTTTATTTCAGTTTTATTTATTTTTGCTCTAATCTTTATTTATTTCCTTCCTTCTATTCCAAATCCTTCTATGATTTGAAATTTTGTTTCTTCGTTTTTTTTTTTTTTTCCCCAGCTCCTTTAGATGTAAGGTTAGGTTGTTTATTGGATATTTTCTTGCTTCTTGAAGTAGGCTGTATTACCATAAATTTCCTCCCTCTTAGAGCAGCTTTTATTGCATCCCAAAGATTTTGGACTGTAGTGTTTTCATTTGTCTCTGTGTATTTTTTGATTTTGTCTTTGATTTCTTGGGTGAGCCATTAATTGTTTGGTAGCACATTATTTAGCCTCCATGTATTTGTGATCATTCCTTTTTTTTTCCCCTAGTTTATTTCTAGTTCATAGTGTTGTGGATAGAAAAGATGCATGGAATGACTTCTATCTTTTTGAATTTGTTGAGGCTTGTTTTATGGCTTAATATGTTATCTATTCTGGAGAATGTTTCATGTGCACTTGAAAAGAATGTGTATCCTGCTGTTTTAGGATGGAATGTTCTGAATGTGTCTGTTAAATCCATCTAGTCCAATCTATCATTCAAAGCCACTGTTTCCTTGTTGATTTTCTGTTTGGATGATCTGTCCATTGATGTAAGTGGGGTGGTAAAGTCTCATATTATTATTATATTACTATCAATTACTTCCTCTATGTTTGTTTTTAACTGCTTTAAGGATTTGGCTGCTCCTATATTGGGTTCATAAATATTTACAATTATTATATCTTCTTTTTGGATTGTCCCCTTAATGATTATATAGTGTCCTTTGTCTCTTGTTACAGTCTTTGTTCTAAAGTCTATTTTGTCTGATATAAGTATTGCTACCCTGGCTTTCTTTTGACAACCATTTGCATCATAAATGCTTCTCCATCCCTTCACTTTCAATATACAGGTGTCTTTAGGTCTGAAATGAGTCTTGTGTAGGCAGCATATAGTTGGATCTTTTTTTTTAATCCATTTTGTCACCCTATGTCTTTTCATGGGAGCATTTAGTTTACATTCACATAATTATTGATAAGTGTGTATTTATTGCTATTTTGTTATTTTATGGCTGTTTTTGGTTTTGTAGTTTTTCTCCATTCATTTCTTCTCCCGCTCTCTTCTTTCATGATTAGTTGGCTTTCTTTAGCAATATACTTGGATTCCTTTCTCTTTATTTTTGGCATATCTATTACTGGTTTTTGATTTGTAGTTACCACTCAGTTTATATATAACATCCTCTGTATATAGCAGTCTATATTATGTTGATGGCCACTTGAGTTTGAACCCATTCTTTACTCCTCTACTCCCCACGTTTTAGGTATATGGTGTCATACTTTACATCCTTTTATATTGTGAGTCCCTTGACTGATTTCTACTGATATACTTATTTTTGCTTCTTTTATGCTTTCTACTTTCCTTATTCTTACTTATGCTCTTTCTTTCCACTCAGAGTCCCCTTTAACATTTTTTTCCCCCTAGGGCTGATTGAGAGATCATGAATTCCTTTAACTTTTGTTTGTGTAGGAAATTCTTTATCTCTCCTTCTATTCTGAATGATAGTCTTGCTAGATAGAGTGTTCTTGGCTGCAGATGTTTTCCTTTCAGCATTTTTTTTTATTATGTTATGTTAATCACCATACATTACATCATTAATTTTTGATGTAGTGTTCCACGATTCATTGTTTGCATATAACACCCAGTGCTCCATGCAGAACGTGCCCTCTTTAATACCCATCACCAGGCTAACCCATCCTCCCACCCCCCTCCCCTCTAGAACCCTCAGTTCGTTTTTCAGAGTCCATAGTCTCTCATGGTTCATCTCCCCCTCCGATTTCCCCCCCTTCATTCTTCCCCTCCTGCTATCTTCTTCTTCTTTTTTTTTAAACATATAATGTATTATTTGCTTCAGAGGTACAGATCGGTGATTCAACAGTCTTGCACACTTCACAGTGCTCACCATAGCACATACCCTCCCCAATGTCTATCACCCAGCCACCCCATCCCTCCCACTTCCCACCACTCCAGCAACCCTCAGTTTGAATATATAATGCCACTACCGTCTGGCCTGCAAAGTTTCTGCTGAAAAATCGTCTGATAACCTTATGGGGTTTCCCTTGTATGTAACTGCTTTCTTTTCTCTTGCTGATTTTAAATCTATCTCTTTATCACTACTTTTGCTATCTAAATTACTGTGTGTGGACGTAGTTGCATTGATTTTGTTGGGGGATCTCTGTGCTTCCTGGATCTGGATTTCTTTTTCCTTCCCCAGATTCAGGAAATTCTCAGCTTTTATTTCTTCAAATAAATTTCCTGCCCCCTTTTCTCTCTCTTCTTCTTCTGGGATCCCTATAATGTGAATGTTATTACCCTTAATGGTGTCACTGAGTTCCCTAAGTCTATTCTCATTTTGCATAACTTTTTTTTTTCTCTCTCTTTCTCAGCTGGATTACTTTCTGTTACTCTGTTCTTTAGGTCACTGGTTCATTCTGTTTCATCTAGTCTACTATTTATTCCATCTAGTGTATTTTTAATTTCATTTATTGTGTTCTTCATCTCTGATTGGTTCTTTTTTATTTCATTGTTAAGGGTCTCACTAATGTCCTCCACTCTTTTTCTCAAGTCCATTCAGTATCTTTATGATCATTACTTTGAATTCTCTATCAGACATACTACTTATCTTCATTTCACTTAGGTCTCTTCCTGTGACTTTGTCCTTTTCTTTCATATGAGACACATTCCTCTGTTTCCTCATGTAGACAGCTACACATTCCTCTGTTTCCTCATGTAGACAGCTACATCTCCTGCACTTGAAAGTAGTGGCCTTATGAAGAATAGTTCCTGTAATGCCCTGCTGTGCAGTGTCCCCTGTTTACAGAACCTGGTGCCTCAGGGGTGTTTCCTATGTGTGATGAGTGTGCCCTGCTGTTGTGGGTGAGCCACTTTCTCTTTCAGTTCAGTCATCTGCAATGTCTCTCTTTGCCTGATGTGGGCAGTGTTTGCTTCCTGTAATGTTAGTGAGCCAGTCTGGGTATGCCTTGGGCTTGAGTTGAGTCACACAAGTGTTTGCCAGAGATGCAGTGGCATCAAACTGCCAGGTGCTTTCCTGTGTTGTCCCCTGAGAAGCTTTTGTTCTTGGTCAGGGCCTGTAGTCAGACCACTTGCTTACCTCCAGCCCTCTGCTGGGGCCTCTGACAGGTGTGTTTGGCTATCTTTTCCTCTTTCTGAGGCAGGAGTCACTGTGGAGTGGTATTGATCACTGTAGGGGCTGCTTGCATATTGCCAGGCCTGCAGCACTTCCCTGTATGGGTGCTGGCAAAGAGAGTATTGGAGAGGGCAGATCCACTGAAGCACAGTGCTGGGGAGTGGTGCCGTGTGATGACAGTGGTGCAAGTAAGCTTTGCATCACCATTTCTCTCCAGACTGAGGTGGGCTGCATTGGGGGGGGGTGCTGGAATGGCAGAAACACAGTACAGACAGGCTTGGTGGTAGTGTTGGCCAGGTTAGGCAGAGAGTCCTGCAGGTGGCCATATGTTTATGTTGGGGGGTGAAGGATGAAAATGGTATTTGCCATTTCTTTTGTTCCTGGAGGAATTCCCCAGTGGTTTCTGTACCTCCACGACGTGCTCTGAGTTTAATAAATAACCCTCCTGTATGTCCCAGGTGTTTTTCAAACTGCTGCTTCTATGCTGTATCTCTGTGGGCTAGTTCTTCTTTTTTTTTTTTCCAAAGATTTTATTTATTTATTTTGACAGAGAGACAGTGAGAGAGGGAACATAAGCAGGAGGAGTGGGAGAGGGAGAAGTAGGCTTCCCACTGAGGAGAGCCTGGCATGGGGCTCGATCCCAGGACCCTGGGATCATGACCTGAGCCGAAGGCAGATGCTTAACGACTGAGCCACCAGGCACCCCTTTGTGGGCTATTTCTTATGCTGTCTCTTTAAGGATGGACAGCTCTCACCCTCCCAGCTCTCCCAGATTTTTTAAAATTCCAGGTTTAAGTCTTGCCAGTTGTAAGAACTCACAAAATTTGGCCCCTCTGGTTTTCACAATGTTATGGAGATTTGTCTTCCCCATGCAGGGTCCCCAGTAGGAGGGTCTGTTTCTCTCCCTTCTTCATACCTGTGGCATCCCTCTCTTTTGTCAACAGTCATATGAGTCCATTTATTTCCCAATCAAATCTCTGCCCTTCCTACCCTCTTAGATGTGACCTCTTCTCTACATATAGTTGTTGAGTTTATTCTGCCAGTCTTCAGGTCATTTTCTGGGTTATTTACAGTGATGATGAGCCTAGGGTCCTCCTACTACACCATCTTTCCTGGAAGTTGCCATCTTTGTTCTTAGTGGCCCCCAGGAGATTAGATGCCAAGTCTTGTCAGTGCCCAGAATTGGGGGGGGGGATGCCTATATGCCTATTTAGGCTCCTGGAGGACTTACCTTAATTGTACCCTGTCAGCTCCAAGAGCTAGGTAATTTAGGAGCTAGTCTCTCTGGTGGCAATTGTAGAAGTTGGGGCAAGAGATGTCTGGACCAATACCTTTCAGAGAGAAGCTGGAGAATTGATTTTATCCTGGGGCAAGCTGGGGTAAGGAGGCACACAAATTAGAAGCCTGCCCTCAGGCAGCAGCTGGAAAAGTATGTAGTTACACTCCTTCCAGTGAGAGACTGGGAGCCTTAGGTTTTTGCCTGTTCTCTCTATGCTGAGCCTGAGGGATAGCCCTAGGAAATGCTCATGTGTTCATTAAAAAAAAAAAAAAAAAAGCCACTTTTTTTCTGTGACCGAGGTGGTCTCATGAATGCTGAGCCCCACCAGCTCTCAGAGCTAGATGATTTTTGGAGCCAGTCCCTTAGGTAACAGCCATAAAATTTGAGATGTTAGATGAATGAATTTGCTCTTCCAGGGAAAAGCTGGAGACTTGTTTTTCTCTGGAACAAGCCAGGGGGAGAAGATGTAGGAAGTGCCCACAAACTCTTTCAGGCTCCCAGGGAAGCCCAGTGAGCTCCCAGATACAAGGTGATTAGAAACATGCCCCAAATAGCAGTTGGGAAAGTATATAGTTAAACCCCCTCCTGGAAGAAACAGAGCCAGGTGTTTTTGTTTGCTTCCTCTGTGCTGAGCCTGGGGAAGAGCAGTGAAAAGTCCTTTTAAAATCACCTTGTTTTCTGTGGCACTGGGGGCTTGCAAATGCTGAGCCCTGTTGGCTCCCAGAGCTGGGTGATTTGGGAGCCAATTTCTTGGATGGCACAATTAGAGTTGGGGCACTAGATGTTTGACCCAAACCCTTTGCTCATCAGGAAGAAACTGGGCATTGGGGGTTCCCTACTGATTGTAAGGTGCTGGGCTGGTGGTAGGATTTATGATGTGAGTGTGCCTCTACTTTTCCTACCCATTTCATATGGGTATTTTTTCAGTAGGAGTCAGTCAACTAATTTATGGATTTCTTTCAGAGGGCATTGATCTGTATGTACCTGTTTATTTAGGGAGCTCCATGGGAGAAAGGAAAGTCAGGAGCCTGCCATTCCACCATCTTGTTGATGTCTTCCTCTTGCAACTCTTAATGAGAGGAAGTTTCACTGAAACAAAAAGAGTCAAAGAGTTCCTTGGAGTTTTAGATCAATTTGTTCTGTAGGTGGCATATAAACAGGTAAAATTCAATCTTCTCTTTTCTTGTTTTATTGCAATTTATTACATATTTTAATTAAGAAATATAATACATGTCCATCATGTAAAAGTTTGATCATAAGATATGGATTGGAGAAAGTAAAAGTTTTCATAATTCCATCTTCGGAGATAAATTTTATCACCTGCTTGGTGCATACTCTTTAATTTTTTTCTATATATTATATATAGAAAATATAGAATATATATAAAATATAGAAAAAAAAATTTTTTTTTTTGAGAAAGAGCATGCACGAGCGGGGGTGGTGGGGCAGAGGGAGAGGGATGGAGAGAATCTTAAGCAGCCCAGCATGGAGCCCCAGTGGGGCTTGATCTCACAACCCCTAGATCATGACCTGAGCTGAAATCAAGAGTCAGACACTTAACTGACTGAGCCAACCAGGCACCCCTCTATATATTATTTTTATTAATATTATTTTATAAGAAACTAAATCATGCTATAAATATGGTTTTACAACTTATATTTTAACATACATTCTATTTGAACATAGCTGTTTGTATAGATCCACTTTATTCTTTTTAATAGGTATATTCGTGTACCTTTGTTTAACTGATCCTTTGCTGTCAGATGTGCTTTCCTCAGTCTTTGTCTATTACTAACATTTTAAAAATTTATATGTTATACATATATCTTCACTCACTGGTGGGGATGTATCAGTTTTATAAAATTCACTAAGTGAAGTTGATGTGTCAAATGATACATAACATAATTTTAGTAGATTTTGCAAAATTGCCTTTCAAAATGGTGGCATCCATTTATAGTTCTAATAACAATGTATGAAATTGTATGAGAATATTGATTTCCCTATTTCAATGATTGAATATTAGGTAGATTTAAAAATATGTCTCATTATGGTTTTGTTTTGATATTTATATATTTTTGTTACATGTATGTTTAAACAGTTTAATTAGTTAAACTATTTGCTTATCTCTTTCATTTGCCTCTTTACATCTTGACACCTTTTTCTATTACTGTGTTTGATTTGTAGAGCTCTTTTTCTGTCTTGGCTCTCTGTCTCTGTGTATTTACATATATTCATATATCTGAAATTATTTATTGTATATGTTGCAATTGTTTTTTACCTTTTCACTTTACTTTTAAAATTAATTTGAGTTATATTCTATGGATATAGGTTTCAAATGTTTATGAAACCAAACTTACCAATCTATTTTTAACCATAAAGATCTCTTTATGGTTATAAACATTAAAAAGAATCTCTTCATTTATCCAAAAATGGATAAATATTTTTCCATATTGAAATAAAATATGATACTTTTTGTTTTTTAATTTTATTTTTAGCATTAAGACTTTTATTCATTTGTAATTAAATTTTTATATGCTACCCATTTTCTATTCTAGGCATTGCTTATCATAAATAAAAATAATATTTGAACTTTTATATTTACAAAACAAATACACTAAGATTTAATAAGTTTTTTCAGTATCAAACTCTGATAGCATACCTAAAATATAATTTACTAAAATCCGAGTTATGCTAAACTTTTCAGAATTGCATCTATTGAATAATTCAAGGTTTCTGCTTCAACTATTGATTCCTGTTCTTCTTTCTTGGTACTGGCATTTTTCCTTCAATGAAAAAGGGCTATTTCACATATTTTATTTTATTTTATTTTTATTTCACATATTTTAAAGACATTTCACCTTTATAAGTTTCAGTAAAGATAGGAATGAAAGACAATTAAGGGTAGAAGGTGGAAGAAGAAAGTGTAACCATAAAAAGTTCATTAACCCAACAAAGAACTAAGGTTCATCCAGGAAGCTGACCACATTACTAGCATCTGTCACTTCTTGGTACCCACAGAACAATACTGTTGTATACATTTTTCTACTAGGAGTAAAGGTTTACTCTTTAAAAACAATTCTACAATTTTACTATAAATAAACTAGAGCAAATTGTCTTCCTGCCAATTACCATCAAAAAAACACATCTTTTGATGTGTTGAAAGAGCTTGTCTAGATCATTTTTTTTCTTCCTAAACCTGGTGTAAAAAGTTAGGCACATTAAACATGCACTGTGTTTGGGAACTTGCAAAAAATGCTTGTCTTTACAGCATTCTATTTCAATTCTCTTGATTGTTCAGCACAATTAAAATAAAGCTCTCAAACACAAACACCTTGTCAGACACTTCTGGAAGTTTCTCTTGACTCAGGCCTGTAGTGGCAAGAACATGTTATAAACACTAGAGGTGCTCTCCATTTAAGGGAATATGTGCTCCAGGAAAGTTAATTTTAAAGAATCTTTAAATAAATTGAGTCACACTTTCCTCTTGACTATATATTTATAGAAATAAAATATGTAGAAGCCTCACAATACAGTAATGATGATGATGATGATGATGATAAAAATGATGGTAATTAATGCTATTGCATCACATTTTAGGGAGTCTGACACAATAATATCATATAACAATTATGATTTATCAAGTGTTCTAGTTACTATGCTGTAATAAATAACCTTAATATTTAGTGATGTAAAATAATGATTCATCCCAGTTTCAAGAAGAAGTAAAATGGCCTACCTCCTAATGGAAGAGTGTCAGTATCATACTATAAGAAGACAGTGTAGAATGTGAGATATATAGTATATAACATACTATAGTGTGTGTGTGTGTGTGTGTATAATGTGTATTGTATGGATGGAGGTTTCTGTGATTTGTCCTGCATAACTGACCACCCAGACCTGCATGTACTCAGGAAGGCTAAGGAATGTCATTTGTGAGACTTGTGCTGCATAAGTGACCTTGAGAGTCTGATTAATTGATTATTAGCTGGCCTCTAGATCAGAACTAACCCTTCTAGTCTGGACGCCAAGGGATATAAATTTTGCCTGTCATCTTCTCTGGCTCTAGGTTAGGCTGGCCCTCCCAAAATTGAATCTGGGTGGGGAGGCAAGCACATATGTCCCAGTCTTCTTGAAGATATAAAGACATGATAACATAGAAATGCAGCTCACTCCAAACTGCATGTAGGCAAACAAATGTTTAACTTCAGAACCTGTCATTTGCCCTATAAATATGGCCCTTATGGGGATGGTCAGTTGGAAGTCTCACCTGAGGGGAGGATGCTCCACCCAGGCCTCTCAATCAGGACTCCAGCCTGTCAAACTCCATGGGGCTTCCCCAGCTAATGAGTTTGGATGTTGTAAGTACCCAGTTTGATGTAACTCTGTCTTATTCTCTTTTACTGCTTATTATTGCCCTGATCTATGCATAGATTTTCCTTCTCTTCATTTCCACTAGGTTTTTACTTCATAATATCAATAAAGTGTTTTTCCCCTTCAAAACTGAAAACACAGCTATTGTGAATATTTTCTTTAGAACAGACAGCCATCATTTGAAAATGTAATATTCTATAGTAAGAAATTACTTTTTGTTAAATACTTTACATGCAACATTTTAAACTTTACAACTATGACACTGGTCTCATCTTCCATTTATAGATGAGAAATCTGTAATATCAGAGAGGTTAAATAATTTAGGCAAAGTCACATAGGTAAGTAAAAAAAAGCCACAATTCAAATTAAGATTATTTTATTCCAAAGACAGTGTGTTCACATACTACATTGAAAGTGATCATTTATTGATAAGTTTTAAAAAATAATTATCAGGGCGCCTGGGTGGCTCAGTTGGTTAAGCAACTGCCTTCAGCTCAGGTCATGATCCTGGAGTCCCTGGATCGAGTCCCGCATTGGGCTCCCTGCTCTGCAGGGAGTCTGCTTCTCCCTCTGACCCTGCTCTCTCTCATTCTCTCTCTCAAATAAATAAATAAAATCTTTATAAAAAAAATAAAAATAAATAAAAAATAATTATCAAATAAGGATTTGTGTTAGGGGGTTTACGTGTTAAGGAATCAAGATATGCTTTGAATACTTTGGGTGATATTTCATTGGAAAGATACACTGGAAAATAAGAAAGAATTGGAACCAGCCTCTATAGTTTCAGGGCTGGAATTTATGGATAAATAGATTATCTTTGGGTTTACCGCAATAGTTTTAGTGACCCAACAGCAGCTTTAGAAAACTGTCTTGTTTTTGACTAGTCACTTTCTATTCTTAGTATCTACTATGAGTTTACCTCTGTGTTCTTACCAACAATAGCTGACTCTTGGTGTGTGGATTACTCTATTGTCTGAATTCCTGCGCATGTCTCATATACAAACTCTGTGAGAGAGGGTCTGATTTTGGTCTACTAGTCAAAACCCCACAGAGAGTGCCTTCATTTGTCAGCCTCTAGGGGTCAGTGCCCACTCTTAGTCCAGTCAATCCAGAATTTCAGGTCCCATCACAAAATCATGACCATCAACTCCAAAGGACCAGCCCTTGGTTATTTTGCTCACATGGCAGCTTTTGGTGGGGTTAGCAGTCAAGGCATCATGGATTATTTAATACTGAAACTTTAAATACAGGAACTGTTCCAGAGCATTCTAGCCTCCAAGGAAGCAAAGGACTTACCAAATGATGTATTTTCTGGACATATCAATTTCTGGACATCACAAAGTTCTAGGTACTAGTCTTTTTAACTGGAGTTAACCGGAGTGGCTTGTGGGAGCTGCTTACAATAGGCTGTATTCATTCTTTCTGGGCACCGATGCTAAGAACTTGAAGCAGGACTTGTCCCAGTTGGCACTATAGTTGCCACAATTTTCTCTGAAAAGCCCTGCAAAAGCCATTTACAAAATTACCTACTTGAGGGCACCAGAAGGAACCATCATTGGAAGTAGCAGGTGAACTATAAGGTTTGAGGGTTGCCATTCTCTGATAATCCAATGTAAGCGACTTTAATCAGTATGAAAAAGAGAAGAACATTGGTCTTTCAAGATTTTCACATTAGAAGGTATGACTAGTTTTCTCTTAGGAAAGTTAGTTAAAATGTTCAGCAATTTTGGGAAGAGGATAAGGCATATATTGAAACTTTAAACTCTGCTTCATTCCTTAGAATCTCTTTGTAGTACATAATCCTGGAAAGAATTAATAAAATTCTGACTGATGGAAGATGTATGAACTATAGGCAAATAAACACAGATGCTAGAAATACTGAGAATGGGTTAGTTAACAATAAATTGATTTTGTTGTTATTTTCAATTGATTGGGCCTGGAATCTAGCTTCTTATGAATATTTCTTTAAAAAATTACCAGAGGAAAATAGAATAAAATCAATATTCAGTTCATTTGTCACAAATAACTTTATTGTCTTCAGTTAGTAGTATCATTTATTTCAGAGAGGTGAGCAGACGTCCCTAAAAGCTCCCATTTGCCAGTGACAGAAGACAGCCATAAAGCCGACTTTTTTATTTGTGGTTAGATTCCAAAATGCTGAAAAAGACTATAATAAATTGTGCTTTGTTCCTAGAAAACTATGCAGCTTGTGTGACTTTTTATATACTACATTTTTTTTTCTTCTCTCTTCAGGGATTTTTCTCAAACTTAATTTTCAACTAGCTCATGCTGAACAGATCTCAGTAAATTACACCACCCTCTAGCCTGTTAGTGAGTCCAGAAGATTGAGATTTATATTTGACATCTTCTTCCTCATTCTCCATATTATATTTACCACTAAATCATCTGCGTTCTCCCTCCAAATTGTGCTTCATGCCACTCCCTTACATCCATCTCTACTGCCACCTTTGTAATACAAGCAAAAATACAATCATTTCTTGCCTAAACCACTGCATAACTTCCAAATTCATCATCCCATTTTCTTTCTTGACCCTCTCGAGTCCAGTTTTTATAGAATAGCCGGAGGGTTATTTTTAAATCATCGATTGAATTTCATGCTATTTCTCAACTTAAAAATTTTAAATGGCTTTGCGTTGCAGTTAGAATGAAATCCAAACTCCTAATTTTTGGCTACAAGATCCCAGTTGAAATGTCTTCCCCATTATGATTATGTTTGATGGATAATTTTCATTTACTTCTTCAGATTCAGATATTTGAGTGGGAACAGAGTGAGGTCAGGGCATTTAGACCGTTAACTTCCTGCAGTTGTTTACCCCAGCTCCTTTCAGATGGACAGCTAGTTATTGCACATTCTCATAACTGCTCACTCCCCTGCACCTTCAGGCCTGGGGGTGGTAATGGTTTTCCACTGGTTATTAGCTCTGGAGGAACTATATCTTCCCTCATTTATTTCCTTGCTTCTTGCCCACTCCTTTGTAAGTAGTCCTTTATTAAACTTTTTACAAATTAGCCAGATTACATGTGCCATCTCTTTTTTGTTAGGAACATGACTGATTAAATCTCTGGTAGTGGGGGTGGCCTGAAAAATGGATTGGGTAGCTCCATAAGTTTGAGAACACATAGATAATCTTTTGGTAGGGAGGAATAGGACCCTAATCGTCCATGGCTTATGGTGTCTTTATGATTATTCAAAATGCCACCCATATGGCACAGGCTTAAGTGAACGTGGAAAGCAAGGGAGTGGAATCAAGTGCTGCGGCACTCGGTCTTATGGTAACAAGAGAGACTATAAAGATTATGGATTGGTTGGCTGCTTTGGAAGATCCTAGAAATCATACAGGGTGAAGGGAACAAATTCAAAGTCATAAAAATATAACCCAGAGTACAAGAGAGAAATCAGAAATCTTCAGGGCGCCTCAGTCGGTTAAGCATCTGCCTTCAGCTCAGAGATCGAGTCCTGCATAGGGCTCCTTGCTCAGTGGGGAGCCTGCTTCTCCCTCTGCCTCTGCCTGCTTGTGTTCTCTCTCTCTGTGTCAAATAAATAAATAAAATCTTAAAAACCAACCAACCAACCAACCAGAAATCTTCAAGGGCGTCTTTGAAGGAGTCCTCTTATTTCCTGTAGTCACAGGGCAGATGTGGCTGAGGACCAATCCCAAGGTCTGCTTGTAAAGGCTGCAGAGGTGTAGTGCCAGTTCCAGGCTTAATCCCATGGGGAAAGATTCCCCTTGAAATGAAACTTTTAATGACCGCTGCTGGGTGCGATGTCTCACAAAGAAGTGCCAGTTCTCCCAGGGAGCCACCACCACTGCCCTTCATGGCTCCTCTGCCCATAGGAGTTAGATCCAAACATGGACCGGATGGAGACATACAAAGCCTACTCCAAAGGGTATAGCCTGTATACCCAAAGGATTGTAGGACCGCATCAGTTTGTATCAGCAGGAATCAGAAGCACTGTAAGTGTGGAGTCTATGGATGTTACTTGATTGGACAAAAATAACTGATATGCATATGCCCACAAAAGTTACAGAATTTAATGTGCTGGTATAAGCACCTAGGAGTGACTTTAATCAATGAGGTTGGCTAATTGTAGGCTAGAGACATTGGTGGCCTGTTATCAAAAAAGTGTTACAGCTGGAATTTACCTGGTATACTGCAAAAGAAGGAGTTAAAAGGCCCAGACAGATAGCAATACTGAATTCATTTAATACCACAAACTGCTCAGCTATTCCTCTGACCATACCTGTCAGGAGCGCCAGGAACACTTTCCCAACAGCACATTCTTTTTTAAATGCCTTAGGTGAAGGGTTACTAATTGTCACTCTTGTGGTCTGGAGATCATGGTTGGGATGCTCTTTCCTTAACTAAATAAATCCCAACTTTGGGCTTTGTTGATTTCAGTAATAGCTAAGCATTAATACTCTGAATGGCAGAATTAAAGAGCAAAGAATAAACCCCACTTCCAATATCCCAACATCCTGGTAATACTTACTCTCATTTCACATAAGGTTGTGAATCTAAAACCTTAGAAATAAAAAATATGTTTTTTAAAATTTATTTTAAACAATTTGGTGATTTTTTTCTTGTCTCCTTTAAGTCTAAGTTATAGTAATTAAAAATTTTGTTTGTCATTGGCTTCTTAGCCCTTAAGACTTTTATTAAAAAGAAAGTCCAATTTGTAAAACTCATATTGTGTGTGTGCATATTCATATAAATTTCATATATATGTATACTTCAACTGAAGCTAAAAGAGGGATATAGATAACAGCGTGTGGAAAAGGTTAAGAAGAGTTTCTTTTGAAGGCTCTGAAGAGCCTGATTGGAAATCCACTGGTCAACTGGTCAAGGTGATTGGCTTATTACTTTTAGAATTGTCCTTACCCTTTCTAAAAGAAAGATGGTAAGTTATTGCTATGAGAGGTACTATGTCCTTCAAAAACTCATAAATAATATTTAGTAGCTCAGTAATTGTTTCAGCCAATTCCTTAAGAAGCTTGGGAGGTGTGTTATTAGGATCTGATAATTGGATGGAATCCAGTTTTTAAAGTAATGTTTGATATGAAGCTGTCCTGCTTTTACCATCCTATCACATATCTAGTTATTGACAGGTATAGGAAAATAAAGGAAGGTTGCTTTTGTTTTATTAGTCTCATCGGTAGATTTTTTTGTCTTTTGCTATAGGCCTAGTAAAATGAAAGTGAATTTTCAAGTTTATTTCTCAGGATTCCCAAGACGAGAATATGCATCAAATAAAATACTTCATAATGTGATATTATGAATGAGATTAATGAAATTTATATGTCAGTGATGCTTTTCTTATGACAAGATTTTAATTCACAGGAAAATCCTCACCAGCTTGCTTGAAATCAAGTTTTCAGAGGTTAGCCTAATAGCAATAATAAAAATGATGACTAATATTTGTGGAGCATTATGTACCAAGCCCTATGGGATAAGTACTTTATATGGATGATCTCATTGAAGTCTCAGATCAAATCGCTATGTGATATCACATTCAGTTTCACAAATGAGAGAACCAGGCCTAAAGAAGTTAGGTAAATTTCCCATGGCCATAAACATTGTACAAGTGGCTAAGACAGGCCATGTTTAAATCCATAGTCTGTACCAAATTGTCTCCCTATTGATGGTGCTTCTCTCTAATTGTGATGGTGAGGACAGCAGGACTTGGCAGTTAATTTGAGAGAAATTTGGCAGTTAATATTCTGAAAGAAGTAGAAAATACATGAAAGGAAATTTAGAAGCCAACCAGTAAAACCATCATATTTTATTGATAAAGAACATGAGGCATAAATAATATAATTCTGCACCCATGTTGCCTGGATATACCTCTTACAAATTAGGGGAATTTAGGCCCCTCAATTTCTGTTTTCTCATCTATAAAATGGGAATGATAATAATAGAACCTACCTCAAAGAATCACTCTAAAATTCATTACATTCTTGTAGTTATATATCTAGTTTTCCCTCTTTCTAAAGTGTAAGAACAAGAGAATTCAGGAAGTGTAAGTGTTAAAAAGGATAACTAAATAAACCGTTACCTACGTGCATCACTTTGTATTCTAATTCTCAGAAATGTTAGAATAAAGACTAAGGAAGCATCTGGCCAAGAGCATACATAGTAAAATGAATTTAGATTCAAATTGTTAGCAGGGGTAAAAGTTTTATATTTTCTTTTCTTTTGGTTTCTTGGGGCTAATTTGTAGACAAGAGGAGGCTTAGTATCTCTACGAGGATATAACACTTTAAAAGTAGCAGAAAACACAAACAACATTCCACTTCTCCAAACTATACAGTTACAGTCTTGGTTAACAAGGAATGCAGAGTAGGCAGTCCTTGGCATTGGTTTATCTATGTAATAATGCCAGGGTTGCTATCTCTGAAATTATATTGGCCTTCCTTTCTTGGTCTCAAGATGGTTACTGCAGGTCCAGAAATCATGGACGCAGTTCAAGCATGAAAAGGGGTGGAAGGAATAGAATCAGCCTCCTCTGTCCCTTTTATTAGGAAATGCAAAAGCCTTCCAAAAAGGCTTCCCAGGACACTTATCCCAATATATTATTTGCCAACACCAAGGCCATTATGTTTCCAACTGGCCTTCCAGTGTAGGCAGGTAATGAAAGGTAAAGAATAGACTAGTCAACAGTATTATTCAGATTTATGATTATCATATGTTGACCACATTTTTATATTAGCTGGGATATATATTAATGGAGATGGGGAAATTGCCACTTATATCTGCCACTTACAGAGTATTAAGCTGTAGTATATATGTTAGGAACTTTATGGTCATTATTTAATACTCAAAATACCGTTGAGAAAATGGATGAATAAACTGAGATTCAGAAAGGTGAATTCTATTGCAAACATCTTATACATAATATTCTTTGAAACTGGGTTTGACTGACTTGAAAGTTTGTGCTTACAATTGGAACATAAAAAAATGAAACTACCTTTTTCAGGTTTACTTAGTTGAAATCTGGGACTGGGGTTGATATCTAAATCTAAATAATTTGCTCCCAACCACTAAAACAGATTACCGTTTGCCATCTATATTTAGGAGAGTGTTGTCTAACCTCCCACCATCACAGGTGATGATTCTAGAATGAGCACAGAATATACTCTCCAGGCAGGTGTTGGAAATGTACACTTGGGTTTTTCCTCATTTATCAGTTAAAAATGTCAAGATAAAGTCCCAGGCAAGAAAGTTTCAGAAGGAAAGGAAGTATATGTAAGGTTAGGGATGTCTGGCATAGATACTCTATTTTGCCTGATGATCTGGAAGAGTGTGAGGTTGGAAAAGACGGTTAAACTGAGGAAGTTCCTTAGAAGCAATTTATTCTACCCCTCTGATTACAGTGCCATATATTCTCTATTTAAACTCTTTTTAATACAAATAAGACAATAGAAAAAACAAAAACAAAAACAAAAAAACACAACACCTTAAGATCAGTATTTCTTTTTATTTTTTTAAGATTTTATTTATTTATTTGACAGAGAGAGAGAGAGAACGAGCACAAGCAGAGGGAGTGGGAGAAGCAGGCTCCCCTCCAGGCAGGGAGCCCAATGCAGGGCTTGATCCCAGTACCCTGAGATCACGACCTGAGCCAAAGGCAGCAGCTTAACCGACTGAGCCACCCAGGCACCCCAAGATCAGTATTTCTTCACAATTCAGTAATAGCTTTAAAATTATCTTCAGTGTGTTAGAAAATCCCAGAACCATCATCTTTATGGAAGTGGGAAAAAGACAAGTATAAGGCATTGTCTTTGTTAACTATGAGATGTTAGTATATACTTAGCAGGGGGCTTATAATGGTCATGTGGGGGTGGAAGGATGAGAATTATTTTTTCCCCACATAGGTTCTCTTTGAAGAGACTTTAAAGGCTTATATCCCTTTAAAGGTAATAATGAAGGGTTTCAGAAAGACGTTTCAGCACAGTTCACTGAGCAGAGTAAAAACATTTGCCCTGTGGATATCAAATACCTAGGGAGAAAAGCACCTACAATAACTGATGGCAACTACCAAAGGAAAAAAAAAATTAAAAACAGATGTGAGATTTCATTGCTAGCATAACTATGATGACTTTATAAAATGAATTTTGTGCCTCAGATGTCTGGTCTGAACATCTGAATAATCATATTTCTCAAGGTGTCTATCAGCGGATCTGTTCATTATTCATTTGGTCTGTGCTTATGGATGAACCTGTACCCTCTAATGATCAGGAAAAGTGACTTTATGCTAATCCCAAAGGGGGTAATTAGGCATTTCAAGTCCCTTTGGTTCCTGTCAGTTTAATAACCACTCCTTTTCATAACTTGAAACTATAAATACATAATATTATATTGTAATTTGTAACATGGTTCTATGTCATCTTTTTCCTTCTTGCTGTAAGACAAACACATACATATTGAATCTCTGTGTTTTTCAGAATAATTCATATATTTAAAACTTTATTCTGAGCTTCTAGTAATAATACTTTTAATAAAGGCATGACTTCTTTATTCTAATGATAATTACAAATAATAGTCATAACTAACACTTACTGAGTTATTGCTAAATGCTAGTTTCTCTAAATATTTCATAAGCCTAATCTCTTTTCTAAACAACTTAATGGAATATGTGCACTTATTTTTTCTCTTGAGCTGAGATCAAGTGTAGAAACCTTCATAGTTGTAAATGTCAGTAGTAAAACCTTTCCATCATTGCTCAGAACTGATTAGTCTTTCATATACACACATATCTTCTCCACCTTCACCCCAACCTCATTCAAGTCATCAGTTACACAGTCACCTTTGCACACACACACACACACAACTCCAGACATAAGCCTTTATTGTTCTAAATTACTTTTACTTCTCAGAACTACGGAGATCATGCATCAGGTAGACTGGAAGGTCTTCTGATGCTCAAATTTGGCTATTTTCATCATTAATCCACTTCAGTAAGAGCAGATCTCAGAGAGCACTTATTATTTTTATTTCACAGATGAGAAGATGATCCCCAGAGAGATATATAACCTATCCAAGGTCACATAGCTTATAAATGGAAAACTTATGAGTCTAGAGCCTCAACATATAAGACAATGCTGGAGAAATTTAGATTGTATAGCTATCAAATTTAAAACTCTTATTTTAAAATTGTAAAGCTACATTGAATTATAACATATTCCTGTTGGGAAACTGGAAATAATTATGCACATTGTTCCTCACAGTTCGTAGCAATGCCTTTTGTATATCTGATACTCCAGTGAATGTTTGATGAACAAATAAATGAATCAGTAATAAAATACAGAGGAAAAGCTAATGCCTTGGTAATTTAGAATAACTATTTCTTTGTTATCATCAAGCATATTCACAGTATTGAAGTGTGGATATTTGTTGATACTACATAGTATGATATCAGTGTTTCGCGTTGTTGACTATATATGGATCATCTGTGTTCCATGTTAATTTTTCTATTGAAAATGTGTAATGTGTTTTGTATCACCTTTATCTGGATTTACCCCAGTTGACTGAGATACTTGTAAAGAGACACAGGATCAAAGCTTTTAGCTGGTAGGAGTTTAGAATGAATTGCCCCAAAGATGTGCCACTTTGGCATGCAGATTATTTGAGCTTAAAACAATCAAGGCCCAAAAACTTTTACTTCTCCCCTAATTGCCTAAAGGAAGTTAGATAGAGGACCTGCTCCAGAAATAGAGCTATCACCAACTATATTATAACATGAACTAGAGGTAGTAGACGGTAGTAGACGAGGAGGAATTTAGCTTAGAGTCTGTTGAAATTCCTTTGTATGTCTCATTGTTTCTGTATGGCCCAGCAAACATTTATTTACCAAACATTACTCTTTTTCATCTCTTGTGACTGCCTTTCCTTCCTTTTGAAGTCCCACACCTCTACCCCTGTTTTTTTTTTTTTAAAGATTTTATTTATTTATTTGACAGAGAGATAGACAGAAGAGCACAAGCAGAGGGAGTGGCAGAGGGAGAGGGAGAAGCAGGCTCTGCACTGAACAGGGAACCCAATGCGGGACTCGATCCCAGGACCCTGAGATCATGACCTGAGCCGAAGGCAGATGCTTAACCATCTGAGCCACCCAGGCGCCCCACCTCTACCCCTTTATTTTTAGTTCAGGATGGTGTATATACCTCATTTTACTTGGCTATCTTTGAACCTTTCATCTATGGGATTCCTACATGTCCAAAGTTAAAATTGATTTTCTCCTGTTAATCTGTCTCATGTCAGTTTAACTCTTAGACCAACCAGAAGAATTTTGAAGGGTAGAGAAAACTTCCTCCCCAACAAGCTTATTGAGTAGAAGCAAAACAAGCATTCATGTGGCTTCAGGATAACTCCTCACGGTGTCAGGTTTCTCTATTCGCTTGCTGTCCAGAAAAACAGCTTTGTGAAACTGCTCCTCATACAAATTTTCTTGCTTCAGGAAATCAGATCATGGTCCCAATCTGACAGTGTGGCTTTCACACAAATTTTGGGCTATTCTTGGCAGTGCTCCTGTGTTGTGAAGATAATTGAGAATTGACTAAAATATATACATTTTCCTTTAGGGTAATCAATAGAAATATGGCTGTAAAGAAAATTAAGTTGCTTTCTCCTTGAGGTTTAAAGAAATTGAATTTATAAAACTTTAATATATAGTATCAAATTCTTGGGAAAAAAATAAGAGTACAACACTGATTACATCACTTCACTTCATGTGTTCCTCATTGTCTAAAGTCTAAACAACTTAGCTTGATATTCGTGATGTTCAAGTCTTCCAAGCCCTAGCTCCAACATTATTGTCATCCTTTTTTTTTTTTAAAGATTTTATTTATTTATTTGACAGAGAGAGACACACAGCGAGAGAGGGAACACAAGCAGGGTGAGTGGGAGAGGGAGAAGCAGGCTCCCCGCTGAGCAGAGAGCCCGATGCGGAGCTTGATCCCAGGACCCTGGGACCATGACCTGAGCCGAAGGCAGACGCTTAATGACTGAGCCACCCAGGTGCCCCAACATTATTGTCATCCTTAAATCAAACTTCTTACACATATAGCTAGCAAGGCCAAATTGGACTATAATATTTTCCTGGACATTCACTGTTTTCAATTCTTCCTTTCTGTAGGCATTCTCTGACCACTCTACCAAAAATATCCTTTATTATTTTTTATTTCCTTGCTGTCTTTTTTCTTCTTGACCCTGCTTTGTTTTTTTTTCCCCATAGCACTGAGATTATATTACATATTTGATTAAATTTGCCTTATAGCACCTAGAAGACTGCTCAATCAGTATTTGTTGAATGAATGATTTTCTAAACCATCAAGTAACTTCAATTCTCCATATTGAATAAAAAAAAGCTTATTTTTCAGGAGCTTTAGAGTGGTATGGTGGGTCAGTTTGTACTTAGCAGGCTTAGCAGTTTAAGCAAGGTTTTTTGTTTTTTTATTTTTATTTTTTTCAATTTTATTCAGAAATTACCATGTCCTTTAAGGAAACCTACCACCAGTTTTAACAAATTGACCACCATCAATTCCAAGAAGTTTTATGTAGTTTTTTGTACCTAACAAGGATTTTTGGTCACTTACTGCCATGCTCTCAAAGAAAGCCAGATGTGACTTGAATGCGAATGAAACTCCTGATCTGATATTATTTACATTGTGTTTTTATTTTGTCCATCAGTGGTGGCATGTGATGACCAAGTAGCATTATGTACCAGTGGGAAGTTGTAGAAGATCTATTGATACAGTAGCCAAGAGACTTTTTATCTATTTGGGATGTCAGTGAAGTGCTTCCTTGAAACTGAATTAAGCCACTTAGAGATGAGCATTATTTTTTCTAAATTAAAAAAAAAAAATTAAATCCTACAAAAAGTTAAAAGAATAGTATAATGGGTACACATATAGCTTTCCCTTAGAAGTTCTAATTTTTATCATCTTGTCACATTTGCTCTAAATTTGTCACATTTGCTCTAATTCCTATCAATATATGCATTTTAAATTTATACATTTTTTTGCTGAGATATTTGAAATTAAGTTGCAAACATAAAGATATTTTGCTCTAAATACTTCAACATGTGTTTCATAAGAACAAGGACTTCTTTTTATATGAACACATTATCACTTTCATATCTAGAAAATTGCTTATTAACACAATTATAATATCTAATATGCAATTTCATTCAAATTTCTCCATTTGTCCCAGCCATGTGTGTTCCTTTTAATTGTGAGAATGTGGCTTTTATTATTTGTTTGTTTGCATCAAATCAAGGATCTCAATTTGCATTTAGTTGTCATGTCTCCTTAGTCTCGCTTAATCTATAGCTGTTCCTTTGCCTCTTTTCTTTTCCCTGTTTTTATTTTGCTTTGTTTTTTTCTTTTACAAACTTGACAAGTTTGTCAAATCCAGGGCAATTGTTTTGTGAAATATTCTACCATCTGAACTTGTTTTCTCATGACTACCTTCAGGTTAAATTTTTTTCTGCACATAGCCATAGGTGGTATTGCATACTTTCCATTGCATCATATCAGAAAATACATAATGCTAATTTGACCCAATACTGCTGATGCTTACTTTGATCCCTTGGTTAAGATACTTTCACTATTGTAAAAATACCTTTTTCCCCCTTTGTAATCATATATAATATGTAAAGTGAAACTGAAAATGTGGGGATCCTTTCATCCTATGGTTTTTAGCATCATTTGGTGATTCTTACATAAATCAATTCTTACACTGTTGTTTGCAAATTGATGATTTTCTTATTTTATCATTCCTTCTACACAAAATAGCCAGCTTTCTTTTGTTACAGAGGTTTTTTTTCTCTCCCTCCCCATACATTTTCTTTTAAATTTTTTAATTTTAAGTAGGCTCCATGCCCTGCATGGAGCCCAGTGTAGGGCTCGAGCTCATGACCCCAAGATCAAGACCTGAACTGAGATCAAGAGTTGGACGCTTAATGAACTGAGCCACCCAGGCACCACTTGACTCTTTTTTAAAATGCAACGTTATAATTTACTTCCTTCAAAAATAAATGTTCCAGTTGTCCCAAATTTGGTCAGTTGGATCTTTGAAGCTATTCCCTATGGTTTTTTGTTAGGTCCCCATTAATCATTGAGTATTTTCTTGCTTTCTGACACTAAAAGAACATTTAGCTTCACCAGTGATTTTCCTTGCCTCAGCCATTTCTCCAAGGCACTCTAGTTCCTTTATGTGGAGAATGGTATTTAGAAACCAAGATCTTGGCACTAGATGAACACAATAGTGTGAGGGTGGGCATGAACAATTTTCACTTCTATTATATACACTTTAGTTTCATTCTTCTTACTTTTGTTCCCACTTGTTTAATTTTGGATTTCATACAATAATAGCTTTTCTTCTCTTGTATTTTCTTCAGCTATTTAAATTCAAATGCTGCTACCTAAAATTCTCCACGATTCCTAAGGATTGGCAGAGGATGAGATTCTTTCTTTCTTCATCTGACAGCGTGAAAACTCTAAAATTCTGCACTCATTCAAATCTTTCTCAGTCACCTCGGTTTGTCTTTCATCTGATTTTTTACAGATGTTCTAAAGCTCCCAAAATAAATAGGGATATTCAGTGAACCACAATATCTGAAAGATAAAGCAACTGCTTACCTGTTCGCTTTGCCATCTGCTCTGGTTTGGATTGGATAAGTACATATTCAGTCCCCCCAAACAGCATGCATGTCTCAAATTCCCACAGTGACTGGCTTCAGTTCCATCTGGTTGATTCTTGTTATTTCATTACAACTGTTCAGATTTATAAACCCAGCAATTAAAAAAACTTAGACATATTAATACCTATGTTGCCCTTAACTACAATTACTCAAAAAAAGTGCAATAGGTTTTACAAGACATTGTTTCATTGAAGGGACTATTATTATTTTAATGGAACATATTATACATGCATATTATTTTAAAAGGTTTCTTTCTTTTTGAATTTGTCAGGCCTTCATTTACAAATAGAAGATTAACTATACTTTGTTTTAATTGTTCCAAATGTGATGATGGTAAAAAGCAAAATACAAATTCCAGCTCCCCCCCACATCAATGTTTCTATGCAAAGATTAAGAGTGTCTGTGACTAGTTCTAAAGTGATAATTTCAATTGGCTCAGGTCCATTAACTGCAGGGAAAAACACCTGGCAAGGAGGTTGGTAGCAGCCCATTCTTGTTAACCTTTCAGCCTTCACAATAACTATCAGCAGGCACCAAATAAGGGCCTCTAATAAACTGGCATTGAAGCTGCTGACAGCTAATAACTTTTTATGGGCTTCCAGAACTAAGTGAAAGAAAATGTTCTGATTAATTAGAATCAAAGAATTTTTAAATTCCTTAATCCTAGAATTGGATAGTTTTTAGACATGTAAAGTAGAATAAAGATCAATGTGTCCTCTCAGAAAACGTTTTCCTATAAATAAAATGGATTTTGAAAGTATACTATTTTCACCACTTTAATCCAGTTTTTCAGCTACTGTGCTCTTTTATTTTAGTAAAAGGGAAAGTAGCTGAGAAATGGGAAACTACCAATTTTAGAGGTAGTTTTAACTAGATTCTTCTCACCTATAGTATAATTTCTGCTAGTGAATTACAGAAACTATAATACCCAATAACTGGGAAATTAGGCCTCAGTCCTGCAGGGGAAACACTAAAGAAGAGTATTTAAAAGCTTCACAGACACCCTTCTCTTTGCCTTGCCTATAAGAAAATCAAACAATTTGCTGGTGGGTTCTATCTGTAAAGAGAATCCATTTGTCACCAGTTATGTGGAAGCTAAGAGGAACTTGAGGAATCACAGGAGAAAGCCAGAGTGGGAGGCTCAACTATGATCCTGCAAAAACCCAGTCGAGAAGTCATTTTGCTTCTGTGTCAGATAGCTGAGGCTCAGGTGCTGGATACGGCTCTATTAGAAGAAGGCATGGATAGAGATTGGTATAGGAAGTCAATTCATGCTGCTGACTTTGGGCAAAGACAATTGAGAACCATCACTGCACAAAAGCATGAGGTTTCTTAGAGACTAGTCTCAGCTAACTCTGGTAGCAGGAAAGTAGTGAAGTTCTGCCTACAACAATGGCCCAGCTTTTGGGTGAGAATAAAATGAAGAGTGAAGAGAGTTTCCTGAGACAGTGAGTGGAGATCTGTATTAGAAAAAACTAGCCAGTCCTTCATCTCCTGTGTGCCTTCTTTATACCTCATAATAGCACTTTACCTCCTATCGCTTCTGGTCACCAAATGTGTGGGTTTTTTTCCCATACCAAGTAATTCTATAACACTAGTGGGGTGTCTTACAACTTAATTCTGACACTGTCTACCTAGAGATAGCATCAGATCCCCCAGGTTAATGGCTCAGTCTCACAGGACAGCTTCCTACTTCAGAAAACTACTGCAAGTAGTAGGTCCCCAGGGTAGCCACAACTTCTATCCAACTTGGCTACAAATTGGAGGTTCCCATGAACTCCCCCCCCCGGATTTGATTATTTTCTAGAGATGCTCGCAGAACTCAGGGAAATATTTGCTTAGGTTTACCAGTTTATTAAAGGATGTGATAAAGGATACAGATGAACAACCAGATGAAGAGATACATAGGATGAGGTCTTGGAGGGTCCCGAGTACAGTAGCTTCTGTGCCTAATAATTGGGGTGCATCACCCTCCCAGCGTGGATGTGTTCAACAGCCTGGAAGTTCTCTGAACCCTGGACTATTAGGATTTTTATGGAGGCTTCCTCATGTAGGCATGACAGATCATTAACTCCATTCCTCTCCCCTATCTGGAGAAGTGAGAACAGGGTGTGTGTGTATGTGTGTGTGTGTGTGTGTGTGTGTGTGAAAATTGCAAACTTCTAATCATAGCTTGGTCTTGCTGGTGATCAACCCCCATCCAGGAGACCACTCAGAGTAGCCTCATTAGAGAAAAAGATGTTCCTAGTGCTCTTGTCACTTAGCAAGGGTCTTAGGAGCTCTGTGTCAGGAACCAGGGGTAGAGACCAATACAGATATTTGCTATTATCTCCCAAAACCTTAGTAGAGTGAGGTGAAAACTCCACACAACTTTCAATCTTATCACCCAATCTTGGAGAGCCTGGTGAAAACAGTTCTCTTGGCTGTTTGTATGTAGGAGATAAGATTCTGCAGAAACAGATTCAACTAAGGTCCTATGCTCTTAGCATGGAGGGGTCTTTGAAATTTCAAAAAAAATTTTTTTTTCAAGCTTGCAAATATTTACTAATGGAAAAATAAATAAATAGATAATACTTTGAGATATTAACTGTAGTTCTTTATAGTCCATGACAATTTGTTCTAGAGAAAGAAGCTACAATATTAATGTTTCAGGGAGTGGGTATAACCAATATCAGAAATAAGAGAGAAAAGAATAAACAACTTCTGAAAGGACCTTTGAAACTCCTCATTAGGAGAAAGGCCTTTTGGATTTTTCCAAAGCTTGTCTAAAAAAATCAAACAATGTAATTGTTTTGTGATGAATAGAATAGACTATTTTCCATGCTCACAGATTCAGTAAAATCTATTTGGACTGAAAAGAAGGGAGGGATAACCAGAGGATAAGCAAGAAAGTTTATGTATGGTGAGCCCCTGTGTTCTGTGTCTCTACTCTTGCTTGAAAAATGGGGAGGCATAGACAGATCCAAGATCTCAGAGCAAGATCCATTTCCTCTTTCTCAGTGAGCACCCAAACAGGTCCCATGATCCAGAGCTCCACCTTGTTCCCAGAATCACATGGAAACAAAAGTCAGCCTAGGGTAGCATGTTTAAGATGAGAGAACCTGGAGCAGCCTCCACAGAATTTCTCACAACTCAGCTTTGAGGAGAGCATTTGGTGGCTTCCTGTGCTTTTTGGAGACTGCGTAAGTAATAGAAAGAGAGCCAGACCTGGAGAATTGCTAAAGGAGGGAGCATAAGAAAATGCAGAGGCAACCTGCCTTCATCCGTGTCTGAGGATTGGATGGGAACATGCTCATCTCAGAGGGTACAGACAGGAAGAGCTCCTGAGTAAGGACCGATACCATCCCCTCATTCCTTGATACCAAGGCATTACATAACAACACTAGATTTATGGCAAAACCCCTGGAATAAAGGAAATGGTTTGACCTAATTAAGATTTTATTTTCATCACCTGATCAGAGACCAAAATACAAAATTCAGTTTTAAAATATTGAAAAATAAGCAAATTTACAGTTTTTGTTCACCTGAGTTTTGTGGATTAAGATTCATACTGATTACATTTAATATTTATGTTGTGTGTCAGCTTTAATAAATTCTATTAGAATGTGAGTTCCCAAAGGATAGTGGTTACATCTCTCTCATCTTTCTGACTTCCAGACATCTTGAAAATAGTAGTAACTTACAGACCTGTACCCCTGAAACAAATAATACATTATATATTAATAAAAAAATAATCAAAAAAGAAAACAGTAGTAACTTAATATTTGTTCAGTAGTATTAAGCTAATCCAAAACATCCTAGTAGCAAATTTTCTTGGTTAACCAACTCATTCATTCACTATTTTCAAGGCTGGTGTTCAGATATGTTTACTCATTCAGTGGGTCATCAGACATAACCAGCTACAGTCCAACGTCACTAATCCAAAGACTGCATGAAAGAGAAGCAAACCAGAATGTCCTAACAACTTGGGCACATAGATCTCCAGTCTCAATATCTGATATATCACTACTTTTGAAGTACTGTCCTCACTTACTTTCCAACATACTTGACTCATCTAGCCTTCTTTGTACCTTTTTGTCCATTCCTACTCAATTTCTTTTGCTGGTTTCTCTGCTCTTTATCTTATGCAGTCTCCAGGCTATAAATTCCACCTGTATACTGATACTCATACATTTATATATCTGGCTCATGTTTCTTTCCTTAGCTCCAAATGGCCCCTTAACTTTTGCATCTAGATGTCTAATAGGCTCCTAAAACTTAACCTGTCTAAAACTCAGCTCCTGATATATTCCCCCAAGCCAACTCCTCTAGCATTTTGCTGCTATCTCAGTAAGTGACAATTTTCTATTCCCAGCTTCTCAAAACAAAATACATGGTGACATGCCTGACTCATTCTTTTCTCTTGAACCTCATATCTAAGTTGACAGGGAATCTATTTGGTTCTACCTTTAAATATATCCGGAATCTCACTGTTCTCATCATATCTACTGCTATCATATAAGTTCAAGCCACCATCTTCCCTTGCCTGGATTATTGTTAACAGCTTCCCAGCTTGGCCTCTCTTGTCCAATCTTGTACTCCTACAGACTATTTATCAACACAGTGGCCAGAGTGATCCTATTAAATTATCATCAGATTAGGTTACTCTTCTGCACCAAATTTTTCCATGGCTTTCTAATTCAGAGTAAAACTCAAAAGCCTCACTGTAACTCCTTCCATGTGATCTGGCTCCACATGGCCTCTCAACCTTCAATTTTTCCTCTTAGGATTTTAGCAACTCTGGCTTCCTTGTCCTTTCTCACATATCAGACATACTTTCAAGAAGTCCTCTGCCCTTAGTATACTCACAGTTTGGAATAGTCTTCCTGTTACATTGTTACGGTTAGCTGCCTCACTTCCTTCATATTTTTATTCAAAAATCATCTTTTAATAAGACTTTACTGGCCACTTGACCTAAAATTTTAATGCTTAACTTCACATTTCATGGGGCTTTCTCTCTTTTATAATTCCTTCTTATAACACATCCTTTATTCACATATATTTTACTTATTTATCTTGTTTATTGTCTGTCTCCTGCTTGACGGTTTTTTGTTCACTACATGATAGCTGGCCCTACAATAGTGCTTGGCATATAGCAGGTACTCAGTAAATATTGTTGAATAATTATTTAGTAAATAACAAGTATTTACTAAACCATCACCAGAATCTTTTTTAGTTATATTAATTCATGGCCACATTAAAAAAAAAATAAAACCTATTTCACTAACAAAATTTTTCAACATGGATTTTATTCTATTCATCACAAAACAACCCAGTATTAAAAATGCTTCTGTAACACAAGTTTACGTATGATAAAGTATTACTTTTCTCCTAGTAAATATACTCTCTGAGCACAATGCTATCTGGAAAAAGCTCTGTTAGTAATTAACATGAAGGTTATTTTGCCTCATTATAAATTGGTTCTTTATCCTAGAATGGTTTCTGCACCAAATCATAAAATAAGCATTTTGCTTTTGAATGAAGTGTGTGTTTTTGTAGACAATCTTCTATTTGCTTTTTTATTTATTTTTTTTATTTATCTTGTTCTCTTTTGCTAGAATTTTTAACCTCTTCATTTCTATCCATGGAAACCTACATATTAAGGGTGAAATATTTTTAATACTTCCTGAATTAATTTCCTTATTAATAAATTGATTTTTCTCTGCAGGCTGCCCACTATCAGGGAAGGAGAGAATGATAATACTCTTTCTGAAAGAAGGAGAATATGATGTTGGAGACAAAAGTAATGGAATTTTAACCTACCTTCCAATGCTTCAAAGCCCCACACAGAATGGGGAGGAAGCTTGCTGCATGTATAAACAGGAAAACTAAGGGCAGACAGGCTATAGCCTTGCTCAGCATTTGGTAGTTCTTTAGGAAGTTAATGTCCAGGACTGCTCTGGCCCATATGCAGTAGCTTAGCAGTCAAAAGAGTGGGTGGTTCAGTTTGCTGGAGAGAGGATTTCATTGACTTGTACTTGCTTCTTAGTTTCAGAATGTATGGACACTGGTTTAAAGACTACAAAAGAACCTAGTATGGTGAGAGCAACCTGGGGCCAAGGATAAGACAGATGTGGCACCAGTTCTGAGGGGTCTACAGAATCAGGAACAGAGGGGGAGCAGGGTCAGGTTGGAGGGCTGAGAGGTCCGACCAAGCTGAGAAATTTAAGATCACAAGAGTACAGCCATCTAGGGGCGCCTGGGTGGCTCAGTTGTTAAGCGTCTGCCTTCGGCTCAGGTCATGATCCCAGGGTCCTGGGATGGAGCCCAGCATCAGGCTCCCTGCTTTGCGGGGAGCCTGCTTCTCCCTCTCCCACTCCCCCTGCTTGTGTTCCTGCTTTCACTCTCTCTGTCAAATAAATAAATAAAATCTTTAAAAAAAAAAAAGAGTACAGCCATCTAACAAATAGGCAGACTCTTAGTGATCACCAGCTAACACACCCAGAGATTAGCTTGATGCTAAGAACCTCCCTGTCCCAGTGCCCAAGGTCACTTAAAGAGTCCCCAGTAGTATACAACACACCTGGGGTCAGCAAATTGTAGCCCACGGTCCACTATAGCTTGCTGCCTGTTTTTATATGTCCTATAGGCTGAGAATGGCTTTTACATTTTTAAATGGTTGAAAAAAAACTAAAATATTTTATAGCAGCCCTTGAATATATATGAAGATAAAATTTCATACAAAGCATTCATAAATAAAGCTTTATTGGAACACAGCCATACTCATTCATTTACATCTTGACTATAGTTACTTTCCTCCTGATGGCGTTGAATAGTTGCAATAGTGACTATACGGCCAATAAAACCTCAAATATACTGTCTGGCCATTTACAGATCAAGTTTGCCCACTCTTTCAATAGACCTCTTGGAAGGTAGCCTAAGGAGAAAGAATCTGAAGAACTGAGTTATAACCTGAAAGGGATTGAATTAACCCGCAGGAGACCATTGAATTATTGAATTCATTACATTTAATTGAGACAAAAATTAGGATTAGCAAGAAATTCTGGGTGATGCCAATTCTTCCACATGTTCCTAAATGGTTCAGTGGGACATCTTTAGTCATGATATATCTCAGACAGAGGGTGGTCTCTAGGCCCTCAACAGACTCAGTGCAGATTTATTCATACCTCATGCAATGGTTCCCTACAGCAAGTATCCAGCATATAAATATTTTATTAGAACCCAAGCTTATGAAACCTTTGGACAAAACTGTGAAATTGTTTTGTTTTGTTTTCTATTCTCTTATTTCTCACTTCCAAATCTGTTGGCAGCCCTATTTTCATGCTTCCTGAGGTACCAACTTCATTCAGGCTATATTATTGATGTCATGTGTTATTCCTGGCTCTCCTCTCCTACTCTTCACAAGACCATGGAAGCATCATGTTTGTTTTTAAAAATTCACATTACTCTGATTTTAAAGGAGAAGAAATGGAAATGGATAGGAATTGATGTTGATTAAAGACACACCTAGATCTATAAGCCAAGTGGAAAGGAATATGGAAGTAATCACCAGTCATCAAACTTAATCTTGAACTTAAACATTACTAATTGATTGATTAGGGGTTATCATTTCTCTTATTAGTTACATTACAGTGATACCATTAATAAATGTTCCCTATTTATTAGGTATTTTCAGTGTTAAGTACAGTCTTTTTATTTTACTTAATCCCTAAGAACAATTCTCAAGTTTGTGTAACTTCAAAGCCTATACTTTTAAATTGAGAATAAATTAAAACTCCTAACCATGACTTAACCTTACTTTGAACATTTGAAATACATTTTTTGTAAATGAATTAGTTTTCTTTCTCTCTCTCTCTTTTTAATAATTATTGAGTTTTCTATACATAGGTCCTTAAAGGCTTCAACAGCCTACTCTTTTTTTCCCTCTAACCCTCAAGGTTAAATAGCCCAGTTTAGCTATGCCAGCATTCTTCTTGGTAGAGGAGATAGCACCTCAGTGTGCAGAGTTAACCTTGAAGTTACTTGATGTTAAATCAGTTTTACTTAGGGATGTTTTTTTCACCCCTCCCCCAAGGTCCCTTTTATTCTGTCATAGAATTTGCTGTCAAACTAAATGATGCATTTAAATGAAATGACCAAAGATAATGACTGTGACAAGGGAGAGACCAGAACAATTGCTGTTGTAATGTCATTCTGATCTGAATGACCCTGTTATGTTGGAGTCATGATACAAGAGGTGTCAAGTCATAGTAACTTGCCACTTTTTCCCCAGCCAAATCACGTAAGTTTCTGGTGGGCTGGCATTTAAAGAAAAGTTGCCCAAGGTGTAAAGTATTTGTTATAAGACAGGCTCAGGAATGATCACAATGCCTATCATAAGTAGAATGTAAGAACAGTGTACTCAAGTTGATCATCAGATTGAATGACATTCAAATCCGTTTCTTACTGGAATTTATATAGCATGGTAAAATAATGAGGAAGAACAGTTTTGATTTTGAAATTGGATTGGCTATACTGTGAAATAGAAGGATAATTGACAAGATGTTTTTCAAAGACAATTGGGTTTATGAACGTAGAAGTTGGATTTTTGTGGTGGAAAAAAGCAATTGCAGAGCTTTCAGACTGTATGATAGTCTAACCATAATAATATCTTTTCTTCCCTTCCTCCCTTCCTCTATTCCTCCCTTCCTTACTTCTCCCTTCCTTCCTTCCTTCCTTTCTTCCCTCCTTCCTTCCATCTTTGCTTCCTTCCTTCTTCCCCACCCCCCTTTGGCTAACTTGGATAAAGAGAGATCTTACAATTTTACTTTTACCTTCCAGGTTTCAGTCATATGAATTTAGCACCTTTGTATACTTGATTTCAATTAATTAATCTCCAAAAGAAATGGTCTATACTTCACAACTCTGTCACTTTTTTCATGCATCATTGACCAGATTTTTTTGCTTTATTTTTTTTAAGATTTTATTTATTTATTTGACAGAAGAGAGTGCACGTGCGCACAAGTGAGCGGCGGGGGCAACAGGCAGAGGGAGAGGGAGAAGCAGGCTCCCCACTGAGCAGGGCTCAGTGATGCGGGGCTCGGTGATGCGGGGCTGGATCCCAGGACCCTGGGATCATGACCCCAGCCAAAGACGGATTCTTAACCGACTGAGCCACTCAGACGCCTGTTTTTTTTTTTTTTTCTTTATAAGCCACTAGAAAAGCACCAGAAAGTTTGGTTTCTTAAAAATTTGTTCAATGATACTCTATACATTTTCTTAATTTATTTCTAAGCAGAAAGTTCATAATCTATTTCCTATTTATTTTTCTCCTATTTAATATGCAACCTGATCTTAATGCATGAATATGGAGTCTTATTGAGACTAGAGTATTTTGTGATTCTTATACGGCCTTGGATTTTTTTTCCCCTTAATAACAAGAATAATATTTTTGTTTTATAATCAGAAGCCAAATTTAATGTACACTATTAAAACTCATCAAATAACTGATCTGTATGTCCTTATGTCAATTATATATCCTTTTCTTGGTAATGGAATAGGTAATTTTCTTTATCTGAGATATTAAACCTATGTTCTATAGGGAAGAAAAAAAATAGTTTTCCCTATACTCTTCTAAGATCTCAGCTGGGACCTCTATAACAAAAGACAGATTGACAAGAGAAAAAACAAACAAACAAAAAAAAACAGAAGCGCATTAGTGTTGCAGGATTTCTTTTCCTTTGGTGCCCACAGTTCTTGGTCATGCTGCTTTAAAGAATGGAAAGGTAGATCAGACCAAGAGTGGTGGGCAGCAAAGCGGCATTTATTAAGCAATAGTACAGAGTTCCCAAAGAGGGAGAGTACCCAAGAGGGTACCAGAGTTTCTAAGTCTAGGGGTTTTTAGCGCTCCCATCCTCATTTGGTTTGAGGTGTTTTTTTTTTTTTTTAATTTTTATTTATTTATTTGACAGAGAGAGACACAGCGAAAGAGGGAACACAAGCAGGGGGAGAGGGAGAGGGAGAAGCAGACTCCCAGCTGAGCAGGGAGCCCGATGCGGGGCTCGATCCCAGGACTTTGGGATCATGACCTGAGCCGAAGGCAGACGCTTAACGACTGAGCCACCCAGGTGCCCGGTGGTTTGGGTTGTTTTAATCTGATTAATCCTCCCTGCACCTGTCACCTGATCAGGTTTTTGTACATGCTCATCTACCTATCAGGTAGTTGTTTGAGTGGGAAAGGATGGAGGTCTCCTTCCAGGGTGGTGTAAAATCCTTTTAAGGGTGGTTTCCTTTTAGGGTGGGGCCCCTTGTCCCTGCCTGCCTTTCTTTGGAGTATCCTTCACTATTACTATATCTAGCTCCTGTGTATATGGGAGATACCCAGGGAAAAATGACTAACTTTGGCTGTGGCTTCGAATTTAGGCTTAAATACCGTCTTCAGCTAAAGACAAAGGAGGAGAGTGTGAGGAAGGCCCATTGTAGGGAGGTAAGCAGGTAAAGTATGGTAAACAAGAGTAAGGTTTGTTATTCAGATTTACATTGATTCCTTCTCCATCAATAGGAGTTTCTAGTGAGTAATCCTTTTCTTTTTGGTATATCCTCGCACTAGGGACTTTATAAATGTAAATTTCCCTTATAAAAGAGTAACTTCTATTGTATTTTCAGAGCTTCTCTTGTGTCTGCTGTTTCTCAATCAGTTCAAAATAATCCTTATGTCAAAGAGGCATATTTTAGGGTGGCATATTTTCACACCCTTCACTCCTTTTTAGTTTTGATATTTATAACTTATTTTTACGATTAAAGGGAAAATAATTTTGAAGTATTTTCAACAGAAGCTAAAAGCAGTTTATAAGAAAAAATTTCTATATAGGATATTTGAAAAAGTGGATTTAAATATTTAATAGTAACTAGTGAATTGCAACTAAATATAAAAACAAAACAAAAACAAACAAGAAAACATTCAATTCTTCCTCCATTTGGTGAATTCTTCCATTGCATTTGAGGGCATTTCTAGTCTTGCTTAAAGTACTAAAGTAAAATTCAGCACAACTCTTCCTCCTAATTTTGGTACCACTGATTGTCTCTACTTCGTGAAATGTTCTCACTTCTTCCTTATAGCACACTATTCTTGATTTTCTTCCTGTCTCTTAAGTTCTTCCATGTCTTCATTTTCCCCTTCAATGAGTATTTTTCTAAGTGTGATTCTTTGTTCATCTGCATGTATAATAATCAATAATAGGATTCCTACTAAAAATGTGGCTTTTTTGACCCTAGTTCTGGCCTTCTAAAGAGAAATCTCCTAATGGTGGAGCCTGATGATCTGCCTTATAGTTTCTCTGAGTGTGCCTTAAGCACAGTAAAGTTTGAGATCTGCTATCTTAAATGATGGGCTATTTCAGAGTTTTACCACAATTTGCCTCGGTCACACCAGAATTCTCCCTACTGTCTAAAAATGCACTTAACCTCTTCTGGCCTCCATGCTGTATCCATTCCAATCTCACTCCTGAGGCTCAGACTTCTGTCTCTCATTGGAGGGCTCACAAAAGTGTCAAATTCCCCTTGAACTTGGTCTTCCTCCTGCTTTTCCTTCTTTAGTGATTGACATCACTTATATCTGGACAGCTGCCAGAGCCAGAAACTGGGAGGTAACTCTAATTTCTGTCCTTTCCCCAAGATTCATTCACTAATAGTTTCATATTTTTTTCTGCCTTCTGAATCTTTGTACATTTTACCCAATTATCTCTGGTACCACTTTCACTACCTTTATTGGCCCCTGTTATCTCTCATCAAAACTATTACAACAGTAATTTTTGGGGTGTCTGGGTGGCTCAGTTGATTAAGCATCTGCCTTTGGCTCAGGTCATGATCCCGGGGTCCTGGGATCAAGCCCAGCATTGGGCTCCCTGCTCAGTGAGGAGCCTGCTTCTCCCTCTCCCTCTGCTACTCCCCCTGCTTGTGCTCTCTCTTTCCCTCTCTCTATCTCTCTCTGTCAAATAAATAAATAAAATCTTTAAAAAACAGTAATTTTTTGTTTCCCCTAGACCCTAATAAAGTCCCATGCATTTCCCTTCTAAGATTTTATTCTAGTCCTGTCACTTCTCTGATTAAAAGCTTTCAATAGCCCCCATTTGTTTTTAGTGTAAAATATCACCTCCTTAGTGTGGCTTTACAATGCCCTTCATGGTCTGATCATAGTTTGTCTCTCCAATTTATTTCTTAGCGCTCCCATCCTCATGCTTTATAGTTTGGTCATACTAAATTTCTTACAGTTTCTTCAAGATTCCATGCTGTTTCTTATCTCTGGGCATTTATAGAGTACTCTTTCTTCCTGGACACCTATTCCCCACTCCTCCCCCACCACCCGTTTACTCTGATAGTTTCTGATGTAGGAAAGATGTTAGGGTTCAAAGCCAATGGCCAAGAAAGAATTCTTGAGACATCTTTGGTGCAAAAGGTGGTTTTATTAAAGTACAGGGACAGGACTCATAGGCAGAATAGCTGCACTGGGGTCACGAGGAGTGGCCAATTATAAACTTTCAAGTTGGGAGGAGGCTAGGGATAGCAAAAATCTCTAAGGAATTTTGGAAGCAAGGTTTCCAGGACCTGGAGGGGGCTAGCAATTGTTGGGTAAAGGTCATTTATTACTATCTAATAAAACCTGAGTCGTGAGACCCTTCAGATGTATATCAGAGGGTCATACGCTTGGGGGATGATTGCCAACATGTATCTTGGGGAGTAGAGATAAAGGAAGTTTCCAAAGGAATTTTTATATGTTTTAAGTAGGCTTACAGGATCCTGAGGTTTGGCTAAGGTTGCCTTTTGCTCTTAGCAAAGTATTAACATTGAGGCAGCTGAGCTCCTAGAGGAATGTCACTCTGCCTGTTTTAAGGACTTTTGGATGGGCTGTGAGTATACTGTAAGGAAATTTTCTTTTGCCTTTGTTTCCCACATCAGTTTCTATTTAACATTTAGGTCTCACTTCTTCTGAAATGCCTTTCTCCCCACCTTTTGGCTTTGGGAACAGCATCACAACAGTGACCCAAACAAGAAGGAAGAAGGGGTAGTACCAGCCAACACTATTCTACCTTCACTCATACTATTTTCCAGAATTGAGTCAAATTGTCACCTGTAGCTGCAAAGGAGGCTAGGTATGAAAGTATCTTCCAAAGGGAATGAGATACTAAGATTAGTTCAGACATCATGATTCATCACTCAGATTAAAAAAAATAGTTGTTACAAAGTTAGGATTCTGTTATCAAGAAAGAAGGGGAAATGCCTAAGAGGAGGAAATCAATTGTGTTTATCAAGCTTTCCCTTAAAGATTGACACCCCAGGGAACTGCTCAACTGTCCTCCTCCTTAATCCAGCCCTAGTTACCTCTCCCCTCTCCCCAGAACCTCCGTGCTGTTTCCACAGTAAGAAGCGAACACCTGCAGGGCTCTCCCAGTCAAGGTTAATGTCTAGGCATCTCGTGTTTGCTGCTGCTTAAGGGAGCCTCTGCTACTTTGCATGCTACTTGCTTCCAGAGCTGAAGAAACACTGCTTAAAAGGATTAATTTGGCTGGTGCTCCAGAGAATTTGGAAGGTAAACAACTGTTTCTTTTTTGTCAATATGGCAATTAAGAACGAAGAGATTAAAGAAAGAAAAGTAAATGCAGCTTTTATTTCTACAGTAGACTGATAGGCTAGTGAGTCACTGAATAGGTAATGAGCACCAGAATAGTTTGGGATTAATAAATTCAGTTCAGGGATAAAGGTCTCTCTTCCTTCAACTCCTTTTACCCAGAGTACCCAAACACAGCATAAACTGAAGCTTGACGATTTAGAATTGGGAATTTGTGTTCATTTGATTGTGCTTAAAAACGTTTTTATGCCAGGGACACATATCTGCATGAAAATTTGGTTTCAAGTGAAAGCGAATTTTCCCTCAGCCAGAAGTGTTATTTTTTATTTTATTATGGTTGAGAAAAAATATATAGTCATCTTATTAGAGTAAATGATCCAATAGGAATGTTACTAGTTGATATGAAATCATAGTCTCACAAAGTGAAAACTAGTTTCAACTCTGTTATCAATTTACCTATCAGTAAGCTTGGCCAACTGCTTAATCTTTCTGAGATTGCTTCCTTATATTTTAGAGAGTGGCCTTCTTGACCATTGGTTTTTCAGGGCTTTATACTTCATTGTACTCCCTTATTCTTAAGTTAGTGCCTGACACATGATATACACTGAGTAAATACTCATTAAAGAGAATATAGAATTAAAAAGCAAATGAAATATGTATATGAAAGAATTGTGAATGACTATACAAATATAATTATTTTTATTTTCTTCCATGATATGAGTATATCTTGTTTCAAATTTTACTGTCAGAAATTAATAGGTAAATTAAAACTACATTATAGAAACATTAAGTTTGCAATATTTTTAAGATTCCATTTGGCAGTCTATTGAGATTGACCTTATCTATAAACCTTCAAAGTTATTTATAGAGTGAATTCTATTTGTAAACAATTGGAATCACTTAAAAAGCAACTTTATAATCTTGGATTTTTTTTTTAAAGATTTTATTTATTTATTTGAGAGAGAGAGAATGAGAGACAGAGAGCATGCATGAGAGGGAAGAGGGTCAGAGGGAGAAGCAGACTCCCTGCCGAGCAGGGAGCCCGATGCGGGACTCGATCCCGGGACTCCAGGATCATGACCTGAGCCGAAGGCGGTCACTTAACCAACTGAGCCACCCAGGCGCCCTATAATCTTGGATTTTTTTCATTCCACTGGGTAAAAGAACAAATGGATGTACAGTGGCTTTCATTGTCAGTCATTAATAGCTAAATTAATCAGAAGCCAAATTTGCTAAAGCGTAGCCACTAAGAAAGGAACAGACTTACTGGAATATAATTTCGGGAAAAGATCATGGTGGGGTTTTCCTTAACTGTTTGAATTCCTGGTAGCCTTGAGTGAGATAAGGTCGCTTTGAGACTTCCTGGGGAGTATTGCTGAGAGGAGAGCACCATTGCATTTGCTATCTCTCCAGCTGAGAATTCCAGAACGCCCCCCTACAAACACTTACCTAATGTTCGAGTACCAGTTATCTTACATGGTAAAAACTGTAGGGAAAGCAGAGGGAGCAGTGAACCCAAAGAGGAAAAAGGGACATTTTTCAGGGGAAATTGTGTTTCAGAAATCCCTCTAAAAAATCAGGAGAGGGGAGAAAACCTGGTTAAATTTATTAGACAAGGAGGCCTTTAGGCTGAGGGGGCCCCGCCTCAGTTGCTTACATAAGCAAACCAGGCTCTAAGCCTGTAATACTTCAAGGTTTAGAAATCAAAACTTAAGGACGACCAATCACAGTCAACTAAGGCAACCCAAATAAGGCAACTGCTTAAGCTGTAGTCAATCAATTTTTTTTTTTTTTCTTTGCTTCTGCTACTTCTCTAAAAGTCTTTCTTTTGCTCCTGTCAGAGGAGCACTACTGACCATTGCCAGTTTGGCACTGCCTAATTCCAATGAATTTTTGCTCAAATACACTCTTAAATTTTAATATGCCTCAGTTTATCTCTTAATGATTTTATTTTATTTTAAAAGTTTTTATTTATTTATTTGTCAGAGAAAGAGAGAAAGGAGAGAGAGCATGAGCAGGGGAGAAGCAGAGGGAGAGCGGGGAGCCCAATACGGGACTCAATCCCAGGACCCTGGGATCATGACCTGAACCAAAGGGAGACAGACGCTCAACCCACTGAGCCAACCAGACATCCCTCTTGTGAATGATTTTAAACGCAAGCATTATTTTAGTGGTTACTGTTGCTTCTCTCATCTGCTTTTTCAGAGTAGCAATAGCCAAATTTAATTAATGACAGGTTTAAATATACTATAATAAGGACTCAAAAATATTATGAAAAAGTCCGATATTAACCAAATGGTGAGCTAATGCCCACAAGATAGAGTCAACATTGCAACAACCGTAACCAAGGGTATTGTGACTATCCAGAGACAATTCTTTGTATAGAGAAATGAAAATGGATAACATTTTGAAATACTACCCACTTCATTTTCCATCTTGGTCATTGTCTTTTAAATCTGTAGTCTTCATGATTAAATGAGACATGAGTATGAGGGCCATTACCTTAGGAAAAAATGGAATAAAAAAGAATTCTGAAAGAGTCAAATTTTTGACTTTATAGCTCCAGAGTAGGCTTTTATAATTTTATATTAGGTATTAAGATGAAAGCTGAAGAATGTTTGAGAAGCAAATTCATACAAAGAGGTTTGTAATGAAATAGCAGCAGTTGCATTTTAATGTGTATCAAGGAAACTGGAGTACTCAAACATGGAACTCTTGCCCAAAACCAAAGGGTTTAGGAGAGTGAACAGTGGACCATTTCTCTCTCATAAAGAAGATAAAAGTACAACTATTTGAACTAAAGGAGATAACTGAACTTGATGTCACTGGGGTTTAGATACCAATGGGATGCTGAGCAGATGATAATAATTCTCCTAGACTTGCAAGTACTAGCTTTGGTTTTTGTTTTTATTAAAACCAAAAAATATCACTAAAAAAATCACTCATCATCCCATCACCCTGGTAATATATATCCCATGTTTATTCTGTTCGTCATTTTCATCCGTACGTATTTATGTATAATTATGTCTGCCTCTCTATCTGTGCGTGTACCTGTGCCTGCAACTCTGCATCTGTATCTACAT
This sequence comes from Leptonychotes weddellii, assembly GCF_054177405.1. Classification (NCBI taxonomy): domain Eukaryota; kingdom Metazoa; phylum Chordata; class Mammalia; order Carnivora; family Phocidae; genus Leptonychotes; species Leptonychotes weddellii. The sequence goes on along the minus strand of NC_138369.1, from coordinate 154,802,804 downwards.
CTGTAGCTCGAGCTGGACCCGTATCTGTTTCTAAAAGTGGCATGTTCTGGGAAATTCTGGGAACATGGTGACAACTGGAAAGGAAACTCAAAAAACTCATTGTCAATGTTTACAACAAAACTGGGTCATGAGCTACTCCTTTGAACCTCAAAATTTAAGCACTGGAAACAAATCAACAGCCACGAAACCTGTAGGACGACAACATTTTCTTTTTCTTTTCTTTTTTTTTTTTTGGACAACATTTTCATTGGAAGAAGCTATATGGTAGCAATAGAATGACTGAAGGACCTGAGCATAGGAACCCACAAAAGAGCCAACAGGTACTCACTGGAAAGTTTAAGGAGCTGGAACTGGAGAGCCCCCATAACTCTTGAAACTGATTAACCAGAGTTTCCTTCCAGGAGAGGGTCCTTTATTAGGGAGAAACTGCCAAAAATAGAATCAGTATTGGTCAGGATAGGGACAAGAACAAGAAAGAGAAAATGACGTCTGTGTAAAAGTGGGAAAGGGAAATAGAACTAGAAAATCTCAGAAAGCAAGCCACCGTGTATTTTATTTTAACACTACCTGCAAATGCTGGAAGAAGGAGCTCTCTGAAGTTAGAAAATACCATTTGAACCAAGGTCTCTTCTAAAAGTTCAGGAAAATAATTTCACATAAAAATGAACAACAAAAAAGTGTTGTGGCTAAATCCCATTAAAAAATATCAAAATACAAAGAGAATGAGAATAAAAGCATGCCAGAGTGATATGCCTGTAAAAGAGATCAAAGTTATAACATGCTATTTCAAGTAAGTTTAAAGGTGGTAAGTGTGTGTGTGTGTGTGTGTTTGTGTGTGTTTGTGTGTGTGTATGTGTGTGTGTATTATATATATATTCACACTGAAAAGGCCTGGGAACGATGACAACATTGCCAGCATCAGTGCATATTTCTGGGGATCAAACTGTGTGTTGAAATACCTTATAACTTTCAAGAGAAATGGAGAAATGTACAAGATGAGTTTGTTAAATCTGTTGTACTGGGTAGCAAGGGAGCTACCAGAGACTTTTTATGATCTTGTCAAAAGGAATTAGCATTAACTTAAAGAGTTTCCCACTGGCTAATACAGTTGACCCTTGAACAACACAGGTTTAAGTGATCCCTCATACCTGGATTTTTTACAGTACAATACTATAAATGCATTTTTTCTCTTCCTTATGATTTTCTTAATAAGATTGTTTTCTCTAGCTTACTTTATTGCAAGACTATAGTATATAACATATAACATACAAAATATGTGTTAATCAACTATGTTATTGATGAGGCTTCTTGTCAACATCAATAGGCTATTAGTAGTTAAGTCTGGAGGAGTCAATGCAGATTTTTGACTGTGCAGGGGGTCAGCACCCTAACCCACATGTTTTTTAAGGGTCAACTCTATAGGACAATTTGAACTCCAATAAGCATAAGAAATACATGTATTAAACTCAGTATGTTTAAATACATAGGTTTGTTAGGGGTGAGAGAGAGTCTGCTTTGTGTGATTGGAGTCCTGGGATTCCCCAGGAGAAGATTTACCTGGGGATCTGTGCTTCAATAAAGACAGCCAGGAGGAAACTAGCAAGCACACAGCAGTTTATTAAAGTGAAAGTACACTGTCAAAGTGGGAGAGTAGGCAGGTTCCATGTGATGGAACCAGACCATAGATTGTTTCAGGATTGGATATGATTGGGTCTCTCTGGGCTGGGAGGACCTGGACTATAGTGGGGATGGTATCTACTGGAGTTGGCTTCCAGTCATTTGGGGAACTCCTCCCACAGGTTGAGCAGGGGAGGGTTTCACCCTACAAGGTTTCTACCCACCATCATTGTGGTAGCCTTTCTCTATGGGCGGGGCTGTACCTGCAATGCAAATGTGTTATAATGAGTCTAGGGATTACCCTGGGGCAGAGGTGGAAGAGGAGAACGCATGCTCTGCACCTGTGACTCTTGATCTATCAGGCGGAAGGTCTTAGAAGCTACAAGGTCAGGATGTTGAGCTCTCCATCTTATAATATGTAGATTATTTTATTATTTTTTTTTATCACCATCCTTGCCTCCAGCTCATGTCTCTATCATTCCCCTTCAAGGACTTGGGACTCTGCATCTGGGTGTTCCTTCCACTGCTCATATCTAGCTTCTCCCTTACAGGTTTATAATGATATAAAAATTAGTCACTTTTTTAGTGATGTAAGGGATCAATACTTATCTTGAGAAATGGTATATAGGGGCACCTGGGTGGCTCAGTTGGTTAAGCGACTGCCTTCGGCTCAGGTCATGATCCTGGAGTCCCTGGATCGAGTCCCACATCGGGCTCCCTGCTCGGCAGGGAATCTGCTTCTCCCTCCGACCCTCCCCCCTTTCATGCTCTCTCTCTCTCAGTCTCTCTCTCTCAAATAAATAAATAAATAAAAATCTTTAAAAAAAAAAAGAAATGGTATATAAAGGGAAAGAATAAGACATTTATGTTGCTTTCTTATATGAACTGTACCACTGGCTGACCAAAGGGTAGAAAAGTCACTATGGCCAATCAGCTATTTCAAATTTTTTCTATAAATGAAACAAGTACTGTACTTAACAATAGCTATGAGGTTAACCAGCAATGCATTCATTTATTATCTATTCTGATGAACTAGTCCAATTAGTTGTTTTATCTGCTTCTGCTATTAAGAATTAAGAAGCTAAGGAAAAAGCCAGACTTAGTTTAATGTTTTTTCTGTATATTACTGAATATATTTGAGAATAGATGGTAAATTTCTCCCTTGAAACCATCTTTGACATATGCTCAAAGTGAGTTTTATAACCTACTGTAGGAGGAGAGATTTCTAAAATGTAGGCCCTGATACTGAGGTCTTCTATGGCTTATGGTAGTGCTGGGATTGGACAAACATCCATTTTTCTGGCAGAGATTCACGTGACTTCTAAGTACCTAAGTAGTGAACTAGCCCAACCTCTTTGGAATGAGAGAATCTCCTTGAAGGACCTGGGTGTGTGCATGTATTTTTAAAAATAATTAAGTGTTAATTTTTAACAGTGTCAGAACTCTGATAAACTTGTGTTAATATTTGCAGGATATTCCCCAGTAGAAGATTTCAGGTTTTGCCTAATATTTTTCTTAAAATAACGCTGTTTTGAGAACAATGTTGCTATTCCAACCTGTCATTCCCTGGGGCAAAAGAGCATGGCTGAATGTCCATGGTTGTATTTCCTGCCTCTTATCATATATCTGGAGCCTCCCTCCAATAAAGTATTTTGAGCCTAATACACCCTTTTTGCTATTTTTGTGAGACCTATTGTTCAGCTATTGTTCTTCAGCTTGCTGCTTTCCCTCCTTTACTTAGTTAAAAGATACTTTAGGAATATATTGACTATACATCAAGTCAGTAGGATGCCTTAGACATTTCTTCAGCCCCTCCAGTATATAACAGAAAAAAGAAGTGAAACCAGAGAAGTTATGACTTTCCAATGTTCACAAAGCAAGTTCACAGCTGATATTTTTTTGTAATTCTATTCAGGATGTGGGTTACTTTACATTGTTATGCATGTAACAACAATGAATAAAACCCTCCCTGGTTTGTTAATGGCTTCAAAGAGACTGAGTTACCAATATTGATCTTTTCTAAAGTTATATACAGAGAATACATACTACTATTTGTATAACTGATATTTTTTTCTTTTTATTAACATATAATGTATTATTTGTTTCAGGGGTACAGGTCTGTGATTCATCAGTCTTACACAATTCACAGCACTCACCATAGCACATACCCTCCCCGATGTCCATCACCCAGCCACCCCATATAACTGATATTTTTGTCCCAGATATGATACCAAATAAGTTGAAACATGTTAATATTGTTGCATTGATATTTGTACCACAATACATTCATGTTTGCTTTGCATTACCAATACTTCGTGGTACTTTAGCAATACTGGGAAAAAGAGGATACCATGTTGTAAGAGAGCTTTAATTACAATTGTAATGAGTGTTTGATTGCCAGAGTTGATTTCAGTTGTAATCAAGTAGCACCCTTTTTCCTGACCCCGTGGCAGCCTCGCCATGCTGACTGATTCTTTCTTGGAAAGGCAGATTTACCCTGTCTTGGTGACATATTCTAGTCTCGTTTTCCCCAGATAGCCTGTGAGAACTTTTGCTCTGTCTCGTTTTCCTATCTCTTAAAATTTGCCATATCCAAGTTTCTTTTCTTTTTTTAAAGATTTTATTTATTTATTTGACACAGAGAGATATAGCGAGAGAGGGAACACAAGCAGGGGGAGTGGGAGAGGGAGAAGCAGGCTTCCCGCCAAGCAGGGACCCCGATGCGGGGCTCGATCCCAGGACCCTGGGATCATGACCTGAGCCGAAGGCAGACGCTTAACGACTGAGCCACCCAGGCGCCCCCCAAGTTTCTTTTCTTGATTCTTTTACTTTCCGTCCCATACTCTTTGTTTTTCTAAATATTTCCACAACATCAACAATCATCTCCACTTACATTATTTGTAGCACTTTCAGCCTATTCCCAACTACTGGGGACTGCATTTCTAACTGCCTGGTAAGTCAGCTCATTTTGGCATTTGCTGGTATATCGAGTTTAATATGTCCAAGCCTGAAAACTCATTATCTCCTCAACATCCTAAACCAGCCTGCCCTCCTTATTTTCCTTTTTTCTGTTAGTGACACATCTTTCTCCCAGTTCCTCAGGCTCAGGGCCTAGGAATAATTTTTTCTTATCAGATATTTTCCCTTACCCTTGAAATTCAAAAAATTGTCAAGAATTGCAAATTTTCATTTGAAAAGTTTTTTAATCCAGCCTCATTTTTGCATTTCTTTCCTACAGTCCTAATTCATCTCTTTTATTAACTCTTTCCAGACCATTGCAAGAATGAACTGTTGGTCTCCCTACTTCTGAAAGTCTTTGTACGTTACTCCACAAACATGCTTAAAGGTTCACATGCTTAAAGGCTGCCAGGGGTCCCCAGTGGCTAATGGTGGATTTTTGTCAAAGCATAATAATTTCTTTAGGAAATGGCTCCAAACTACCTTGCTAATAATTGTCCTTTTCTTTCACTTAGCTACAGGTGCCTAAATTTGCTTCTCAATTTTAATGTGCATATAAATCAAATGTAGTTCTTGTACTCTTCTTGAAAAGTATTATGTTGTTGTTTTTTTTCTTTTTTGGTTCTGTGCTGTTCACTGCCTGCAGGGCCTTGTCTCCCCATCTCCCTCTATTATAATCCTATGCCAACAGCAAAGCACATCTCAAAAGCCAACCCATCCATGAGATTTTATTTGCATGAATTTTATATGTTCTTCTTTCAAATTTTCAAACATCTGTATGTATATTGTCCATAACAAACTATATTACCTCACATGACAGTTTCTCAAATAGAATGTAAGAATTTTGAAGACAGGCTATGCTTTATTTTGCTTTCTATCCCCCGTAGGCCTTACACAACACTTCACATGCACGAGGTGTTCAGTAACTATTTTTTAAGTGGAATTATTCTGCATGGTTGAGTCACACTGGTAGAATAAACCACTAGTAAAAAGACTCGAGTTCATAATTAATGTTTGTGATATTTCCTGTAAACTGGAAAAGCTTAGATTCTATTTAGCTGTGGCCTTTTCAGAAATGTTTGTATGAATTCCAAATATCAAACTCTGCCCTATTGTTAAAATAACAGCAGATTTCAAATCAACTTGATGTTTGAGATTAAAAGAGAAAATGCTATGTAGTAATGAGTATAAAGAAGATTAAACCTTTAAAAACAAAAACAAAAACAGGAAAACCTAAATTGGTAAAAATAAGTAGGAATGAAGGTGTTTCTGTGGCTGAACTGGATATTTTTACCAACTTATTCAACATATTGTTTGAGAAATCCTGTGTGTTCTCAGAGGTTGTCTTAATTTGTCACCACTCAAGCAGAGGGCAAGTTGTGTCTGTTGTTAAGTGAGAATTGCTGGAGCATTAGACTTACAGGTAAAATGCCCCTGGTGTGCTCATTCGGCATTCACATTTTTTGTGCTGTTGTTATGTGCCAAGTAATGTGTTATAAATGCAGAATTGAAAATCATCATCTTTTTTTTTAAGATTTTATTTATTTATTTGAGAGAGAGACAGAGAGAGCACAAGCAGGGGGAGCGGCAGGCAGAGGGAGAGGGAGAAGCAGGCTCCCCGCTGAGGAGAGAGCCCGATGTGGGAGTCAATCCCAGGACCCTGGGATCGTGACCTGAGCCGAAGGCAGACGCTTAACCGACTGAGCCACCCAGGTGCCCCCAAAATCATAATCTTCTTAAAATCTAGTGAGGAGATAGAAAAATAATCACGAATCAAACAATATGACAAGTTGTTAACTGAAGAAGCTATGGAATCCAAAAGAAAAGTAGGATTTGCTTAATAGAACAGGCAGGGGAGGACACTCACATTCAGCAATATTCCTTAGTCTTTTTCTTTTTTCTTCCATGATCACTGCCCTCCACCCCACCCCCCACCCAGAGACTTTTTTAGACTCTTTGTTCACCCATCACCATGAAATGGTAATACCGTAGAAATATTATATGTCCCTTTATGTACTGTGGCATGTTGGAGAGCCACAAACCATTGTATACTAACATTTCTTTTTTGTCCCTGAAGAACCAGTTTTCATCACCTTAGCGGAGAATGCCTGACGTAGAAGGCCTAGATCTTGTCAACTAATGCGAATGCCCTAGGGTCAACTTTGGCCATCTTGGTGTCATACTGCCCCCATATCGTTGTCCCTACTTTGCTCTCAGTTATTTTCAACTGATCATGACTTAAACATTGCAACTAGCTGGCTTTTGGGCTGACCTCTTTGCATTTAGTAAGTTGAGATTTTGTTTTTAGTAACAGAAAAGTGAAAACTAACAGTAGTTTATGCAAGATGGTTTCTTGCTCACTATCCTTCACGTAGAGAAAGGCCAGAGATAGGCAAACCAGGGCTGAGAGTACGATTCTGCTCTACGTTGTCTTGAAGGATTCAGACTCCTTCCAATTAAAACTGTTTTGTCAACTCTACACTGTGGCCCTTGTCCAAGTTGGCTTCTACAACCTATGTAGCAGGATGAAGGAACATTGAAGCTGGGGAAGACCATGTGACAGCTGTCTGTTAAGGTAGGATTCAGGAAGCTGCCACATAGCATTCTGACTCATGGCACATTGGCCAAGACTTAGGTATGCCCCAGGACACTGGGACATGCTGCCTTTATTCAGGTGGCCTTGTGCCCAGCTAAAATTTTTATGGAAAATGAGAGGATAGAAAATAGGGACCACTAGGGTTTATGTTACTCCTTGCCAGGAATTTTTGCTTTGAATAAATTATTTTTGCTAAATAAATAAAATTGTAGTACCGATTGGGTTAAAACACAATGCATTAAAATGGCTTATAGTCAAAGATTTAACCAATCAAACTTTTAACTATTCTTTTTTCCCCCCATGTATTTCTTATCTAGGCATGATTTTTATATTTAGTAGACAGATGCAGTTATTTATTTTTTCATTTAATGTTATAAATAAGCATTTTTCATGTTACACAATCCTCATAATTTTAATGGCTTTATATTTATTATAATGAATATTTTCATGCATATTAACTTTTCCTCATTTTTTTTCCTTCCTATTTTCCCTCTTTTATCTTTTCATCAAAAGATAATTGGGTTAAAGGGTACAATTATTTTATATGTCTTGGAATACCTTGAAACATCATTTTTCCAGAAGGAATCTGACCATTTATTATTTTTATAAGTTATGTATGAGAGCACCTGCTTGATTACCAAATTTCCTCATTTTATTGGTTTAAAAAGGCACATTACTCTTATCTCATTGTTTTCTTTTGGTAACTAGCAGAATGGAATATTTTTGTTTTTAAAGATTCTATGTATTTATTTGAGAGGGAGAGAGCACAAGAGAGAGCACAAGGGTGGGGAGGGGCAGAAGGAGAAGGAGAAGCAGGTTCCCCACTGAGCAGGGAGCTAGATTCAGGGCTCCTTGCAAGGACCCTGGGATCATGACCTGAGGGAAAGGCAGATGCTTCACCAACTGAGCCACCCAGGTGCCCTTCTCTGAGAATTGAACATTGTTATATAGATATTTTACTTTACTAACTTTAGTTTAAATTGTTCATATCCTTTTTTATATTTTAGTGTTTTTTATACCAATTTGCATAAATCTTTTTTATACAGTACAGATATTGTTTTTTTAAATATATAGAAAATTTGCTGCAAATATTTGTATGGATCTGTTTCCCTTCTTATAAAATCATTTTTATTATCATTATAAATAGATATATTTATATAATGTATCTGCCAATCTTTTTATATAGCTCCTTTATCAGCATTTATTGCTCATCATTTTAAAATAGCATCTCTCTTTCCATTTATGAAGTAACACTTATAATACATAAATATGTAATAGGTATTTGTGTGCATATATGTATATAAGTGTACCCTGAATTATTATTGTTTTCTGTTTTTGCAATAATCTCCCCTGATTTAATGATGTTTTAAAATATATTTTTCAATGATGAATAATGTTAGCTCTTATGTTACCTGTCATATCCTTTCTTTTGAATAATATCCATTTTTAAGGATATTTATTTTTTAATGGAGTATCATTAAGGAGAATAAAATCCCACTCAAAATACTGGCTTTGGACACAGGGGCCTAAACATTGGTAAATGAGTACAGGGGAATAGGCCCCTCCACCACCCACCACCCCAGCAACAGTACCTGTATGGAACACTCTGAGAATATTCCTGCTCATTGGTGCTGGGGGGAGGCTCAAGCTCAAATATGCATCCATTATTCTGAGGTAGGTTTTAAGTTACCTGAGTAGCTTTTACCAGTCACCTTTTTGGAATAGTGATGTATAAGAAATAATGTTTTACTCCAATTTTACTCCTCGAACAAACTTTACCTTCTTTATATTGGCCTATGATCTAGCAAACAACCACTAGTAACTTTTCAATCCCTGTTCTAGAGCCTAAAAGATCAAAGAATAAGAAAAGGGAGGAGGGATATTTATAGAGAATCTGACCTGGAGAGATGCATGGCAGAGAGAGGGGAAATAGAATTAGGAAGGAATGACTGAAATGATTCAGATACATGGCAATTCTCTTTTGGTTACTCTTCACACTTAAATGCCTAGGGCAGGGTGATCTGGTTTGTTCCCTTATCTCTGGTTTCCCCACACCTTCACATTTTTGGATTTCTGTGAGCCTGATCACATAGCCCCCTATCTGTCTTTCCCTACCTAGCCACCTGTCCCTTACTCCCTGTTACATGCAAGTTTGCACACTTTGTTATAAGAACAAATAGAAAACAATAGGTAGGAGCCAATTTATATGAATTTATTTACATTAGGCAGTCATAGCTTTAGATAAATTTCTTGGAAGTTGCAAGTTGAAATTTTATCTATGTTGCAGCTTACATCAAATAGTTCTTGAGTTCCATAAATCCCTTCATAAATATGCAGGCTCAATAGATGGAATGATGCTATATTGGTTTTAAACTATTTATCTTGTTTTCTTACATAATTTTTGCAGGAAAATTAAGTAGATGGGAGGGCTGATTATTTTGGCCATTTGATTCCTGAGTCTGTCCAAGAGGAGGAACAACCAAAGATCAGATTTATTATAAAATTTTGCAAAGTTCAGCTGACAAATTCCACCAATTTTTCTTTCCTCATATTCTCTGTCATAAGGAATTCTTCAGAAAAATAAAAATTTAAAAGGATAGGCAAAATGCATGTCAAACATCAATGAAAAGCAAATATTTAGAGCAGACATTTCTTAACCAAGGAAACATGTGTTTTGATAAATTTCCCTCTAATTAGTTTTCTCTTGAACACCTCTAAAATAAACACACACACAAAATCAGCCTTCAGGGTTTCTATTTGCTGTGATTGTGTGGTTCAACCCATTAGAAAACTAGCAGTACATAGGGCTTCCCACATTCCACTTGAGGAATCACAATTTCACAGTTGGTTCCCAGCACTGCCTTTCAGGGCTGCAATCATGAGTTTCTGGCTCTGGATGTGCAGGCAGAAGTCTCTTATGTTGGCTTCTCAAAGGGGAAGGAGAAACACTAGAGGAAACAGCAATTATATCACTCTATAATAACACAAGAGCTATAGAATTGTTCCTAATACTCACATGTACGTTACTGATATAATGTGTCTCTTTTCCCCTCAAATAATGATTTTTTTTTTTCAGAATGAAAATGGTACAGATTTGTACAAGCTAAACCACAGGAAGAAGGCTGGGAAACTAAAGTAATTTGCCTTATATATTTAGAGCATTATTTAACTGGGGTCTTAAAAAAAATGACCAAATCCAAGTATTTAATCAGCTATGAAATCTCTGATATAAAAATGTTTTATAGATAAAGTACATATTTTTTAAAAGATCTGTCTTATTAAAAATATGAAAATAAACCAATTTATAGGACATAATCTCATCATATTCAGGGCAATAGGGCATGTTAAACTTATGTTTTGTGGTACTTTTCTAAAAAACAAGGTCACTGAGCATCCAGAAGAGTCTGAAGTTATTTTAGCCTGTGCTACTCCAGTACTCTGGAGACATATGACATCAGGCTCCTCACTAGCGCTCCTTCCAACCCGAGGCGATGTGATACATGAGAAATCACACAGGCCTTGAAGTCAGCTAAACTTGGGACACATTATAGCTTCTCACTCCTTCTGTGTCCCCGGGTAAGTTTCTTAACTTGTCTCTCCCTTTTGTAAAAATGTAAAAATTGAGACAAATACCTACTTGCCAGGTCATTGTGAAGGTCTGTGATAATGTATTTAAAGTATCCACCATAAACTAGTGGGTATTGTGCTAAGCAAAATAAGTCAGTCAGAGAAAGACAAATACCGTATGATTTCACTCATATGTGGAATTTGAGAAACAAAACAAATGAACATAGGGGAAGGGAAGGAAAAATAAAATAAGATAGAAACAGAGAGGGAAGCAAACCATTAGAGACTCTTAACTATAGGAAACAAATGGAGGGTTGCTTGAGGGGAGGTGGGTGGGGGGATTGGGTAACTGGGTGATGGGCATTAAGGAGGACACTTGATGTAATGAGCACTGGGTGTTATATGCAACTGATGAATCACTAAATTCTACCCCTGAAACTAATAATATACTATATATTAACTAAATTGAATTTAAATAAAAAATTAAAATAAAGTATCCACCATAATGACTATAAAAGCATGGAGATTTAATAACTAGTGGGAAGTACTATTTTTATCCTCTTTTCTCTCATCTATCCTACATTATTTTCATGGGTCATGAGTGGCAAATATATCTTAATTGCACATACTTGCATTTCCACCCTCATCCTCTTTCCACACCCCTGAAGACACTGTAGATTGATAATGGCACTGTATTTCACTGTGTTCGAACAGTCCTAGAATCGAATCATCTTACTAATTTGCTGAGGGAGATACTGTATTATGTTTTGTTGTTGTTGTTTGGTAGGTGTTATGATTTCCAAGACACATTACATGCAAGAAATGATACATTTGTTTCATCATTTCTCAATTTTTCCATTTGAGTTTTATTACAGTTTAATTTTGTACAATACTAGAAGAATAAAGTAAGTGAGAATTCATTTGTGCTATCAATGTTTTGAGGGCTGATACAGAGTAAATCAGGTTCTATTATGAACAGGTACCTAATTCTCACCTGGTTAGTCTCTGCTCATTTCATAAAGAGATCCCGAATCCAAAGGGAAAAGAGTCCCCAACAGGAGTCTTCTCTTTCTGTGCTGAGAAAGTCCAAAACCAAGTGTGCTTTTGAATATACGTATGAGGGAATGGGGAGAGATAGTCTACCTTAAGCACTAGGTCTGCACTGTACCAAAGACGGTCAACAGTTAGTGTCAACCCAAAGCAGAAGTTCCCAAGGATAATTTAATTAAGACAGGTGGGAAAAGCTGTATCAAAGAGTTGCAATAATTGCCTTCATTTTCCTGTTATCTTTTTTTTTTTTAGTGTTATTGAAGGTCATGATTTAGATCTCTATGTATGCTAATGAGATCTCTCTGCAATTACACTCTTTGCCTAATTCTGGATTAGAAGGGTCCCAATAGTTTTCAATGATGTTGCTTTTTTCAATAAATGGTAAATTTTTAGTTCTTTTGTAGATTTGGTTCTTTTACAACTGAAAATTACTTCCATAAAAGATAGATATAAAACAATGTATATATGTATGTATTTAGAGATGAGTACCCTCATATTAAGTGAGTAGTGAACAAATCTCCCTTTCAGAAAGAAAAGAAAAATATTTAAATTTAAGGTGATCTTTTTGTTGTGTGTTATGCAGGATTCTGAGATGGCCCTCAGACTTCCCCCTCCTGGAGTACATGTTCTGTAGTATCGCTTCCTTTTGGGTGTGGATGGGACCTGTGAGTAGATTGGATGTCACTCCTGTGATTAGGTTACATTATATTATAAAGGTAAAGGGAATTTTCAGATGGAATTAAGGTTGCAAATCAGTTGACTTTGAGTTAATCACAAGGAATTATCCTGGGTGGTCCTGATTTAATCAGGTGAGCCATTAAAAGAGACTGGGCTCTTCTAATATTAGAGAGATTTGAAGCAGCAAATGTTCTCTTGTTGGCCTTGAAGAAGCAGTTGCCATCTTATAGAGAGGACAACATGAAAGGGACAAATGGCTTGTTAGAACAACACCTGGCTGACAGGAAAAAGCAGGGACCTTTTTCACAGTTGCAAGGAACAACTGTGAAAGATTTTGTTAAGAACCAATGGGTTTAGAAGAAGACCCTGAATCTCAGATAAGAACACAACCCCAGCCCACAAACAACTTGATTTCACTCCGTTAGTCCCTGAGACGCCCCATTTAACCAGTGTCCAGACTCCTGAAAACTGTGAGATGAGAATTTGTATAGTCATAAACTACTAAGTTTGTAGTGATTTTTTACATAGCAATAGAAAACTAATACACTGGACTAAGAAAAAAATTGAATCCATCATTTTCTTCTTTACATAAGAAAAAAAAATTCCCCCACCCCCTTAAAGTTAATTATTTCACTTTGGGGGTGTTTTGATTCCATCCTGTATCTTTGATGTCATTGTGTACTCATATCTCTAATGAACATTTAACCATGCCAGACAATATAGACAATCTTGTATCTCTTCTATGTCTCTCTTTAGATATTTCTGAAGCTTGTGCTCATTTTGGCTGCACATATACTAAATATCTGTAGCTTTATCTAAAAGAGTTGTCTATCTGTAATTGCTTTCTGAAATTTACCTTCTGTCATTCACTGCAAACTAACTTGCCCCCATTAATCTACAGAAACATTATTGCCATGTTTGTTCATAATATTCTTGCAAATGAGTCCAGTAGACACTTTTCAGTTCTTATCATCCTTGACCACTCAGTAGCATTAATGCATTCGTTTTTCAAAGCAGTTCTTGTGGCTTTCATCACATTTTACTTCTTCTCATTTTCTGATTTAATCCCTGACTACTTTTTTTTTCCCCTTTGGCATTAATTGTTGGTGTTATTCAGGCTCCATTTGTCAGCTTAAATAGTATCCCTGAACAATCTCATTTACTCCCTTTATTTCAATTGCCATATATATGCTGATGATCAGTCTCTGGAACAGATCTTTCTTCTTTGCTTCAAACCTGTGTGTCCAGTAGTCTATAGGATGCCTCCATTTGGATAACTTAGGCATCGTTAGTGCAATATACATAAAGTTCAATTCATATCTTACATCTCAGATTTGGTCTTTTCCTACTGATCCTGTCTTAGTGAATACCATCTCCCTGGTTACTCAATTTAAGGGACTTGATATTATCTTAGATCTGCTGTTAGGCTTCTCCCTTTCGTTTATCTCCATATTTATTCACTTACCACACTCTGCTAGTCTTACTGTATCATATTTATATCCACTTTTAAGTGTTTAGAAGGCACCAGTATCTCTTTTCATATTCTGCAATGTCCTCAAAGCCAGTTTCTCTTTTCAATCTAATTGATCTGTTTCTCTGCATTGCACCTGACATAATCGTTATAATGCTCACATGTGACTGTGTCACTTCCCTGCTTAAAACTTGAATGACCTCTTTTTTTCTGGGTGGAATCCCAAACTCTTCAACAGAGCACACAATCCTTTCATCATTCTTCTATCCTTACTTTTGCCACCCCCTCCCCCACTGCTGTCCACCAACCTTTTCTGCTGTCCAGCTCCTTGCCTCCAGGTCTTCTCATTACATGTCCTCTGCTGGGAAACTTCCATGTCCACCTCACTTCTTTCAGTTGGTCCAGTTACTCCTTACTCTGAGGTTGAAGAAGCCTTCTCTGATCTATCACACATGCATTAGGTGCTTGTGTCTTGTACATCATAGCACTGTGTCCTTAGATTTCAAACTCTGTTACAGTTGAGTGACTTTTCTACTCTTTCAGGCAATAACTTCCTTTAGGATGGGCCTGTTTTCTTTTCATGGTTGAAACCTGGTGCCTAATTCTAACATAGTGCTTAACACAGCATAAATGTTTTAGGAAAAGGTTATTGATTTTCCAAATTATAGCTAACTTTTATCATATCATTAAAATGTACTAATGTACAATATTACCTATATCAGTGAATTTCTTGTTTCAATGACAAATATCCCATATATAAAACTATACTATCAATTTTTACTCATATAATATTTCCTAAAAATGAAATAATATAAGCAAATTTAGGTAAAAAAAAATTAAGGAATATTTCCTTTATAGTCTGCTTATATGTCAACTCAGTTACTGTGTTTTTTGTCTTATTAATGCAAGGTTAGTACCTTATTCAACATAGTACTGGAAGTCCTAGCCATAGCAATCAGATAAGAAAAAGAAATAAGAGGCATCTATATTGGTAGAGAAGAAGTTAAACTGTCACTATTTGCAGATGACATGATACTGTACAGAGAAAATCCTAAAGACTCCACCAAAAAACTTTACCAGAACCGATAAATGAATTTGGTAAAGTTGCAGGATACAAAATTTATATGCAGAAATCAGTAGCATATCTATACACTAAAAATCAAGTAGCAAAAAGAGAAGTTACACTGTTTTAATTACACCAAAAAGAATAAAATACCTGGAAATAAACTTAACCAAAGAGATGAAAGACCTATACTTTGAAAACTATAAAACACTGATGAAAGAAATTGAAGATAATGCAAACATATGGAATACTCATAGATTGGATGTATTAATATTGTTAAAATGTCTATAGTAGGGGCACCTGGGTGGCTCAGACAGTTAAGCGTCTGCCTTAGGCTCGGGGTCATGATCCCAGGGTCCTGTGATTGAGCCCCGCATCGGGCTCTCTGCTGAGCAGGGAGCCTGCTTCTCCCTCTCCCTCTGCCTGCTGCTTCCCCTGCTTGTACACTCTCTCTCTCTGTCAAAAATAAATAAAATCTTAAAAAAAAAAATGTCCATAGTCTGCAAAGGAATCTACAGATTCAATGCAATCCCTATTAAAATACCAACGACATTTTTCAGAGAACTAAAATAACAGTAAAATATGTACGGAATCACAAAAGACCTCAAATAGCCAAAGTAATCTTGAGAAAAAAGAACAAAGCGGAAATATCACAATTCCAGATTTCAGGATATACGACAAAGCTGTATTAATCAAAACATTATCGTACTCACACAAAAATAGATATATAGATCAATGGAACAGAATAGGGAGCCTAGAAATAAACCCATACTTATATGGCCAATTAATCTATGACAAAGGAGACAAGAGTATATAATGGGGAAAAGACCGTCTGTTTAATAAATGGTGCTGGAAAAACTTGATAGCTACAAATAAAAGAATGAAACTGGACCACCTTTTAGCACCACACACACACACACCCCAAAAAACAAAAAAACCTCAAAATGGATTAAAGACCTAAATGTGAGACTTGAAACTATAAAAATCCTAGTAAATTCTCTGACATCAGCCATTGCAACATTTTCCTAGACATGTCTCCTAAGACAAGGGAAAGAAAAGCAAAAACAAACTATTGGGACTATATCAAAATGAAAAGTTTTTGCACAGCAGAGGAAATCATCAAGAAAACAAAAAGGTAATCTACTGGATGAGAGAAGGCATTTCAAATGATATATGCAATACAGCATTAATATCCAAATATATAAAGAACTTCTACAACTCATCACCAAAAACCAACAATCCAATTAAAAAATGGACAGAGGACCTGAATAGATATTTTTCCATAGAAGACATACAGATGCCAACAGACACGTGGAGAGATTCTCAACATCACTAATCATCAGGAAAATGCAAATCAAAACCACAATGAGGGGTGCTTGGGTGGCTCAGTTGATTAAGTGTCCAACTCTTGATCTCAGCTCAGGTCTTGATCTCAGGGTTGCTTGAGTTCAAGCTCTACATTGGACTCCATGCTGGGCATGTAGCCTACTTAAAAACAAACCAATAAATAAACACCACAAGGAGGTATCACCTTCTAGATGTTGGAAAGGCTAGACAAGAAATGACAAGTGTTGGCAAAGATAGAAAAAAAGAGGCATCTATTTTGATAAAGAAGAAGTTAAACTATCACTATTTGCAGATGACATGATACTGTACAGAGAAAATCCTAAAGACTCCACCAAAAAACTTTACCAGAACTGATAAATGAATTTGGTAAAGTTGCAGGATACAAAATTGATATGCAGAAATCAGTAGCATATCTATACACTAAAAATGAAGTAGCATAAAGAGAAATTACACTGTTTTAATTTCACCAAAAAGAATAAAATATCTGAAATAAAATACCTGTATACTCTTATACACTGTTGGTAGGAATGTAAATTGGTGCAGCCACTGTGGAAAACAGTATGGAGGTTCCTTAAAAAATTAAAAATGGAAATACCATATGATCCAATGATCCCACTATTGGGTATTTACCCAAATAAAATGAATACACTAATTTGAAAAGATATAGACACTCCTATGTTTATTGCCAGCATTATTTACAAAAGCTACGATATGGAAGCAACCTAAGTGTCCACAGATAGATGAATGGATAAGGAAGATATGGTATAGATAGATAGATAGATTGATTGATTTAGTGATATTAATCATAAAAAAGAATGAAATCATGCCATTTGAGACAGCATAATGGAACTGGAGGGTATAATTCTGAGTAAAATTAGTCAGAGAAAGAAAAATATTATATGATTTCACTAATATGTGGAATCTAAAAAAACAAAAACAAAATAAACAAAAAAACAGAATCAGACCTATAAATAGAATAAACTGATAGTTGCCAGAGGGGAGGGTTGGGGGGCTGGGCAAAAAGGGTGAAGAGGAGAAGGAAATACAGGCTTCCAGTTATGGAATGAACAAGTCACTGGAATAAAAGACACAGCGTAAGGAATAAAATGATGTTGTAACAGCGATATATGGGGACAGATGTTAGCTACACTTGTATTGAACATAGCATAATGTGTAAACTTGTGAATCACTGTGTTGTACACCTGAAATTAATGTAACATTGTTTGTCAACTATACTCAAATTAAAAAAAATAAATGAAGAAAGGTTAGTGAAGCAAATTCAATAGTATGCACATTTTAAAATTTTATTTACATATCTATGATTTAAAAGTATAAAGCAATGATTTTAATAAAACAATCAATACAGAAATAACTTGTTATGATACTGCTTGTTTTTCAATTTATGTGGTTTATAATGTAATCCATCCATATTATCTTAAAAAGACTACATGTATACTAGTATATAAAAAGGAGATAATTGAAGTAATTATCTAGACTTTTTAAAAGTCTATTTATTTATTTAAGTAATCTCTATACCCAGTGTGGGGCTCAAACTCCCAACTCTGAGAGCACTGTTTGGTACTCAAGAGATCAAAAGTCCCATGCTCTTCCAGCTGAGCTAGCCAGGCGCCCCTAGATTGTTAAAGTAAAACAAAACAATGAGGCAAACCTTAAAATTTGAATTAAAATGGCAAAATTTCTATTTATACATTTTACTTTTCAGTTTTACATATTTTTTTGGAAAAAAATGTTCTATTTTCTTAGTCATCTAAACTTGAAATCCCAAGACAGTTTTGAATTCCCTTTCCTCCACCTACTTCTTATCTGTGTGCCTAAACTTATATCCAACCCGCTACCAAGTTCAATAGTTTCTATCTCAATATCTCAGAATGAATCCATCTGATTCCCCCTTGACTTTCTCTTCTTCTATCTTCTCAATATAGCTCTTTCATAGTAACTTCCTAACTAGTCGTCTCCTCACTCAAATTTGTCATATAGAAAGACTAGTTCTGCCATTTATTTACTGTAATGCAAAGATTTTCCATTGTTAAGTCAGGAAAAATGTCCTCAAGCTTGCTAGCCATGTGCCTGAATAACATGGCTCCCTACAATATCATTAGCTACCCCTCCACTTCTTCCTTACATGAACCCCAATAGGAAACCAAACCCACACACTTCAGCCAAACACATCCTATGCTCTCCAACCTTTATATTTTTGTTGTAGTGTCTGCTAATTCTCAATTTTCTTATCAGTCTTTCTAAAATCTTACACAAGCACCTATGAGAAAACATCTACTCTACAAAGCAGTCCTTGATCTCCCAACCTGAAGACACCAGTCCTTCGAATCACATCAACATTCTCTATCCTCTCACATCACTTGTATCCAGATTATTAATATAGATATTTGTAGGGTTATTTTATTAACAACCCTCTCCTCACACCCCAGGCACTAGATGACAATCATCCTGAGAGAATAGTTTCTTTTTATAATTTCATCCCCCATAGAGCCTAATTTGGCATCTTATTTTTGTTTTTGTGGAAACAGAATTGAATTTTTATTTATTGACATACATTAGGAGAAAGCATTTCATTTATAAAATGAAGTAGAGTGTTAAAATAAGGAGTAGAAGTAAAGAGCTGTTTAGTTAGGATCAAGTATATTAAGAAAATTTAGTGCTCAACTTTGGAGTTCTATTTTAGTTAGATTCATTTTTCTTTTTTAACCTTTCTTCATTTTTGTTATATATGTCTTCATGTAGATATAGCAATAGCTATTTCTCTTCCCTGATGTCAAAGAATTCTTCTTCTATTTGATTTTCCCCAGGGTTAGGCAGAGTGATTTAGAATAAACTAAATTTGACTTGAATCCTTACACATTTCTGAAAATGTCAAAGTTTTAAATTGCATACCTCTGTACAGGATTTGTGAAATCTTGACTTACTTCCAGATTCGGCTTTGAGCAACAAAACACACCATGCTTAAAATCGAGCTCATTTGAAGAACACTGAAGTAATGTCTGTAAGAAATATTACTCAGACTATCACTTCCTCTCAGAAAGATCTCAATATGCTCAACATTAACTATCTGCAAACTTCTAGGCCAAGTGAATGAATGGAATTGGTATCAGTCAGTGACTTCTCTAAGGGAGGGAGGGTGACAGTGTGGTTGGAGGGGAAAGGCTCTATTATCCCTGTATTTTTGTGGGGTACTTTTAGCAGCTGCACTTTCAGAAAGTCATTTCATTAATGGCTTTTTTCAGCAGATATTTCCATAAAATGCTAACCTGGATACGTTTAATCTTTACATTTTTCAGAGAAAGCTGCTTAATTTGGAGTATGTTCACTTCTGTTGAAATGTTGCTGTTGAAAGCTGCATGTAGATCTTTTGAGAGGCCACATGCTTGGGTCTCTATTTTTAATTTTTCATGACAGCTTTTACACTCTCCTGAGCATGCAGGATCTAAGTTTCTACTGAAGCATGTAATTGCCAGCAATGACTTAGCACCTGCTATGTGGTGCCAAGTAATGGCAAGTGGAAGCAACGTCAATAAGAGAAAATTGGCAAGCTGGAGATAGCCAAGTGAGATACTCAGAGACTCACATGCTCTGGCAAACATTCCCACTATTGCTAGTAGCACAAAAGAACTTTATTCACAAGGAATTTTATGTACTCTACGAGGTGCCCAAATCAGAGAAAATAAAAGGGCTGCTTTCTTGTTTAGAATGAAGACATGGCTCCATTGATGATTTGTGTCCTACTTTTCTAAAACTATCCTCACCTAACCTGTCATTTTATCTGCTGCCTCCAGTACTTGATTTGCTCCTTTGGATTAGGACAATTTCTGTAGAAAGCAACTGTCAAAACATCTAGCTATGACATGGAAACCCTAGGAATGGAGTTGGAGATGAACCTGTAATTTAGCCTTTGGGATGTACAGGATTCATCTGAGGAGGTTATTAAAATGGCAGATTCCTGGGCTCATTCCTCAGAGATTCAGATTCAGTAGGTCTGGAATTAAGCCCAGAAATCTGCATTTTTTTCTGAAGCACTAAGTCCTTGGACTAGACAGGAAAGACCCTGCTCTAACTTGAAAAAAAACCTATCAGCTTCTTTCTACTCAAAACGTGATCTGTGGACCAGCAGGAACATCACCTGGGAGCATGATAGAATTGTAAAATCACTGGCCCCACCCCACTTGTTCATTCAGAATTTGCATTTTGACAAGATGCCCAGGTGATCCATTTACACATTAGAGTGTGAGAAGCACTGCTTTAGCAAACACTTTGGATTTAGTTACAGGTGCTTAGCTAATGAGATTAGCTATCATTCTGAAGGAGAGTAGGACCCAGAAGAGGAACATTTGGATGGAAGGGTGGGCTACAGCCATTGGGGCATTAGGTGGGAAGATGGTGGTGGAAGGAAGGCTCGAGGCATCTTGCGAACAAGCTGGGGATAGAACTGGCTATGAAGGTAAGCAGGGCAGATTTCACAATGATCCAGGGGCCCTTCTGTCTGATATTAAAAAACGCTAAACCATATTACTTATTCTCCAGTTAAAAATATTCAGTGTAATTCATTTTTACTTTGGATTTTGTTTTGATAAATTATTATGGTTTGTTCATTATGCTTTAATGCTTGACGGCTAGGACAGGTAGACACTTTCTGAGCCCTCCTTAATTTGAAGCTTGTACAGATTGACACAGTCATAGTTGTTGAATAATTCAAGGTGAAAATATCTGATATTCTTTAGGTGGCTGTGATCTTTAGGCCTGTCCACAGATGCATTTTGCCTGAGCCAAATGATCTCAAGATTATTAAAGTTTCAAGCAAATCCTAGAAGCTATGTTCTCTGAATGAGTCCTGAATCTGGTGAAATGAATTCAGCTATTTTAAGCATCTATAAAGCAGAATAAATTATATGATAATAAATTAAATCACATAACCTAATGAATGTACTTCTTGTCACTTAGCGAGATAACTATTACAAGCTAAATACTAAAAGCTGTGTATTTAATTGATAAAAGCACATTTACTGCATTAGAAATACATAAAGTTACCCTGTAATGTCACTACCACACAGAGTTCTGTTTCATTAATTCCAAAGAGACACTGTACAAGTTTTATGGTAATTTTTATACATTAAATTTCTTGGTGTTTTAATTTGGATTTCGTAATCTTTTTTTGCCAAATAATTATTTAACCTCACAAATGCTAGCTTTGTAATAATTAACTGGTATTTAATTATCATATAACCAGTAAAGTTATAATCTCTAAATGAAGTTTTATTCCATTTAAAATAACTGCTCATTTTAATTTAGTTTTTTTTTTTTTTTTTTTTTCAGAGTAGTAGTGGGACTTTTTATGCAGGGCATAATGAAGTTGGTCATTCTTCCTAACTGAGCAAGCAAATAATCTCCTTTCAAGGTTAGCAAGGGATTTAGGTCTCATTCTTGATGAAAGAAATACTCTGAAGTTTTATTTTCCTCTATAAAATAAATCCAAATCACATACTTTCTTCCTTTGGGACCCCAAATAGAATAATTACTTGGTTTATGACATAGAATTAATGACTAAAAAGATAAAAACATATGAAAACTAAGAGGTATAATTCGACTTGCCGTGCAGTGCACTGATGTAGACGGTATTCTTATCCCTCAATGAAAAGTAGCAAGAATCATACATATTTATTTATTTTTGATGTATCACTCTTTCCTTAATTTCCATAATGAGAAGAATCACCTGGGGTACTTGTTTAAAAATACCACTTCCTGGGGCTTTCTGGGAGATTCTGATTTACTGGGACTGGATAGGGCCTTGGAATTTGTATTTCTATCAAGGACTTCAATTATTTAAGTCACCAGGGAAGGCTGGGGAACACTGTTTTCATACTAAGATCCAGAAAAAAGGAAATTCAGAATCGCTTGTGCCGAAACAAGAGTATAGATCTGTGCTCTGAAACTGGGCTGCGCGTTAGAAACCCTCTTTTAAAAATCCTGATGGCCAAGGCACATCCAGACCAATTAGATCATAATCTCTAAAGTGGGATGCAAGGGTCAAAATGAGTAATTTGGGAACTACCTCATAAAGGGTGTAAAAGTCATACCAAGTGGGTATTTTCAGGGTGAAAAAGTTATGGGGTCACTGCCTGTTCACTGAGAAAACATAATAAAAATACTGAATTAGGAATCTAAGGTGGTGGTTTTAAAATTTGAACTTCTATCAGAATCACATGGGAAGGCTAGTTAAAATAGATTGATTACTTCCACTCTAGAGTTTCTAATTAATAGGTCTGGGGTGGAGTCCAAGATCTTGCATTTCTAATAAGTTCTAGGTGAAGCTGATGCTGTTGACCCAGGTAACACATTTGAGAACCAATATTCTTCTTTTTTTTTTTTTTTTAAGATTTTATTTATTTGACAGAGAGAGAGCGAGAGCACACACACAAGCAGGTGGAAAGGGAGGGAGAGGGAGAGGCAGGCCCCCCACTGAGCAGAGAGTTGGACATGGGGCTCCATCCTAGGACCCTGGGATTGTGACCTGAGCCAAAGGTAGACACTTAACTGACAGCCACCCAGGTGCTCCCAAAACCGATGTTCTAAGGGAAGGATTAGAGATGTCAAATGAGAGCATGGTGGGACCAAATTAGATTGAGCTCAACCCTGGGTAAAATGTTAATCTGCTAGAATACCTCCTACACCGGATTCTAATAGAAAGAGCTAACTGTTACAGAGTACCTACTACGTGTCAGATGTTGTTCCAAACATTATGTGTGTGTTATACATATATATGTATATTTCATTTATTTTAAAAAATAATCCTACATGACAGATGTGCTACAATGATTTTTTTTTTTTTTAAATGGGCTCCACACCCAAAGTAGGGTGGTGCTTGAACTCACGACCCTGAGATCAAGAGTTGCATGCTGGGCCAGCCATGCATCCCTGTAATGGTTTCTGTTTTACAGCTGTAGAAGTTGAGGTACAGGGAGGTTAAGTAACTTATTCAAAGCAATGCGGTTAGTAAACGGTAGAGCTGGAATTGGAATCTAGATGGTCTGGCTCCAGGGTTCATGCAGTTAACCACTGTTGCACTAGGAGAGGTGAAGGTGGACAAGATTTATTCAAACAATAGATGTTTGTAGCAGATTTAGAACTCACTAACTTTATCTCTTTCAGCATCTCCAAGGGGTCATTCTACAGAAATATTTTAGGAAACAAAATATCTGGACCAGAAATCAAAGAAAAAGGAAAGAAGGTAGCCAGATCCAGAAACAACCTTACATATGTAAGAGTAGGAGGAGGATCAATTTAGGAAGGAGTTTAAAATATTATAGCTCAGTTGTGCCTTTCTGAAAGAGTATGGAAATGGTATAAAAAGTAAATAAACCACTAGGGGTACATCCTACCACTGCAGAAAAAGATGTGACATAAATGCTATTCAAGGGCTGAAACATGCATCTACTGAGGAATAACCATAACTGGAGAGGTTTTGGCTTTCATTAGGTCAGCAAGAATACAGGCTTTGGCAACAGCTATTGCAGTTTTATTTTATGAATCTGTAAGGGTGATTTTCAGTTAGAAAGGTTCCTGCACTTATTTTTTCATTCAACCATCAGAAATTTATCTACCGAATGCTCAGCGTCTAGGCACTAAGGATTCAGCAGTGAACAAACAAGAGCACATTCCTGTTGGGATGGTGCTTATATTCTAGTATGGGGAGTGGTAACTTCTTTAATAGATAAAATACTTATAATAATTTAGATGTTGAGAAAATGTTTTAGAGAAAAAATCAAGATGATGGGGGCATGCTGGGTTTGGCAGCAGTGTGTATGGTAGATGAGAATACCATTTGCTCATACAGTCAGGGAAGTCTCTGATGAGTTGATAATGAACAAAAATCTCAAAGAAATGAAGTGTGAGGGAAAAGGATAAATGGGACCTTAGAGCCCTAGAACCAGCCACCTGGTTTCAAAATAAAAGGCAGGTACCCATGTCATGCATGGTTGGGCCCAATGACAATCCATTCCTTTTTGCACCTGAAGAAACCAATGTCCACAGGAAAGAAATCACCCAAACATGACTGTAGGCAAAACTTCCTGAGGACAAGGCTTACCTTCTCTACATCTGGCAAGTGGACTGCATGGGTTTCTAGGCAATGTAATTCCTATGGGCTATAATTGGATGCTAACTGAAATAAAAATAAATAAATAAATAATAGATAAATAGATCTAGATAGATCTAGATATTCCAGGCTTTGCTTATCCTGGAAGAGAAGGAACAGTAGAGAGTACAGTTCAAAGTTTTGAATGGAAAATTCTCTATCATTTTGACCCACCAAGATAGGTTTCTTTTGATCAACAGAAACATTTTACTGCTAATGTATAAGAAAGAGCAAGAAGATATAACATTACATGAACATTTTACATTCTTTGACTCACTGAGCTGTGTTTTCATCAAAAATTGGAATGGAAAGTTAAAACATTTCATATTTAAAATAGGTGGTGGTGGGATTTGAAAGGCTGGTTTAGTCAATTGAATACATTGAATATGAGAGGGTAAAGTGGGAAATGCACATATATATTTTTTGTTTTGTCTGATTTCATTATCCTGGGACCAGGATCAAATTTGCACATGCCAGGAGAGGAAGGGATCATTGTGTAAGACATGCTATCCCAGCCATTAACTTGGGGCATATTCCTAAAGGACTTTGGGAGTAGGTAATAAATAGTTTTGTGCCATAAAATCAAATTAGGGCTAAGTGTGAATGGAATCCCATTGGCAAACAGTAAAGATAGTCTGTGATTTTTTTTTTTTTAAGATTTTATTTATTTGCGAGAGAGAGAATGAGAGACAGAGAGCATGAGAGGGAGGAGGGTCAGAGGGAGAAGCAGACTCCCTGCTGAGCAGGGAGCCTGATGTGGGACTCGATCCCGGGACTCCAGGATCATGACCTAAGCCGAAGGCAGTCGCTTAACCAACTGAGCCACCCAGGTGCCCAGTCTGTGATTTTTTTTACCTGCGAAATTCTATGATCTCTTCCTGGAAATGGGGCATAGGAGAGCCATTGGCATGTCTGTTGTTATTGTTTGTTTGAAGGGTAAACATTAGATTCCAACCAGAGAACCACACCATGATGGGGAGGATATGGCTGAAAGCAGGTACTAAATGGAAAAGGTGGAAAGAGAGGCAAATGGGAAGGGCACCCAAGAAGGGATGCAGTTATACTAACCCCAAGAGACAGTCAGAGTATGAAAATATTGCTCTTAACTAATTCTCTCAGGTCTCATGATGACGAGTGGCTGATGTTGGGAAAAGCCACTTGAGTTGTTTTGTGCAGAGAAGAGAAACGGATGACTGGTAAGTTAAGGGTTCTTCCTAAAAACACTTCTTTATAATGAAATTCTGTCACATCAACTTACTAGAAGCTAACTGGAGCTACAGTTTGGCTTACAAATTTTAGCCTTTATTTACCACTTTGGGTTTTTTTCAGGTATCCTACAAGAAATACTACCATGAATTGAAAGGGAGAATGTTACTCGGGTCAAAATATATTTAAAATGAAGAAAATCAAACAGAAAAATTCCGTGACTGCAATGGAATTAAATTAGGAATGAATAAAAATAAAATAATCAGGAAACCCCCAAGTACTTGGAAATTAAAATATCCAATGTCAACAATATGTGATGGCTTGATCATTCTTGGCAGCCATATGCCAGGAGTTCTAAGAGATTTTAGGAGGATTCAGTAACAAAGACAGGCTGGAATATGGAGGCCCATCATCATGATTAAAACAACCTGCTAACTTCTATTTCTGGCCAAATTTGAGTAACTATACCACATTTCCCTTCTATAAACAACTAGAAAAACAGACAAAATATGTGAAACTGATGTTTTCAGACATTGGACGAAAGGTAGCACAGTACTGTGATGAAAAAAAGGGGAATAAGCAAGATAAACCCTGTGATTGTCCTATCTTTCTGCCTAGATACTGTTCTGCAAAGTGCCCAATATATGTATGTGTGTGGGAGGGGGGGGTATTGGGTATTGAGAAGAATATCGTGGTCTTGTTAAGCTAAGAAGACAGCTATTGCAGTTCAGGAAGACTGAGTTGTTAGCATGTGCAGTGCAGAGTACCAGAGTGGAATGTAGAGAAGATTCTCTTTGAAACTTACAGAATACCAGTCTGAGCGTGCATAAGTGAAAGTGCCTGAGGCCAATCAAAAACTCTTGGGGGGTTGTAATTTGAATCATTTCCATAATGTACACAGGCTGAAAGATGCTTAAGCTCTGACCAGCCAGGTTGGAGACACCTAAGAATATCTGGGGTGTTTAATTAAGATCCTAGAAGAGTCAAGCTTTGCTAGTAGACCTAGAGTAAAGAATACACCTGACTAGTCCTGAGAAACTTAAAGACAAGCCTCAGAAGGATAAAGCTGACCCGCAAGTTATTTAACTTCCCCAACAAAGTTTAACATTCTTTACAGAAAGACAGCAAAACCAGAATAAAGGTAAGAATCAGAAGCAGTCAAGCCAGAGAGCAGTGGAATAACATTTTTAAAGTGCTGGTTAAATAGAACAAAACAAAACACATTATTTTTTTTTTAAAGATTTTTTATTTATTTATCTGAGAGAGAGAATGGGAGACAGAGAGCACGAGAGGGGGAGGATCAGAGGGAGAAGCAGACTCCCCGGAGTCCCAGGACACCAGGATCATGACCTGAGCTGAAGGCAGTTGCTTAACCAACTGAGCCACCCAGGCGCCCCAAAACAAAACACATTATTAACCTAGAAATCTCTATCCACTGAAAATATCCTTCATAAATGAAGGCAAGATAAAAATATTTTCAGACCAGTGAAAGGTTAGAGATTTTATTGCCAGAAGACCTGAATAAGAAATGTTAAAGGAAATTCCTCAGGCAGAAGAAAGTGATGCCAGATGGATACTCATATTTATAAAAAAGAATAAAGACTGCCAGAAACTGTAAATACATGGGTATTAAAAAAAGTATTTTTCTACATTAAAAAATTCTTTAAAATATAATTCATTCTTGGGGTGCCTGGGGGCTCAGTTGTTTAAGCAACTGCCTTCTGCTCAGGTCATGATCCTGGTGTCCTGGGATGGAGTCCCTCATCAGGCTCCCTGCCGGGGGGGCAGTTGGAGCGGTGGGGTGGGTGGGGGGTGGGAGGTCTGCTTCTCCCTCTGCCCCCCCATGTTCTCTCTCTCAAAAAAATCTTTCAAAAAATATAATTCACTTTTTAATGAAGTTATAACAATCAGTGAAAGCAACCACAGACTTGGAGAAAATATTTGCTATACCCAAAAGAAATTCTAGGGTACTTTAGGAGTCTTTACTTTCTTTGGCACTCTACAGTTTGAACTATAATTTTACTACTGGCATGTGATCACAGGGAGGAGTTTATAATCAAATGTGGGGATCTGGCAGCCCTTTCTGCCTATGGGTCCTGTCCCTGGGCTTTAATAAAACCACCATTTTGTGCCCAAAAAACCCCTAAATGTGGGGATCTCTGTGTTGTTGGCATTTTTAATATTTGAGTGTCTTTAAGTATTTGTATAGTCCAGGCTTTGGTAACTTTTTTTTTCTGTAAAGAGCCAGACAATATTTAGGTTTTGAGCCCCATGTATTTTGGTTATGACTATTCAAATCTGTCGTGTGCAGTCATAGACATTATGTGAATGAATGGGCAGAGCCAGATTTGGCCTACGGCTATTGTTTGCCAATCCCTGGATCTCATTGTCTATCCTGTGATGAATTTTATTAGGCAAAGAGTTGGATAGAGTGGAGCTGAGAAATCAAAGAGGGGGTTAATTTCCTTTAAAGACCTCATAGGTAGTTATTTTATATTCTATATATTTTGTATATAGATATTTATATATCTTATATCTTCTGAAGTCACTGAGGAATCTAAAGCTGTTTTTTATTATTTTAACTGACTTTCATTCACGGTAGCTTCTTTCATTGTTTATTCAGTGAGTTTTGATTGTGATTGTGAACTGTACTTAATTTGTAGGAACTTGGGACCTGGATTGAAGGTGCATTTTCAGAGAATTTGCATTTACTTCTGCTGGTCACCAAGGTATGTGAAGGATCTGGGACCATTTAAATTTTTCAATTTGAGGCTTTCCCA
The DNA here is from genome assembly GCF_054177405.1 of Leptonychotes weddellii. Taxonomy (NCBI): domain Eukaryota; kingdom Metazoa; phylum Chordata; class Mammalia; order Carnivora; family Phocidae; genus Leptonychotes; species Leptonychotes weddellii. The sequence continues at coordinate 154,774,310 of NC_138369.1, read as the reverse complement.
ACTGTGGTTCTGGTGAACCCCAGGGTAAGAATAGATTTATGAAGGCAAATATCCAGGGGGGATTTTATTAGTAGTGTTTTTGTGGTTATCATCATCTTCATCATCTTTATCACCACCATCATCATCATCATCAATCTTTTCCATCCAGAGCCCTGACAAATATTGGTAAGTTACATATCTTTTCTCTTTATTGCTCAATGGAGTTTTTCTAGTCACTCCTTCTCAAAGTGGACTCAAGTTCAGCAGCTCCATTTTGCACCACCTCAAGCCTAGTCCCCCGATCCTTGTGCAGCTTCTAATCACCACATTTTCCAAACAAGTTGGGAATGTCCATCTACCGGACTCCTATGTCTGTCTCTCACTTGCTTCTGAACTGAAATATGGAATATCAGTGCAATTTATTAGGCTCCCAGAAGTCTAATGCTTTTAAATTTATGAACCCCCTCATAATAAAAATGTTCATAAGTGATATATATGTATATATACACACATAAAATTATATATGTTTCACAAGTGCTCTGGAGATAAGCCATGGCTTCCTTAGAGTCAAGCTTTAAGGATTTCTGCTAATTATTAAATTATTTAAAGTTTGAGTGAGCTGTTTTGATTAAAATCAAATTCAAAATTAAATTTCATTACAGTATTGTAATTTCTGAGTAGAAGACTTGATATATAAATGGGATCTTGTGGGTATGTTGGGGTGAGAGAAATATGACGAGTGATTAGAGGGTTTCCACTTCTTATAAATGGAAGTGGCATTATTGTCCATAAGCAAAATACTCTGGTTGCCTTGATAATTATGTGGTGTTATTTCCTGCTCTAGATTAGTTGATGGTTTGAAAGAACAATGATCAAGGAAAGGTTTATTCAATGTAGTTCCTTTTTCCATTTTTTTGTTTATTGATGTCTATGAATTTTTTGCTTGAACAATGTGTTCTTGGGAATTTACAGAAATGAAGTAAGGGTTTTCATGAGCATCCTAAGTCAAAACAGAAATGGTTTCACCAAACCAATAGTTTCAATAGAATATTTAGGATTGTATATTATATATTTAAACTACCTACAAGTATTTTTTCTATTAAGCATTCTGTCAAGGCCCATATCAATATACACTTTTTAAATGACATGATTAGAGTAGCATTTCAAAATGTCTTGATAATAGATTTTTAAAGAACAGTATTATGGTTAAATGAATTGACAATGGCATGGGTTAGACTTGGTGAAGCAGGTTTCTTTACAGAATAATTTTTCAGAAACTTTAAAATGCAAATATAGTATTGTGAATCTCTAAAATGAGGTATAACAAGCTGCATTTTGTACTCCCATTTAAACATGAAATCCTTTTCTCTTGGTGCTTCTCCTGGGACAATAGATTTAAAACATATCTGTGTCCTTTTATACTACTTTTCTTTCTATTTAAATATGAAAAAAAATTTCAACACATTTATGTCATGAATATTTATTCTTTTTCTCTATTAAATATATAAAAATTTAAATAATTAGTGCTTAAAATGGAAACTATGTATTGCACATAAGAGTAAGTTGGTTTTTCATATAAATCTAAATGATCAGGATCACTAATTTAATAGGCAGAATCTGTTGTATCAGACCTGCTCATTACTGTTCATCTTAAGTCTCTCAAAACAATTTATGTGTGGCAGACATGAGGACCAAAATGCTCATTACCAAATCCCCAAGTGCCTAGAAATGCTCTTGCCTAAAGCCTACATGTTAAGTGTGAACAGCATGTTTTCCTCCACGGGTTGGACTGAATGAGTGAAACCTGAAGTTGAAGATGCTAATTGCATATGTTAATACCATGTCTTCTGCAGTAACCATGTGTCATTTATTATCTAGGAAGAAACTCATAATTAGGTTTGCTAAAACTCAGTAATTAAAAATTAAATAAGATCTTGAGTATTTTAAAACACATGACCGAGGTCTTTGAAAATACTGTATCTTTTATGCCGACTGTCCTGCAGCCACCAGGTGGTAGCCTGTATGAATATCTCAATTGATTTCATTTATGGTATTACATATATTAATATCCGGGAAATTGCAACCAACTTTCCTCCTTTGAGAATGTTTATCTAGTATCTTGACAAGGAGTATGTTTTATCTCCCCATCATACCACATCTTGTAAATAATACATTTAGTTTTAAAAACAAAAATAATGAACGTGGGGAGAGACTGGAATAGGGGCCAATGCTCTTCTTTCCTGCGTCTTGTATCCTGGCTGAAGAGGGAAGTGGTCCTCTGGTTCACACTCTTCTGCAACTCTTTCCTTGTTCAAAACCTCACTGAACCTCCATCGGTCTTTCTACATCATACTCTTTTTTTTAGGACTCATGGGTATTCTCCAGCAGGGCCTTGGCAGTTTGCTCCCTTCCCTTATTTACTAGGAAACTGGACCACACACATAGACGACATGGTAGCTGTAATGGTGGGGGGATGAAAATAATCTGAGGACATTCTTCTTTGCAGAATTTTGGCTTTACTTCAGTTTCCTCTAGGGTCCTGTCTTTGGCTTTTTGCTAGGAAGAGAGTCACTTGTGTTCTTGGCAGAATACCAGTCAACCAACAATCTTCAGAACCCCGACATAACGCTTATGCCCTACGGTCAGCATCTCGTCACGGTGACAACAGCTGTGGCTAAAGCTGTTTGCTATTTCATTTCTCCTTAAATATGTTCTACAATACACATATGCATGTCAAAGGCATCCATGTAGTTTTACCTTAAATTTTTGTCTATCATCTGATGGAGTAACTTCTCTAAACTCAGGAAGGTAGGACTCCAAGGTAGACAATGGCCTGGAAATCTCACTTAAAAGTGTTTTAACATATATATTTAATAAATATATAAATATAACATATAATCATGTCCCATACAATTCTCTTCTGCCTTTTGTAGTATCCAGATACATAGAGATGAGTAGAGTATGGGTTTAAAAAGTAATCATATGTTGGGGTGCCTGGGTGCCTCAGTTGGTTAAGTGTCTGACTTTTAATTTCGGCTCAGGTCATGGTCTCAGGGCAGTGAGATCGAGCCCCTTATAGGACTCCGTGCTGGGCGTGGAGTCTACTTACGATTTTCTCTCTTCCTCTCCTCTGCCCCTCCCCCCCACTCTCTCTCTCTCAAATAAACAAATCTTTAAAAAAATCCTATTTTTATCTAGCATATTGAGTTAAAAATTCAAATTTGTAACCAAAAGAGCTTAAAAAGGCTATTATACTTTTTCTGTTAAATTTTTTTTTTCCTTTATGAAGAGTAAGACCAGAACACATGTTTTTCGTTGTTGTTCTTTTCCTAATGCAGTGGTATCCCCCAAATCTGTAAGTAGCATACTTAATAAGATGTTTACCTTCCAGTGACTTCACATTAATAGCTAACAAAATTATCATTCAATTTTTTGATACAACTGTGAAATTAGTGTATAAAAGTGCAAAAGCAAGTATTTTCTTATGGTAATTTACTATCTGTATCTTTTGAAAATGAAGTCTATGTTCAGATATGACTTACAAAGAAATATAAGAATGAGTTACATGAATACTCTAGCAATAATAAAAAGTGCATTGTTTGTAGAAAATAATCATTAACTTCTAACCAGTGGTTTAAGTAAGTTTTATTTAACTAAAACCCCACCCTACCAACTGAAATCACATCAGTGGTAATGGAAGGTACGAGTGGCAAACTGTATTATCAGCATCAACTCCAGGAAGGTCAAGATACCAACCTTGGATTAATATGAGGAGGCCTTCATAACTTAAGAGACTCGAAAACACGCAAGTGGCCTGACGGTCCTAACTGTGATGAAAATCACCCACTGAAGTGGGTATTATTGTAAATCTTTGTCTACCTGACAGATTTACATCTCCTTACCTCCATAAAATTCACCATTAACGGCACAACGCCTATTAAGCTGAGATATTTCTAGGTGTAGTACATCATGGTATTTTCCTGTATAGTTTACATTATTCTTGGCATTTCACTGCCTGTCTCATGAGATGACTGAGAAGGAAAATATAGTAACTTGCACTCACTTCTCAAGGACAAAATGCCACATCTTACCAGAGGAAACATTCAGAAAGTGAAAAGCAAATATTTAGAAAAATAAGGTTGAAAAATGTGGCACATGAGAAATCTGGCGACTTGAGGGGAAAAACATTTTGTTTTGTGGAATACAATTTTACTACACTACCAAATTCCCCGTTTTTAGGGTTTTTCAAAAAGGGACAAATAAACATTTGCAAAAGCTTCACTGTTTGAGCTGGGTATATACAAGAGAAAAAACACGATCTTTGACATAAACCCAGTCTTAGAGCTTAAGCTTTCACCAGTACTTGAATTGGGAAACCCTGAGGCCCCAAAAACATTTGGGTAAAGCTACTGTAGCACTTTCTTACAATACCAGTTAAGCAGGCTTTGTGTAACAGAGGCAATTGAAATGTCCAGGCTCTCCCTTGAGATATGTCAGCACATTGAGAACCTGGGATTCTGAATAACTCAATTCTTATTCACATACAGCCTAAGAGGAAAATAATGTCAACTCTTACCAGAGTCTTTCTATTTTCTCTCTTAGGAGAAACAATTAAACAGTTACAAGCATGTAATAAACTTTTGACACGTTGTTGTGAAGGTTTTGGTCATAATGTAGGGTAGAAAATTCTATAAACTAATGCCACTGCATTTTACATGGGCTAAAAAGGAATTTTTAAAACCAGATTGCATCATCGCACAACTGAAAGAGATTGGTGGTATTTTCTCCTGCAAAGCCCTGGCTTGATACCTGACAGAACTGCAAGATGACCAGCCCAAGTTCATATTATTAGCTAATGGTAGTACCAGGACTTAAGAAACAAGTATTCTTCAGGGAAGCTTCTCCTGAACTCAGATAAGGCACAGCCAAATTTTGCTTCTTGTGGAGCCAGCTGTGGGGAATGTTATGTAGTAGAAAATGTTTTCCTTAGCCTTTTGCCTTTTCACTATGGAAAGGAGAAACAGAAAAATGAAATTATTGAAATCTTAATCAAATGTTTAGGAGAAGAACTTGTACTCCTTTTGTATGTAGTGTGTAGTGTTGCCTGATCCATTTCCTTCTTTACAGCAAGATTCTTTCATTTTATATTGTAATAATAAAGGGTACAGTGGAAAAGCCTCATGTGCAACAATGTAGTCATTACACAGAGCTTTGGATATATGGTGTTTATTGGTATTACAAACTATTAGAAATAACCATATAGATCTTGTGGAAGAACCCTCTTATAACGGCTAGTAATGGTTTCACATAATAGGGGCCCAGAAAATATTTATTTGATTTGGTTCTTCTGTCAGTATTTTTTGTTGAACCCATGTTTAAGATAATCCAGCCTAGGGGTGCCTGGGTGGCTCAGATGGTTAAGCGACTGCCTTTCACTCAGGTCATGATCCCAGGGTCCTGGGATAGAGCCCTGCATCGGGCTCCCTGCTCAGCAGGGAGCCTGCTTCTCCCCCTCCCTCTGCTTCTCCCCCTGCTCATGTTCTCTCTCTCTCTCTCTCTCTCTCTGTATCTCTGTGTCTCAAATGAATAAATAAAAAAATCTTTAAAAAAAAAAAAGATAATCCAGCCTGGAACATGAGGGGCCTGAAAAAATTAATATACTGAAATGTTCAACATGCATCATGTGTTTATTGGTTTTAGAGGATTTTCTGAAGACTGTGTGGTACAGTTTACTATCTCCACAAAGCAGGGTGGGAACATCCCCATCATCCTAAGTATTAACAAGTAGACTGTGCTTCCTTTTGACTCACAGAGAAAGTGCAAGAGCATTCAGCTTAAACAACGGTCCACTAGAAAACTTCCCAGCTGCTCGTTAAGTCCTATCAAACCTAGTGTGCAGAGATCCTTGCTCTGGTGGGTACAGTACCACTGTTGGGGACGAACATTAATTGTGCCTCTCACCTCCCAGATTTTTTTTTTTTTTTAAAGATTTTATTTATTTATTTTAGAGACAGAGCACAAGAGGGGGGGAGCGGGAGAGGGGGAAGCAGACTCCCTGCCGAGCAGGGAACCCGATGCGGGACTCGATCCTGGGACTCCAGGATCATGACCTGAGCCGAAGACAGTTGCTTAACCAACTGAGCCACCCAGGCGCCCCACCCCCCAGATTCTTATGTTGAAGTCCCAACTCCCCATGTGACTGTATTTGGAAATGGAGCCTTTAGGGAGGTAATTAAAGTTAAATGAGGTCATAAGAAGTGACACTAGAGAGCTCTCTTCACCTTGTGAGGGCACAGTAAGATGGTGGCCATCTGTAAAGTAGGAAGGGAATCCTCACCAGAAACTGGCCCTACCGGACCTTGTTCTTAGCCTCCAGAACTGTGAGAAATACGTTTCTGTGTTTAAGCCACCGAGTCTGGGGGATTTCATATGGCCCATTAGTCAGCCAGAGCTGACTAATACAATTACCATTTAAAACAAAAAACAGGATGGATAAACAAATAAGCATTTTTGGAAAACTATTATGTGCATGAACGCTTCCAAAAATCATACTGATGTTTTTCTCCCCCCTTCATCTCTTATGGTCCTTTACTTATCCATCTCTTAGATCAGTAAGAGGACAAACTATTGTTGGGAAATTAAAAAAACAACAACACACAGGCTTATAAAAACAAATGCATTACAGTCTCTCCACCAGCCCAATTCCTTCATAGACGAATTAAAGAAATGAGTTTTAAACGAAGCTCAGTTACTTAAGGACCTGATGTGTCATGTGAGTTGTATTATCCTCACTCAGGTTTGTTTTTGTTTTGCCCTTTGAATGGAGCACATCATCCTCAAAGGCTTAATGAACAGCCACTGCTTCCAGGAGAGCTGTTTGGAGTCAGAAATGCTGTTTCTCCAAGATGAGAAATTATGTTTGCATAGCAGAAAACACAAATTTAAGTTAGAAATATGTTGGAAAATGTCATTTCCTTTGCAACCCAAACAAATTAAGAGGAAGGGAAATATCACTTAGTAGAATTCAGAGCTTGTTGTGAAATTTTGAAAGAGTTATGGAAATTTGGCAAAACCTAAAATGTTGCTTGGCATTTATGCCCTGGGATGAGTATTTTAGGAGTTCAAATTAAACTTGTTGACAGATATATACTGAGAACATGTTAACATATTGCTGTTTCTCTTTCTTATTGTAAGGATTGTCCTATGAACTAAGGATTTGTTCCACATATAACCTATTCAAGTTACTATGTGTAATGCAGATGAAAAATTTATATTTACTATGTATTTAAAACATTTTTTTATTTTTATTTTTTTTACTATATATCTTGAAATCATGGCTATATCCCCATGGGATAAAGCATTCCCAAATGCTTAGAAAACTAAACATAGAAAACCAAAAATAACAGATTTTAAGATTACCACTGTGGGGTGCCTGGGCGGCTCAGTGAGTTAAGCAGCCGATTCTTATTTTCGCTCAGGTCATGATCTGAGGTTTGTGAGATTGAGCCCCGCGTCAGGCTCTGTGCTGGGTGTGGAGCCTGCTTAGGATTCTCTCTCTCCCTCTCCCTCTTTCTCGCTCTCTCTCCCCCTTCTCTTAAAAAAAAAAAAAAAAAAAAGATTACCACTGTGCTGTATATCATCTACTACTTGAAGAGAAAATGGCAGATGCATGGAAGTTAAAATTCACGAAGGCTGCTAAGAAGCTCTAACTGCTTTCTTTCTGTAGATGATAGAAGCATTTAAATGCTGTATATGGTTACCTTGAGCCACTATTCTATTTAATTATACATGTCCATTTTATCCAGCTTGGACTACTGTGTTGTGTTAGTCTCTCAATTTTTGCATGCGGTACTGGAAAAGTCAAATTACAGCTGAGGTGAAATGGAATATCAAGATGCATGACAGTCTTTGTAGGAATGTTATGGAGGAAGAAATCATTATTGCTGAGATGGTTATAAGCCTTTCTTTTGAAGTAAAAGTTCTTAATTTGAAACTTGTTTTTCAAATTACTGGCCTTTTGAATTCTAATCTACTAGAATACTCTAAAAGGAATACACTTTTTGAAGATTCTCCCCCCCCCCACATATTTGCTAAGTAAAATACAAATAATATCTAGTATAGTGTTTGCATAAATGTTATTTCCTTTCTTTTTCCTTCTTCATAGAGGACCAAAGATGGAGGAAGTTCATATCTTGACCCGCTTTGGCTATTGTGTAGATATTGCTCAGCTTTCTAATTTGGTGATTATGAAGATAGGAGAACAGTGGGAAGGAGGTGAGCTAGTTCCAGTGTCTCTGCTCTAGGAGAAGGAACATCTGATTTCGGAATCTTTGTAGAATGTGATGGTTAACTTTATGTGTCACCTTGACTGGGTTGACAGATGCCAGATAGCTGATAAAATATTATTTCTGGGTATGTCTGGAAGGGTATTTCAGGAAGAGATCAGTATTTGATTCAGTAGATAGAGATCTGCCTTCACCAGTGTGGGTGGGCACCATCTAATCATTTAAGGACCTGAATGGAAAAAAAGGTGAAGGAAGGGTGAATGTTCTGTCTCTCTTCTTGAACTGGGACATCCGTCTTTTCCTGCTTTTGGTTCTTGGGCCTTTGGCCTCAGACTGAATTATACCACTGGCTTTCCTGGTTGCAGATGGCAGATTATTGGACTTCTCAGCATCCATAATTGTGTGAGCAGATTCCTACAATAAATCTCCATATATATATATATATATATATGTATATATTAATAGAATATATATAATAATATAATATAATATAATATATATATATATATTATATTGGTTCTATTTTTCTGGAGAACCCTGACTAATACAGAGAATAAAGACAATTTCTAGGATACAGTAGACAATCAGCAAATGTTTGTTGAGTGAACAAATTGATACATGCATAAAGATAATGAATGCCAACATGTGTGCAAGTGATGATTGAATAAGCCAGAAGTGGAAGGTTGCAGATGTGCTAGTCTGTTCAGTTTGCCATAACAAAACACCACAGCCTGGGTGGCTTAAACAATGGAAATTTGTTTTCTCACAGTTCTGGAGGCGAAAAGTCCAAGATCAAAGTGCTGTCAGGGTTGTTCCTGGTGAAGCCTCACTTTTTGGTTTGCAGATGGCTGCCTTCTCAATGGAGAGAGATCTCTGATATCTCTTTTTCTTCTTATAGAGACACCAGTCCTGTTGGATTATGGCCCTTTCCTGTGACTTCATTTAATTTTAATTACTTGCTTAAAGGCCCTATCTCCAAATACAGTCACATTAGGAGATAAGGCTGCAACATATGAGTTTGGGGCAGGGGGTGGGGGAGGGGGCCACAGTTCATTTTGTAACATGGAGGAATGCTGAGATTTTAAGAAATGTGAACTACATACTTTTGGCAGTTGTTATCTGGTAACTATTTTATCTACCCATTTTTCACCTTAAAGACTAGTTTTAGAACTATGCAATCTATCCTCATCGAGCATTTGCAGAATGGAGATAGAAGGGATTTCAGGTAGTTCAGTGTAGCTACAATACATTCAAACCTTTCAAATTTGTGATGCCATTATAAATCCTCTTGAGGATGGCCTACAAATTTTGCAATAGTCAAATTCCTTCACAGTATCTCCCAAATAACAACAATGAACAAGCTGAAAAACAAACTTGACTAAAATAAGTGTTTGGCTCAATAGAATGCATCTCATAGTTTGTTTGGACATCACCTGAATGGGGCTGATTCCAAGGAGAAGAACAGAGTGGCAATGAATTTTATACTCCTAGCTATTTAGCTACATTTATTAAACAATAATTAATATATTATATAATTTAATAATAAATATTCATTTTAATGTGAGCTACCCAGCAAAATTATAAGCATTATATGATGTGTTTGGTATAGTATTTATAATTTTCACTGTAATATCTACTTTTATTTTTAAATTAATAAAAAAATCCTGGCTACAGGGGTTTAGACTCTATATTCTAACAGATTTATTGGGCCACTTAGCTGTCTCATTACTCACAGTACATATATCATTGGTTTAAAATAAAAGGATGAGGGGTGCCTGGGTGGCTCAGTTGTTAAGCGTCTGCCTTCAGCTCAGGTCATGGTCCCAGGGTCCTGGGATCGAGTCCCGCATCGGGCTCCCTGCTCAGCGGGAAGCCTGCTTCTCCCTCTCCCACTCCCCCTGCTTGTGTTCCTTCTCTCACTCTGTTTCTCTCTGTCAAATAAATAAATAAAATCTTTAAAAAAATAAAATAAAATAAAAAAGGATGAAATAAATATATTTTGAACAATCCAGATTATATTAAGCTCTAAAGCCGTATCTGATAAAGATGCTCACCAATGTTCTACCAAGAGTAGTAAAATTAGTACTTGAGGATGAGTTATATAGATGATATAACTTGAAGTAATTTGTTGGATACATTTTGAAGAAATGGCAATGTTGATGCATATCTGATTTTATTTTACAATTTTCTTCCAGGTATGTTTTAACTGAATTATTTTATCTTTAAATGTTGTAGACTAGTATTTATTGTTCTTAGACTAGTTCAAGTTGTCAGATTATTTCTAATCTAAAATTGCTTGGCTTACATACAAGATTTGTATTTTTATAAAAGTGTATGTATTTTAGGGACGCCTGGGTGGCTCAGTTGGTTAAGCGTCTGCCTTCAGCTCAGGTCATGGTCCCGGGGTCCTGGGATGGAGCCCCACATTGGGCTCCCTGCTCAGCGGGAAGCCTGCTTCTCTCGCTGGCCCTCTCCCCTCTCATGCTGTTTCTCTCTCTCTCACTCTCTCTCAAACAAATAAATAAATACAATTTTTTTAAAAAGTGTATGTATTTTGTCACACAATGTGTGACAAAAGCAGCAGGCATGGGGTTATTATATATGGGATAAAAATAAGCCTTTTTTATATATGTAAATATATATATGCATATTTATTTGTGTGTATATATATGTCTATTTATACATTTAATTTCTGTTCTCTTTTACTCCTTCCCGTGTACCTTTCTGTCTTCCAGTAGCCTTATTCATCATCGTTTCTTATTTCCCATTCTTCACACAAGTCTCCATCAATATCTAAAGTGCACGTATTTCTTTGAATCCTTCCCAAATTACTTACTTGTAAAAGGTTCCCTTTTGTCTCTTTCTCTTGCACACACATACAAAAGAATATGGAGGACTACCTAGGTACTTTTTTTTTTTTTGCCATTTCCAAGCAAATTTTAAGTAGCAGAAGATTGACATTTGACATTCAAACATGTGAGTTGATTTTCTTCATTTTTTTGAAGAGTGAGATGATGTTAGCTGAACATGAAATCTCATAGTTTCCTGGTATACATAAATCCTTTCATCTGCAGTTAGTATGATCTCTTCCCCCTATCCGACCTATTGATTAAATTCCAAGCTATGGTCTTTTTGCAAGGCTGTCTGAATTATAGTTTCTGAAACAAATGCTAGATGTGGACTGCATGGAAATATAATTTTTGAGATCAGAGAAGAGTTTCTACTGCTTCTCCTTTCACTGTACTTGGTGGGTTTCCAGGAAATGAAAACATAGGAGCATGTGGTTTTAGAGAAGATGCTTCATTTTAACTTAATTTTATTATTTATTTTATTTTATTTTACTTTATACTATTATTTATTTATTAATTTATTTTCTGTGCATAGGCCCCTCTAGGAAGTGGTGGTTGATCAGTGCCATGATGTTTTTACCTCGGTGAACTTTGTTCTGTGATTTCAGTTACATTTGTGGGAGACTAAGGAATGCAGCTTCAGAGTTTCTAGAAAAACTAGAATTTGTAGCATACGTGGCATGGTAATATCTAGAATGTATGAATATAGTCTTGGTTTCTTTCAAATGCTCTGCTAATTTTGCTTGATGATGCTCAAAGCTAAGGCAAAACTCCATGAGAATTACAGAACTTTTATACCTGGAAAATATTTGAAAAAAAAAATCAACTTGAAAGTTGTTGAATTAGTGGTCTGTGAAAAGCCATTCCCATGGGCTCTTGTATTCATCAATATTCTTTGAGTATTAATGGGCAGAAATCTAACTTAAGGAAAGAAAATAATGATTGGAATGAAAATGATGTAATTCACAGAAGAAAAAAGGGCTACCCTGCAGCTCTTATACTCTGGACCTGGAGATGCAATATTGCCAGGATCTTTCCTCTTAGAATCTTATTTCTACCTTTCTTTGGGTGTAGGTTTCAGTATTTTAGATTTTTCTATCTGAAAATATTTCTCCAGATTAAAGATTAGAGAGGAAAGAGAAATTGTCTCCAAAATATTCATCTATAAAAATAATAATTTATTACTGAACTGGTATTGACATGTAACCATCTCTGGAATAATCTCAGTGCCAGGAGAATGAGGGACAACTGTGGGTGGATCATGTGTTCACATCTTTGGCTAGAAGAGTAGGCCCCTATAATTGACAATTCATTTAGAAACACAGTTTTAGACACTAAGGGGTGGGGAATGGTTATAGGTAGCAAAAATAATAAATACCCACAAGGGTAAACTCTGTGAATGCACAGTACCTACATCTGTTTTTCTACATGTATAATTTTTAGAGAACTCTTAAATCCAGTTGTTTCATGTATAGTCAGAAACTCTCTTATTCTTTTCTACATGGATGGGGGACAGTTATGGGTGACTGAATCCTGCCCCAAATCTAGAATCCCTGGGCAATTAGATATCATCTCATTCAAGCCCAGATGTGGCTTCTCATGAGCCAGCAACTTACGTAGCGAGTGGTACATTTGGCCCCCTGTGCTACTCACAACATACAACGAAGAAACAGCAAAGTGTTTCCATCCAGGTCAGGGAGGGTTTCTCATCAGCGCCACTGTTGACATTCTAGGTTGAATAATTCTTTTGGAGGGCTGTTCTGGGCATCGTAGGATGTTTAGCAGCATTCCCGGCCTCACCAGATGTCAGTAGCACCAACCCACCCAAGTTTGTGACAATCAAAAATGTCTCTACACATTGCTGAATGTCTTCTAAGGGGCAAAATCACCCACAGTTAAGAACCACTGAAATAAGGGGAGAATGGGATGCAACATAAGAGTTGTCAAGGGTCCAAAACCACTACTGTATGCTCATTAGAGGGGAGTAGTTACAATCACTGGACCCGAAGTCAGGTTCTTTGTGTCTAGATTTTGACTTAAAGTTTCCTAACTGTGGAAAATGGACTTACCTTCTGTAAGCCTGTATGTTTTTCACAAAACCAACATAATGATAGGGACAATCTCATAAGGTAGTTTTGAGGATTCAGTGAGCTTTTAGCACAGTGCCTGCACATAATAAGAGACATTTCCACTAATGTTGGCTATTATCGTTCTCATCTGGCTAAGTTGGAACATTAAGTTGCATGCACATGTTGACTCACTTTGCAGGCAATGGAGTGGCTTTCTTGATTGGATATTCAGTTGTCCTTATTCTGCCCATGGGAAAAAGTCCATTGTCCGAGGTTCTTTATAGACATACCTGAAGGGCTATTAATGAGGCTTCACCAGCTTCGGAATGGTCTACTTCTAGAGAACAATTCTGTCATGACCATGTGGATTGCCTCTGCAGTTAAATATTCATGCACCACTGTTTAGCAAGCTTGTGGTTTTTCTTTCCATAAAGATCTTCCTTTCTCCTGCCCCCACACCCTTCGTCCCTTCCTTCCTTGCTTCATCTTTTTCTCTTCCCTCCCTCCTCCTCTTGTTCCTCCCTCCCTGTCTTCTCTCTCTCTCTCTCTCTCTCATATAGTTGCGTATGAATTTCATTTGATGGCAATGATTTAGCAGTAAATAAAAATAGAAATTGTGAGGTCAGGAACATTGTATCCGGATCTCTGCTTTGCAGGCTCTGTTTCTTAGCAACAGGACTTCCACCTTCTCAGTTTCTCAGGTCTCAGCTCAGTGCCTTTGGCTTAAGCCACTGCCTGAATCAGGATAAAGAAACAGGCTGGAGTGGTGAGACAGAGCTTCCCCCATGTTCAGACACCTGCATCTCCTATTTGCAAGTGACAAATTGGATGCTTCTTTTAGGGAAAAGTTAAAACCTTTGCCAAGTAGGGAGTTCAGAACAAGAGATGTTTGAGAGTAGCCTGAATAGGACGGTCTACTCGTTCTTTCTGGATTCTAGTCTTAGCTGCTGTAGCATTTCTTTCTTCCTAAACTTTGCAAACACAAATTTTAATAGAAGGCAGAGAATTCAACTGTTGCATTTCTTTAGGATGCATTAGATAAGAGTTTTTAAAATTGCCGTTTAATGGGCATGGGCAGAAAATGTATCTCTTTTAAAAAGTTGTTTAAATTAGCAGTGGTCTTTCTGTTCCCAGATGGAGAAGCTTGTTTTAAAGCTTGTCTCTCACATGTAGGACTTTACTGAACCCTGGGAAAAGAAGCCAGCATTCCAGTCTTCTAATATTTTTCTATCATTGAAGATTGAGTTTAGGCAGGCACATATTTGAGACAAATTGCTTAATGAACTCCTTCACTGGTTTAGAGCAGTTGTTTTTCCCATCCTGGGATGAAAGGGTATCCACTATCCCCTAGTCCAACTTGAATAGCCACTTCTATGTTTTTGGCTTATAACTTTATAACTTTTCACTCTCCTCTTTGCATATAACTTTATTTATTTATTGAAATTATTTATTTGCAAGTAACAAACACCTAATTCAAGTAGTTTGAGCAAAAAGAGATGTATGTGTGCATATTTTATGTAAACATATATATATATATATATAATTTTTTTGAGAGATGACTGCTTGGATAGCTACAGGAAGCAGGCAGGAAAAACCTCAGGATATTAGAGGCAGAAATCAGACTTGATTCATTTATTTCACAAACTTTGAGAAACTACTATGTGCCAAGCCCTGAGATCAAGGTGCAGTAAAAACAGGCACTTTCTGATTCCCTAAAGCTTTAAAATCTATTTCAGTGAGATCATCGGTCTGATTCTTATTACAGCGTCTCTACTGGTTATTGTATTCTTTCAGATTCCTTTACGTGGTAGTGTCCACAATCCCTAGTAGCCCCTGGTTTATGTCTTTTCAAATTCCTAACTTGAAGAAAGGATGATTTTTCTCTGATAGTTCTATTCAAGAAACTCTTGGAGGGCCCCACCCCTGAATCAGTTACCCTGGGGTTTAGGGGTGGTATAATATCAGTGGCCAGGTTTGAGTCTCTCTGGATCCACCTCTCCACCGAGTAAAACTCCCCTCTTCTACTGGGATTGGGGAGGAGCAATAGCTTCTTCTTATTCTGTGCTGTTGCTCTGGAAGATAATTAGGCCTCTACTTTCTAAGACTTGATCCCCTCATTCCAAGCTTAGTTTTGAGCTTTTTCAAATTGTTCTCCAGCTCTCCAAATGTTGTTGCTGCTGTGTCCCATTGTATTTGTCCTTGGATGTTTATACTTTTTTTATTTATTCACTTTTTAGAAAATAGTTTTCTCTCATTTTACTGCAGACTCAGAGAGTGTATACGTTAACCGTTGTGTGATCTTTTAAGCTTCACATAGGTGTATTTCTTTTTTTTTTTTTAAAGATTTTATTTATTTATTTGACAGAGAGAGAGAGAGTGAGAGCAGGAACACACGCAGGGGGAGTGGGAGAGCGAGAAGCAGGCTTCCCGCTGAGCAGGGAGCCGATGTGGGGCTCGATCCCAGGACCCCGGGATCGCGACCTGAGCCGAAGGCAGACGCTTAACGACTGAGCCACCCAGGCGCCCCAATAAATAAAATCTTTTTTTTTTTAAGATTTTATTTATTTATTTGACACAGAGAGACACAGCGAGAGAGGGAACACAAGCAGAGGGAGTGGGAGAGGGAAAAGCA
>NC_138369.1:154728372-154758396 GCF_054177405.1 Leptonychotes weddellii | reverse complement strand
GACTATGATACATCTAATGAACTATACTAACAAATAATAAAAGATTAGATGATATCGTTTTAAAATATCTAACTCCTTATTCTTGATCCTGCTTACTTGGCTTTTCATTATACCTATATCTCAGTGTTTGCATGTTGGAATTACCTGTGGGGCTTTTAAGAAATATTGAGGCTCTGGCCCCAACCCAGACTAATTAAATCTGAATTTCTGAGGATGGCATCTGGACAGCAGTACTATGTTAAGCTCTACACGTGATTATGATATGCAAGCAGAGTTGAAAACTACTGCTCTCTTTATGTCCTATAGGAACATGCAAATGAATATGTTTTTGTCCTTTGGAGGGTATACCTGGCTTCAACTTCCTGCTACATTCTCACCTCAGGATCTAAGAGATCCCTGGGTTCTGAATATTAATCATTATTTTGTTTAGAGACCTAATGTCAGGGAGTCCTGACATTTAAGCCCATGGAGTCCTAAAATATGAAGGGAATTTAAGAAAATGTTGCTGTAGTGCAGCATTTAAAACCTGTTGGGGACTTTCTGTGTAACCTAGCCAGAGGAGTGCCATGTAGACTTAGTTACTCAAACCTGAATTATGTTAATTTACTTGAGTTCATATTTAATTATTTGAATATATTTTATTAATGTATGATTGTTCTTTTACGTCACAGGTAAGTGCTTTGCAATGCTATATATCAGATCTTATAACACTTATTTTCCTCTACGATATTGGTTTTGGCTCCCCAGATAAAAAACTAAATTTTCCTTATCTAACATATGCCATAGGTTACTTGGGAGTATCAGGGTATTAAAAGTGCTATTGTGGATACTATGAAGTCATTAAAAGTTGAAGGTTTTGGAATCGGGATTGCTTTTGGGGAGTATCAAACATTAATAATGGGATGTCAAAAAAAAAAAAAAGGTAAAGGTTCCTAAAAGAGGGAATTTCTTGCTAAAAGCTGTTCTTTATGGAATGTTGGTTGTTATGGTGACAGAAGAAACAGAAGCCATTTATCAAATACTCGTTCATTAAAATATTTATTTGTGCCTGCTATGTGGCAGGCAATGTGCTTGACATTTCAAATGGGGAGCAGGTTGAAGGAGATGATGGTATACATACGGGAATATGTATACATTGATTTGTATGTCAGAAACATTTGAATTAGGCTTAAGAAGTACAGCCACTCTGGAAAACCAAATGGAGTTCCCCAAGATGTTAAAAATAGAGCTACCCTATGACCCAGCAATTGCACTACTGGGTGTTTACCCCAAAGATACAGATGTAGTGAAAAGAAGGGGCAACTGCACCCCAGTGTTCATAGCAGCAATGTCCACAATAGCCAAACTGTGGAAGGAACCGAGATGCCCTTCAACAGATGAATGGATAAAGATGTGGTTTATATATACAATGGAATATTACTCAGCCATCAGAAAGGATGAATACCTCCCATTTATATCAACATGGATGGAACTAGAGGGGATTATGCTAAGTGAAATAAGTCAATCAGAGAAAGACAATTATCATATGGTTTCACTCACATGTGAAATATAAGAAGTAGTGCAGAGGATAATAGAGGAAGGCAGGGAAAACTGAATGGGAAGAAATTAGAGAGGGAGACAAACCATGAGAGACTCTTAACTCCAGGGAAACAAACTGAGGGTTGCAGAAAGGGAGCTGAGTGGGGGATGGGGTAACTGGGTGATGGGCATTAAGGAGGGCACGTGATGTGATGAGCACTGGGTGTTATACGCAACTAATGAATCCCTGAACACTACATCAAAAACTAATGATGTGCTATATGTTGGCTAATTGAATTTAAATAAAAAAGTAAAATAAAGATGTTAGTTAAAAAAAAAAAAAGATATGCGGCCCCATCTAATGATATTTCCTTATAAGATGGTAAAAAATGTCTCCAAGGATTCTTCAAGCCAGATTGGTTTCTATCTTTTTAATGTTCTCTAGGTCCCTAAGCCAATACACAAAATAAGTAGAGAGGGGCGTCCTGATTATTACTTAGTGCTTGACTCCCTGAAATTCCCTGCTCCTTCTAACCTCTGCTTTTAAGTCTTGATTTGAAACCTCTATTTACCACTACTTTTTAATTGCTCCTAAATCCTAAACTTTGCCTTGTTTATTCCCTCATCATTCATCACATTTCTTGGATGATGTAGGCCAGTGTGTGCGCGCATGCGCGCGTGTGTACAGATCATAAGTCCATGACTAGAAGTGATATATGTGTATGTTATAATCAATTTTGGTATCACCGTGAATTGACTTATCTCTATTGACCCTCTGATTTTCATTGCCCTTAAGAAGTTTTCCTGGTTTATCCAGATTTTGAAATTATTTCATAATTTAACTTTGGAAGCGGCTTGCTCATTTTTCACAGATGATTATTTATACGTTGAAAACTAATAGGGATTTAATTGTTACATAATATTATTAAACTATAGTTTGATAGTAAAATTATTTATTAAGACAGTGGTTCTCAGCCAGGGTCAGTTTTGCCCCCCAGGGGATATTTGACAATGTCTGGAGACAGTTTTTGGATTGTCATGGCCGGGAGGTGCTCCTGGCATCTAGTAGATAGAGGCCAGGGACCCTGTTACACATCGCACAATGCCCAGGACAGACTCAATGACAAAGAATCATCCAGCCCAAAATATCAATAGTGCTGTGGTTGAGGAAACTTGTCTTAAAATAATTCTAAGAAAAAGACTATATTGTTGAATGTTTAATGTATGCTTGAAAGCCATGGTACTATAATTTTTATCTAAGGAAAAGATAATTTAAAAGCATTTATGCTTTGGTCTTCTTTCTTTTACACATTAATGTATTCCTTCTAAAGCTCTAAATTGAGTAGATTAAATGATTTCCCTTCTAAAATGTTCAACTACCTATAACCATGAGTGCTTCCCTTAAGTGCAAGCTGTCTTCTCAGCAAGTTATGCCAGATTCAGTTATTAAGAAAATGAATACCTTGTAGATAAAATATGTTCCCATTTCAAAATAAATTACACATTTAAATGATGCTGAAGCAATTTTCCAAATATGTTTCTTCTGTAAAAATCAAAATTCTACCTCTGTGTTCACCATAAAGTTTCACTTCTAATACCTAAGCTTGATTTCTACATATATAAAGGGATGCAAATGAATGCAAATACTCATGCTCTCTAGGGATGCTAAGCGTCTGAGTTACCTATATGTATGTCTCTATATTTGTGTGTATTTTATACACAGATCACTTCTGACCTTTACTGATACCTAGCATAGTGCCTTTCAATGAATGTTGTGATATTGTGAAAGATAGCCATATCTATACTTTCTTTTTTTAAAGATTTTATTTATTCATTTGAGGGGGAGAGAAAGAGAGAGAGAGAGAGCATGACCGGGGGTGGGGGGGGCGGGGGGAGAGGGAGTAGCAGATTCCCTACTGAGCAGGGAGCCTGATGGGAGGCTGGATCCCAAGACCCGGAGATCTTGACCTGAGCCCAAAGCAGACAGCCAACTGACTGAGCCACCCAGGCACCCCCTATCTATACTTTTTATAAGGAAAACATTTTATTATTGGATGTGTGTGTTTGTATAATGTGTAATATAGCCTTAATTTCTATATATGAAATTAATAAAGGAGAATGAAACCATGTCTTTTAGAAGATTTCCCTGACTCCCTTAGTCTGGAGCATTCCCATAGCACTCCAAGTATGCCACTGTTAATCCACCTAGCAGCTTGTTTCAAAATGTTAGTTTGTATGCTTCTCCTGCAAGTGACTGCCCATTTTTCTTGGTATCCTATTTCTGTCACATTGCCTAGCATAAAGAAAAGCCTCCGTGTTGTTGACTTACGCTGCAGTGTGATAGTTTCTAAAACAAGAGAGAAGCTCCATGCTCATGGCAAGCCCTGTTTCTTTTTGTTGTTGTTTTAAGTCAGGTTTATTCCAGAGCGGCATAAGGATTTCATCATATGAGTTAGAAATGTATATCTTCTATGTTCTATAAGAATCCCATTTTTGTTCCGATAGCCATCCATCCCCCTGCAGCCCCCATCACTCAACTGAAATGCCTGTGTTTGCAGCCGCGTGGCCATGTGATGGTTGGTCTAGTAGGACACTCTTAGGAAACCCATCCTCTTTTTAGGGAATGGTTTGAGAATCCATAATTAAACCCCGGGCACTCAGAACTATTTTTTTGGGGGGGGGGTGGCAGGTAATTATTAATTGAGGGGATTCAGCCTAATCAGACGGGAAGAAAGGATATTTCTCCCATTGTTGGGAGACAGAATTTTTTCCCAGTCTTCCTCACCATACGTGAACAAGGAAGCATGAGCCTCATTTGCTGGAGGCAATCACAGAGAATGCCTTCCTAATGATAGAACTGACACCTAGAAGAAGGGAGAGCCAAGATAATGGTGGAGAAACAGAGCTGGTTCTGTGAATACACTACACCTAGAGCCCATCCCATGTTTTGATTTAGGTTATGTGAGAAACTGTCTTTCTATATTTTTTTAAGCCTGTTAGAGTAGTGCTATTACTTGTAGCCTAAGTAACAGAATGTTAGAAATTCTCAATCCCCTCTTTTTTTTTTTTTTTTTTAAATCATTCGTATCTGTTGGTGTTTTTCCCTGTAATTCAGGCTATAATCACCCATAACACATTCAGCGGTTCTCTTCCTCTGCTCACCTGTGCCGCACCTCAGGATTGCTGTTCGTGTCCTTTTTCTTCCTGTGAGGCCTGCTGACAATTGTCTTCTGGTTCTCAACTTTCCCCAGGTGACTTAGGAAGACTCCTTTAGAACAAATGAATTCCTTCTCTAAGAGAAATTCCAGAGCCAGTTGTTAAGACCTTACAATTTTCACATTTCCTCAGTCTTCCCGTTCATCACTGAGGATGCAAGACATTACCGAACCCTGAAGGCAGTGTGGATAGTAGTTTGGGGCGCAGATTCGTAGTCTGTCTATTTTGGGGGGGAGGAGGGTGAGAGGGGGAAGGAGAGAGAGAGAAAGAGAGAATCTCAGGCAGACTCCCTGCAAGCAGGGAGCCCAACGTGGGGCTTGATCTCACGACCCTGAGATCACAACCTGAGCCAAAACCAAGAGTCGGAGGCTGAACCGAATGAGCCACTCAGGTGCCCCATAGTTTGTCTCTTTTTAAATGTTGGCCTCACTACTTAGCGACCTTGGGTGAGTTATTTAACCTTGCTAAACCTCAGTTTCATCATCTGGACCGGGCCAACAATTGCTTACAGGCAAAATCCAGCCCGCTCTCCGCTTTTTTTGTAAATAAACTTTTACTGGAACACAGTTGCACTTATTTGGTGGTGTATTGTCTGCACGGCTTTTGTAGCACACTAGCAACTGTACGGCTGGCAAATCCTCAAATATTTACTCTCTGGCTCTTCACCAGAAATGTTGGCTAACTCCTGATCTAGAAAGTTACAGGGTTAATAGAAGCCTCCAGCTCACAGGATTGCTGTGAGGTTTAAATGAAATAATCCACATAAATAGTTAGCAGGGCAGCTGGTACGTAGAAACATCAATAGATATCCGCTGTCGTCGTCATTGTTGATAACAGTAACGTTCAGGAGAATTCTGGTCAGTGCCTGTAGATCAAAACTGATTTGGGGGCGCCTGGGTGGCTCAGTTGGTTGAGTGACTGCCTTCGGCTCAGGTCATGATCCTCGAGTCCTGGGATCGAGTCCCGCATCAGGCTCCCTGCTCAGCTCGGAGTCTGCTTCTCCCTCTGACCCTCCTCCCTCTCATGCTCTCTCTCTCTCATTCTCTCTCTCTCTCAAATAAATAAATAAAATCTTTAAAAACAAAAAAAACAAACAAAAAAAAACTGATTTGAACCACTAACCTCAGCACTTTTTGCAGTTGAGGGAAACGGCTGCCATGAGGGACACATGATGTAATTTCACCGAACAATATTTATTAGCAGGGTAAAGAAAACAGTATTTCTGGAGTCAGTCCCCCAGGTGAAGTATAAATATAATTACAAGGCTGCATAAATATATTTACGCCACCCCAGTGGGAGTATGATACTTTACATCTTATTTTTCATCCGGAAGAAATAAATGTTATTTTAAAAATCATAATTCATGGCTATTGTTAATTCAATAATAACAGTTGTGTGTGGTGCTGCATTAGGGGAGAGTGTGTCCCACCAGTGTTTGGTCAGACAGCGGAACAATTAACAGAATCCCCATTTCCCCTAAGAGGTTTATTTGTCATGTCAAGGTTACTCGGGTCTGCTGCAACACAGATGGTGTTGTGACAGCACAAAATGATGAGTGCCACATTGTTCCTTCTGATGATCTTCTGCTCAGTTCATCTTGTTTTGCAGCCGTGGGTCTCTGCTGCATGATTGTTTTGAGAATAGGAGGACTCAAGTAGGGAAAGTCAAAGAAGGTGCCGAATCCTCTTGTTATTTTTCTGATTGGTGTGTGGGTCCAGGAAATATTAAAATATAATATGGATGAGAGTATGAACCCCCCCCCAGTTTTGCCCTATAAATGAAAAATCAACTTGCTTTTCTCAAAAACAGTAGAAGGTATCGTAGTTTGATACAAAACGAATTCGAAACTCCTTCAGTCATCTCCACGATACAGTGCTGGGGGTGGTAGCTAAAGGAAGACCGTTACATGTGTTAAAAGATACATGGATACATGGCGATTCTCTTTACTCACTGTCGGAAGGACATAAAACTAGTTAGAGAATCAGTGAAAGCGTCAATAAAAATAGTGTAAATGTCAAAAGGAAAACAGTTCAAATAATGAGGAATATTGAATTCAAAAACTGACATTATGATAATGTATGATCAGCATATACTTTGATGAAAATTGATGGTATTGACAGTAGGAATAAAATAGTTATATTCAAATGTACGCTTTTCTGAAGTTCATAGTATGGTTTTTCCACCTTTTCACACTTCTGTAATTTCTGCTTGTTTAGATGTTGAATTAAATGCCAAGTGGGAGTTTTATTCTTCCTGTAAATCTTCCCTGAATAATAGAAATAATGGTAAGAGTTAAGGACCATTTTTCTCAACTAAAGCTCATAAGAACATTCAGCATACATGTAAACTATCAATTTTAGATTAATTATAAATTTTAACATTTAAATAATATTTAAAACTGATAGTTATACCAACTCTGTATTTGTTAGAGGGATGAGTTGCTTGTAACCTTTCACCAAGATTATACATATATATTAAGTTTGATAATTTTTCAGTTGAGCTATAGATTATATTCTTCATCTGATTTTTTGTCTTTTTTTCTTTTAACTAAAGTAGAAAATCTTATCTTACAATAAAGGTGTTATGAATGGCTCTAATTGTTAGATCATGCTGAGTATTCAAATCAAATTTCCTTTTAAGTCAATGAAGCTTTTTCATTCAGAAGCCAAATCCATTCACCCTTGATCCATTCTTGTTTACTTTCAATTTTGCAAAGTCTGTTAGTGTTGTTTTTGGATGTTGTTTGTCAATGTGCCCAACAATTGTTTTAAAATCCATTTCTTCCTTCAATCAGTGGAAACAAAAATGCTAGGAAAGAGTGAAACTCACCGATTTCACAGAAATTCTTCTGTATTGTTTTTGTCTTCAACAGTCAAATTGCAGTATTTTGGTGCCAAAATGATAGCTTTAGGCTCTTTAAGATATTAAACATTTCATTGGGATGTGCCAATAAAGCAAGTCATACGTAATCATGTAAATGGTTCTGCCAGGCATTGTTCTTGTCATGGAGTAGTGTTTTTCATCTCATACCCTGTTTTGAATTTGGTGAATGTATTTTCCCTTGACTGCTATTATACTTCAATGAGGAAAATTAGTCATGTATTTATTGCCAATTTCTTCACACAACATGCTGAAAATCATATATGCTCAGTAGATGAAATGTGATGATAATAAAAGTTTTGACTATTTTTTCTCTGTGGATATGACAATGTGCTGGATGGACATTCAGGTATAACCTTTTTTTTTTTTTTCTTTCTTTCTGTCTCTTTTTTTTTTTAATTGTGAAGTGGTGCTTTTCCTTGTAAGACACAGAGATGCTGCTCTGTTAAAATTAATCCCAGCACATATTTTCTAACGTACACTACAAAAGAAAAATATTACTCCCTGTAGCACATTTTTTAGTAATGAACCATAGAAAAAAACATCAGGCACTTCTCTCCCTTATACTGCACAGAGCAAAAAGCTTATTCACATGCTTTGCATATTTGCATGGCCTTGCCTACTGCAAAATGAAATATGTACATAATGTTTTAGTAATTGCTCTTCCACATTATATGCCACAGATTTGTGTGTTTGACTTTTAGGTTGTGTCTTGAAAGGTAAGCGCTCTCTTCTCTTTGTTTGGGCAAAGGTAAACATTATAATACATTCCAGGGACCCAGAGATGGAATGGTGTGTTGAAAGGGTAGAAGGCCCCCTATTAGCTCTGGTTTCTATGTGACTGAGAAATAAACTTTGATCTTATTAATCAATTTTTTTTTTTTAAAGATTTTATTTATTTATTTGAGACAGAGAGAGCACATGAGAGGGGGGAGGGTCAGAGGGAGAAGCAGGCTCCCTGCCGAGCAGGGAGCCCGATGCGGGACTCGATCCAGGGACTCCAGAATCATGACCTGAGCCGAAGGCAGTCGCTTAACCAACTGAGCCACCCAGGTGCCCAGATCTTATTAATCAATTTTATTTATGTCTCTTAACAGTAGCTTAGCTGTGCTCTAATTAGTGTAAACAACAAATCTCCTAATGGGGGAAAAAATTACATCAATAGCAATGAATCTAACTGCATCTATATCCATAATCATTAGAGAAAGCTTCTTAATTTCACTGATTCTTAGCTTTTTAATCTGTAAAATATGGATGCTAGCCCCTTCCTCTCATGGTTGTTGTGAAGATTCAATGATAAAAAATACATAAAATACTTTAGCATAGTTTCTAGTGCTGTGAATAAACACTTAATAAATTTTAACTGCTGTCTATTGAATTTGCTATTTAGATACCTTGGAACATCACTACATTAATCACTTATTCCTGTAAATAGAGATTATACTTAATTAAATAAGTTTCACATAACTTTCTTGATGCGTAAGTCACTTAATGCTGGGATATACTCTGGCCTGGTTCTGGACCTGTCCAAAAGCTGCATCTCCAACCAGCCAACTCCTTTCTCAACCAGTTGAGCACAGGTCCCTCTGCTCTTTTAGTTGAGTTCTTGTTTGTGTTCTATGCATTAAATTAACTAATGGTTGTAAGTTGATTGTCATGTAGTTAGTACTCAGTAACTGGAGATTATTATTGTTTTGATTTTTTGTGCAGTTATTATCCTTCAATTTAGTGGTAAGGAAAAAAAGATTCAAAGGTGTCAGGTGACTTATTCAAAGTTTCTTCTGTCTTTGATTCATTTTTCCCGTTTGTGAAAGTAGGGTAAAGTAAACTACTTTAAGCAAGAACAGGAATTTGTTGAAAGGAGGCTGTGGTAGCTAATGGAGTCAATGGCAGAAGTAACCACTCAAGTCTTAGGAAGTTTAGAAAATTGAGACAGTCTTGGGACTTATATGGCCAATAACAAAGACCATAATACCATCAGTACTCTTTATCTCCCTCTCTTTCCAAAAAATTATATATATTCTAGAGTTGCCAAACAATCCAGTTTCTCAATATTGAAGAATACTTGCATATTTTGGGAAAACTCCAATCATACAGATGTTTAGTTTATACAAGTAAGTAATATTTTATAATTATTATCATGTAATGATGTGGCTTGATGAACTATAGTATTCTCACTGATCTCAACTCTTTGCTTTATCCCACTAAACAAATTCATTGGAGAAGAGAACATGAAATGAGAATGTAAATCTTACTGTACAGAAGTTAGATCCAACATTTACTACAGCATAGAGAACCAGTCATATTATTGCAAAATTTTTAATCATCTACCAGTTACGGTAACTGTGTATACTTCTTGGCACCTGCAGATCAAGTGCTGAATTTTTAAAGCAATTAACTTTGTTCATATTTCATTTATTTAAAAAAATCTGTCATATTGTTTTAAACAGTGGACTCTTGCGCAGTTTTCTATTAAAGATTTGCTGTAATTAATTACAATAAAAATTAATTTGGATTTTAAATTCCTCAGGGAAGGCTTTGATCACCACTTTCATGTAAAAGTGTTATTCATCATTTACATTAAAATATGCATAGTGGTTAGGAGCTGGACTCTAGAACTTGATGCCAGGGTTTGAATACTGATTTAGCTACATACTGGATTTGTGACTATGGGAAAATTAACTTCTTTGAGCCTCAGTTCCTAAATGCAAATAGAATGATAAGAATAGCTACCTTGGGGCGCCTGGGTGGCTCAGTCGTTGAGCATCTGCCTTCGGCTCAGGTCATGATCTCAGGGTCCTGGGATCGAGCCCCGCATCGGGCTTCCTGCTCGGCGGGAGGCCTGCTTCTCCCTCTCCCACTCCCCCTGCTTGTGTTTCCCTCTCTTGCTGTGTCTCTCTCTGTCAAATAAATAAAATCTTAAAAAAAAAAAAAAAGAATAGCTACCTTGTAGAGTTGTGAGCATTAAATGAGTTAATATGTATAAGGTCTATAGAATAGAGATCACTACTATAATTGTTATTATTATAGAAGTACAATTTAAAAAATTTTGTGAATAGAAGATACTTTATCAAGAAAACTAATTTAATAGTAATTCTTGAATCTGATGCTTAATATCTGCAATTTTGGAAAATATTTGGCCCAATCTTTCAAATATAGCTCTTTGGATTCTAACTGCATATATGGTAGACCTTTTCACTGTATTTCGTATTTCTTTTGTGATCTTTTTATATATTGCATCTTTTTCTGCATCACTGTAAATAGTTTCCACTAGTCTATTTTTTATTTCACCAATCCTCACTTCAGCTATGTCTGTCTACTTTGCTATTAAATCAACTTTTGAGTTCTTCATTTCAGTTATTAGAATTTTAGTTTTAGAATCTTCATTTTTTTCTTTTTTATAGACTCTACATTTCTGCTGATTTTCCAACTTGTATTTTATTTTCTTGAATATATTAATATATATTTAAAATTCTATAATTAATAGTTCTAATATCTGGCTCTTCTGTGGGAATGTTTCTATTATCTCTTTTTTCTTTACTTTTTTTTTTTTAGTATTTTGGTTTTATTGCCTGATATGATGGGTAATTTTTGTCAAATGTTGGACATTGTGATCAATAAGTTTTGGTGGTGTTTATGGCTCTGAACGATCTTCTGTTCCTCCAGGGAACAGAAGGTTTTCAGGTTTTCTAAAGGCAGAACTATTCAATTAGCTCTGTATCAACAATCATTCAGGAATCCCAACAGAGAGCTTGGAGGTGTTGACCAGGTAGTCCTCCTTGGTGCCTCCTGAACCCCAGTGTCATTCATCCTCTCATGGGATTGCCCCACGTCCGCTTAGATCCGTGGCTACTGCTTTCTGCAATTTCGACACAGGCCACAGCTTATGAATAAGCACATGCTTACTGGGGAAAAGCAATGCCAAATACTAGTCTTCCGTGCTTCTTTTTCCCCTGGGATTTTGGGTCCTAAATTCTGCTGCTGTGATAGCTGCTAATGTCTTCAAATTCATTTTAAAATATTATATTTAGCTTCTCCAAATGTTCTCAGTGGGAAGGTTGGTGTAAAAATACCAGTCACCACAGCCATGTGTGGGAAAGCTAGTAATCATTCATTCTTGAGGAATCTGTTGGGCTGTTTTACATACTGCCAACTGCTCTTTCACTTGCAGAATGTTTTGTTCCAAACATTTCTTTCTTACATGTACACGTAGATTTTTACCTTCATTTTCCTTCCTCTGACCCCGAACTTTAGCCCCTAATGACTTACTTCAGGAAAATCATCTCTAATTTGAGAGTTCCATATGAGAGTTATAATGCCCCTGCCCAAGTGGTTAGGAGTAAATGTAGTGATAGTATTGAAAATACACCAGTGAGGGGGAAAAAAACAACTGTGAGTTCTAGAATGCAACAAAACATCAAAATAAATCACTATTACCATCAAATAAAGTCTCTTTAAAATTAACTTTCTCAGTCTGAATCTCTGCAAATCAAATTTAATTTAACTTGTTTTTTAAACAGCAACATTTAAGGAAAAAAGTGAAAAAAGTAGAATTATGGGTGCTTGGGTGGCTCAGTCAGTTAAGTGTCTGACTCTTGGTTTCGGCTCAGGTCATGATCACAGGGTCATGGGATCGGACCCCATGTTGGGCACCAGGCTCATGGGGGAGTCTGCTTGAGATTCTCTCTCTCCCTCTGCCTCTCCCCCAACTCGCCCTCTCTCTCTCTCTCTGTCTGTCTCTCAAATAAATCTTTAAAAATAAAAAAGTTAAAAAAGTAGAATTATAAGAGCAAATACTAATTGAATAAAAAAATATCAGTTAAGGTATGGCACCAGAATTTTATTACATTTCTCTCTCTTCCTCCCTGCCCCAGTGATTTGGCACATACTTTTGACCTGATAGAAGAATCTCTCACCTCCTTTTTGAAGGTTTCCTCTTTCAAGTTGTCCAAACAAACAAGTTACTTATTCAGTCAAAAAAAGTCAATGCTGCTTTCAAATATTAGGTGGGCCTTTGCTTCTAACATGGTTGAAAACTTAAACTTTATAGATAAAGACAACCTTGTCTACTCTGTGATTTAAAAACAAAACAACAAAACAAAACAAAACAAAAATACCTTGAGGTTCAAATCACTGCACAGACCTGAATAGTTACAGCCTGTTGGGTTCTGAAGTATATGAAACTTTTACTAATGTGTAGTTCCCAAACACTGACCACTTTGTCAGGGGGGGATGGAATTGGCCTTTATCAACTGCTTAGCTTCGGTGTTGAGCCGAGTCCCAGGCCTGAATTCCCCTTTCTTCTGTTATGGTTTCGTTTGGAGCCTTGTGTTTCTTTTTCCCATTAGCAGTCCTCTCTGGAGACCATCTCAATCCATCAGATCTAATATTAACTTGGAAATTAGTGTCAAAGATGTGATTCCTTTTCCCAAAGTCACCTTGACCCCTATAAAAACTACCCTTAAGAACCAAATCTGAGTCAAAATGTTTGCAAGAGGCAGATTTTATCAGACCACACAGCATCTTGTTTTACACTTCCCTGGGGAAATAGCTGCTTGTCTAATTAACTGCTTACTCTGGAGGCTAATTAGGAGTTTAAAGGTCAAAAAGATCTTCTCAAAGATCATTTTGTGTTCATCCTGTGTGTAACTAATTCAGCAGCTTTTTTTGTTCAAAAAGTATTTTTCAGTTTCACCTGCCCTGGAATATTGTAAGACATTTCACTGTAGAAGGAAAGATGGCATGTACACAAACAGGGAGGAGCCAGTATGGGGAAAGTATTCTAAAAGTGATCAAAACAAATACATACTGGAAACTTAGAGGATGAAGTGGTTACTCTCTATAATTCCTTAATAAAAGTGCAAAAGGTAATAATTATGAAACTTCATTTGGGAATTAGGGTTTTATGAGCCAGTTTGGGAATGTGATCATTGTGTATGCAGAATAAACATATTAGTGCGTCCAAATCACTGATGTATAAATAAACTTGGGTCCCCATTCCTCATAAATTGGGGACTGCTTGTGTTTCTGCTGCTTTTTGGCCTGTTTTATGTTTTGCTTTGGAAAGTGTTAAAAGTGGGGTCAATAAATGAGAGAATTTCGCACTATGAAGGAGGCAAAGAGACTTCTGATAAACGAATCGCTTTATTTTGTGGCAATAACGTTGTAGGATATTAAACATTCAGGAATTCATGTATTGGAGGTGCTGTATATGTGCTTCTTGCTGGGGAGTGGACCCAGCTAAAATTCACCACCTATATTCCTGCCTGTGGTTTTTTTCCATCCTTTTCTCTTAATGTGTTAATGAATGTAGATTCTGATTCAGGGTGGCTATTTATCTTGGATTTCATTTATTTCTCAGTGTCTTCTTATTATGGGGAACATCATTGGAAAGATATCATACTTTCATAGATGACTAATCTGTGATTAAGATAGATCACCCATTGCTTCATAAGTAACATCTGGCATCAAAGATAATTCCATTGACTTGAAATCTCATAAAATGTAACATCATTAGATTGAAGAAAAGACTGTCATTCTTTCTGGTTATAATGAACAGTTCCTACCAGAAAGTCACAGAAAGGTGCTTTCTAATTTTCCCTAAAGACCTATACAGTGGCAAACACATTTTCTGGAGCTGTCCTAGAAGTTTGCTTCCCCATGACAGAAGATCCTTGAACAATTAGGGAAAAGGTATAATTCTGAGGCACAGATCATGCTTTAGATCATGCTTCTAATTTGCTAACACTTGTTTTGCTCATCTATAACCATAGATTCTAACAGAAGAGACAATTGATTTCTAATGAAAAATGTTTCCGTAGCCAATATGGCCCATAAACATTATCACTTTCCCTTCAGATAATAAATTTAACTGAAAAAAATCGTATACAGAATTACATCATTGATAGCATTTGAATTAATGAGGAAGCTTTACTGTTTTCTGGGAATAAATCAAGAATTCATTGTTTTTTTTATTTTCTTCCACTCTGTAATGATGTCAAGTCAATGCTGGGAACTCTCCTGAGTTCGTATTAGGTAATTGCAGTTTTAACAAAAAAAAAAAAAAAAAAAAGGTTAAGTTTTACATTAATTAAAAACAACAATAATAGGTTTCTAAATTATTATAGAGTTACAATAGAATAAAAATCAGGAGTATTTTCTTTAAAGAAACTTTTCTTTGATCCAGAGTTTTAATTCATAAATTAGATGCTTTCAATAGCTTAATTTATTCTAATACTGATTGCTTTATTGTGTTGGAAAAGTTTTGCTCATACTGTCTTTCCTATGGCAGAATGAAAAAAAATTCTCATACTTTATGAAAATAATATCATTTTAGAGAAATTAAAAATATTTAAGATGAAAAGGCTGGTATGAGTTGATTAACATGCTTTCCTTATTTAAAGTATGTAAGTTTATAAGAGTCTAGTAAGCTGAAAAATCTGTAAATTATATATAGTACTAATACACACATAACTTTTGAAAGCATTTTCTATCTTTATTTAACATATGTTTAACTATTGATTTATCCTTCTCTAAGGAACAGGTGCAGTATCAGAAAGGAGGAGGCAGCTGAGTTCATGGTACATGGAAAGCTGTTTCTGTGGACACTACTTTTAATTCTATTATCACCAAAAGTTTTCCATATTTTTAAATAAATAACTAACTTTGGAAAAGATATCATTCATATTAATGTGTCTTTTCCTTTACCAAAGAATTTAGCTTCCTCTACATTTTGGTTACTCTGTCTGTAGAAGAAAACTGAAACCAAAACCAAAATCAAGACCGAAACTAAAGAAACCCAAAACAACAGCAAAAAACAAGTCACGCTCCATCATACTCAAATGATTATACCAATGACAACTCCATGAGATTCTCTCTGACCAGTATTAAATGATTCTCTTGAACTTTTTATTTTTGTGAATAATTTAAAATACCAAAGAATTTATAGAATATATAGTTTGACTTTAAAAACCTAGTGGTAGTCCTCAAAGGGAAAGGAATTAACATTTTTAAAGTATTGACTGCCTGGAAATAGCCAGTTGCTCTACACACATGAATTTTTTTGATCTTTTCCATAATTTCATGATACATTTTTCTTGTCAGGACATTGGGGCTCAGAGAAGTTAAACAAGGTGTTCGAGCTTACACAACTATTTCATGCTGGAAATATATTTCAAATATGTGAATATATAACTTAAAAGACCATGCTCTTCACATTGTATCACTTCAGAGACAAACTGTTCAGTTATCAATCTTGGAGGAGTCTACTTCTTTGTCAATAAATACATCAGCTGTCAACAAGAGTCAAACCTGAGACTAGCCTTCAGTTGAGTAGGTTTTCTATGTAAGGAAAAACTTTCTGAAGTTAAAATATTTCTGTTAAGTAGGGGAAGTGAGTCCATTTAAGAGTAAGAAGAGCGGTGCCAACAACCTGTTAGGTCAGAAACTGAAGGGTCTGCTCTTTTACTCTTCTTGCAAATTAACAAGTTAGTCTGCTACAGTTTACACATACACACACACACAAACACACACACACACACGAGCAAAAGTTCTCTGGGTCAGAGAAATCTTTTTTTTTTTTTCTTATAGCAAAAAGTAGCAGCCACAGCAATAACTTGCGCTAGCTTCTCATGTCCTAATTCCCACAGGGCAAGATGATAAGGCGCAGAGAGTTCTCTGCATGTGCAGTGGGTTGCACCACATGAGAAGAACCTCAAACTAAGGAGACTTCGAGCTTTCACAGGGGCAGTTGCTGATGTCCCTATTCTCCATCCTGGAGAGAGGTTACTTCTTAACCTGGAATGTAAAAAAAAAAAATCTCTTCCAGGGTAGCAAAGGAAGGCATGTAAATCTACAGCTCTGGAATATAAGCAAGTATCTCCAGGAAGGAAAGAAAAGTCCTTTATTTTTACTCTCCTGGAATGTCCCTAAATCTCTCTGGCAGAATACACCATCTCTAGCTTCCATATTCAAGCATGCCCTCTATTCAAAGATTTAGAATATGCAGTAATTCCAGAAGTTTATGGGAAATTGTCTCCAACAAAGCCTTGGAACCAGTATTCCTCTTGTTTTGCCAGACCATGTCTATAACCTCTAGTTTGAACTCTAGCTTATTTATTGGATGACCTGTTGTTTATTTTTATTTTTTCCATTTCTATATTTTGGTGAGTTTCTTAGCCCTAAAAAAACCAGAACATGAAACAACAGCTTAAGTGCAAGTTGTGTATTTGAAAGTATGTTAGGCAGCAGAGATGAGACCCAGGGAGTGAAACAGGAAGTGGGGTGGAGGGGGGACGGAGGCAATATAAGCTTAGACTCTGAAGTGCTTTCTTGCAGCCTTTTCAGAGGGTGTGCCATGAGAATGGTGGACGTTCTGTCTCTCTGTGGCTCGTGGTGATGTGGTGCCTAAGTAGGACACTGTATCACATCACATGGGTTGACCTCTCCACCTGCCTCCTTTCCTTCTTTTCCCTACCCTTGCCTCCCCTGCTTGCTTCCACGGCCCCGCATAAAGCATTTTCCCCTTAATCTTTGCTACAGGCTCTGCCCTCTAGAGGACTTAGGCCGAAACAAAGTGCTTTGTGATTTAAGAAATACTTTCACAGACATTATCATATGCACATCATTTTAAAATTAAGATTTTTTTTTTAATCAAAGTGATGTTGTGAACATAAACTATTATCTTGTTTTAAAGTGCTTATGTGTTGGGGCGCCTGGGTGGCTCAGTTGGTTAAGCGACTGCCTTCGGCTCAGGTCATGATCCTGGAGTCTCGGGATCGAGTCCCGCATCAGGCTCCCTGCTCGGCAGGGAGTCTGCTTCTCCCTCTGACCCTCCTCCCTCTCATGCTCTCTGTCTCTCATTCTCTCTGTCTCAAATAAATAAATAAAAAAAAAATCTTAAAGTGCTTATGTGGAAAAATCACAATCTCCTGCAATATGGTCTCTCCAGCTTTGTAAATTCAGTCCCCAGAGGTAGTATTTTTCAAACTCTTAAGCAACGACTTTTATTATTTACTTTAATAACTCTTTAATATGTGTATTCGGTTTTAGAAAATACCAACTTTAGGGGCACTTGGCACTTGGATGGCTCAGTTTGTTAAGTGTCCAACTCTTGATTTCGCCTCAAGTCAGGATCTCAGGGTTGTGAGATCCAGGCCCGCATCTGGCTGTCCTCAGGGTGGAGTCTGCTTGAGAGTCTCTCTCTCTCCCTCTCCCTCAACTCTCACTCACACACTCTCTCTCTTTCTGTAAGTAAATAAATAAAATCTTAAAAAAAAAAGAGAACACCAGCTTTAGGCAGTATCTGCCTGCTACTTATTAAGATATTGAGGTGTCATCACTTTTAGAGTGATCGAGCTTATCACTTCTGGTCATCCCACTCACCCATTCATTTTTTCTTTAATAATTCTCTAATTTTTCCATTTACTGAGTTTTGTATATACCTATGATCAAAACTTTTTTTTTCCAAAATTTCCAATGCAGTCTAATAAATACCAATGATCATATTTCTAAACACTCCAACTTATTAATCTATCAGTTCCATTTCACTTTCTTGGAAAACCTTGTCTCCCAATCTCTACCCATCTGCTCCAATCTGGAAGAATTCCTTTCTAGAAGCAATGCACAAATGTCATCTTGTTGTTTGCTTTAATCTCTTTCCTCTGTTAGATATCCCATTTCTTGATTCTTATTTCATCCTATTTCTTGGCTTATTCCTTCATTTGGTTGGAAACATTCTTTAGCTTTCTGGAAAGGAAGTTAACATTTTGAGGCTTTCTGAATTAGGCCACATCTTAGGGCTTATCTAGGCTTAAGACTGGAGAGAAAGATTACTTGGATTTGGCTCAAATTACTTTTACTTTGATTTATACTAAACCAGTAAACAATATTGTAAAAATAGGTGAGGTATAAATGAGTTTGTAGACCAAATTGTGCTCAAAATTCTGTGGTCACTATACCCTGCACATAGTGGACAAACATCAAGATCATAAATACTATGAACTGGATGCTTGCTGCTTTTTATTTCATTTGCTTGGTAGGAAGGACTATATCAGCATTCAAGGTCTGCTTAATGCTTTCTTGTTTTATTTTATTACTAGGGCATTTGGCCACAGTTAAACGCTATTTGTTTATGTGAAAATGTTTTTATTTTCCCTGTATGCTTGGCTGATAAGTTTAGCTGGATGGAATATTCTGGATTGAAAATTATTTTTCCTCTCAATTTTGGATGCTTGGTCTCACTGTCTTTTAGCATCCAATATTGCTTTTAAGTAATCTGGTGCCATGCTTACTTTTCTAAATTTCATTGTCATTTTTTCCCTTTCCCTTCTCTATCTTCTCTATAACCCATTGAATTACATCACTTGTGAACCTTCTCCAACTCCTCAGCCACCTCCACTACATTGATAGCAGTTGCAAGGGTAGAAGGGAAGGGAACTTTTTGTTAAGGTAGATACTGATTATTGTTCTTGGCTCCCTTCAGGCACTATTCATTGTTCAATAAAGTGTCTCTAGTTCTCTGTTTCTCCCACTGTTTCATATCACCAGGACTGTAAATTTCAAGGTGGGTCTATATTCCAATTGATTAAAAGAACATATCTTATTTGTTTGATAACGAAGTCCAGAGATGACGAAAGTGAAGGGTTTAGGAATGATGAAGGTGGGTTATAAATGGGCTGATAGTGAGCACTGAGCCTGTGTAAAACAAAACTAATGCCAAGTAAAAATGAGAATTGTGGTTAAAAAACTGAATACAAATTTATAAACCTTGAAAATGTGGACAAAATAAATGAAAATCAGTAGATTGTGGGAAGGAAGTTTAGGAATTCCCATCTACCTACTTTCTGTACTAGGGAATGATAAATGGATAGTGTCTCAGTCTAATAACTAAAGAAAAAATAGCTTGAGTATATTTCTTAAAATTACAAAGGTAATCTCCCAGAACTGATTTAAAGTAAGTAGCAGTTGTCGTTGTAAGAATTCAAATTTGACATTCTCATGGGACAAGAAAGATATCAAATTATTAGTGTTTATCTCATTTTTTGAGGAAGAAGTATTTCTTATTGTATCTGCTACTATAACTTCTTTGAATAATAAATCCAGGTTGATGAGAAACATTGCAGTTGAGCAGGTAGTTACGAAGTTGCTAAGTATCATTTACTATAGGTTTGATATAAATAGAAGAATATGAATTTCATGAAATTTTACCATGTATTAATTTTCTTTATTAATACATATAAGAGACCATTTTAATTGCTTTTAAATTATTCTAAGTTTTTTTAAAATTGGTATTTTCTGGAATAAAACTTTATGCTGTGATTAGGCTACAAGGTAATTTAACTCCTTGTGGTGTACATTGGCAAGCAAAGGGGAAAGTGAAATAGTTCAACCTCTTCAGCTGAAAAAATAAAATACAAATCATAACCTGAATGAAAGCAAACTTTCATTCTTTCCTAGTTTTCCCACCAGCCACTCAGAGGCCTTATTAACTGCAATTCATTCTGGCTATAAATACAGGCCTATCTATGTTCTGTAAAACAATAGGGTAGAATTCATAAGATTTCTCAGAGATAAGGTTAAATGACTTCTCTACGTCCCCTCAGGTAGTTAATAACAGATCAAGAATTAGAATCCAGGTGTTTGACTGAGTTTCTTCGCACAATAGTATACTGTCTTAGAAAGCTGTGATTCTTAACTTTTGATGTACAATATTCACTAGGGAATCACTTGACAGTCTCGCAGATCTGGGTGAGACTCAGGAATCTCTCATAAGAAGTACCCCAGTTGTTGTAGCCCACACATATGGATATACATTATTTTAAAGTTGCTTCTTTAAAAGCAGTCCAGGGGCACCTGGGTGGTGCAGTCAGTTAAGCGTCTGCCTTTGGCTCAGGTCATGATCCCGGGATCCTGGGATCGAGCCCCACGTTGGGCTCCCTTCTCAGCGGGGAGCCTGCTTCTCCCTCTCCTCCCCACTCATGCTTGCTCTTCTCGCTCGTGCTCTCTGTCACTATCTTTGTCTCTCTCTCAAATAAATAAATAAAATCTTAAAAAATAAATAAAAAATAAATAAAAAATATAAAATAAAATCTTAAAAAAATAAATAAAAAATAAAAGCAGTCCAGTGGTCACCTGTCTTTACAGACTCCTTATGTCAAGTTGCATTCAGTGGAGTAATGTTTGTTCCAGTCCTGACAGAAAGAAGTCAGATGACATCTGACCTTGTTGAGCCTTATTGTGCAGTTTTCAAAAGCTGGTTATCATCAAAATAAGTATACAAAGTGATTATTTTACATCATGGTTACCTTGGGTTGACCTCTTTTCAACCTGTGCAGATCATTAGCAGTCATCATTAAAATTTCAGTCCTAGAAACCAATCTTGGATTTCTCTCTTAAAGACAGTAAAAGTGTGTAGGCAAATGGAATTTCTGTATATCCCATCTGCAGCATTATTTCATGTTTTTCTTCATCTGCACTATAAAACTTTATGAACCTGGGCTGTCATACAACAATGTAGTGCACAGTCCATTGGTGTTGCTGAAATCAGTCTTCTAAGACGCCTGTCTGGACGTGATTTTGCAGGTAATAGGCTGTTTCAGTTCTGCTTGAGCTTTCACTGCTGTCTCCACCCCAGAAACAGCTGTGTTTTACTGTTGTCATTTGGAATACATAAATAAAGGCGAGAACACCAGTATTCCTTTTAATTTTCTTTCCCAATAAATAATTAGGGTAAATGTAAAGAGTCTGTAGTTGCTTTGAATGAAAGATGCTATGAAAATGTAAAGTAGTTTAGCATATTTTCATAAGTTACAAATACATTTATAAGTAGAACATTCTCCATGATGGCTCCTACTCATATTACAAAAGTTCTCTGTCAAATTTTAGTAGGCTTTATTTTTGGCTATTATTTTTTTAATGAAACAGGCATATGTCTTATCAGTAACAAAATGGGAAATAAAACAATAAAATAGTTATTTAGCTGGGGAGAAGGTATAGAATTTTCTAATTCAGAGGTTGACAACTGTGACTTGTATGCTAAATCCAGTCCACTGCATGTTTTTGTAAAGAAAGTTTTATTGGAACATGTATACTATCATTAGTTTGTGTATTGTCTATGCGTATAAGCTGTAACAGTATGGTTGAGCAGTTGTAACAGATACCATACGGCCTAAAATATTTATTATTTGACCCTTTTTACAAACAATTTCTTGACTCATCATTCTAACCCAATGGTTTGCAGACTTCCCAGAATTCTTAGAGATCATTTGAAAAAATAGTCTAGACCCCATATTTAAGGATTTGAATTCAGTTGGTCTAGCGAGGGACTCAGAGCTTCCTATTTCATCTGAATATGTAGCAAGAATTGAGAAACACTTTCTGACTTCTGCAGTAAGTTTACATTCCTCACAGACTATATGACACTGTTCTCAGAGAGCAGGAGGTCAGTCAGACTCAGGTTTGTCACATAAGTCATGGCCTCAGATAAAAACAAATCCAAGATGACTTTCTTCTTGTTTGATTGATCAAATAAATGCTTCACAAGTGACCTGACATGACTTGAAATGATCCTGGAGAAGCTGAATGCCATGTAAAGTATATTCATCATGGTTCAGAGGAAGGAAAAATTACCTTGTATCGAGGTGTCAGGGAAGACATCAGAAATGTATGTTTTGAGGGCGCCTGGGTGGCTCTGTTGGTTAAAACGACTGCCTTCGGCTCAGGTCATGATCCTGGAGTCCTTGGATCGAGTCCCGCATCGGGCTCCCTGCTCAGCGGGGAGTCTGCTTCTCCCTCTGACCTTCCCCCCCTTCATGCTCTCTCTATCTCATTCTCTCTCTCAAATAAATAAATAAAATCTTTAAAAAAAAAAAAAAAGAAATGTATGTTTTGAACTGTGCAGAGATGCTTCAAATATGGGTAGAATCCAATGCTTCAGATAAGGTTACTGTAGAGATTTAAAATTATTTTTTCCTTCTCTGATCTTTGCCCTAAAATCCCAGAATCAGAGTTTATCCATCTTGGCTTGCCGTAGCCCAGTTCAGTTCAACAAAATGTATTGACCCAGGCGCTACTTAGTGTTGAGCATGCCACAATGAACAAGACAGGTATTACCTGGCTCTATTGGAAATTCTAAGTTGGGATCTTTTGAAAGATTGATATGGAGTAGGGTGGAGAGGGGGTGTTCAAGGGGAGAAGGATGAGAAGGATAAACAAAGCATTTGCAATAATCTTGGACTGATTATGACAGAGTAGTAATGGTAGACATGAATTTGAAGAGTAATTAGGATTACAATTTTAAGGGCCTTTTTAATGTCATGTTGAGGAGTCTGGACTTTCCACAAGACAATAGGAAATACTTCAAAGAGTTTTTGAACTGTAGAATGAAATGATCAGAGGGCAAAAATACTGTGCTGATAATGGGGAAAATAGAAGGAGCAAGTCTTGAGACAGGAAATCCTACTAAGTGTCTTTTGGGGCACAGAGGCTGGTCCTATGAAGCAGGGCAGTGACAACAGTGAAAGAGATAAACAGATGAGTTTCAAAGGTAATGTGGAGGTATGAAAGATACAGGACTTGGAGATTCATTAGATGTTGTTTGTAGAAAGGGTAAAGAAGGATTCTGGGAGGACAGAAGCTAAGGCTCCATCTTTGTTCAAGAAAAGGCATTTGTAGTGCTTGATATTGACTTACAGAATTTACTACTTCAGTTTTATATTTCTATCGCCTCCAGTTCTGCTACTAAAATATCTAACAACAACAACAGCAACAAAAAACAAAACCTCTGGCTTTACTGGGACCACCAATGCAAAGTCAATTTGCTTCATGACCCTTGAGGAGAGGGTTGATTTTGAGGATTTCATTTTGTAAATGGCTAGGGGCCACATTGAAATGAGCTGTAACACATTCACGACTATATTCATATTGCAAAATGTGAAAGGCAAAGATATTTGCATACCTCTGTCAGCTTTGGACAAGAAACCCTTTCACCTTAAAGATCCATTCATCCTTCCAAATGATCCCACTTAATGTATGACTCATATTCATTCAACTGCTGTACTTGGAACATTTAAAGGATCCATGGGCCATTTACTTCTTTTAGAGATTGTTAGCAATGCTATCTTGGGGATTTATGCTTCCTTTACCATGTTTCGTGAACTGTGAGGTAGGTCTTTACTATTCATTTATCCTCGTCCTGGAAAAGCCAGAGCAAGAGTAAGAGAAAAATAGCGAGGGAGGAAATGTTTGTATTTATTGTTTGTACATTGAGCACTGGCAAAACAGTATTCTGCATTCAAATGATAAATATTCAGCAAGGTATGTATCAGTAATAGAATAGCCCAGTGGAAAGAGTAAGTTTTATCTGCATTCATATTGATTCCAGGTTGGTCATACATCATCTTTATCGAGAGCAACTCATGGCTTGCTATGAAAGCAATGTGTTCTTGCATTCTCTTGCTAACTTTCTTCACTTTGATTCCATGCATTATAAAGTTTTCTCTTTCACTTTAATAGCCAAATATTAAATGCAAGTAGGTTTAAGGACTAAAACTGGGTAATTGATAAAATTAACTATCCTATTTTAAAAATGTGATTTCTTCTTTCATTTGCTGTTCTTTCCTACTAGACTATAAAACCCTCTGTAATATCATGAACTACTTCCTTTCCGTATGTTAATATCTTACCTAGTTTCCAATCATAGTAGATATTTGACCTGTATTTAAAACTTTCATTCAACTTCCTTTTCCACCCACTCTCACATTAAACTCTCTTAAAGACCTTTTTTTAGTTATCTTAAAATTGTGAGCCTTTTTTTTCTTTCTCTTTACAATGACACTTCTCTCACTTCCCAGTGTTTGAAGCTCTTGCAGAGTTAGCTTTGCTTTTTTTTTTTTTTTTTTTGGTATATTTTGATCTACTTGAGTTCTAAGTGTTGCTACCTTGAACCCACCTGTCCTTGGCATTTCCAAAGGCGGGAAGAATTCCATGATTTTTGTGCACACTTATAGATAGTAGGAATACTTCTGTTTATAGGAAACGTGAGCGAATTCTCTCATCAACATTTTTTTGTTATGTCCCTATAGGAAGATATAGAAAAGAAAATCGTTCCTATCCTAAGAAGCTTTTCTGGAAAAAAATCCAGGGAGTTTCTTATTCCGAGAATAATTAAATGGCAAACATGATGGTACTAACTATAGACATAGTAATAGGTATTCAGGAAGGAAAGAAATCTAGGGGTTGGATTTACTGGATGTTTAATATCAAATATAGAACTTGAATAAAATGGGAAATGAAGGATGAATAAAACTAGAATAGGCAGAGGAGTGGATACGGAAGAGGAAGTGAGATGGTGAGGAAAGACAGTAGCTACTTCAAATTGATAAAGTGGCCTTAAACAGTTATGCTAGCCTCAGGTTATAGCAGGAACCCTACCTAGTGAAATCATTCTTATGTGTTTCTCCCCATTTTGCCCATGGGTGTTTGCCTTTCTGGACCTGAGTATGGGTTTGACTCTCACGTCTGTGTATCTGATCTTGATTTGATAAACTAGAACTGTAGTTCCCTTGTTTCTGATTTTAATTTTTATTTGCCTTGCTTGCTTCATCCAAGATCCCAAACTTAGTGCTAAACTAGACCCAGTTTTTGTCTTGTTTCTCTCCTTGATTCAATTTGCTGCTTTTGATTGGTTTATGAACCTGTACCATGCTCTGTTCTTTAATGGTGTAACAGAAGACACAAGATGAAAACTATAATTTCTTTTGAGCTACTAAAGATCTTTCACACTTGACTATTTTCTCAGATATACATGGCCACTCTCTGATCTGCTTTTAGTCCTGTTTATATGTAAAAGTAAGATAATAGGAAACCACTTATAATATGTTTCAAGGCTTCCAGAACCTTTAGTTATCACAGGACAGCAAAAATAGAATCCTCTTGCACATGGCAACTTTAATATTTTGTCAGTCAGTTCATAAATATGTGTCATGCATGGTTCCAGGTTCTGGTCATATAGAAATAAATATGCTCCCTCATGGAGCTTGCATGTTAGTGTCAGGAAGAAGAAAATACACATATAAAAATAATTGAATAATTTAATTTCATATGCTTATAGAGTTTGGACAGGTAGGGAGAGGGTGCTACTTTAGCTAAGCTGTTCAGTAAAAGTAATGTTGAAGATGAGATGTAGCATTTAAGTTGAGACAGGACAGACAAAAAGTGCAATAAATGAGAAGATTCTTAAGTGGGAGTGAGCTTGATGTACTCATGGGACAGAAATAAGGCTAGCACACTTCAAATATAGTAGGGATGAAGATAAAACTAAAAGATGCAGAAGTTCATATTTTAGATTTCTACACAAGTAGGTATTTTACCAAGACACCATATTTGGTTCAGTTTTTATAACACGTTTTGATGTGTTATGGCATTCCTACTTAATTTTTTGCTTACCTTTATGAGTTAACTAAAGGTCAGATATTCTGAAAGGCTAAATTAGTTCCTAATCCTGTGGCAGGATTTTAACTTGCAATAAATTCATAACTTATCAAAAATCAAAGTAATTTTTTCTTCCTTTTTAATATTTAAAATTTGATAAAACTTCTCTTCTTTATTACATTTTCCAGCAGGCTTAAAGTTTATGATGTTATATGTAGGTAATGCTGAATGAAGGAAATGCTAATAAAATTTAACCAAGGGTTCATTTTATGTGAATACAAAATTGATGTGAGTTTGGCTTCTTCTTTCAGCATGGGTTGATGAATTTTGTAGCTTTTATATGTGAGTTTGAATCCTAGAAATTTTCCTTATTGGCTCTGTCAACTTAGACAAGTTAATAAATCTCTGGGTCTTCGTTTCCCCCATCTGTACAGTGGAAGATCACGGAGTGGGGGGGGCAAGCCTCTTTCTAAGGTAATGATTAAATTATAGGTTTTGGGTCCCATTCCTACTCTTTTATAGTGGTTTAGCCAGCTCACCTTTAGAAGAAGGAGCTTAATAGGAACTTTCTTCCAGGGCACCTAAAGGATTTTTTCTGCTCTGTGTTCTCATTTGCAAACAGCCTCCTCTGAAATGCTCTTTTTACTTTGACCCATTGACAGAAAATACTTGAGGCCTCGGTGTGGAATTCTCCACTGATTTTTCATTATCTTGCCTATTCTGTGTGTCAGAGTTTCCATTTAGCATCAATTTTTATTCTCCTGCAGATTCCATGATCTCGACGATGTAGAACCTGATCCATTTCTTAGGCGGGTCCTTGTCTGGATTACTCCCTGACTTTTTTCTCTTCAGACAGGGCTGCCGCTCAGGGATCTTTGCTCCTGTTGAGACTTCTACCCTGTTATTTTTTCAGTTACTTTTTTGCTTTTGGGTGTACTGAGCTGCATCCTTTTCTGCTCTCAGAATAACTAGGAAAGGCCATTGAAATCAAGAGGCAACTGGGGAAGATTCGATAGTCAGGATGTAGTTGCCAAATCATAAAATGACACCATTTTAAAGCACCTAGTTTAAATTCTCCTTACTAGGTCTACACTTTGAAATAAGTAATTTCAAATATGCTAAATTGTTTTTGGCCAAAGGTATTTTTTATTCTTTCTCTGTATTTCTTGTGTTCAAAGCAAACAAAGAAATTGTGGGAAGTGTTTTGATCCACATCAACATCATCAAAGTATTTATTAAACACTCGATCTTGAATGGTGTCTTGGTTGTTTCAACAAGTTAAATGTAAGGTCTCTCAGCCTTTTCAACATTTATAACTGAAGTAAATAAAAGGCATGCCATCTTGGGATGTTCCTGGCAGCGTCCTCTTGTTTCTTCTACTCTTGCCTTACCTTTCTTTTTCTTCTCATTCATTCTAAGTACTATAGGTGGGCGATGTGATATTTAAACCAATAGGTATAATAAAACATAGCAAGTGCTCTGGTGAAGGCATATGTAAAGGACTGTGGGAATTTAGGGAATGGAACGATCATGCTTTCTTTACCCAGAGTTCAGGGAGAAGCTGCACATCAAATTGAGTCTTAAAGTATATGTGTAGGGACTTGCCAGGTGGACAGGGGAGTTGGGGATTCTAAGAGGTAATGGTGGATGATGACAGTATTCGTGAAGTTTCTCCAGAGAAGCAGAACCAGTAAGTTATTCATTCATGCACTCACTCACTCATTCATTCATTATGAGAAATTGGCTCATGTGATTAGGAAAACTGAGAAGTTTCACAATCCCTGGTCTACAAGTCAGAGAAAAAGCCAGGAAAGCCAGAGGTATAATTTTAGTGCAAGTCTGAAAACCTGAGAACCAGGGAAACCAGTGGTATAAATTCCAGTCCAAAGGCAGGAAAAAGATTGATGTTCTGGCTCAAGCAGGCAAGCAAGGAGCATTAGGGGTTCTTCCTTCCCCAGCCTTTTGTTCTAATCAGGCCCTTAATAATTCATTAAGGATGACCATCTACTGATTCAAATGCTAGTCTTATCTGGAAATGCATCCCTATAGACACTCTAAGAAATAATGTTTAATTTGAATACCCCTAGGGTAGTCAGGTTGATACACAAAATTTACCATCAAATGAGCAAAGGTCTAAGAAATATGCACTTGAAAAAGTCAGTGGTTCATTGTGATGAAACAACTTTGCAAATTTAGTTTTCCAAGGACGCCTGGGTGGCTCAGTTGGTTAAGCGTTTGCCTTTGGCTCAGGTCATGATCCCAGGGTCCTGGGATGGAGTGCCACATCGGGCTCCTGCTCAGTGAGCCTGCTTCTCCCTCTGCCTGCCGTTCCCCCTACTTGTGCTCTCTCTCTCTGTCTCAAATAAATAAAATCTTTAAAAAAAATTTAATCTTCCAAATGTGTTAGAAATACCTGTGATCTTTC
Source organism: Leptonychotes weddellii (assembly GCF_054177405.1). Classification (NCBI taxonomy): domain Eukaryota; kingdom Metazoa; phylum Chordata; class Mammalia; order Carnivora; family Phocidae; genus Leptonychotes; species Leptonychotes weddellii. The sequence continues at coordinate 154,729,928 of NC_138369.1, read as the reverse complement.
TGAAAATTCTCCATAATCTGAAAATCTCTCAGGGAGTTTAGTGAGTCTCTCATTCTGTGTGTGACCTGACTTGTACCTTAGTTTCACCTTCTTCATTCAGCTTCATAGAGCTAAAGGAGATCAGAAGTTGTGTATGAATGTTCTAAAGTATTTTTAAACTATCCAGGATGATTGCAAATTGGATGAGAAATCCTCTCTGATCTTTGGCTAGATGGTAACCTCATGTGGAAATGTGTAAACTGAGTTTCTTACATTCCTTGACACAACTAGTTTCCTCCCAGAAAAGGAAAAGGCATATAATTTAAGAGCTCAAAGTAGACTGAAGAGTCATCCTTTTTATTACTTATCAACACATAACCTTCCAGTCACCTGAAGTGCTTGTGAAACATTTCAATTATTCCTGAGGCTCAGCCCCCTAAAAATTCACAAAAATTATCTGACATCTTCTAGCTCTCCATTTAGAGATGGAGTTCTGTAGTTCTAATAAGTGAAGTGCTTCTCTGATGTTCCCAGATGGAATGAATGGTAGAGCTGAACCTGACGGAAAATTCTTGTATTTATTATTATTGAAATTTCCTTAATGGTTGATGAAAATTAAGAATAAGACTCTTGTGACTCTTAACTGTCGCCAAAGAATATGAGTAAGCCAGAAAGTTACACTCCACTAGAGTGTCACCATGGACAATTCATCCTTCATACTGTCATGAGTGCTCTGGAAGGCAGTTAGGTTTGATGTCTGCATGTTCTCACTCCTCTGTCATGTGAGACTCCCCTATTCAGTGGGACCAGATCAGTTCCTAGATCTGTGCCTGATGGAATTTCTGTTTATGACTCCTCCATAGGTTATGCAGCCTCTAAAGACCAAGTCTTCCATCTCTACTGTAATCTAAAATAAAATAGGGTATGTACAGATATAAATCAGAGATTTAAACTACTACATTTCTTCCAGAATTGTGCCCATAAATGGTTCTCCATCAAGCCCTCTGGGTCTTTCTATTGGTCCTTCTTCCTCTGTTTGTTAACACATCCGTTTTCTCCATCTATTGCTCTTTATTATCTGTCCATCCATTCTTCCATCTAGCCATCAAATGTTTTTTTTTCCTTCATCCAGCTACACAAGCATCTTCTCCTGTCACTTTCAAATATTTAATCATGTTCTACACTAAACAAAATTTTGGAATACGGAAAAGGGTAAGACATAGTTGCTATTGACAAAAAAAAGCGCAAAGACTTAATTTTCTATTTATATTAAGGTAATCACTATGTGTTCCCAATGTAAAAGTCTGTGTGTTGGGGGAAAAAAAAAAGACTTTCACTTTATAAATTATTTTATTATTTTTTTTAAGTTTTCAAATGACAGATGACCATTGGAAAAAATTCAAAGATATATAAAAATATAGAGAGGTGTATACCAAATGTCAATTATCTATAATCCTACTATTTTGACATAAGCACCATTGTGTTTTTACTATGATTCCCTAAACTATTTTTTCCCTATGTATATATCAGGAGCTCAGAGTATGTTTTGGAGACCTCCTATAAGAAGTTGGGAGGTG
>NC_138369.1:154616838-154728272 GCF_054177405.1 Leptonychotes weddellii | reverse complement strand
AAAAACAAACTGAGGGTTCTAGAGGGGAGGGGGGTGGGAGGATGGGTTGGACTGGTGGTGGGTATTGAGGAGGGCACGTTCTGCATGGAGCACTGGGTGTTATGCACGAACAATGAATCATGGAACACTTCATCTAGAACTAATGATGTAATGTATGGGGATTAACATAAGAATAAAAAAAAAAAAGAAAAAAAAAAAAAAGAAGTTGGGAGGTGGGGCACCTGGGTGTCTCAGTCCTTAAGCGTCTGCCTTGCCTTCGGCTCAGGTTGTGATCCCGGGGTCCAGGGATCGAGCCCCGCGTTGGGCTCCCTGATCAGTGGGAAGCCTGCTTCTCCCTCTCCCACTCCCCCTGCTTGTGTTCCCTCTCTTGCTGTCTCTCTCTCTATGTCAAATAAATAAATAAAATATTAAAAAAAAAAGAAGTTATGAGGTGATTGCTAGGTTTGTGGGGGTGATTGTTAAAGTACAGATTCCTGGGTGGCTCATTCCTCGGGCTGTTGCGTTCGTGTCTCTGGGGTGATTGTTGTGCATCTTGAAGTCAAAGAACCACTAATACACAAATATCCTGATGTTTTGATTGTATTACTTCATCCATATTTACTTTTTTTTCTGTCCCAATATGGTCTCTTTCTAAAGTCTCAGCTAATAGTCTACCTGCAGGGAAATGGCTTCAAATGTTTTCACTCATTATATTCGGTTTATATTTGGTTTTTAATCAAAGTGTAACAGAAAGTTCAATAAAAATAGCACTTTACCATAGCTAATGCTTGCCCGAATCCCTAGAAAACATTTTAAAGACCACAGATCCTCTCCTAGACTTCCGTATCCTGCTGTAAAAATCACAGCTGCCTCTGCCCAGTAACAGCCTGGAACAGCGAGAGCATTGTCAGACCGCCTCCGTCCTTTCTTCACGGAGATTCACCAGAGTGGCTCCATGGTCCCAGAGTGTTCTCTCAGCATGTTGTAGTCCAACCTGGACACAGATGAGATGAGGCAAATGACAGATGATAACTGTCAACAGGCTTCAGAGGCAATGCCATATTTGAGAAAAATAGTTGTTGATTGTCATTTGAAAATTTCTTCAGTTCATACCAACGACTCAACTTCCTGGAAATCACTCCCATCAAAGAAAGGCAGACCATACTATGCTGTGTCTGATACAGCATCTTGTGGAAGTGTGGGGGAAGGGTAAAATCAGCTGGCTGCTTCCTCTATTTGATGACAAAAAGATCATTCACTTTTTGTTGTTGTTTTGACTGAAAAGGCAGGACCAAGTTTTTACTTGGGTGCCATTCATACACAGTTTGCTTTCTGTCTTTATGTGCTAGTATTTCTGTCTTCATGTATCATTTTCACAGTATTCAAAGAACTTTTTTTCTGGATCTGGGTAATGAAACAACAAACTTTAAGAAAAGGAATGGATTGTTTGTACCCAAGTAAATTGATATAGAAATTTTTGTAGCAATTTGTTGACTTTATGCCAAACTCTGAGCTGAAAGCTTCATAGAATTTTTTTCAGTTAAAATGTTAAGACCGTGTCTCATCTCTTGATTAAATTGTTTACTTATGTTTATCTACTCATTAATGTCTTTCTCCATCATTAGAATATAAGCATTGCCCCTCCAGTACCTAGTATGTTTGGCACGTCATAGGTACAGGAATGTATCCTCGACTCAATCTTCTAGGCATCATGGGGAAGAATTAGTCCAGGAGCATTGGTTCTGTGTTCCTCCTGAAGGCAACTCCCAGTGTTCTACTTACTTTTTTTGAAAGTCTTACATTTCATTTCAAATAAAATCTGTTGTTAAAAGCATAACATTTAAGGCCCTCTAGGGATCAAGCTCTAAAGTTCTTACCTGCTCTTATCTCTCATATTTTCGTATATGTATTTTCCCATGTCTAGGCCTTGGCATTTTCATTCCCTTAACTTAAATGCTTCTCATTGCTCTTGAAATCCTACTTAGAGTGTATGCCTAGAGTTGGTTTAAAAGTCCTTCCCTGATTCCCTGGATGGAAGGAGCTTTCTAGCCCTTGAAATATCAACAGCTTTTATAACTGTATCAGGACACATCACATGATGTCTTCCATCATTTTATTGCTGAATGGTCTTCCTGTGTGTGTATTTTCTCTGACACTAGGTGATTACCTTGAGACAAATAACCACATCCCTCCACTCAGCCAACTACGAAATAAGTGCTCAGTATTTATTTATTGAACAAATAACTGGACATTTGGAAAAACGAAGCCTGGAATAGAGACTTTATTGTATTCACCCTGGGACACAGGGGGAACACAGTATTTTCCAGAATAAGATATCAACTCTCAACAATGCAGTATTGTCTTCTCTTACTCATTTTATGCTATGATTCCTTGTGTATTCCTGGTAGTTTAGGAGATCGGTATTCTGTATACTTAATTGGCATGCACATTATTCTGAAAGATTGAATGCCTTGAATAAGGTAAGTAACATAGACCAAAATAACTGTTTATTTCCAGTAATTAAATTATTTTATAAATCTTTAATATTGCCTTATGCAGGTTTATTCAGTATTTCTAAAGTCAATTGACTATGGTCATCAAAACTGTTAGCTCTTAAAATTCATCTTTCCCATCATAGAGTACAAACCAGTTTAGAAATTGTAAAACTTCTATGGTGGGAAAGATATTTTCTGAACTTAGAGTATATATTGAATGGTTATGAATATAGACTGAATATATGTACTAGAAAAATTTATGAAGCAGTTTATGTGATTTTGATGTGTATCATCTAAATCTTCTCTGAATTATAGGTGACTTGTGAGAGCATTTTCAGTAAATAGAATAACCTATGGTTGGTTCTGAACATAAAGTGAAAGCATGTTTTGATAACTGCATGGGTAATTGGGCCAAAGTGGGCTATTAAAGAATAAGCTAGGAAAGTTTATTATTCCATTTCAATATTTTGAGATTGTTGTAATGAATAACAACAGTACTTGCCTGTGGATTATCTGTGATCACAGCTGAAGACAGAATTTGAGATTCAGTGGATGGCCCCGTCTGATTCAGACAGTGTTTCCCCATTAAAAATTATATTTTCAAAGAGATTTTTATTACGCAATTTCCTTGACAAGTGACATGTCTTTAAGGAAATGGAAATGAATAATACAATGGATTTGACTTCTAGATGTCTATAATACAGATTAAACTATTACAAAGAGACTAATTATTTCTTTAGAAGATACTCTAGGTTCACAATTTTTACCAATGGCTCTACTTTGCTTTGCTTTTCTATTTCATTCGCTGCTATGTAGGGACATCACTTTAAAAGTGACACATCTATATTTCAAGCTTATAAAAAACATCACATTTCTGGGGTGCCTGGGTGGCTCAGTCAGTTAAGCGTCCAACTCTTGGTTTTCGGCTCAGGTCATGATCTCCAGGTGGTGAGATCCAGCCTGGTATCATGCTCCCTGCTCAGCACAGAGTCTGCTTAAGATTCTTTCTCCCTCTCCCTCTGCCCCTCCTCCTTCTCTAAAATAAATCTTTAAAAAAAAAGATTTATTTATTTATTTTAGAAAGAGAGCACGCATGCAGGTTGGGGGGAGCGACAGAAGGAGGAGGAGAGGATCTCAAGCAACTCCCACACTGAGCACAGAGCCCAGGGTGGAGCTCGATCTCATGATCCTGAGATCACGACCTGAGCCGAAACCAAGAGTTGGATGCTTAACCACTGAGCCACCCAGGTGCCCCAATAAGTAAGTCTTAAAAAACAACACATTTCTCATAAATGCGCATTCTATATGTTTGACTTTTCCCCCCTCCAGTGTGCACCTCATCAGATGCAAATAATTAGGTACTAGAAGAAATGCTTATGAGGATATGAGTACTATTTGTTTCTTTCTTTATTTTTCTCCCTCCCTCCCTCTCTCCCTTCCTCCCTCCCTCCCTCCCTTCCTTCCTTCCTTCCTTCCTTCCTTAGTTCCATGACTGAAATGTCTGACATAGCAAGGCATTGTAGGTACATGTCCTGTAGGGAATCTGCACAGTCACAGTGAGGGATGGTGTTCAGATGTTGGCTGATTGACATTAATAAAGAGCATGATCCCTTTGGAATAAATCTCTTCCCAACCCCTGGATATGTCTCTCAGGAGTTCAGAACTTGCTTGATAGACAGTTGTCAGCTATGAACAGACATATACAAGTGAAAGCTCAGCAAAGAAGGAGGCAGTCTGTAATTCCAACTCAGAGGGTAGAGAAAAGAAGGGAGGGAGGATTATGTGAATTTCATAATATTTTCCACCAGGAGCAGGTGGATAGAAAATGTGGTTTCTGAAAAGATTCCCTGAAAAGATCTTTTCTACTCCTTGTCATTTAGATCTCTTACCTGTATGCTAAGCCTTTCAAAATATCATTGGTGATGAGTTCAATTATCCTGAAATATGTATCTCTCTGAGTTAAATTCAAATAGAGGAATGAATGACTGATAACTGACTTTCTACTGGGAGTGACTTTTGACCGCAGGGAGTGTAGACGAGACAGAAGAAACAAGGAGTGAGAGAGAGAGAACTGCACAGCACCGTAAAAAGGCAGAAAAGGAACTCTGGCGTGTGCAAAGACAGACACTGCCTTCTCAAATTTTCTCCGGGCCACAGAGCTCCATTTCCAGACATTATCATGAAATTGCCGCAGATGAATCAAAGAGACTGAGGGGATTGTGTGATTCAAGTGTTAGGAGGAACCTCTCAGAGGCTTGGGACATTTTGTTTATACACATCTTGGAATAGGCAGCAGAGTAGAGGAGAGAACGGTTGCAGAACAGCATAAGAAAATGGAAGAAAGGGGAACCTAGGTGGCTCAGATGGTTAGGCGCCTGCCTTCGGCTCAGGTCATGATCCCAGGCTCCTGGGATTGAGTCCTGCATCGGGTTCCCTGCTCCTTGGGGAGCCTGCTTCTCCCTCTGCCTCTGCCTCCACCCCCTCGTCTCTCATGAATAAATAAAGTCTTAAAAAAAATGAAAATGGAAGAAAGAAAGATGGAAATGGTGTGGGGAAATCAAGCAGATTTCCTAATGGAGATTTAGGGATTTTTGAGAATGAGTCACCATCAATTTGGGGGAAATGTGGTGTATGCACTTATTAGGATTAAGTGGCAACAAATTAGCACTTAAAACTCATGGCTCCTGCTTTGGGATTTGAAGACTTCCTGACTCTCCCTGTTTTATTTTTTCCCCCCATTGACTGTAAGTGAAATATATACCATAATGGCAGGAAAATGATATGATATGATCATATCATATATATATATATATATATATATATATATATGATAATGACAGGACTTCAGTTTACATCTGGAGACAGTTCTCGAGTTAGCCAGATTCTTCATGAAAGTCAAATAAGCAGCTGGTTAAATTCTTTCTGTCACAACTATTTGTGTCCTTTTTAAGAACCTATTTCAGAATTTCTTTCACGTATTTCCTGTGCACATTTTTTACAATGTGCAAAATTATTTTATTCCTAGTCACTAATTTATTTTTTTCTGATAATGTGTAACTTACAAATTATGACATCAATTACTGTACAGTTTACTTGATGAATTCTGAAAATTGATGATAAAATACACAAAAACCAAAAAAAAAAAAAGCTTCCTACTTACAGCAGCAAATAGAGAACAGCACTGATTGACGTCAGAATGGTTGGCTTTGATTGTGTCTGATTGACCTCATATCAATTGGTGGCAGATATTAATAGGAGAATATTTTATGGGAACCATTCTTACAGCTAAGTGACATTACAGGTTTTATATTTTATATAGTTCATTATGGAAATTAATACCTGACAATGTCCGCATCGACAAATTCTGCAAAGGGGTGAATAATGACTCTTCCTAACAATGGCTGATGATGGAGGCTCCTTTTTCAGTTAGCCTATAGTCTGGTTTATGGAGCTTGCTAGGCATGTATGTGGACATTATTTGTCTCTCTCTAACAAGTATTAGACTTTTGTAGGAATATCAACTCTAATGTGTGATTCTCCATTTAGTATTTGTAATAAACTTATTCATTAAAATTCTTTCTTATTTTACTGCTTACAAGCAGACAAGCTGAGGTAGTTAAAAATTTCCCATTAAGTGTATCATAGCCTCCATACAGATTCCCTGTGAAATGATACCAATTGAAGTGCAACCCCCAATCAGTGACCCTGGCCTTTGGGCAGGGTCTTGGCATTGAAAGAAGTGTACCTAAGTCAGTGTCTCAGGTAAGGAAGAGTTAACTGCTTGCTTTGTCAGCCTGATGGGTTGGTAACCAGTGGGAGTGCCTGTAGGGTTGCATTTGGACAGTCTTCCAGGCAGTGTTCCTTACTGTTCTCTAAATGTACCATGTTCATTACTGTGGGTAATGATTAGAAAATGAGTATGGAGAGCAGGGAGCATCTACAGATCTTGGGAGACTCCCATTAAAGTTCCTCCTCTACTGTTAACTTTCTGATCGTTCCAACCCCTGATCTTCCATACTCTGAATGCCTTGAACACTTATTATCACATCCTCTCATTATGGCTTTTAATCATAGGCTGTCTCTATCATCTTCTAAGTGTTTCTGGTGTCCCGCGTTACATTGTTCACTCTGAGCAGGAGAGATCAACACTTTAACTTCTGTCTCCTCTGTGGGGTTAACCAGAATTCCATTCCATTACTTCATTAAATTCTAGCCCTGTTTAATAAATGAGTTGTAACCACTATTAAAGATTTAAACAGTTTAAAACTAATGTTTTGTTTTAATGAGCAAAATGGTAAAATGGGCTGATTATTATTAAACACCTGACGGAGTGGATAGACAATGAGTTATAACAACGGCAGCACTTTCCCAAATTTTAAGAGCATAAAAAGAATACATGTTGTTAAAATATAGCAAATTCTGTTTGCATCAATAGGAAGAGATGGTTTTGAATACTTTTCTTCTTTAGGTCTTTTTCTTTGAAGTATTTGAAAACAATGTCTGCCTGTCTGCTACTCAGGGTGTTTAGAAATACTCTTAAGTTGACAGAGCCAGTGCCTTGAGAAGTGGTGGGCTACTTGTTCTTCTGCTTCTGTTTGCACAGAAGACCTTAAGCTAATTTAAAAGCATGGAGAAGTTGGATTGAGCTTCAGATAATAGAAGAAAACAAAGCATAAGACTTTAGGTCCATAGGAACATATCACAGTGTGTCACCTCCTGCCTGGGAAACTGGAAGGGGGATTTTCCAAGCCACATGTCAGCCCATCCATTTAGTCTCAGGATAGAGTAGTAAATACAGAAGGATTCTCTGTATCACTGGCATCTAACCATATGACCTTTGAATGCTTCAGTTTTCTTAGCTTCAAAATGGAGTCAATGCATCCTATATTTCATTCATTTACTCACTAAAGAATATTTTTCTGGTCCCGCTATGTGCCAGGACTCTTTTTAGGAATTAGGAGATCCAGCAGGAGACAAAAAAGATAAAGCCTTTGCTTTCATGAATCTTACATGCTAGTGTATTTTTGTGTATGTATGTGTCGAGGGAGTGGTTTGGTAAGTTAAGATGTGCAGAACAGCTAGAATACAGACATTCAATAATAATAACTGTCATTTATTGAGGCACTACTATGCACCAGGAACTTTACATATAATTTTCATGACACAATAGTCCATATTTTAAACATGAGGAAACTATTTGATTTGGTAAGAATTAAATGATTTCCAAGAGCACTTCAGTGACACACCTGGATTAAATATTTACCTTCCTGTATATACCTTCTCTTTCTCCAAGCATTGCCCTTTATATTCTCTAGATACAAACCTGACAGATGATCAGGTTGATAGCATGTATAGGTATCTTAAAATTGTCTCCATATGTGCCAAATATAAATTTTTGTAATAATGAACCATAAATGATGGCTTCATTTTGGAGGAGACCATGCATATCCTGCATCATTCTATTCCCTGCCTCTAGCAAGTTCCCTGAACTCAAAATTGTCTGATGAATGAATGACTGAATGAATATGCTGGGCTATATGAAGGTCCTTTGGACTTACTGTTTACTTTGTATTACCCAAGGAGTATTTTTGTCAATTCACATTCCCTTTGCTGAGTTAATCTTTTAGGGACTGGGTTTAGCCTCTGCAGAAATGAGTAATCCACCACACAAGTCTCGTAAAAGTCACGTTTCACTGCCATGAGCCCAAGTGATACGTTTTCAGCAGGGATATCTGGGGACTTCAGGTTGGCAGCAGTGAAGGGGGCCTGGCTTACAAGATTTCCATTTCTCCTCAAAGGAGGTGTGCTTTGGTGGGGAATGGTATTTAGCCTGGCCGGGAGGAGGAGCTCCCAAGTTTCCAGAGCTTCCGGGTAGGGGCTACCCAAATTTCTTTTACCTCAACCACCCTGTCTTGAAACTATCTACCTATTTACAAAAAGTAGTTCCAGCTTCTCTGATCATCTAGCTCCAGCAATAATTTGTTTCTGACACCAGCACTTTCTTGCTACATTATCCATGGGTCATATGATAGTGACTAGGCATTCCATATACTTTGCAGGCATCAAGGTATGACCAAACTGCATGTGCATGCTCTCAGTGAATTTTGCCTGTTCTGTGAAATCTGGCAGGAATTGAGTGTAGCAAGCCTGGAGAAGGCCTCTAACACAATAGCTTTTACTTTATTTACTGCTCAGATAATCCCTATTGATAGCCATCAGTTGCCTAATTGACAGTCTGATGAAGGGCAGGCAAAACCATGTGCTCAAATTAAAATGTATTAAGCTCTTACTATGTGCAGAGCACTTTTTTAGGCACTTACTCTGTAGATACAGGATTAAGACACAAACAGTTGAAAAATTAAAAAAAAATAAAGTTTGGATCCAGTGCTGTCTGCTTTATGAGGCGGGAGCTTGCTCTTAGAATATGGCACATGATAGGGTTTTGATCTATTTTAATGAAATGAATAAAGCATAGCATTAGAATTCAAATCTATGAATTTTAAATGAATAAATGGTAATGACCAGTTCCCTAGAAATTAAGATGAAGGAGTGATACATTCAGGCCTAGAAAAACTTTAAACATAACAATACTGTCTGTCTTCGAAGTTTGCAAAGTGTTTCATATTTCTAATTTTATTTTGGTCTTTTTAACATTCCTGGGCAGTAGGTGGCGGGACAGATATTATTAGTCATTTTGCAGATTAAATGACACCAAGAGTTCAATGTAACTCTAGGGACAGAAAACTTTTCCCTCCTTCCCTTTTAGTTCTTTGGCTGGGCTAATAATCAGCTTGATGTAAGACAGATTTAACAGGAGAAAAACAAATTTTGTACACATGAGAGCCCCATAAAAATGAGACGCCCCAGCAGTCAGGTAATTGAGGCCTGTATACCACCCTGAACTAAGGGGGGAGGGGGTGGTGTAGAGCTTCAAAGGGAAAAAAGACAATTCATAGGAAAATGAGAAGAGCAAATGTTTGATAAACCAATGTTTGCCATGCCCTGCCCATAAGTCTTTCTGATATAAAAAGTTCTCTCTGGTACTAGCTCTTTTCCTGATGCAGGTTTCCTATCTCAATTCTTCTAGGCATTTAAGGGAGAGGTAAAAAGCTCTTCCTGAGTCTGCTGGGCCCCAATTGTCTTCAGGTCGAAATAATTCACATGGCAAAGCAGCATATTCTGGGGTGGTGCATTCTGCTCCCTTTATAATCTCCCATTGTCATAGCTAGTACGTAGCAACACTGGGACTCTGACTCACTTTTTGTTATTGTCAGTTCAGTGGTCCTTCCGGCACAGTGCAGTATCATCTTCCACTTTAGTTGAGTAGTAGTGTTTCACTAAATTGGTGTAGGTGCTCTGGACACAAGTTGCCTTCATTTGCTATCCTAGAATCGAGAGGAACATGCCTGAAGTCTTTCTTCCAGTCTTTCAGGTGTTTCTCTTCACACACTGAATGTTTATACCTTCAAAAGAGAATTGGTGTTAACGACAATGATCGAAGAATCCAAATGGTTCTTTCTAGACACCATTGGGTAGTTAATTAAGTATCTGTGGATTCAGTGACTAAGGAAGTAGGTGGGGGTTGAAAGGAAGAACATGAGTAAGAATACAAAATCAGACAGATCATGCAAATGGTACAGCCACTCATTCACAAATGATTCTTGGGCTGCGATTATATAAACTACACTGAGGGACATGAAGCCTGCCCTAGTTAGCTTGTCTGACCATAAAAATTGTCTCCTAAGTGTGCTTTAGTCCATATGTTAGAGCACATTTCTGGCAAGAATGCTTTCTAAATAGCAGGCTTCTTTTCAGGGGACTGGAACAGATTTTACAGGTGATAACCTGCCTTGTGCCCCAGGGCGGATGTATTACTCTGCAACAAGAAGTTGATGTTTAACCTCTGCCTGGCCTCAAAAGCCATTCAGTGGTAGAAGCCAACAATTTCAGGTATTTCAACCTAATGTACCTTCAAGCCTCAAGGCTGCCTTGCTCTATCTCCTTAATATCATTTTTGTGCAAAATCAAGCCCCTTAACAGTCTGGCAAAGCTGCTTTAAGGAAGTGGGCTGATAGAACTCCGATGTTACTTTTAAGGGAATCACTCTGTTCTCCTGTGAGCTGTGTAGGTGGGACTGAGACAGTTGTGCATGTTATCAGCTCAAGGTGGCGTTTTGAAGTATGATTAGCTTTTTCTACTTTCCCGGAGGATTGTGGATGCCAGGCTGAATGCAAGAAATATTTAATTTTTAAAGCTTGGGCTATCTGTTGAGTTATTTGAGCTGTAAAAGAAGGACCATTGTCACTTTGAAGAGATCGAGGAAGGCCAAATCTAGGAATAATTTCTCGCAACAAAATCTTAGTTACTTCTACAGCTCTTTCAGTTTTACATGGGAAGGCCTCGATCCATCCACTGAAGGTATCAACAAACACTAACAGAAACTTACAGCCTTTGCAAGGTGACATTTGTGTGAAATCAAGTTGCCAGTCCTCTCCTGGATAGGATCCATGCCTTTGGACTCGTTTTCAAAGAGGGGAGGGCGAGCTGTGCCTTCCGGATTTACTTGGGCACAGACAATACAGGATCGGCAGACCTGTTTTATTGGGGCTGTTAAATTTACTCCATCAAATATATTTTTAATTAAATGTTTTAAAGCATCTTGCCCAAATGAGTAGCCTGGTGTAGGCCTTGTATTACCTTTCATTGGCTATTTTGGGGTATAAAGATTTTTCCCTCATTGTTAACAAGCCAGTCCTGTGTATTTTTAGTATATCCTCGCTCCTGAGCTATGTGAATCTCGTGGTCTGAATAGACTGAGTTATGGACTCCATTGGAGTTAAGACTGGTATAAGGCTTAATATCTGTTTAGTTTTCACTGCCTCTTTGGCTGCACGGTCTGCTAAATTGTTTCCTTTAGATTCCAAGGTCATATCCTTTTGATGTCCTTTGAGGTGAATCACGGCTACCTCCTTGGGCAGGTGTACAGCTTCAAGAAGGATAATGATTTCAGGCCCATAATTGATTGGGGAGTTATGGCTTGATATTAATCCCCTTTCTTTCCAAATAGTTCCATGGGCATGTAGTACCAGAAAGGCATATTTGGAGAGTGTATAAATATTAATTCTTAGACCTTTTGCCAATTGAAGAGCACGGGTGAGTGCTATTATTTCAGCTTTTTGGGCAGAAGTATTTATTGGAAGGGGTTTTGCCTCAATAGTTTTAATCAGACTAACTATAGCATATGAGCCCTTTTTTCTCCCTTATCCATGAAGCTACTGCCATCAGTAAACCAATTATCATCTGCATTTTTAATAGGGGAGTCCTTTAAATCTGGCCTGCTGGAATAGACAAGATCAATGATCTCTGTACAGTTATGCTTTGTAGAAGTACGATGGTCAGGTCCAGGCATAAGAATAGCTGGGTTTAAAGTTTTAAGTATTATTTCAGGTGTATCTAAAAGCATAGCTTGGTATTTAGTAAGGCGGTCTCCCATCATCCATTGATGGCCCTTGGTCTCTAAGACACTCTGGACCTGATGTAAAGTCATTACTGTTAGGAACTGTCCCATAATCAGCTTTGAGGCTTCTTCTACCAGGAGAGCTGTGGCAGCCACCGCTCGAAGACAAGCTGGCCACCCTTGGGCTATGCTGTCAAGTACTTTGAAAAATAACCCACTGGTCTTGCTTCATTTCCTCATTTTTGGGTGAGAACTCCCAAGGTTTGGCTCTGCTTTTCTGCTACGTATAGAGTGAGAGGTTTTTCTAAATTTGGTAATGCCAAAGCTGGAGCTGACAAAAGTCTAGCTTTTAATGTTTGAAAGGCCGCCTGCTGAGCTTTAGTCCAGAGCAAAGGTTCCTCATCAGGGCCTTTAATTGAGTCATACAGTGGTTTGGCTAAGAGTCCAAATCCAGGAATCCACAGGCGGCAACAACCTGCCATACCTAGAAAAGTACGGAGTTGTTTTTTTGTAGTCGGGGGCTCAAGATCTAGTATAGCCTTTTTTCTATCAGTAGATAGAATATGGTGACCTGGTGTCAGTTCGAATCCTAAATATTGTACTTTTTGTTTAGATATTTGTGCCGTTTTAGGGGAGACACGATACCCTCTGTCTGCCAAGAAATTAAGTAAAGTTATAGAATTTTCATCGGTCTCCTTTGCGGGACTACAGATTAGAATGTCATCTACATATTGAATTATGTCCCTTCAGACAAGGCTATATCACGGGGATCTCTGCTAAGTGCAGTTCCAAATAGGTGAGGACTGTTTCTAAATCCCTGTGGCAAGACTGTCCAGGTTAATTGAGCAGCCTGAAGCCTTGAAGGTGAGGTCCATTCAAAAGCAAATAGTGGCTGTGTTTTCTCACTTAGGCATCTTTTAAGTCAAGTACTGTAAACCAGTTGGCATCACCAGACACCTGGGTGAGAACAGTGTATGGATTTGGCACTATGGGATGAAAGGCGTTACTGCTTCATTTATAGCTCTTAAGTCTTGTACCATTTGATATTCCCCATTTGGCTTTTGTACTGGAAAAATTGGGGTGTTAGAAGGGGATTGACAAGGCTTTAAAATACCACGCCTGAGAAACTTACCAATAAGTGGTTGCAACCCAGCTTTGGCCTCAGGTTTTAGAGGGTATTGTTTTTTATGAGGTATATTTGTTGGGTCTTTTAAGGTCACTTTAACTGGTTGGGCTGTAAGAGCCCGTCCTGGGACATCATAATCCCAGACCTGTGGATTTACTTCTTTCCAGACATTAGAAGGGATTGTAGGGTATGGTTTTAGCTCTCCAGACGTTAAAGAGAACAAGCCATCCCCCTCTATAGTAAGAACAAATCAGCTTCCCAGTTTATACATTAAGTCTCGTCCGAGTAATGGAGTGGGACAAGATGGAAGGACTAGAAAAACATGAGTGACCAACTGACTTTTATATTTACAGGTTAAGGGCATTGTCTGATGGCATGTTTTAGTTTCCCCTTCTATGCCAACAGTTTTAAGGTTATAAAGACAAGTAGGGCCGGAGTGCTGAATAAGGACAGAGTAAGTGGCTCCTGTATCAATAAGAAAATTGATAAACTTACCTCCCACATCCAGGGTAACCCGGGCCTCAGTCATCTTGATGTCAGAGGGAGCCAGACCAGCCTCAGGGCCCCGTCATGTCAGTTCCTCCAGCTTTGACTCTCGGGCGGAGAAGTGAATTCCTGTGTTCCTTTCTCTCTGGAGATGAGGACAGTCTCTTTTCCAATGTCCTGTTTCTTTACAGACAGGACATGGCCCTAGTGGAGAGTGCTTGTTTCGACATTTTCTGCTCCAATGTCTGATCTGGCCACAGTTGTACCATGAGGACTTACCTAGTTCTCTGTCTGATACTGGCCTTTTTTTTGCCCCTGGTTAGTCTGGTGCCATGGGGAATCCACAGTAGTGGCAGCCATTATTTGAGCCTGTATCTTACCCTGCAATTTAGCTTTCCAGTCCTTATCTAGCCTTAAGGCCGTATCTCTATTATTAAAGACTCCAGTTGCTACTTCTAGTAGGCGCTGGATGGGAGTTTGAGGGCCTAAAGCCAATTTAGTTAGTTTTGGGGGATGTCAGGTGCCGATTGGCTTATAAAATGCATCTTTAGTATGGTTACTCCCTCGGGTGAGGCTGGGTCCAAATTTGTATATTTACGGATGGCTTCTACCAATTGGCCCTGAAATAGAGCTGGATTCTCATCAGTTCCTTGCATAACTTCCTGAAGTTTATCAAAGTTTATGGGTTTAGAGAATCCTTTTTTCATTCCTTCTATTAAACAAGTGATCCTATGGTCTCATTTTTCTTTCCCTGGACTATCCTCTGATAGTTCCAGTGTGGTTCGGTGCCAGGGACAGCAGCAACCCCAACTGGATAACGTTCTCTATCTCTCATTGCCAGTTCATCAGTGAACTCTTGAGCTCCCTCCCAGATTCGTTTCTTTTCCTCAGGGGTGCAACAATGAGTTAAAATGATATATATATCCTGCCAGGTCAAATCAAACATAATACGTATCTCTTGAAAGCCCTCAATAAATTGAGAGGGGTCTTCAGAATATCGTCCTAATTGTTGTTTTATCTGAGCCAGGTCTGCCATGGAGAATAGGACATGGACCCTAATTGTGCCCGCTTCTCCATTAGCAACTTCCCTAAGAGGATGCATCCCATACTTAGATGGAGCTCCTGGAAGATAGGGAGTCCCGCTCCTAGTACGTCCAGCTGGGCTGGGAGCAGAGGGGTCTTGGGGTTTATAAGGAGGAGGGATAGCAACAGAACCAGTGTCCTCTTTCTTTGGACTGGATGGCAATTCCTCTGATATCCCAGGTTTATTAAGAGGAATCGGCCTATTTAGACAATCATCATCCAGTATATCCAGGGGGGGTTTGTTAACCTGGTTGCGGGTTAGACACATTCTACAAGAGGCCCTCAGGTCCGGATCCTGACTTAGGGCCATAAAGGCTTGGACATATGGGACTTCAGTCCATTTCCCCTTCTCCTTGCAAAAGAGGTCTAACTGATTGAATTGTAACTTGATGTCCCATTTATGAGCCATTTCTCCTCATCTCCTAAGGAGTACTGAAGCCATTCAGTGTTACAGAAGAAGATCATTCTTTTTTTTCTTAAATCTTACAGTTCAAATTGATTCCAATGGGTTAAAAGGCATCCCAAGGGAGACCCCTTGGGAACAGAAGAAGAGGATCCCATGTTCCTAGAAAAGTAAAGAAGGTCCATTACCAAAATCCCCCCCCCGACTTCTGGGTGGCGTCCCACGCAGGATATGTCAGAGGTTCCAGGTGTCAAAAGCGACCGGAAGCGTCCCTCAAACAAAAATCGCTATTGATCACCATCCTGCCGTCCCGTGAAGGCATTCCTCCAGTAAAAGGCCCTGGAGGGATGCTGGCATCCCTCCCCTTCCCCACTGCATCCTAGGCTACGGATGGGTGCCTGGTGAATGGACTAAGATACCGTGCTGTCCTATACTCTGAAAGTTGTGTTATTGCCCTGCCATTTTTAACCCATGGAAAATGCTAGAAAAGTTTTACAAGGAAAATTACCCAATTTAGTTAGTAGAGGAACATTGACAGAAAACAGTAAAGATTGAAATTCATTATGGTCTAAGTGACATTTCAACACATGTAGTCTTTACAGCCAACTTCCCTAGGAAATGGTCCCCCAGTGGGTTTTAATTCAGTCGGGTACTGGTTTCAGCTGGCTCCCAGTGGAGGTCCCCCAGCCAGAAGGGCTAGACCAGGGATGTGAAGGGGATCACATTAGATCAATCAGGAGGAAACCTCACACGGGAGTCTTAAGATTGGCAGCCATCTTGGTGACTTAGGTGGCTGTCCCGTGCCCAAGACAGACAACTTTGTATAAGGACAGGAATAAAGAGAGGGCATCAAGTTTCTGGATCTCATTACTATCCCGGCCAGGTACTAACTTCCAGCCAAAAGGCAGGCTTTCTCCTCCCCATAGAATAGCCACGGGCTAGAGGATTCCAGCCTGACCAATTGATATGAAAGTGTTCAATAAGGCCATACTCCTCGAAGAGCCCCTGAAATGAGAGTAAAGGAAGAGAGAAAGTACTCACCAATTTTGCACCAAAGCTCAGAGTCCAGATGTAAAGACTCAAAGCCCCATGCTGGGTGCCAAATGATGAAGTTTTAGAATAAAAGTGAAGTCTGGAGCCGATGACCAAGAAAGAATTCTTAAGATGTCTCTGGTTCAAAAAGGTGATTTTATTAAAGCATGGGGACAGGACCCGTGGGCAGAAAGAGCTGCTGCCCTGGGGTTGTGAGGGGTGGCTGATTATATACTTGGGAGTTGGGGGAGGTAAGGAAAAGGGAGGTTTCAAAAGGATTTTTGTATGTTAAAGAAGACTCAGAGGATACCAGAGGCCTTGCCATGTCAAGTTAAGGTGGTTTTCCTTCTAGCAAGGCATTAACAGTAAGATAGTTGGGAGCTTCCTGGAGAGACATTACACTTTGTCTGCTTCAAGTGTCTGTCAATGGGATGCAGATTATAAGGACATTTAATTGTATCTACATTCCCTTCTGGAAGCTAGACCATTGATAGAAATGCTTTGTTCTTGTAGATTGCTAAGACATTTGTAAACTGAGGGAGACTCCTGTCTTGTAGGATTGTGATCTCTATAAGTTAACTATTTGTTTTTCCTTTAGGGCAGCCAGGAGTGCCTGAGGAATGTCCCATAGATCCCATGGGGGAGAGTGTTGTGGGGTGTCAGCTTTTGCTTTGTCCTCAGCTTGCCTTCTGTTCCCTCATCATTATCATGCCTATTGGAATAGCATTTGTGTTTTTTATTTTTCCTGACATTTCAAGTCCTGGCTCTTCTCATACTGTGTCACTCAATTTAGGATTTTACATGCATTATTGTTTTCCATTTCATATGAGTTTGGTCTGCTTTTGAAGCTGGAATATCAGCTACTTTAGCCATGCATTTGTTCACAAGAGAGGCACAGGTGCATGGGGCATTAGAGCTGGTTGAGGAAACTAAAGCCCAGTGAAGGTGAATGTCTTGTTCAAGGTGCTTTAGCGAATTTATGGCAGAATCAAGACTATAGAACTAGTTATGGAACCTTTTAACTATCAGTCCACCACCTTACACATCAAAGGTGTTCTATAAGTGCTTGATGTAGATGGATTGACTTATCCAGTGCTTATTCAGCTGTCTAAAGCAGCTCTTTTTAGTTTGTAAACACTGGTGGTGTGTAAATGAAACTCTAGTAGTAATAATATATACTATTATTATTATTATTGTTTGCCAACACACACATACACACACAGACACAAACGTACAATTTATTTTCTCCTGACTCTTGTCTGCAAGGTACCAGGATTTCCCATTCCTTCCTCCACCAAGAGAGATGCATGCCTCTGTAGGAGCTGACCTTAGAACACCCAGGAGAATCATGGGGTGTGTATGTGTGTACACACACACATATACAGTGCACATATCTCCACATAGACACACAAGATCTGGGGCTTTGTGACACTTGAAAAGTGGTATTCAGTTATTTGGTCCTAATGCATTTAAGCAAAGCATTACTTTTCTCTGTGTTACAATTGTAAGGAATCCCCAAAATGTCAAAGTTTTTAAAAAAAATGTCATGGAAGGTGGCCACATTAAACAACATTAAATTAACATTAAAAGTTATTACAACATTAAAGATTATTAAAGTCAAACTTCAGATTGAAGTTTTAAAGTAGTAATAAAATCATTATTTCGAATAAATTCTGCTTCAGTTGATAAACTTCAATTAAAACAGTTCGGGGGAGGATTATTTGGGAGAGGTGGGTAAGATTCCTGGGTCATTGACCAAACATTATGGACTTTAAATCAGCAAGATTGATTTGGGCTTAGAGGTGAAGCTCTGTTTTTTTCCCTTTGTTGTTATGTCAAGAGTAGAAACTCTGGTGAAGGTTTTTTTTTTTAATCTTTGAACTATTTTTATTTAAAATAGTATAACATTTCAATATTAGTGAGAGATTTTGGAATTGACTTTTTATAGCTTTCTGGTTAATTTTATCACACTAAAAGTGGATAACTTAGAACTGATTATCCCTGTATTTAACAATTCTATTCATAAGACTATCACTTACCGTAAACTATTTTTCTGACCTCTACTATATAGGTTTACAGAATGATCTGAGAAAAACGCCAGAGATCTATATTTTTAGGAATCATTTTCTTAGTGGCTAATATGGGTGACTTTCCGTAAGTTATTGAATATTCATTGCTTTAGGTTTTGAGAATGTGGATACATACAATGCCTAGGAGAGGATTTACCCTTGTAAAAAAAAAAAGTGGAAGGATGGAAGAGAGGAGGATGGATTTGAGGGAGGACTAGCAAAACCCCAGCCTATCTAATAAAGTGGTCTGGTGGGTGTAGGGCCCATCAGAGTGTTCCATGGTGGGCTATCACCTCCCCCATTTGCTGGATGTGGTCTACCCTAGAAAGCATTTGATCTTGAGCCAAGTGGCTCTGTGCAGCTGAGATAGAACCAGGTTCTGAGCCCTGGAAGGAGCTATCAAGTGGGGGCTGTCTGCTGACTGTGTTAGAGTAAACAGAGAGTTAGGCTTTAAGGGGATGCCTGGAGGCCAGCAAAAGGGGGAGTCAGGGTCAGCTATGGGAAAGTCAGATACCTATCCTGGCGCACTCCAAAAACGAAGCCAGAAGAAGCCAGATCAAACCAGACAGGCCCAAGACAAAAAAGGCCCAAGAACCTGACCAAGTAAGAGAGAAAGGCAGGAAACCCTGCTCCCAAAGAAATTCCCTCCCCAAGTAATGAATATTCCACCCCCCAGTTGACAAGTGTCAATAAAAAAGAGAAACCCCATCCCTGGGGTGCACAGCTCTCCCTTGAGCTTACCCGCTCTCACATCTGGAGAATGTATTCTCACTTTAATAAACTTTCCCACTGGCACCACTCACACTGTTGAGTCTGGTCTGTCCTTGAATCCTTTCTTGTGACCAGACTCAGAGCCTCCAGGGACATCACAGGAACAAGCTGGGCAGGGGCCTCCGGGCCTGGGGATCTCCCTAGTCCACCTGGCAACACCTCCATTCTCTGCCGCTGGGCAAGAAGAGTCATATCTTCTAAGTGTACTACTCTTTCTTTGGTCTAAACTTCCATAAATGAGATCTACTTAATTACTGGAAATTCTGCTAATCTTTTGCTGTGCCCTATAGAACTCAGAGGATTTTATTGCTTAGAGATTGAGGAGCTGACAACTTAGACCACAAATTTAGTACTTTAGAAGCAGAGTTATTATGATCTTAGTATTTATAACACGCTAATTTTACAGAGATGATGGTAAGATCCAGAGATTGCATGGCTTAGTCAAAGTTAAACATCTCATTAGGCACAGGATAAAGATCAGATTCAAGTTTTAGATTGCAATCCAAACTGTATTCGGCCTCTAATATCACTGCCTTTAAAAACTGTTCTTAAAATTACTTTTTTCTTGATGTTTTGATCATAATTGTGAAAAAGAATTATTGTAATATGAAGTGATGCCTTTGGGTATTACCCGAGCTGCTGTTTACTTCAATGATGGAGGGAATAGTGACCTCTGGAAAAGTGATAAAGAGCTGTACAGGCTTGAAATATTCATTTAAATTGTTTCTCATCTGAAGAATATTCTCTTAAATAAAAAGCCATTACAATAATTAGCACTCCAATGTACAAAAGGACATCATTAACAAAAGGAAATTACCAAACATATTAAATTAACATATCAAAAGATCACAAATTTTCCTTAAAAAGCATAGCCCCTAAAGGCATGCATAAACAATTAGCAATGAGGTCACACTGAGGTTAATAATGTATTTGGATTACAGTTTGGGACTTTAAAAAAGGATGAATTTCTCAGGACCAGGTTAACCAATCTTACTCAAATAGGAAGGAAATAGAGTTTCTGTCACTAAACACTACTTTCCAGGCCTAGACAATCTCCTTTTTCCACATGAATCAAGCCCTAAGGAAAAGCTAGTTCTGATAAAATGTCTTTGTCAGTTTCAGTGCACACTAGTACTTTGTGATTTATTTGGGGACATTCTGCCTTTTTGATAAAATAATCCTCTTTGTTATTACAAGTCTGTTAGGAATTCAATCTCACGGTTCAGAATCTGAGTGAAGGGAGGTCTGGGGCTCAAAGCAGCACAAAGTTGAGGGTTAGATCAGTTGGGAGATTGGTGTTCTGATTTTGGGGTTCAGGCTTAGGCTGTAGGATTTCAGGTGGGCTTGGGTCTCAGGAAGATTAAAGAGGTTTTGTGGACTGAAATTGGAAGAACTTAGCCAGGGATAATGGGATTGTATTTGAACATTTGTTTTTTGGAGCATACTGTTCATGATAAGTAGGACACAAAGTAGTATTTTGTTTTATTTATGTATTTTGTTTATTTTTGCTTTTGGTATAAACTAAAGAGAATGTAGCTTTAAGTGTAACTTAAAATTTGATCGTTTTATAAATTAAATGAAGATACATTTAAATGTTAACCTGAAAATAAAGAGCTGCAATGAGAAGCAAACAAGCATTTATTTGGTATCAAAGGATTGCAGTTGGGGAAGTGCCAGATTCAGGTAGAAACCTAAATAGTGTCCTGCCTGTAGGGTAAAAGCAATGAGTTTTTATGAGGAAAAGGAAGGGGGATAATTACATGAGTTGGAAAAAAAAGGAATAAAAAGTTTTCTATGAATGTCAACCAACTAAGCTACTTTGGGTTATATATTGACTACTGATTTTATCTGCAGAATGTCCGTAACCATCAATCTTGTGATCACGCGGTCTGTTCTCCCACTGACTTCTCAAGCAATTGTGTAAAATACTTGCTGTTTTGCCCTGTCCAGAAGTTTTGACCCAGTTCGAACAAAAAACAGGTAGGGCAGTTTTTCTGCAGTGGCCGCTCTGGCTCTATTTAAAAATGGCTCCAGTCATGTCAGTTTCTCAGATTTCCCCTCTTTGATCTTGATCTTTCTCTGAAAGCACAGTTGATCAGCCACTAGAAGGTATTGGTGATCGACTATTAAGAGGCGGTGTTGATCATCCATCAAGCATTATTGATCCCTGCTGGTCAGGAAGCTCATTCCCAGTGTGTCCTGTCCCACATAGGAGGGAAAGTGATTTCCTTTGGAGCCTTAGGCCACATTTGAGCAAGGAGAGCACCAGAGCAGAGAAAGGCTCTATGTATAAGTTTCCTTAAGGCCAAAACACTTCTGCAGTTTCTGCAGCTTCCTCATATGGTATCACATAAGCCTTAGAAGTCATTTTGAAACACTGAGTAGCCATGGTCTGGTTGGCGTCTTTATAACATTGAACTGTATGGAGGAGACAAAGTTTCACAATGATGACAATTCTAAGAATAATAAACAAAATGCTGAGTCCAAAATGGAAGACTGACCTGAACCAGGAAGCAATTCCTAAGGGCAGCCAGCTAAAATTCAAAGACCCAGGGGGTTATCAGTGGGTACTGCATTTAACATCTGGTTTGTGCCTGGATTTTATCTATTCTGTTTCAACTCTGCCAGAGGTGTTTACCCAAATGGAATAGGAGTTGTTTATTACATAACAAGCCCCACCTTGTTCAGCTAGGATGTAATCAAGAGCAATTCTATTATCTAATACAACTCATGTGAGTGAGTAGAGAGAATTTTTTTTTTTTTTTTTTGAGGGTGGCTATTGCTTTAGCAATATGTCCTAGAGTTTTAGATAGATTTCTGATCATCTGTTCTTTGCCGCAGTGCCTACCGAAGGAAAAAGTAATCTTGCAAACCTGGCAGCTTCAGTGAGGTTGACACCACCAGGATCAAACACCCTTGGACTATGCATGCAACCGGTGTCATGCTTTTAGTCTGTGAAGGAAATTTAAACATGATGCCCAATGTTGAATTTCTAATTGATTGTATAATGAAATAGGTGTACCAACAATCCAATTGCATGATGACCTTTAGTTTGATAGGGAGTTAAACACTGTGTTCCCCATAAGTCCTCTTGCCAAATCCAAGTGAAAATAACCCTAAAGGAGCACAAATTATGGAGTCCTTTAAAATTGATTAAACCAAGGGTTTGAAGGGTATGAGCAATTGAGACTGTTATCTGTAGGTAGAGTATGATTCAACTGGCAGAAATCACATGGTCTTAAATTTTTCTCTTTACAAATATCGTTCTTCAGGTCCTTGGTTTGGGTTGTTAGGCAAGGATTCCTAGGAAGAATCCAAATAAGCCTCATCCACTATGAAAGCTCAACAATACAATTTATACAAGAAGTTAAGGGAGGAAAGGCAGAGAGATTAGGGAGGGACTGATTGAAATATGTAAAGAAAACAGATTGAACAGTTAAAATTATAGTTATAATATGTTCTGCAAAGTCAGGACTTGGGGTATTTTTCAAAACCATCAATCAATAAGGTGGACCTGTTTTAGTAGGGCAATTAGCATACAGGAAATAAGGAGTCACAGTATTTAAAAAATATATCAATAATCTGGGGCATGTCAGAAATGTTATCAAAATTTAAGGAATTTGCCGGTATTGTAAAGCAGTTCAAACGTGAAAAGGACTAACAGCAGATTCAAAATAATGTCTCCACAAGGAATTCCAATTGTTTCCTAAGTTCCCTTCTCTAGGAATTTATGGTAAACATTCCATAATATTTGTAAACATAAGCATTTTAGAATGCTTGCCTATTCCACAAAATCGTCCTGGCAGTTTCTCCTTACCTAAGCCATCCGTTGGGCTCTATGCCATACCTCAACCCTCCCTGTGAAGCATTGCTCATTTGTCAGTCAATGTCTTCTTTGTGGCCCTTCATCCTCAGATTCAACTGTAAATTCTTAACAATGAAAGCAGAGAATAGACTACAGTTTTAAGCAACAACTTATTAAGAATATGTAGATCCTGGGAAAAATTATAATAGAGTAAGTTAACACAACTCAAGGCCAAGTCTAGGTTCATCTTTGCAATACTTTTGAAATGTGCTTTCCTCACTGATCTTGATCTAATATCGTTTGGGAGGGCCAGATGACCTTCTTGCCTTAAGTGGAAGTTTATAATACCATGTCTGTGCTACCTTGATGTGGGACCCCATCCAACCATAGGATTCCAGAATGAAAAAAGCTTTGTTGTTACTTTTAACTAAGAGATCCATCTCCCAAAACCTTATTTCCATTGCTTCATTGACATCTGCCATGTAATATTAATCATGATACTTCCACTGATTTGAAAGAAATCACCCATGTGTTGTGGCCTTGCACCATAGCCATAAAATAAAATAGCTCTGCAGCAATCCATTTTGGGTAATCTGTCTTAGGTAACATTACACTTAAGATGACAGCCCAACCCAGGTTCTACTGCCCAATTCAATTCAACTCCTTTTACATTGGTCATGTAGCTACCTGTCTCAGCTCTGAATATCCTGCATACTAGCACTTACAGACATATGCACATAAATCTTTAGGAAAAAAGAAATCTTATATATGTATTTGTCAAAATGCTTACTGTAAAAATGACTTTTTTTTCCCCCCCAACTAAGGAACATAGTCTTCGGAGTCAGCATCCTGCTAAAATATATACCCAAATGAAATTATCAAACAGACTGTTAATTTTCTTAGTATGAAGTATCGACATCCAGGTCACTTTACTTCATTCAGGTCTCTTCCATAGACAAGAAAACAAAACAAAACAAACATGACTTGCAGTTCTTAAATGGTAGTTTTTGAAGTCTACTTATCAAAGATTCATGGAAATCTATTGACAGAATTCTTTGCCACTCCAGTTGCCTGTTTAGAAAACCCTCAAAAAGCATCTATTCCTATTTTGATAGTTAGAGATTTCATTGAAGCTTGTATAGCTATATTACTCCTAAAATTGTGCACATTTCAAATACAGATTTTCAAGATCCTCACTCCAGCAGAACGTAACATTTTGGCCTCTTTGTGATGTGGAATGGGGGAAATTATTTTTAAATTGTTGTGGGATCCATGAAATTTTATTTGCATTAAAATAATGACACTTGTATAGTCCTTTGCAGTTTATAGGGCAATTATCACTAGGTGGATTGATGTACAAGTATCTGGAACTTCAATTTGTAAAAATCAGTAGATTGTTAAAACTCATTTGATCATATGTATCAATGAACTTCTTCTTTGAAAGAAAACATCCTACAATTTAGTGGCTTAAAACACAGCAATTTACTTAACTTATGATTCTGTGGGTTGGCAATTTGTGCTGGGCTCAGTTGGGTGCTTCTGCTAATGGGACCAGGCTCAGCTGATCTGTCTTTGGCTTGCTTGTGTTATCTGCAGGCAGCTTCTGGATTAGTCGATAGATGGCTGGTCTAGGAGAGTTTGGCTGGGGCAGCTCATCTCTGGTCTGTGTAGTCTTTCATCACCTAGCAGACTACTCTGGGCTGGTTCATATGGTGATGGTAATTGGGTTTCCAAAAGTAGGAAGAGAACAACTCCCAACTCACAAGCTCTTTTCAAGCTTCTGCTTGTATCATATTTGCTAACATCTCACTGTCCAAAACAAATCATGTGCAAGCTCAGAGTGAGAGCAACAAGACTCTCAAAGTTATATGGCATGATATCATGGTTAGAGGAAAGGGGATTTTTAGAATCAATCTAGTATAGTGTAAAACAGCATTGTTTCAAACATTAAGTGATATGCATTGTTCACCTAAATAATTATGCTTGTGTATTCTACCTGATAAAGTGCTAAATACATCATCAAACCTCCTTGATTCAAAGTATTTCATTTTTATTTAGTCAATCTTGGTGATTAAAACCGAACCTATAATTCTATTTGTGGTTTTAGACTATGTACTTCTAAAAGACCACAGAAAAATCCTGTATCTGCTGTCTCATATACATATTCAACCCTTTATTATTGTATTTTCAACTCAAAAAACTGGTAATTGGATAGCTTAAAAAAAAAAAAAAGAGTACCTTAAAATGAATGTTCACCCGCTAGGTTGGCAAGAAAGAGCAGCTGGATAGAATTCCGCTCCATGCTGATAATGGTAATTTCAAAGTGTATAACCTTCTAATAAAACTATTTGATAGCTTAACATCTTTGTGTTTCTTCCTTTGCAGAGTTGCCAACAGTTGTAATAGACATTCTTTGAACACAAATCATTTTCCTTACCAATATTTTTTAGATGGGCAAGATTTTATGCCATTTCTGTTCTTTTCCCAAATTAGTGATGATTTTTTTTTTTTTTTTAGTCTTGGAGGTTATTTGGAAGTAAAATGTGGTATGTTTCTAGGGAGATTTAATCATCGCATAAAAAAGAAAAATAGTAACCTCACTCAGGAAAGTGATATCCAGATATTTTGATAATTAAGGACATTGCAGTTGCCATATAAAAAAAGTTTCAGTAAGAAGAAACTTGACTCCTATGATAAGATGACTTTATATCGCTATCTAAATTTATGTTAAATTCTGCTCAAGTGAGTTGTAATATGGTATACTTTTATTTGCCTTGATTTCAATCTGGAAAAGATGACATAAAGTAAAAGTAAGTTTTTATCTTTGGTTAAAAGTATTTCTTAATATTCTTTAATCAAAAAAACAGTTTAAAGGTGAAAATTATGTATATGTGTACATGCAGATGTATCTATGTATAAACGTGTGTATCATCTATTTTTTATCTATCCATCTATATCTATTGATCTTTAGCAAGACTGGGAGGAAGGGCACATTGACCACTTTCTCAGTTTATCCTTCTGGTTTCAAATGGTTTATAGTCAAGTGAGAAGGCTATTTACAGCATGTAATCTGGTGAAGATTCATTGTGTTTGCAAGTGGCATGCTCAAAAAAATATCAGCAAACCATTTGTATAAAATAATTGAAAATATCAAAGTTCCTAGCTTGGTTATACCAGCATTGTTATCTATCATTTATGTGTTTATTCATTTATTAAACATCAATGCTATGTGCCAGGCACTGCAGTAAGTATGGAGAAATCCCGGTGCTTGCCCAGGTGAGCTGGGTGGCAGGCTTATGATGAGATGAGATCTCCAATCCACTTCGTCCATCTCCTGGAGAAGAGACCTCATGACCGTGTAATAATCAACTGAACTGGTTCTTGACAAAATGTGATTTTCAAAGAGAATTACATGTATCTAGTTCCTAGCCTTAAACATTTACAGTTTGGGTGATATATATTGCATATATGGATATATCCGCACACGAAAGAATTATAAACCCAAAGAGACAAATAGGTATTAGTTTTTTTTACATGTCCTTTTGCAATTCAGGTATGTTTCTTCCCCAATTATGGATTGCAGTGTTTTTCTCCACTCTTAAAACTTGCTATAGCTTCCCCTTACCTTGGAATAAAGTCCTAAACGCATACCAAATCAATAAGGATTTTCTCTGATCTAATCTCAAACTTCCCATTTCTTTCTACATCATTTTACAAACCCTAAACAAATCCATGTTTATATTTTCTACATATCCTATGATTTTATCACTTTTAATTTTGTCTGTGTTCTGCCCTCAGCATGGAATCTCCTTTTCCTAATTTTCTACCCATCAATCTCCATTTTTCTCATTAAAAAGCATAGTTCAAACATCACCTGCTTTAAATGCTTTGCTTGGTTAGCTTGTCATAAAGAGCTTCTTTCTCATATGGTAGATATTCATTAAATATTTGTTGAATAAGTTAATCATGCCAAACTTCATACTTAGTACTTATTTAATTTGGGGTTTTATTGTATATAACTATTGTATCTTTTTTTTGCTCATTAGTTTGTAAGTTCTATGAGAGAGAGGACCGTGTATTAATCATTTTTGTAAGACCTAGCACAATATCCTCCTCTCAATACAAGGTTAAGAACTAAATTGAATTCAGGGCAGTTTCTAAAATTAGAGTGTTGATAAAGTGCTGTCACATGACTAGATAAAGGGAAAGGCATTTTGGATGTCAGTGATAATCTTATAGTCAGCAGGCATTCCATTCTGTTAAGACACATTTACCTTTCTGCGGTGGAGAACACATTTCCGGGATGGCCTACATCTACTTTGGGTCACTGTTGAATTTTCTCTTCTTCATCTGTGAAGTCAACTTGAAGACCCATGATCAAAATGAAGGTTCACTACTAATATGTTTTATGACCATGGCCAAGTTACTCAATGCCATTGTTGTCCTAATCTGTAAGTGAGGATGATGGTATTTGCTTTGATGACCTTATAGACTTGCTATGAGGATCTAGTATAATAGAATATTCACAGATATTTATAGACAAAAATAAAGCTGTATTATTCCAAACCTCCTTAGAACTGACTTTACATTTTCCTAAGGCCATGGCAAGGAAACTAGGGTTTTGGCATATTACAGAAAAGTGACATTTTGGGGGTGGGAGGGTGGGGAGAAGAGGTCTCCTTAAAAAGGGCTCTCCTCATTGGCTGGTTTCCTGCCTTTCCCATGTACCCTTGGTGATACATCTTTTTTACTTCATAGTAATGATCAAGATTTGTAATAATAGATAGGCTTGTTTACTTACTCATTTTCTATTTTAAAAGGCTGTTGGTCTAATGAGAGTGTAAATTGTTTGTGGCCTTCACTACTGAATAAACAGTACCAATGAGCCTAAAGGGATTCTTGTGGAATCCACTAGGATTAGTGGATCTCTAATTTTAATGTAGATAAGAATCTCAGAAGTGGCTAAAATATACAGGCTCTGAATTTCCACCTGGGAGATTTTGATTTTATGGTCTGGTCCGAGGCCCAGGAATCCACATTTTAACCCCTTCTCTCCCCTCCATGGTTCTGATGTGAACGATCAACATATTTCCCCTGGATAAATAATGACCAGGTGGTGCATTTCATGCATTTGGTGTGGGAAGGACTGCTGCCCTCAGTGATGGGGGAAGGATTAGAGCTGGCTCCTTGACAGACCCAGAGAGGAACCCTTCTGGAAGTGCACACTGTTGAGGAGGCAGATTGTTCTTTCATTTGTCTCGGAATCCAGCAATTACAATTCAGACTTTTGAAAGGATGGAAAATGAGGTTTCCTAAGGACGTGGTTTGGCAGACCATAGCAATGCTGTGTCTTTAGGTATTGGATGTCTGCCAGGAGCACTTGCCCAGCGCTAATTGCAGAGCACCTGAACTTTTATCCATCATCTGTTCCGCCGCACAAAAACTTGAACACTCTGATGAATGGTTTGCATTCTTCCCAGCAGCTCCAGGACGGGAGGAAAATCCTTTCATTTAATTAGGCTGTTATTTTCCATTTTAAGCTTCAATAGAGATGCAGAAACAGGTGGCAGTTTCTCTTCTGCCTCCAGACCTAGAAATCAGAATAACTACTCTTGAGAAAAGAAAGCAGATAAGGCCTGGGCCACGACGCTATTAACTTGCCTCTACCTATGCGGTCCGGAAACAGATGTTAATTACCACACAGTAGGCGGAAACTGAGAACAGCTTAATCACTGCTGGGGCTTTTGTTGATTGTCAGCTAATGCTTTCTGCTGGTTCTTGTGTGTCTGGAAAACTGTGGATATTTCTAGATCTGTATCCATATCTACCTGTATCTGCATCTATTTTAATAGTAGGATCTGTTTACTTTTTAAAATTGCCGACATTACCTCATTATAGATGATGATGTTGTAATTATAGATTATAGATGATGTTGCTCAGGGCCTCTTGCTTTTCCCAAGGCCATTGTTGATAGCACAGGCACTTGGGGCCACTCACATTGGATTTGTAGGTGTGATCATTTTCTTTTCTTTTCTTTTTTTTTTTTAAGATTTTATTTATTTGAGAGAGAGAGAGAACGAATGATGGGGAGGGGGACACGGGACTCCATCCCAGGACCCGGTGATCACGACTGGAGCCAAAGGCAGATGCTGAACCGACTGAGCCACTCAGGCGCCCCGCCTGGTCATTTTCTGACACGAGGCTCGACTCTATATCCCCACCTCCACCCAGGGTTCACAAGATTATTTTTACCAGGCAAGACAAAACAAAATAAAAAATTCAGGGATTTTCCTGAATAGTTTGCTTTAAAATTCATTTTATTAAACGATGGGGAGATTTTTGTTTTTGGAGCTTATGTTGGATTGCTGTCTTTGGATAAGGAGACTGTTCAAAGAAACTGGGAACTGCAGATGGGTGCAGGAATAACATACTTTGTGGGACTAGACACATACCACTGACTACCCTTGGCTTTGTTCGTGATACTTGGGAATGGCTGAATGGGTTAACGGGCCATAAGACAGGTGTCTGCTAATGGCAGGAGAAACCTAAAGCTCGGCAAGTATTTAAAATACATAGAAGTTATACGCAAACAATGAATCATGGAACACTACATCAAAAACTAATGGTGCAATGTATGTTGATTAACATAACATAGTAAAATAATAATAAAAAAAATACATGAGACATATAGAGCTGAGACTGGCATCTTTGTTGAGGGGGTCAAGTAACTCCAAAACCAAAAATGACTATGTCGTGAAGTCCTAGTGCAAGGACAGTTGGATTGGCTTTCTTGGTGAGCGGATTCTTTGAGAGAGAATAAAATGGAAATTGATATATTATCAAGTTCCTCAGGCCTGGGAAACAGAGTCAACAGTTTTCTTTTGGCTCCAGTAATTCATCCTGACTGTCTGAAATCAGGGGAAGTAAACTCAAATTCCTCTGAAGGCCAGGAATAGAATAAATAAATGAGCAGAGTAACCTGGATATAAGAAATATTCCTGGAAGCATTTGCCCGCTTGGACTAAATTTTCTTTTCTTTTGTTAGAAATGTGGATACAAAAATATTTCACTTTCTCATAATTCTATAAGAAAAGAAACAAGAGAAAAAGAAAACGGGCTGAGATGATAGATGGGAGTTGGACACGATGCCTTAGGCCAGCGAGCCCAGAGAAATGGGAACTGGAGCTTCCCTGCCCCCTTCTAAAATGGGCAGTCACTTGGCTGCCTAGCTGGAGACTGCCACCTGGGAATGTGGGCCCCGGGCCTGTCAGTTATTCTGTTGTCAAAATAAACCCAAATTCTTAGATGGAAACTCTTGATTTTTACATTATGGCTGCTGATTCAACTTTTTATGCAGTCTTTTTTTCCAGTATAGATAGTCCTCAATTCAATAGCTATGTAACTATCTCAGCATCCTTTGTTCCTAGCCCAGAGCAAACTTCTCAGAGGCGGAGTGAGGTGAGATTTATGTTGCCCTAAGTCCTAGAAGATAGTTTCCTAGTGAGTTGATAAACAACTCTCTTTTCTTTTACCTAGAGCTTAACTGATCGTTTTTCTTTTGTCATTGGCTTTTGGAAATTCCCCTTAAATGCATCACTGGAGGAACGTAGGAAGCATAACAATAGGCTTATTACAAAATACATTTCAATATCCACATGTCAAATCACTGTCCCTAAAACATAACACGTATGTGACAATAAATGACCACTAGACATGCCCAGCAATACTATTTAGAAAAGGGTCTTGCTTTGGTAATAGATGTTGCAGGAATATATGGTGAATTTTCAACACTGTAATTATGGAGAAAAATAGGAATTCCAAGGATAACAGCCTTTTACGAAGCCATCCATCATTTATAGAAGTGAAGGAAACTTTAATAAACAAAACACAAACCAAAAACAAAAGCAAACAATTCACAAGTCTTCTCAAAAAGGATAGGTGATAGTGGGGCAAGCAAAAAAGTGTTATGGCCCTAAAGGTTATTCAGGACTATTAATTAAGTGCTATGCATTATACTAAAAGTGGTGTGTTCTTGAGGAAAACTCAGAATTAAAAACGATCATATGTAATGGGTATTTTAGGTAGCTCTCAAACAGCTTTAGCTTCTATTCTGGGGTTTAAGGAATACTCTCAAATTTCAAGAACCTCTTTGAGGTTCAGTAAATTTTCATATTTTGGGGTCATATTCCTGTGTTCAGGGCATAACTTTTTTTTCCTGTCATTATGATAAGGATATTCAATGATTGCAAAGCATTTTTAGAGTGTGAATCTTATTTTATGGCCCATTCTCAACTTAGGGTAATATGGAGCTTTCCTAAAATTATGATGCTTTTAGGAATCATTAAAATCCATGCTTTATCGTCTAGGCTCAAAAATATGAATGCCCTCTGATTTAGTGGAACATTTAATCATTTTTCTCCTGCCTTATCATCTCTTCATCTCATCATATGAAGTAGCCAATCCATCCATCACACATATGAACCCTTTCTCTAAGGCTGATCATGAATCCCCCATATTCCAATGATCCATGGCTGTATACAAATCACCCCAAACCTAGTGGCTTAGAGCAACAACATTTATTTATTTGTCTCATGAATCTGCAATTGTATATTGCTCTAAAGAGATTAGCTCATGACCTCTCTATGAAGGATCCCTGGGAGCCTATACAGGGCTGAGGGTCCACTTCAAGTGACTGTTTTTTGTGGTTGGGAACTTGGTGCTGGCTGTTGGCTGGGAGTTCATCTTGGGCTTCTCCCCAGGGCACTGTGAGTTTCATCACAGCCTGGTTGCAGCTGTGTTCCCCCAACAAGTGGAGACAGAAAGTGCAAAAGCAGCAAAGCAACACTTACATCATTTTTTGTTGGTTGTGTGGTCACAGCCTCCACCAGATTCAAGGGGAGTGGACATAGCTCCTGACTCCCAATGGGAGGAGTGTCAAAGAAAAGAAAAATCTGTTTGCCCACCTTTAAAATTTCATCTCCTAACACTACCATCCCCCACCATCTCTACTTCTCCACCCCCAGCTCTAACTGCTTCACTTGCCTGGATTCCAACCACATCAAGCAAATGATTGTTCATCATGGTTTTGTTGTTGTTGTTGTTGTTGTCCTTACATATTATCTTCCTGGACTGTTCTTATCCATCTATGTATCCAGAATACCATCCCTAGGGTATAAAATGTGAGTGAAAGCACCCCTTCGTCTTTGACATCTTTCCTAACTCCCCCCCAGGAAGGAACATTAAGGACACCTTTCTCAGTGCTATCTACTATACTGTCTTCGAGTATAATGTCACTTGGTCCCTTCTGGCATCAAGCCTAATGCAGAATGAGAATTGAATAATTCTCTGTTGAGTGCATAAATTCTGGCAAATTAGAGTGATTTATTGAGAGACTGAATCTGCAGTAAACCTGGAATCTAGTTCTATCTCTACCATTCATGAACGTGACACCTTGGGTCAGTCACCTAAGCTCCTGTAGCTTCTTGTAGCCTCACTTTCTTCATTACACAAAAGAGGTAACAGTGTCTGTCCTACAGCCTCACAGGGGCATACCAAGGTAAATAAAATTTGCATGTAAAAGCACTTCAAATGTACAGAATGCTACTGAAGTACACATCTTTATAAACTATTTATCAAATGACTATAGGTAATATTGGAAGAATTGAACCAAAGGAATAAAGATGGCTTTAGCATTCCACTTATAGATTTTGATGTAAGAGCGATATTTTTGCAAACTGCCATGGTGTTGAGTGACTTTTTTCTTTTTGTCTCCAGTTTTATTGAGATGTAATTGACATATAATATTGTGTAAATTTAAGCTGTACAATGTAATGATTTGATACACATGTATATTGCAAAATGATTACCACAGTAGGGTTAGTTAATACCTCTACCACCTCACATGATTTCTATTTTGTGTGTGGGTGTGTGACAACATTTAAGATTTGCTCTTAGCAACTTTCTAGTATGTACTACGGTATTGTTAACTATAGTTACTATGCTGCACATTAGTTCCCCAAAACTTACTCATCTTATAACTAGAAGTTTGTACCCTTTGACCAACATGCCCCCATTTCTCTACCTTTCTACTCTCTATTTCTATGAGTTCAGCTTTTTTAGATTTCTCATATAAGGGAGAACATATACAGTATTTCTTTTTCTGTCTGACCTACAAAACACACACTTGTAAAATTATCATTTTCTTTTTTTAATTATCTTTTTTCTTTAAAAAAAATTATTTTAGAGAGAGAGAGAGAGCAGGGGGAGGGGCAAGGGTGAGGGAGAGAGAGAATCTTCAAGCAGACTCCCCCCTGAGCTTGGAGCCCCATCCTAGGATCCGGAGACCATGACCTGAGCCGAAATCAAGAGCCGGCTGCTTAAGTGACTGAGCCACCCAGGTGCCCAGAAAGTTAATTCTCTTCTTATACAGTGCTTCAAGATCAGACAAAAACATCAAGTGTGGACCTGACTACATGCATTATTCAAAGAGAGAAATCTTTATATTTTGTTTCAATCCTTATTTTACTGAGGTTATGAAATTTTTAAAAACTTCATTAAGGAACTGAATCTGTGGACACATGATTAAAGTCCAGATCCTTTTAAATGCGTCCTGTTGTGCCATTGTCATAAGAAAGCAGGGCATGCTGTGCTTCTGTAACTCACCTGTAGGGGGTTGCAAACATTTATTAAAAAAAAAAATCCGTTTTGCCAGTTTTGAAGGATCCAGAGAAAGAATTTTATTTTCAATATGTCATGTAGTTTGAAAAAGAACACTTGAAAATATCTGTTCCTTAAGTGATGGTCCTTCTGGTGATAGTGAACGTAAAAGCCAGTTTTCTTAATCTAAAATGATGCTGCTTCATTCAAAAGCAAGTAGCTCCTTTCCTTATGTGGAAAAAAAGAATGGGAAAATGTTTTCAAAGAAATGAATGACCTGAATGTCCAGATTGCTTGGGTCAGGGGAGGGAGGTGCCCATGTCTATGTCCACTTACAAGATGCTGTCTTGGGGCTAAGGCAGAGAAAATCTGTAAAGAAAAAGGTTTGAGCTCAGAATGCATAAGAACAGCATAAAGGGACAAAATTTAATTCTGTGAGGGTGCATGCAAGCGAGAGAGAGTGTTTATAGTGCGTACAGAGGGAAGCTTCGGGAATAGAGCCAAGCAGTTGGAGAGAACATTATGTGCCGACATGCGATACAGACAGGAGGGGAAGAGTATGCAGGAGCATCTCCAAAAAGGAAAAATTGTGGTGATTGTGATGGAATATTGCTGAGAAAAAGGAAAGGTGATTCTGTAAGAAGCTGCAATCAGAGCTGTAAGTCCTAGTTCTCTAACAAAGGGTAATTGCATAAATTCAAAAGACATGCATGAATTATCAGCAATACACATGCAAAATAGTCAAAGCAAGAATATGTAAAGGATAGACTATAGTCCTCTGACAAGGTCATTTTTTTAATATATATTTTACTCCCCCTTTATAATGGGGCTATTGGTATAAATTATTTTGAGGATCCCTAATGTGCCTGGTAATTAATATGTGCCAAAGATGTTTATTAAAATCTGATTTAAACTCACAATATTATTGTATTTGGGGAATTTATTATTATTCTTAAGTCAAGCATTTACCAACTTCAGAAGGTCCATAGGGTGTGATTAGTGTTCTCAAACAAATTTTTAATACCTTAACCACTTTAAGTTATGTTTATGTATATCCAAATCTCATTGGTTCCATAAAATGTCTGGTTACTCCCAAGGTGGGGAAAGACTGCATGAATTTACTTGTCTGTATTCCTACATGGCCGGTACAGGGAAGGGGCAAATACAGAACTGTCAACCCTAAAGGGCATTTGTTGCTCTTATGTACTAACAGTTGCCATTCCTCTAATTACACAGTTTTTTTTTTAAAGATTTTATTTATTTTTTGACAGAGAGAGAGAGCGAGCACATGAGCAGGGGGAGGGGCAGAGGGAGAAGCAGGCTCCCCTTGGAGCAGGATCCCAATGCAGGGCTCGATCCCAATGCGGGGCTCGATCCCAATGCGGGGCTCGATCCCAGGACCCTGGGACCATGACCTGAGCTGAAGGCAGACGCTTAACTGACTGAGCCATCAAGGCGCCCCGTCTAATTATATAGCTGAGAAGAGAAAATATACTTAAAATGATGATTTTTGGCAGAGTTCAGAGGTCAGTTAGCTCCTTCTCACTTTGTTTAATCCTTAGACCAACTACAGTAGGGCAGAGACTCTCACTGCACATTTATTTCTTACCATTTGAAAGGCACTCTTAAATCTCATAGGCGGTGCTGAGGAGGAGAGCAGAGATGAGATGAGTGACAGCAGTGAGAAACTGCCTGCTCTCAGTCCATGAGAGCCAAGCCCCCTTCTCAACTGGATCACTTAAGTTGGCACTAGGAAAGAAAAGAAAGACAGAGCTGTGTAGGTAGATGCAGTGCTCCTTATAAGCCCTCCTGATGTCCGTCACTGTTTTACAGGACTTGGTGGCATTTGGCCAGGTCCTTCTAGAAGCTTATTTTGTATCTTCCCTGTGCCTCAGTTTCCGCAGCTCTAAACTCTCCTTAGATATTCTGGAAATGAAAGACTGCCTGGAAATGAGTGTAGTCATTTCCAAAGTGGATTCAACCCTTTTTTGAGATAAGAGGAGAGCTTTCAGGTTTGGTTTCTATTTTTCCTCCTTGTGAATTTCATACACATGGAGAGAGAGGAGAGAGAGTGAAAAATCATTTTGTAGTTAGTTCTGATTTGACTGTAAGATCTCCCAATTTTGCTTGTGGTGGCAAGTAATGTTCAAATCCACTTATGAACACTGCTTATGAAGCATTTTATGGAGTAGAAAGGGTTTTGAATTTGTTTTCTTAAATAGAAAATGATATATTTGTTCTAAGTTCTCTTGAACCAGTCACCTTCATTCTGTTTGATACCATTCTTTGGAAAGTTCCATTTTGTAAGAAACATTTCTCTGGAATAAGACAGCTTTAGTGAGTCATCATTAAACTCAAGTGAAGAGTAATCAGAAATTTTTAAAAATTGCATCCATTACCTACCTCATTGTTTGTGTACTTTTTCTGTTATCGATCAAATTATTTTCTATATTCATTGATTCATGCAAATGTGCTTAGATTCCTATGTCCTTTGTAAGTGAATTGAATCTCTACAGCACTGGTTTCCAGAGTCATATGCACCCACCCACAATGCACTGGGATGTGAGCGAAGCCACTAGAACTTATATTTATATCATTCTGTAATTAAAAATGTTTGTGTACGTTTAACAATATGCATAGTAAAGCAATACAGTACTTTTATAGAATGTGTGAACAAATATGTTTCATATTTATATAGAATTTTTGAATAAATATATTCCATATTTGATATATATACTTATATAAAGAGAGCATATATTCTATGCATTTTCATATATAGACCATATACATCTACACTATCTAATAGAGTACACATTAGCCAGAGATAGTTTGGAGCACTTGAAATGTAGCTAATGTAACATATTGAAATAATAGTGCTTTGGATATACTTGGTGGAATTAAATATACTATTAAAATTAATCTCATCTGTTCATCTTTACTTTTTAAAAATGTGTGCTAAATAATTTAAAATTACATATGTGGCTCACATTATATTTATAGTAGAAAGAGCTTCTCTAAAAATATATATTGTCTAGACAATAAAGATATCCTATGTATTATAAATATATGATATACACACTGGGGAAAGTGATCAAAAACTTCTAGGAATATGCCTGCATGATCAAATCACCATTGTACAGTACTACAACATTTAAAAACGTAAAAACATTTAAAAAAGTAATGAAATAATACAATTATAAGTAGTTTATTAATTTATATATTTATGGTTATTGTACTGGACACATTGTATTTTCTACAAATTCCCATTTCTGAGAATCGCCCTCTTTGACTTTCAGCTCTATAAATGTAGTTTTGTGGAAGCTTCCCTGTTAACTTACCTCTAGCCACAGATAATTGCAACTG
This sequence comes from Leptonychotes weddellii, assembly GCF_054177405.1. Classification (NCBI taxonomy): domain Eukaryota; kingdom Metazoa; phylum Chordata; class Mammalia; order Carnivora; family Phocidae; genus Leptonychotes; species Leptonychotes weddellii. The sequence goes on along the minus strand of NC_138369.1, from coordinate 154,691,547 downwards.
ATTCAAACTAGGTTGGTCAGAATCTTTCTGAATTCTGCAATTGAGTTAGAGAATCATATTCTGTCTAGATGGCCAATATTGTTAGGTGAGCAGCTCAAGATCATATAGTGTGCATGTGTTCTGCCCTATGGAGAAAACCAAGCTACTCTAAATGATACAAATGAAGAGTGAAAGAAGCAGAGATGAGATATATAGAAAATGTCTTTTTCTGCAAGATTCTGGGGACTACCTCCATTTCCCACTGATTAGGTTTGATAAGATGTCTCAGGGCCCTTATAACATATTTTGAGTTTCTGTCACTTGAAATAAAATTGTTTAATCAATGCCATCATCAGGAACACAGAGAAATCTTATTAACAGTTCATCTCTTAGGTGATTAAATATTGTGGTGACAAAGCTTCAGTCTACTTCCTAACTGTAGAAGAAATAGAACCCAGAAATTTGATTTTAATCTTTTAAACAGTTTTATTCTGATTTATATAAAAAAGTACGTGTTGATTAGGGGCAGATGTATAAAATACAGGCAAATTTAAGAAATAAATAAAAGAACACCTGATATCTCATCATTCTGAAAAAGTTTTATTAATAGTATTTTATTTTATACCTGATTTTTATGCATTTACAATCAATATATCTAATTTTATTTTTTCCAAAATTTATTTAATACTGGATATTCAATATTCTATTATTTGTTTTCTGTTTAATGTTATATCATAAGGATTTTAAAATTACATTACTATATTACCTTAAAATTTGATTCAAATATGCTTTTTTAATGGTAGCATTAATACCATATTATAGATGCATTATATTTTATTTACCAATCCTGTAAGTTCTCTAAGCTTTTTGTAATTTTCTACCAGTATATATAATGCTGAAATTAATACATACCCCCCAATTTTTTTTTCTTTACCAAATTTATTTATTTATTTATTTTATTGAAGTATATAGTTGACACACAATGTTACACTAGTTTCAAGTGTGCAACATTGTGATTTGACAAGTTTATACGTCATGCTCTGCTCACCACAAGTGTAGCTACCCTCTGTCACCATACAACACTATTACAGTACCACTGACTGTATTCCCCATGCATTACCTTTTATCCCCGTGATTTGTTCATTCTGCAGCCGGAAACCTGTATCTCCCACTCCCCTTCACCCATTTTGCCCACCCACCGACCCTCTCCCCTCTGGCCACCACTGGTTTGTGCGCTGTATTTATTTAGATTTGTTTCCTTTTTTGTTTGTTTTTGTTTTTTCATTTGTTTTGTTTTTTAGATTCCGCATATAAGTGAAATCCTATGGTATTTTTCTGTCTCTTATTTCACTTAGCCTAACACTGCCTAGGTCCATCTGTGTCACAAATAGCAAATCTCATTCTTTTTTTTTTTTTTTTAAAGATTTTATTTATTTATTTGAGAGAGAGAGAATGAGAGAGAGCACATGAGAGGGGGAAGGGTCAGAGGGAGAAGCAGGCTCCCTGCCGAGCAGGGAGCCCGACACGGGACTCGATCCCGGGACTCCAGGATCATGACCTGAGCCGAAGGCAGTCGCTTAACCAACTGAGCCACCCAGGCGCCCATATCTCATTCTTTTTTTAAGGCCAAGTAAGAAGTTTTTGACTGCATCTCTGGATATTTCCATAGGATGGGGAGATACATACATTATGGATCAAAAAAGCATGACCATTTTAAAAGGACTGATTTGTGTTGCAGAGTTGGTTATAGCAAATTTTCAACAGCAACGTTTGAGTGCCCATATTACTAGAATTTCACCTGTGTGGAAGAAGATATCTTAAAAATTACCTAAGTATTACTTTATATTTTGTTATCATTAAATATATAATTCAGTAAATTTATACAGTTGACAATAAAGGATTTTAAAAATGCAATATATTTACAAAATCAAATAACTCATTGAGATTTAAGAAAATGTGCAAAACATAACCTCGAAAAATCTAGAATTGATAAACTGTAAAATATCATACTGATATATAAACAAAGGTACTTCAAACTGTAGAGATGAGTTTGCAAAGAATTTTAGAATTATATGCAAATCTGTATAAGAAATAGAAGTATACCCAAGAAATTAAGAATTACAGTATCAGAAAATAAATGATCTATGAAGAAATAGAAACTAATATGAAGAAGAAAATGTGCATCTGGGTATGGTATTGAAATACTGGTTGTAGATCAAGAGGTACATGATGAAAGAAGGAGGGACATCTAAAATTGGGAATAAGCCAAATACTGGAAATCCGTAGATAAAGGGGAAAAATAAGCACAATGCTTATTTCTCTGTGCACCATGCTGCCCCATCTCTCTTTGATAATTCCCTTACACTTACTTCTCTTTGCCTTAGTAAACACATTTAAAGAGAATTCTCCAAAGTCAATGAGGTGATAGACAATAGGTGATGGTGATAAAATAAGCAGCCACAGAGAGCAAACCAGAGGGTTTTACTTCTTAGGCAACTTGCTGTCTTGAGAAGCAGGTTTCATTATTTGAAACCAACTTGTCTATTTTTTCCCTTTGATGTGTTGTTAAAGAAAGTTTTACAAATTACTTGAGATATTGCTTCTCTCCTAATACTCTAAAACTTAGCTGATGCAGAGAAAATGCTCCAAGGTTAATAAGTTAATCTTTTATCATATAGAACTTCATATATATTCTAACTGTGATCATGTTCCAAATTGTGCCTTAAAACAGTTCATTAATAATAGCTGATGTCTTTACATTTTAAGGTAGGTCAATTATATTTGACATGGTTGAATTTCATTAAAAGGTAGAAAACATTAATCTTCTCAATTTAAGAAACACTTTTTTTTTTGCTTATAAAGGAGAGTGTTTGGGAGGGGGAGTTTGAAATGCATGAGAATGTAGCACATTTGATTTAAGAGGAAATGTCTAACTGTTTTATATTAAGTATGTATCCTTAGAATATTAGCTTTTGAGAGTAAATGGGCAGTCACTGCCTCAGCCCAGATTCCCCCAAAGCAGTGCTGAAGCAAGGTTTTGCATACAGATAGTTTAGTTGGGAACAGGATCTCACAGAGCAGGAATGATGGATAGGGGTATACAGTGTAACTTTCTGAGGAGACCAAAAAATGTGGATTAGACCTCTCTGACAAAAAGGAGGGCGTATGTCCGTCAACTCCTGTCCCCTATTGGTCTAGCATGATTCTATAGGCAGTATCTCATTCATGTTTCTAGGTTACACCTGCATGGGTAGTGAATGTTCCCATTAGCATCCCACAGTGTGCCATTGGAGAAACCCTCATAGAGGAAGTGGGCGGTGTACATACATGGTGAGTCTGTGGTGAGGTGCTGCTTGTAGCCTCCACAGGTTTGGTTACCATAGCTGGAATAAGGAGCGATGCTGGGAAGATTTGAAATTAGGCACAAGAGATGTATATGCAGTCTAATCTTTGTAGCACTCAGATCTCTTCAGACTCTGTAATTCCCAGGATTATTTGAACAAGGCAGTATTCCCAATGGTAAAGCTTGTCCAGAGGCCATAAATGATATTCATTATCCACCTCTTCAAATATCCATTCTAGATTTATCTCACCTTCAGTCAGAATTTCAACTCATCTATATGTTGCTTGTCTAGTGAAATAATCCTTCAGATCCAAAGGGGCTGACTTTTTAATTGAATTGTTTTATTATACCATAGTTTGTTATAATTGTTCACAGCTATTAGGGAGCACAGAAGCGCCAAGAGATGACCTCATGAATCACTTGTTTTCCAGGCATACTCCCCACTTACTCACTATGGTAGCAGCAATCCTACCGCCTCGTGGTAATCATGGCCAATAACTCCCCGAGTATAGTAAATCTTTATTTTATTTTATTTTTTTTTGTCTGTTGATTCTTTGATGTGAGGATCCCAACATAATAGTTATAGGTGTAAGTTCAATGGAGCCTTTACTGTTGGAAGGACCTCTTTTTCCTCTAGGAATTCTACTCTAATGTGGGAATAAGAAGCAAAAATTCTGCAGGTGTATTAGTGGGAGTATTGGTAGATAAGGGTTGATTATATGTCAACCCCTTGGTTTATGGACCTCTGTATTCTAACTATTGGGACACAATATTAGCTTTTGGTTTTGGTTCATTAACTCATTCTGGAGGTAAGGGCACTGACTCTACAGGATCTTGTCCCCAAGCTGGCAACATAGCTGAGTCTTTAACAGGATACACAGCATGTTTCTACTGGGTTGAATGTTCTGGGTGGCAAGGTTTGTAATAAAACCGGAGGATCCATTGCCATTTCCCCATTGTTACACCTCTTTCTGTCATAAATAAGCCCCTTACTCTCAGACACTACTGTGTAACACACGATGTGAATGACTGATGATGCTAGAAGAGGGATTTGTGAAAGGAAGGACAGATCCATATTCCAGAATAGATATTGAGTTGGGTAAGGATTCGTCACTTACCCTCCGAGATATTAAAGGTCAGATGTAGTCAAAGTGCCAAAAAGTGGATAGCTATTCCCCTTGAGGGATGATGCCAGATTGAAGGCATAGTATCATTTTTGCTGCTGGTCAGTTGATTATTTAGCAGTGGCAGTAGTCTGATCCATCTTGCTGAGAGGGAACCCATGCTGTTCGGTCCATGTTCAGCCTCCTCACCTTCATCCATGGCTTATTTCCCCAGCATTGGGTGGCTGAGGAAAAAGGCCAGGATTCCTGGGACATGTAATTTTGCCTGGTTGAGAGTTCCATCTTTTCTCTGCAGTGGATACATTCTTATGAGCCTTATTGTGGGATGAGAACCTCTGCATACAGAGTTAATGACCAAGCATACTGTTCACAACTTTGCTATGTGGAGGTTTTCCTTTCACCCTTGCTATGTACAGCCATCCCTGAATGAGAGTAGAGTGTAGCAACATTCAATTTGTGGCCAGTACCAACACCAGTTATCTGTAAACCAGGTCTAAGAATTTTCCTTCTTGGGCATGTCTCCAAAAAGACCAAGTATATATCTGAGTTAGCTGACATGGGGCCTGGGTCTTTTTTTCTTGTAACTTATTTGCATTTTCTGGATTTGCTCAGGCATCATTCTGAATGTGTCATTTCTATGATGCGGTTGGTTGATTGCTGCTTGCTCTGTTACGGGATGGGCAGCTCCAATTCACAATCACTTGGTATCTCCCATTAGGTCTTAAGATTTTATTAAGACTCATTCATACAGGAGATGTTTTTTAAGGGCTGGGAGTTCTGCCACAGAAAACATGGCCTTTTTGCAAAATCCTTAGAATTTGTGCAGGGGACTCCTCTGTCGTGGTTTACCAGAGACACTGCAAAGATTTTTTTTTTTTTTTTTAATCCACCATTTCTAGCATCATCAGACATGCTAGGTCATATGACCTGAGTGTCAGGACAGCTTCCACACATCTGAGACTTCCTGCAGGGGCTTCTGTTACTCTGGGAACTATTTATTTTTTTTTTAAAGATTTTATTCATTTATTTGAGAGAGAGAAAACACAAACAGAGGGGAGGGGCAGAGGGAGAAGCAGACTCCCCGCTGAGCAGGGAGCCCGATAGAGGGGTCAATCCCGGGTCCCTGAGATCATGACCTGAGCCAAAGGCAGATGCTTAACCGACTCAGCCACCCAGGCGCCCCTACTCTGGGAACTATTAAAAACTGTCATCATTGTAAGTTACTTAATAAATACTTCAAAATAGAATTTTCAATTTTCTTCCAGATAGCAAAAAGGGCTACAAACTGACATGTTTCTTTTGTCATCACAGAGGGTGCAAAATGCAGCATATCGTCCTTATCTTAAACGGAACGTCTCAGTATTCTTCCGACCCCTGGACATCTATGAACTTCACAATAGAGGACGCCCCTGAATTATCATGATATTTATTTTCTACCCTCTGGCAATTCTGTCTTACCAGATTACTTACTGCTCTTGAGTGCCAATTAGCAGTATTTTACATTATAATTGACCAGTAATGTTGTTCTGCAGAATCTCAAGATGATCAAATTCTCTGTGTAATAAAACTGTTCCCTGAGGACAGAGAGTCGGGTAGTTAACAGTCCTGAGAAAAGAGTGAATGTGGAATGTGTACTGGTCTCTCTTCCAAGCAAAAGAGAGCTGCTCTCTATCTTCTGTACTGGTAGCGGTCAGAAAGAATGTATCCAGTAGATGAATAACCACATACAAAGTGCCTGGGGCTAGGTTGATATGTTTCAGTAAAGAACTACTTCCAGGACAGAAGCAGCTGTGAATAAGGCTACCATTTGGTTACGTTTATAATAGTCCATCTTCATTTGCTACAATCCATCTGCTTTTTCAGAGGTGAACAGGTGAATTGAAAAATAGGTTCGTGGGAAGTGGGAGTCGTATTTAAATTCCTCCTGGATTGAAATACCGCTTTTTCTTTGCCATCCCGCCAGACTTCAGCGGCAGGTTCAGTTGCTCCACTTACCCAGCCTACCATATGGCTCTTTCTTATGTCAGAGGCTGGAGAACTAATGTGAAGAGTGTGCCCGCTACCTCCTATAGCCTGTCAATGATGAATTTAGAGACTGGAGAATTAACACCAGAATCAATCAACAGGAATTGGGGACCATTGTGAATTGGAGTTGGATCAAAATGATCTTTATTACCTGGTATTTTATAAACCCTTTAACAAATCAGAGGACTCCTGATGGGGTTTCATGTCCTCTGATATCGGCGTCTTAAAACAAAACAAAACAAAAAAACAACTTTGAGTCCTATCTTTTCCCCAGTTTGGGTCATGGATCTCTTTAGGGAGTTATAAAAAGAATGTTTATCGTTTTATCATATATGCTTGTGGAGGTCTTTTCTCAAGGGAATCTAACATTCTCTTTATTATGGGCTGCATTGTGTTCCTCTCAAACTCATATGTCAAAGATCTAACCCCTGGAACCTCAGAATGTGACTATTCGGAGATAGCATCTTTAAGAAGGTAATTAAGTTGCTTAGTTTTTTTTAAGATTTTATTTATTTATTTGAGAGAGAAAGCACAGGAGAGAGAGAGAGAGCAAGCGAGCACATGAGTGTGTGTGGGGGGAGGGAAGGACAGTGGGAGAGGAAGAAGCAGGCTCTGCACTGAGCAGGGAGCTCAACGTGGGGCTCGATCCCAGGACCCCAAGATCATGACCTGAACTGAAGGTAGATGCTTAACTGACTGAGCCACCCAGGCATCCCTAAAAAGGTAATTAAGTTGAAATGAGGTCATTAAGGTGGGCCCTAATCCAATATGACTGGTATCCTTATAAGAAGAGAACATTTAGACACAGGCAGGAGCAGAGGGAAGATCAATGAAGAAAGAAGGAGGAGATGGACATCTACACATCAAAGGGAGAGGCCTCAGAGGAAACCAACCCTGCCAACACCTTGGTCTCAGATATCTAGCCTCCAGAAGTGTGAGAAAGTAAACTTTCATTGTTTAAGCCACCTAGTCTGTGATGCCTTGTTAGGGCAGCCCTAGCAAAATAATAGACTCTTTAAGTAATGCAGTCTGGGTATGTGGACTGACTTGGCTTTGGAAGCTGGGTGAAGGATTGTGATTATGCAATAAAGCAATTCATCTCAGCCCTCTTATTTCCAGACCATAATTGTATTGTTTTTAGGTTCATAGAGAAAAGTAACCTCATAATCAGCTGTACATCTGTAATGCCTCTTGAAGTATATAATCTCTTAGCCAACCATCACCACTAATTTCTGTGGGTTAAGATACTCTGCCTCTCTGGCTTTACTCTAACATTTACGTGCTGCACCTGACCTCTGCTGTTCTGTCATTCTATAACTGCTATTGATATTAGTGAGTTCAGTACGAAGTATCTCCTATTGTCATCCCCTGCCTGTGGAAGTCTTTCCCACTGAGGTTTTCAAAGATGCCAGTGCCTCTCTCGCTATTTCGTTTCTTGTTATCTTTATGAAGACACGTCCTCCAGGTCCTCCCAGGGAACATCATCAGGTGGTAGGCTTTTCAATCGCTAATAGTAAGTTCGTTTAAATATTTTTATTTCCTTAAGTCTTCTGATCCCCTTTTCAGCACCATTCCAAGGACATTTTATAATCTCTAACTCATTTAATATAGACCAAGCTTCAAAGAGCCATCCCTGTGGTGTGTTAGGACCAAAACCAGTTGTCCTTCCTAGGACATTGAAATCTGAGTCACAGGTTTCCAAACCAATAAACTATCCTCTATTCAACCATATATTCTGCTTTATCACCCACTGACCACTGCCCAGTGTAGTAGCCTCAAGACCCACCCACCACTCACTCACATGTATATTCTTCTGTTTCTGCTTGTACATATTAGCAGCCCCTGTAATTCTTTCCATGTATAAGAAATTGCATTTCCCTGTTTGGGCTATACTGAGACCTAACCTTGCTTTTTGGTCGGAAAGCAATGAGGAGTTGTGGATATATATTGTGAAGAGGACAAGCAAAATCTGGCTAGGAATCTGCCTTAGAGTCTTTGCAGAGTCATTGGGAAGGGGAAGCCTACTTTCTTTATCAAGGGGGAGAAGGCTGCTTCTATTGCCTTGAAGGGTTCAGGGATATCTTTTGGTTTGAGATTTTTAGAATTTTCCACCAAAAAAATTCCACCTTCAGGTTTTCATGATGAGATATATATATTTTTTCATATATATATATATCTCACCTTAAAAATATATATGTATTTTTAATACTTTTTTTATTATATAAATATATGTATATTAATTTTTTAGCAGTGTTCTGATTCTGATTTAGCAGATCTATCAAGGCTATATGCTGAGTCCTTTTGCAGCTCAATAAAATCTTGGGTCTGGTTTTCAGTAGGATGTATCCTGTGGCTATAGAAGATGTGGATCTCTTCAAATACTCTTCTAGAGTTCTTTCTTTTCAAGCATGCCTTAAGTTGATGAAAAGCCAACCTGAGCTTGGCATTTCTTTTTTCAAGGCTTCCAAAGCAATCAGCTAAAGACACCTAAATCCATTCTGTAAAATTACATCCTGTAAAATGGCATTCTAATAGCCACAGATACCAATACTTGAACTTTCCATGTGTGTACCATTCCAATCCACCTAAGTTGAGATTCCTACTAATTGTGATGCTCTGTATGCCAGGGTCCTACCACACATACCATCACCTGTCTGACTGAGCTTGATCCGGCTTCCAAAACCCATTCTGAAGATCGGTTATGTAGACTCAGTTCAAGTACCAAGTGTGTTAGGAGGGTACCCAAGAAAGCAGAGCCTGGGACAAAGGATTACAGACAAAGAACAGGAGTGAGGGGTGGGAGAATAAAACAGGGAAGGAGGGAAACTAAAATAAAGATGCATCATTAAATTGGCTATCAGTATGAGAAATTGTGGGTTGAATTTGTTGCACTTTATGGAGTGTTTTATGAAATGTGTCAGAACGATCTGCCTAGGGGATGAAAGGAGGCAGCATTTTTCCTTTGGCTTTCATCTCACATTGGTTAAGGATGACTCCTGGGCGTTCACTCTCCCCCACTTCCAGATTGGTCAGGCCTAAATGCTGAGCAGGTATCTGCAGACATCCCACACTGTGGCATTAGAAAAATCCTAAAGCCAAGAGCTATGAAGCAATGACCTGAAGTTTCACCTATGTGAAGCTTATCGAAGTTAGTGAAATGGGTTACTGGAACATCAGCTAGAATAAGAGGTGGGGTCAGGAGCACTTAAAGTGGAAACACAGGATCTCTGATCTGTAGGCCAATAAGTGGCTTAATGGTAAAACATTCAAATGTTTTCTTCCTTTAGAAAAATACTGTGGTTATGGGAAAGTCTCACATGATTGGATTTAGACTATAATGTAGATTTATCTTATGTCTTGATTGTAAATAATAAAAAGAACTAATGGGGTGCCTGGGTGGCTCAGTCAGGTAAGTATCTGCCTTCGGCTCAGGTCATGATCCCAGGGTCCTGAGATCGAGCCCCATGTCGGGCTCCCCACTCAGCGGGGAGTCTGCTTCTCCCTCTGCCCCTCCCCCTGCTTGTGTTCTCTCTCTCTCAAATAAATAAAATCTTAAAAAAAAAGAATTGATAAAAATAAAGAATTTTACAGCTTCCATTTGTGCAAATCATGTCAACAGGTTCCCAGTTTGTTGAACAAGTCTCCTCATAATGCTTTTTTTCCTTCCAGTTTGTGCAGTTGCCTTTGCCTATCACTCTATTACTTGTATCTAGTGGATGTTACACAACAGAGTGATGCTGCTGCAGATAAAATAGGTTGCATTATTCTACTCACAAATGTTGCCTTGAATTGGAGTAAAGCTCATTAGTAGCTCTAGAAAGGTGAAGTAACTTTTCGGAGTTTCACCAGCTTCTTGTAGAAACACAAATATGAAGGTAAGGTGAGATTTGAGCTCTTTTCTCCTTCGTAGTTTTGGGGACTGGTTTTCCAAATAATCAGTATCAAATGGGTAATCCTAGGTGATTGAAGACAATGATGATAGCTTGTGAGTTATTTATCATTATTACTGATAGCGTCTGTGGCACATGGTAAGGGTATGCAATAAACGAATGCTCATCTAAGCTTATTTTTATTTCCATGGCTTTCCTATTCAGTTTTATATAACTTATGACCACTCACCAGAATACCATTGTTACAGAATGCAATCTGTAAAATAAAGCAGATTTGTGGCATTGAGGTATGCTTCATATACATGAGTATGAATGAACTTAAAGTATCCTCTTGAGATTATTATCCTGTTCTTTCCCTGTGCTTTATCACTGCTGATTTAACTTTGGTTATTTTCCCTTACCAACTCCTTTTTCCTATGGTAAAAAGTTTCCTAGTCTAGTTTTACAATTATGAGCCAATTTTCCTTTTAAAAATCAATTTAAATTTGGCCTTTTGTTTCTTACACCTAAAAGCGTTCTTTCAGATACAGCCCTATTTTTCTTGTATTTTGCTTCTTTGGCCTAGAATGACATTATTCTCTACTGCTATTTTCTACCAATTTCATTGAAGTACAATCATCATAGAATAAATCACACATACTTGAAGTGTACAAACTAAGTTTTGCCATATGTGTATATACATGAAGCCATCCGTGTAATCAAGATAAGGCACACATTCATCACCTCCAAAAGTTTCCTTGCACCCCTTTCTATGCCTCCCTTCAATTCCTCTCTCACTTCCCAATCAGTAATCTACTTTCCGTCACTATACATTAGTTTGACATTCTTAGCATTTTATGTAAATGGAATCCTACATTCTGAATTACTTTTTATTTGACTTCTTTTACTCAGTATAATTATTTTGAGAATCATTCACGTAGTAGTATACGTCAGTAGTTTGTTCCTTTTTACCGCTGAGTCGTATTCAGTTCTGTGGATCTGCCGCAATGTTTATCCATTCACCTATTGGTGGACGTCTGGGTTGTTTCTAGCTTTTGCTTATTAAAAATAAAGCTGCTATTAATTTTGTGTATAACTTTTTGTATGGATGGATTCTTTAGTTTTTCTTGGATACAATTTAAGAGTGGAATGGCTAGACTGTATGGTGAGTATATGGGTAACCTTTTTCAAAAACTGCCAACTGCTTCCCCAAATAGTTATCCCTAGAAGTGTGTGAGACATCTAGTTGCTCCATATCCTCACCAGCAGTTCATGGGGTCCTTGAAACCTGAGCACTCAAAGACATCAGGTCCTAATCTCAAAAACTGTGTATGTTATCTTATTTGGAAGAAGGACTTTACAGATGTAGTTAATTACAGATCTTGAGACGAGGACATTACTGACATGATTTAGGTGAGGCCTACATGCTGTCACCAATGTCTTCATCAGAGGGAGGCAAAGGGGGTTTTGAGAGACACAGAGAAGAGGAGGAAGTGATTTGAAAGTGGACCCCGAAATTGGAGTGCTGTTGCTTCCGGCCAAAGGAGTGCCGGCAACCACCCCAGAGCTGGGAGAGGCAAGGAATGGGATCTCCCCAGAGCCACCGGAGGGAGTGCAGGCCTGTCAGTGTCTTGATTTCGTATGTCTGACCTCCGGAGTATGTATTTCTGTTGTTTTAAGTTCCCAAGTTTGTGGTACTTTTTTATGGCACCCTCGGGTAACTAATACAGTGGCTCTCCAGTTCTCAGAAACATGGTCTGCTCTGGATCCATTGGACACTTCTCCCTAGGACCTTGATGCTTCAGTGAGTGATCCTAGGATGTTAAAGAGAATAAATTCACAGAGGCGAAATGGAATATATCCAGCAGGGGTGCCATGGCCATATTAGTAGGTGCTGGTCATACGTCCTTGACTAGCTGGAGTAGCTGATATCCTGGCCACACTGTTCTGTTAGTTGTGCTTTATATTTTGTGCGTGTTACAAGTTGCCTTAGCTTCTGTTTTCTGTCTATTTTAAGCCTGATTCACTACACTCCTATGGATTTTGTGAGACCCCCCTGTTTTGTTTTGTTTTTTTCCCCCACATAAATCCCTTGAAACTGTAGTTGATTTTTATTAATTGCAATTTGAGGTTTGTAACTGATTCAGGCAACCAACCAATCAATCAATCAAATGCTTTACAGTTTGAAAAAGAGAAAGAACAGTTTTCCTAGTACTCAAATCCTTTTTCTTTTGGTTAACAACTAAACATAAAAAATGCTTCAGAGTTAATAGCTCTTGGGTATTTGTCATCGTCTCTTACTTTTCTCAGAAGCCCAAATTTAATAGCAACAACTTTTAAATCTTGCAACAACAGTGTTATCCCCTAACCCTCCAATAAACAAAATCAACATTAAGTTCCCATTGGGGTAATGCTTTGAGCTCAATACAGATGGATCTGACCATCATGTTGCACAATTTATTATTATTTTCGATTCCAGTGATTTATCCTACTCTTCAGCCCACTTCCTTCTACACTCGAAAGACTAGTCCTCTGTTGTACATTCCTGATATAATGGGTTTTCTGTCACATTCATAGATGCCACCATTTTTCTCCGTGTTCTTACATAGCTAAATATGTTTATTGCAGTTGAATATGCCTTAGGGGCATAGTGAACTTTGCAGTGATTAATTGAAAAAGTTTTAGATATACACAGGACATTTTTCTTTTTTTTTTTTTTTTAAAGATTTTATTTATTTATTTGAGAGAGAGAGTGAGAGAGAGAAAGAGCACAAGAGGGGGGAGCAGGAGAGGGAGAAGCAGACCCCCTGCCGAGCAGGGAGCCCGATGCGGGACTCGATCCCGGGACTCCAGGATCATGACCTGAGCCGAAGGCAGTCGCCCAACCAACTGAGCCACCCAGGCGCCCAGGACATTTTTCAAAATATCTTATACATCCAAGAAATGTTTAGAAACAAAATAAACAGGAGATGGACATTTGCATTACAACAATCCAAACAAACCTGGACTTGAATTTCAGTTTAGTGTGTTTAACTTCTCTTAAGCTCTGTTTACATAATACTATATGAACAACCCATTGTCTAAGGGAAAAATCAGTAAAAATATTGGGTAATTCATAGCAAAAATTACTGCTTAGTTAATTAATTTTTTTCAGTAGTTGGTGATAGTTTTATATAGAAATAGCCTCAGGCCCAAGTGTTAGCTTATTTCTCTTTCCTGTCAAATGTAATTCATAGAAAGTTAATTATAATTTCCTATGCCCTTTATCCTTTTACTCAGGTGGGCTACACTTGAACAATAAAAGGGAATTAAATAGTGATGCAGGAGATTAAACATGTGCCAATCTAGGACACTGGGGCCAAAAAACATATTCTTTGTTCTCATTTTTACAATTCTGACACTGGATATACAGCCTTAATTGTTTACAAAGAGAAAATATTACATTTCATATGGCCTTAATACTTAGAATGATTAAAATCAACTTAACATTATCACTATCTCTTTGTACAAATAGGAAAACCTGTCACTTGAGTGTTGGGCCAGTTCCTCAACAGTTATTAGTTACTATTATCAAAGGTATCTCAAAAAGCACAATATCTTTGTAATGCCATCACTCTAATGCAACTATATAATTTCAGTCTCACTATAAGCATTCTCAAGGTTGTTAGGGTATATCAGCAATATGGTTCCATTGAGGGGACCCTGGCTGGCTCACTAGGTTAAGCGTGGACTCTTGGTTTTGGCTCAGGTCATGATCTTGGAGTTGTGAGATCAGCCCCATTCGGGCTCCTCACTCAGTGCAGAATATGCTTGAGATCCTCTCCCTCCCCCTCTGTCCTTCCTCACACATGTGTGCATGTGCTCTCTCTCAAATAAATAAATAAATAAAATCTTTTAAAGAACAGATGGTACCTTTGAAAAAAATTAAATAATAGAATTTTGATTATTAATCGCACCATCTACCTAAATTTGCCTCTTCCAGAGAAAGACATGTAGATGAATCTCCTTTAATATTCTTCTAGAATGGGAATGTGACAATAATGCAGATAAATTATGGGGACATATTTTGCATTTGGGAGGAATTTTTACTTTCTCAGAATCATAAGGTTGAAAGGACTTCAAAGATAAAAAAAAATTAATCCCTGTATTTTTCAGAAGAAAAAAAGAGGCATCAGAGTGATGATATGCTAAAAAACAACGCAATTTATGACAGAAGTAATGCTAGTAAATGAGCCTTCTGATATGTAGTTCTGTGTCTTATCTGTGATAGGAGACATTAAAAGGATGCACAGCAGAATCCTTTTAGGTAGTACATGTATTTAGTGCCTACAATATCAGCATATTTGCAAGCATTGCATTTGATAGTATTTTTCTGACTCACATTTAATTAATGCCAATAGTTTCGTAGAAAGAGTGCTCTGGTCCTGCCCTAACCATTACCAGTTATAAGACATGAGGTAGTAAGTCACTTTGGCTTTATTTTCTTCAACTGGTAATTAGATTATATGACCTCCAAGGCCTCTTCCATTCCTTAACTCTTATTCTACAGTACATATTTATATCACCTACTGTGTCGTTCCACATCTATGTGGGAAATTCTTGATCATGGATAAACTGGCAATACAGGATTTTGGTGAATGGATTGGTCTCTTACCTTTCTTTTCTTTTCTTTTTTTTTTTTTTAAGATTTTTATTTATTTATTTGACAGAGAGAGACACAGTGAGAGAGGGAACACAAGCAGGGGGAGTGGGAGAGGGAGAAGCAGGCTTCCCTCTGAGCAGGGAGCCCGATGCAGGGCTCGATCCCAGGACCCTGGGATCATGACCTGAGCCGAAGGCAGACACTTAACGACTGAGCCACCCAGGTGCCCCGGTCTCTTACCTTTCTTTAGACTGGAGTCAGAATCAGCCTTCTTTGCTCAGTTTCCACGTGCCCCCACCCAAACCAAGGCTTCTCCCTGTGATACCACTCAGCCTGGCACAGCCTGGCTTTCTAGAAAGCATAGCTGGCTGAAATGCTGAGACATTACTATGAGTGGCCAGAAATACTTCTTTGCTTTGAACACTTTCTGAGGATTGGATACATACGTATTCCATAAGCACGTACCGCCAAACTTTCAGCTATATTTCAAATATATGAATGTACTATCGTGAATAGGAAAAAAAAAATATTTTTTAAGACACCAGTTCAGGGTAAATTTTTGTCTTTTATTTTCTCAAATACTAAAATTATCTAATGTACTAAACGAATACTATCATTTGGGGAGTCAGCACCCCAGTGTCTTACCAGTGTCCTTATTCAGGAAAAGTTTGGAGGGTAGTATAATGGTCTCAGGTAGGGATAATTATGTAAACCAGTATGCACTGAGACATTTATGGTCAGTAGTGGTTTAGTGAATAGTATCTTCATGAAAATATTTTTAATTTGTATTAGAGGCTTGAAGTCTGTAGCAAGTCACGGTGGGGAGTTCCAGGTGCTACGACAGGCTTCTGAGGACTGCATTTTATTTATTTTTTATTTTTATTTTTTTAAGACTCTATTTATTTGAGAGAGAGAGAATGAGAGAGACCATGAGAAGAGGGCAGGTCAGAGGGAGAAGCAGACCCTCCGCTGAGCAGGGAGCCTGATGCGGGACTTGATTCTGGGACTGCAGGATCATGACCCAAGCCAAAGGCAGTCGCTTAACCAACTGAGCCACCCAGGTGCCCCTGAGGATGGCATTTTAGGGCAGGAGTATTTTTGTTGCCTCTCCAATCCTATCTGCTCTGGCGTTGGGCATTACCTGCTCTGCATACTCATTTTAGTCCTCAAGTTCCTTTGATTATTAGGAATCTTCATGCTTGAAAAGCTGGCTCTGCTACACTCCTCCACAGAGTGAGGGAGGAAAATGGCACATTTTGCAAATTTCAGTTCTTTTGAAAGGAATAATGAAAAGGAGGCGGTGCTGCTTCAGAAGGCGGGCTACAGATGGAACAAAAGGTTAACTCAAATTTCTGCTGAAAATAGAAAGTAAAAATAGTAATGATGATCTATACAAGAGCAGAAAACATAGCAAAGTGAAGTTATTCATTTTGAATCAACAGCTTCTTTTGAAACATCCAACATCCTCTGATTGTTGCAAAGGGTTTTATTTTACAAATTGGCATTCATTAGGCGCGTCTGACAACTGGTTCATTGTGTCTTTTTTTACCAATTGTCAGCAATAGTCTTTCTTTGAATCCACTGAGGAACTTCAATGTTCTGAGGTAGTTTCTTTGAGGACAAATGATCTAACTTTTTTTCCCCATGTTTGCTTAAAAAGAATTCAAAGCTTAACTTTGCACTCAGTGGCTTCTCTTTATTATGTCTGCAGCTGCTTTCCACTTCCCCCATCACTGGAAGTGGGAGTTTCCTTGCTTTCAGGTATCAGTCTTTTGTCTGTCTGGTACCTCACACCATAAAAAAAGGTAATCCATCTTCACAGAGGTTGCATTACTGTTAAAAAGAGACTGCTTCTATTAGAGACTTCTGAGGAAGGTAGAAGTGTTATATGCACAGGAATGTGACTGAAATACAATCGTTCCTCCTGAGCATTTCAGATGTGTGGCTTTGAAAAGGTACAGAGCAATCTGACAGGATTGGCTTCACTTCCTTCTTGTTAAACCTTAACCCCAGCCCACACTTGAAGAGTTTCAGAGCTCTTGAATTAGGAAAAACCGTCCTTGCTAAAGAGAAAGATAAAGAGTGATACTAAGAAACCTTCAAGTGGCAAAAAAGTATATTAAATCTAGTGATGAATACTTGAAGTCTTTTCTTCGTTATAAACAGAATCTTTAAAATCATGTTGCAAAAGTAATGCCTTAAAAATGCAGTGACATGGGGGTGCCTGAATGGCTCAGTCAGTTAAGCGTCTGACTCGTGGTTTCAGCTCAGGTCATGATCTCGTGGGTCCTGAGATCGAGCCCTGTGTCAGGCTCCACACTTAGTGGGGAGTCTGCTTGAAGAGTCTCTCCCTTGCCCCTTCCCCCACTCATGCATGCGCACACATTCTCTCTCTCTAAAAATAATAAATAAATCTTTAAGAAAAAAATGCATTGACATTTGTCCAAAGTGTTCTCTTTATTGGTGATACAATATCCTATTTGCAGATTTTTCTATTCATAGACTCTTATGACCAAATAACACCTTAGGTCTACATAGGACTTAAATGTAAACACATTGTTTTACAGGTGCGATACTTTCAAATAGAACATACCATCATCATTACATTATGATGACATAGACATTAAAATGCCTGTTAGAGATGACGGATTTGTTGTTTAGGATCTTACATCACTTGCATAAGATCACTGTGGCAGAGACTGCTAGTTTTCTATCAATATATATTCCTGGAGTTTCGATGAAGTACATGGTCATGAATAATGACTGTATTTCCCAGCTTCCTTTGTAACTGTGGCTAAGTTTGGCAAACACCGTATCAGTGTATGTGCAGGGATGTGACCTCATTTTCTCTCTGTCCTCCTTTTTGCCAGCTCTAATAGGGATCTGATGATCAGAGCTTGAGCACTGAGGAAGGCATGACAGAAGAATAAGGTAAGAAGAACTTAGTTTTGATTAGCTTGCTTTTGCATGAGAGATTAAAAATTTGTGAGTTTATGACAGATTATTTTTTAATAGTCATAAGATACAATCAAGAAATTGAAAAAGTAGAATTTAATCCCATATTATCTAAATCTGATGAAAATGTTTTTTATATTGTACAACTTCAATACACCTGCCATGCACCAATACTGTAATCTTTTGTCCTTCTTCTTGAGTCTAGCCTGTTTAATTAAGGTTTCTTCATCAACTATTGAAAAATCATTGTTTTACTACATTTTATGGGATAGCAGACTATATTATGATCTGGACGCATGTTTAAAATGCTTGAAATACTAAGGATTTTAAAGTACTTCTCAAGCATGAATTTTTATGTAAGTAGAAATGTCCACTTTATAAACAGTTTATAGAGATGTAAATGAAGATATTAAAATCTTTTACAAAAGTCACTGCAACTTGTGAGAAAAATAGGGAGTTGGGATAAGAAATGGAGCTGCTAGACTTGATTTCCTCTCCTATCACCAATCTGTCTTATTCACTTCCTTCCAATGGATTCTTTTACTAAAACTCCTATTTCCTTCAAACAGCTGGTAGTAGTCTTATCTCCTAATGATATACACCACATTAAAAAATGCTACTAATCTAAAAATTCTACTCTGTGAAGATAAGCATATGGTTTAGAAGATGAAAAATGCTGACTATATGATTACATTCCTGCCTACTTGTACAATGCATGATCATTAAGCCATTCATCATTCTTTCTGTGGACTTAATTTTGGGGCTGGGTAAAGGGGAGATGAGGTAAGCAGAGAATCAATTAACTTTCACTTGGCAGACAATAGTTCTTGCCCCTGATATTATACATGTTCCTTATTTTAAAGGTGATTAAAGAGAAGTTTAGTGACTTGTCAGTTGTTCACAAAGTCAGGGCTTCTCTCTCTGGGTTTTTAAAAGACTCTCAAGTCTAGGGTTTTTCACCTCCTTGGTACTGTTTTTTCTGTCTTTGCTATTACCTTTTGGGAAGGAGGAAGAACTGGTCTAAGACCCCAGCCAGGCCCCTTTATTAACCAGGCGATGATGGGGCAACTTACTGAACTTCTTTTTCTAGTTATTAGAAGAATTCAATAACCATCTCTACATGAAGGGGTGGTTGTGCTGTTTAAATGAGAACGGGCATGTCAAATACTTTGCCCAGAGGCAAGCACATTGTAAGTGCTTGGTAATTTACTGGAAAACCTGTTTAATCAACAATAGGAAATATAAAAGCAGTAGAGAAGAGGACTACTTGGTAGGGTTAAGTGACTTAGTTTGTCAAAACTAAAAAAAAATACTTCTAATTTTTCACTCAAGGGACAAGGACATACTGGGAAGGAAAATGTTAAGTACAGGTAAATGAAGGAGCACTAAGTCTGTTTTATGCCATAGAAGTGCAAACTTAACTCACCATTTAGTTTATCAAGCACAGTTTTGATCTGCCATAAATAGGGCATAGTGAGCCAGTGGAGTTTTCAAAAGTAATCTGATTTATGTTTATTTTCAAATACATTCTATAGTTGATGCTCTTGAGTGATTGAAACCTGTGAAGCACCTTTGAATTCACATATATTTTTTTGTATTTGTTGAATACATGAAAGAATAAATATTTACAGTATGGTTAGAGGCAGTCATTCTTTTTGTTAATGTGAGCCATTCAAGGTTTGTTTTTCAAAAACAAAGAAATAAAGAAATAAAATCCAATCAACTACCCCATGGACTAGTTTAAGCCAAAGACTGAAACTCATTATTAACATTAGCAGGGAATTTTCGGAAGTTCCATTGATAGAATTACTGAATTCAGCTTCATTTTTAACTTAACAATAAGAGTCATTCTACCAAGGTTTATTAAGGGATTACAGAATGCAGGCTCCTTAGGAAAGCATTTCTTTTACGAGGGTGAGGAGAAATGAACATGATTTTTCTACTTTTGGAGCTCATAGCCTAGGGAGGCGGAGAGATGTTAATAACAAAAACGGAAAGCTGTCATCAACCCCTGTTCTCAGAAGAGAGGTTCATGGTGCTATGAGATATTATATATAAGGAATTTGACCTAAAAAGGGAGGTCAGGGAAATGACAGGTATGCCAAGATCTGAACCTCATCAGGAGGTTACCCTGATGAAGCAAAATCACCTTTTGCAGAGACGGTGGCCAGAGCAAGCAGGGCCGGTGGGGCTGAAGCGGAGGTGGGGAGCCCAGGAGAGACCAGGCTGAAAAAATCTCCTGGGCAGGCTCACAAACACTGAAAACTCTGGCAAGGAGTTTTGTGTTTATGGCTAAGTGCATTGGTATTTCAATGAAACATTTCATGTCTTTAGTTGGGGGTGGAGGCAGGGGAGGGCGAGGACATACTCAGATATGCCCTTTGGAAAGATCACCCAACATGCATCATGGAGAATGGATTTAACAGAGACCACGGTGCCTTCGTAGTAGTTCTAGTGGAAGATGATGGTGTTTCCTTCTTTCTCCAGGTGGTTGTTAACTTCTTGTGGGTGAAGACTTCGTTTATAATTTCTTATATTTTACAGTGCTAGACTCAGATTATATAGGAAGTTAATATTTGCAGATTAAATGAAAGAATGGCAAGCTCATCTGTTATTTAGATGATAGAATAATCAGGCTGATTACTTATTATCATTTAATTTAGCCCTATGAACAATCGAAGCTGATTGGATAATTAGTGATCCATAGCATACTCTGTTTTGAAGTCTCATCATAACAGAAAGGAGTAGAAGTTTGGGTTCTGGGAGTTGTCTCTTCATCTCAGGTCACTTGACATGCATATCAAAGTAGGAGGCAGTTGCTGGTTGTTCATTTTTAAATTTTCTGAGATTTGCTCTATCAGACCGATATGTCATCAGGACTTAGACTTTTTTGTTGTTTTTTTTTTATTTCTTCTTCTTCTTCTTTTTTTTTTTTTTTAGAAAAAGAAAAACATGAGCAATCTAATAAACAGATTGTGCCTCCTACTTGGGATTTTTTAAGTAATTTTATCAGCTCATATTTTGTTTTGAATTAAAAATGAAGCAGTTAATTTATTTTATTTGTCTTAGAAATATTCTTGCAAGCTAAGGTCTTCAAACTGTCTTTTTACAAACAAATTTGCTTAGGAGTTAACATAGAAGAGGAAATACTAATATACTAAATACTAAACTGATTATCCTTTGAGAGTCCTCATAACATCCTTCAAAAGATTAGATAAGATGTTGGATGGTATCTACATGGTGCTATCTTCACCATTCCAAGTAGGTACTCCAAAATTATCTTTGGGCCAGATTTTTTAAAAACATGGTATCAGAAATATTAAAAAATAATGCTTTTTGAAAAAAATAATGCTTTTTGAATTCAATAGATACTTATATCTTAAGTTTCTCTTTCAGTTGACTTTAGAATTGTGTAAGTGACATTGAAGTACTCTAAAAAAGCATGCAGTGAGATCTTTGTTTTTTGTTTTTTTCTCTCCTCCTCACCGCCCCCCCCCCCCAACCCTACTGGGTTTCTAATTCTAACAAGTATGAGAAATAGATCAATTAATCTAATACACACACAAAATCATTTAGGAAAGTTCAAGAACAAAAATAGAAATATCAACAAACTTGGACATATTTATGTAAGTAATGTACCTCTGACAAAATCATAGGTAGAATACAATCCATTGAAAGATACTTGTAAGAGAGTCCTTGGGATATTTTCTTTAGTAACTTTAATAAGCAAACAGAGAGTGCCTGGGTAACTCAGTTGGGTGAGCATCAGACTCTTGATTTTGGCTCAGGGTCATGAGATCCAGCTCTGCACTGGGCATGGAACCTGCTTGGGATTCTCTCTCTCTCTCTCTCTCTCTCTCTCTCTCCCCCTCTCTCCTTCTCTGCCGCCCACCGCCCCAAAGCAGCTCAACTAGTTCTCACTTCTACATTGTTTTCTGAGTTTAGTGAGGATCTGTCATTTCTACATTGTTGTCTGAGTTTAGTGAGGATCTGTCACAGCCACTAGCTTAAAAACAAAAACAAAATAAAACACAAAAAAGCAAACAAACAAACAAAAAAACCCCCTGAGAATGAATAGGTTCCCATACATGGTTTTTAAGTCCTCTGCCATGTCTGGTTATCTTTGAGTCTCTCTAAGTTTCTCCTTCGCCTGCCTTTAGCCTGTGTCTCTCAGTCTGTTTCCCCTACCCTCATCTTCCTTTTTTGTTTTATTTTCTCTATCTTTCTCAATCTATCTCTTCTCTTTCTCTCTCTCTGTAGCAAGCTATATTAAAATATCAAAGTTCAGTGAATGCCTCCCAGTACCATATGTGACTCTCATTACCCACATAGTCCTAAAAAAAAATCTGATATAACTACCACTCTTAATTAGCAACCACAACAAAAAAGGAAATGTTTTTGTGCCACAAAATCCAGTTTTTCTTTGAGAAGCTCTTCAAATTGTTTTCAAAGTCCCTCTCTTTCCTTTTCCATCAAATGTGTATTAAAAATTAGAGTTAAAAGGACTGGGGACTTCTTAGTTCTTATTTATGTTTAAAAAAAAAAAACGACGTGAAATATAGTTTCATTTCTCCTTGTGAGACATAGTAAAGAAATTAAAAATGAATTATCAGTGGGTTAAGGGTTATAATGAAATAATTTAGAGTTTTAGGAGTTCTGTTTGATTTAGCTTCTTGTTTTGCTAATATATTTGCTAATATATAGAGAGTGCAGGTTAAACTGGTACCAACCAAAGACCTCAGAATATAGGCTGTAAAAAGATAGATCTTTGTCTCTTTATCATATTCCCGACTAGCAGTCACAGCTGGTTGCATAATTTTGCTCATTTTGATGCTTTACTTCCATCTCTGTTCCAGTGCTCATTGACTTGTGGGCAGCCACAAAGGGGAAAGAGCCAAAATAGCAACTTGCATTCTCTCTTAGGACTGAGAGTTGGCACCTGTATCTTTTGCTTGCATCCCATTAGCCCATCCTTAGTCACAAGCCCTGCAGGAATTCTATTAATGAGCCAAGGGGAAGATGGACATTGGAGAACCACTAGCAGTTTCTGAAAAATTTAACTGAAGACAAATTGTTTTAGCAAAATTCTCTTGATCCTCAGAATGCGTTTAATTTTAAAATCTGGTTTATTTCAGCTTTATTATTGATCAGTTGGTGACAACAAGAATTTTTTTAAAAGTTGGAGTTCAACCATGAGCCTTTTAGTGTACTACCAAATGAACATTTTTTTTTTTTTTAAGATTTTATTTATTTATTTGACAGAGAGAGACACAGCGAGAGAGGGAACACAAGCAAGGGGAGTGGGAGAGGGAGAAGCAGGCTTCCCGTGGAGCAGGGAGCCCGATGCGGGGCTCGATCTCAGGACTCTGGGATCATGACCTGAGCCAAAGGCAGACGCTTAATGACTGAGCCACCCAGGCGCCCCCCAAATGAACATTTTTATAGGAAACAGAAGATGATTAAAATGTATCCAGACATAGGTTGGGCCATACCCTATGTCACTTGGCTTTAACGAAAAAGTCCTTACAATGGTTTTCAAGGCTTTACTAGATCTGATGTCTGGAACCTCTGTATCTCCATCTCTCGTTTCTCTCTTCCTCTCTAATGACACTCCAGCCATGTTATCGTTCTTGATATCCCTCCCAAGCACCAGCCACTCTCTTACCTCTGAGCCTTTATCCTTAATACTCTTCTTCTAAAATACCCTTTCCTCAAAAATTTCAGCAAGATTTGCCCCATTCTCTCCTTTAGATCTTTCTTTAAATGTCACTATACAGTAAGACCTACTGTAACCTTCCTCTTTAAAATTTCAAGTCCACCCCCAACATTTTCTATTCCCCTTTCCTGCTTTATTTATTCCATTGGAGTTAATCACCATCCACGATTCTATATATTTGCTTATTTACTTTGTGTATTGACCATCTTCCATAACCAACTAGAATGGATGTTCTCTGGAGGAATTAATTTTTGTTTAGTTTATGTTTGTTTCCCATGGCTGTAATAGTGCCTGGAACATAATATGATCATCAATAAATATGCAATCACTAAATGAATGATAAACGAATGAATGAGTGATTGAGTAAATGAATCACAAACCTAAAATGGCCTTAACACTGGTCATCATTTTGGGAAAATTTGATTCATGCACTGACATTTTTTAATATTCTCTCTTTTCTTAGGCAATCACACTATGTTTCACACCTTGAAAAGAACTCAATTTATTTTTTATTAGTTTTATACACCCAAAATATCTAAGGAAAATAAAGTCTTCTGTAGGAAAGAATATTGCATAAAATTATGAATGCTTATCTTGCATAGAAGCTACACCCGGGGTTAAAAATATCCAAGCATTGATTTTAATCATCCCATCTACATTAAAATCTCTTTAAAAGCATTTAAGTTATGTTTTTGGAGTATTGTTATAATAGTAAAACTGTTATTTATGGTTTTCTTACATAATGAAGAAAATTCTTAAGGCTAATAGCAAAGCTCTAAATTTCATGACCTCTTGTAGGCTTATTTTTAATGCAGTAAGCATAGTTCAAGTGATAATTTCAATCATTAGCATCATTCTGTATTTAAACATAAGCTCTCAGAGCTAGTTATTGAGCAGAACTTATTTTTATATTAAATCATGCCATGCAATGTTCTTCAATATATGTTATCTGAAGGCCAATTAATACCCAAGCAGCAGTTAAGCACCCAGATTAATGTTTCTACTCACCACATGAAGTGATTCTAAAAATCACTGTGGAGGTAATTGCAAATTTGTTTTAGGTACAAATGCACTGATTTAGTTATATAGTCAGCAGAGTCAAATCTGAATGTAGCCCAAACAAGGTGTGGTTGAGCAAATTGTTCTGAGCATAATTGTCCAGAATGCTTCAAAGTGATAATTAGGATGATAACAAGTGAATCCCCAAGGGAGGCAATTGTCAGGTAGCATATAATAAAATTGGAGCTTTTTTGCAGAACTTAAGGAAGTACTTAGCATATATTTAAAACCACCTCACAAAAATAAAAGTGAAATCGTAAGATTTTTTTTTTTGATGACCATAAACTTGTAAATTCCACTACATTTATGTAAATGGGAAAGATTTGGTATATACTATCAAATGACATTTTTTTCAAATAAGGATTTTTTTCAATCTTGATAAATAGAGAGGCAAATGTGCTATTATAGAGTATTTCTCACCCAGAGGAGAGACTGCTGCTACAGCATACTTATAAGGAATGTCTTCACCTCCTGCCAACACATAGGATCTAGCATGTACACTTTCAGAGATGAGTGCTAAAATTTCTGGTCTTACAGTGGCAACTCAAGCTAAAGATAATAATAACATTAATAATAATTACCATAATAAAAATTAATATTTATTGAATCCTTACTATGTGTCAGACATTCATGTTAACCAATTTATATACATAATTTAGTTTTCACACCAATGTTGGGCGATGAGATTGTTATATTCATTTGACAGATGGGAAAATGAGTCAAAATTAGCCAATAATAGAGCATGGATTAAAACTCAAGTCTGTCTTATTCTAGAGTCCTTAATCTTAACCACCGTATTACGCTGGTATAGTCACAGGTTGAGTTGACATCCTTTATTGGCATTAGTATTCTGTACTATGTTTCCACAATTCTGTTGATCACATACCTCACATTCTCTTAGATGCCAATAGGGCCTTCTTAAATACTTAAAGTGATGGCTTACTTAAAGGGATGGCTCTAGCCATTGATACTTTCTCTTCATCATTCTGTATTTCCTGAACTTGCTAAAGAATCAAGTTACTGGGCGCCTGGGTGGCTCAGTCGGTTAAGCGACTGCCTTCGGCTCAGGTCATGATCCTGGAGTCCCGGGATCGAGTCCCGCATCGGGCTCCCTGCTCAACAGGGAGTCTGCTTCTCCCTCTGACCCTCCTCCCTCTCATGCTCTCTCTATCTCATTCTCTCTGTCTCAAATAAATAAATAAAATCTTTAAAAAAAAAAAGAATCAAGTTACTAAAAGAGCATCCTTTAAAATGGTCCTTATATAGCTTGTATCTCATAATGATGAGATCCTATTGGCCTGCTATAATGCTTGAAATACTTATATAACTTCTTATTTGGACATTGGTATATCTAAACATTTTGGAAAATCATATAACTATTGTTCATTCAGTTTTCTTCTCTGTAAAATGGGTATAATATGACATACTTCCATTGCTGTGTTAGTTATTAAATGAGAAGATATATTTCAAGGTCATGGCACAGTGCTGGGGAAGCCTGGGTGGTTCAGGTTACTGGGGCGAAAAGGCGGCAATTAATTAAGAAGTTTTTTGTTTGTTTGTTTGTTTGTTTTTATACATATAATAGGCACTCAATGAACTCTGTTAAAATTGAGTGTTATTTAGCACTGTACCAGGTACTGATACAATGATGAATGAAATAGATTTTTTTCTGAATGTATGTGAACAAATAGTAGAAAAAGTCAAATTGTGACTAAGAAGAACAAGACCAGGGAGTGATGAGGGGTAGTGATGGGCTGAGGACCTACTTTGGAGTCCACAGTTGGAGAAGTCTTCTCTTGAATAGGGTTATGTTTATGCTGAGACCCAACCAATGAGAAGGAACCAAACCAACAAAGAGTGTTTAAGGCAATATGCTCAAGCTCTGAAATTGAAGGAATTCCACATTGAAGGAATTGAGAAGACAGTAGCAAAGACAGTGGCTACCATGGACGGGAATGAGATATATATGTAGAGAGATGATGTGGCCTAGGAGAGGTGGCAGAGGTCACTGAATAGCTGCACAAAGGTGCCAAAGAGTCGTGGGAACAATGCTGAAGACAGACCTGGCAAAACTCCCAATTCTTTTTATATGTAGTGCCTTATGGGGCCATGTTGACCTGTGGCCCAAGGACCATCTGCAAGGGCGGAGCCTGCACTAGTCCGCTACCTCAGCGTCACCTACCCACCCCTATCCCAGTCCCTCTTATTACCAGCTTCCTGGGCAAGCATTTCTATTCTCCAGTTGCCAAAGCAGACCCCAAGAAAACAGCTTTGTGAAGTGCTCTCTGTGGGAACATTTTTCCCTTACAGGCTGTTTCTGCTTGACGAGCTTATCTGCTCTTGGCCTTGCAGCCCTACAGGGTTGCTTTCCCCAGTCAGTTTTGCTTTAAGTCTCTTAAAAATGAATCAGCCAGGTCAATGGAAGGTCATATTTGTAGTCTTTGATGATTAAAGGTAAAAGTAAACATGCTGATAGCTGGAGAAAGAGCATTTTAGGCTGTGTTTTGAACTGTGTGCTGACTTGGAGGAACTTGGACAATTAAAGGAATTAAGTAGAGCCAAATGAAGGCCCCTAATGAAAGGCCCACAGAGTTGATTCTGTCATCTTTCTGACCTCTGCTAGTGACAGAATTTAAAACATTTGTTATTCCATTTTGCCTGAGTAACGAAGTATCATGACCCAGATAAGTACTGTGACTCCTTGTTTATCTTCTGGGAGAGGCAGGGGTGGGGCTGGGGAGAGGGAAGTGGGAAGGGAAAGAGGAGGAGGAGGGGAAGTGGACAGGAGAGAGAGAGAGAGGGTATATGTGAGTACACAAAAACAAAGCAAGACGATTCAACAAATTACAGATGCGGCTTTCTGTTTCCTAAGAAGCTCTTGGTCCTTGTTACTTATAACCAAACTGAACACCAGAAATTTGTTTTAAACAAAGGACATTAATTAGATATCTAGCTGCCAGCCTGTTAAAGCAGAGGTACCAGTGAAATGGTGCCGACCACCGTGTTTTCAACAACTGATACTGGAAGATGCATCAGGCTGGGAGGGCTGCGTCAACACAAAAAGGAAGTGTGTCTGATCTGAGGCATTGGTTCTGTGTCTTTTTCCCAGAGCTTCTAGAAATATCTTATTTGTATTCAGCCAAGTGGCAGCCTGCTTTGAGAAATCACAGACCCTCTGATTGCCTCAGGCACACCGCACAACACGGGACAGTTTCCTGTGCTCTTGTCTCTGGCCACAAGGGGCATAATGTGCTCAGGATTGCCACTGACATATTTGCATCATATTCACTGGGTGGGAGGAGTTACAAAGTTCCTGTATTTGAACACCCCAGCCAAGTGAGTCCCTCAGAAAAATGGAAATTCCCACAGAAGCTCTTTACCAGACTTCTCTTTCCCTGTGTGATAGTCAGACCTGACAGGTGGGAAAATAGCAGTGGTTTATCCGAATGCTTGCAGAAGATAAGGTACGATGTTTTACAGAAGAGAGCCAGAGGCCTATAGATATTTAAATGGCTGGAGAAATTGAAGTGCCAGTGACCAAGGGAGCTGACTAAAGGTAGCTGAAGCCCTCCTTGGAGAAAGGGCAGCATTAAGTGCCAAGTGTCAATACCTTAACAGACAACGGAATCATTACTGTGCTTACGCCTGGGGTGTTGGTTAATAGTGAAGATAAATAGGATTGACTTGCTCTGTATAATTCAAGGCTTCCTGTCATATCTTTCAAGCTGTTTGCATTTACAAAACATCTACAGGCTACAGTGTGCCTTACATTTCTGAAAACAAAAACAACCTGCTTTCCCACACTCTAGATTTTTTTTCTCTTATTTTTCTGATTTCTCTTCTGCCTACCTTAAATCATTATTCCTCCTGCATTCTCTGCACCTGCATCTGTGCAGCTAAATGAGGGTGGAAAAAAAACACAGAGCCACGTCGGTCGCTTTGGCTTTAAATTCACAGCTATTAGCTTTGTGGGCCTTTCGTGCTGGAGCATAACATTCTACATATCTCTGGATCTCCACTCTCCACTCTCCCAGATGTGTGGTGAATGCATTTTGTTTTCTCCTCAAACCTGCAACAACTTTACCACCACTTTTACTTTCAACTAATGACCTTGCTTGCTTATTTATTTAGAAAGTGGAAGCCATCAGAAAAGAGCTTCCACAATCTCTCACCACCACATCTGTATGCTTGCGTTCTTGCTTGTAACTGAGTTCATTAGCTTTACATTGGATGAATGTCCACGGTCTCCCCTTGAGCTCTGTGTGCTCACCCAAGGACATTGCTCTGCTAATCTCACACTATTCTGCATCACCAAGTTCCCCCTTTGTACTGGATTGTTTCCTCAACATAAAACATCTCTGAAGTGTCTTACAATTGGTAAATGGTTGAACAGCTGTGGTACATCCATACCGTGGAATACTACTCAGAAATAAAATGGAACTAATTATTGAAACAGGCAGCAACTTGGATGGATCTCAAGGGTACTATGTTGAGTGAAAAACAAAAAGGCAATATGAAGAGGTCACCTACTGTATAATTGCCTTTATATAACATTCTAGAAAATGCGAAATTAGAGAAATGGAGAACAAATTAGTGGTTGCCAGTGGTTAGGAATGGTAGCAGGGAAGAGGAAGGTCATGCCTATAAAGATGTAGCACAAGGGAGATCTTTGTGGTGATGGAATAGTTCTGTGTTTTCAATCTGGCAGTGGTTTCATGAATCTACACGAGTGATAAAAAGACAGAGAACTGTATATACATGTTATACCACAGTCACTTTCCTGGTTTTGATATTGTATAATAGATATATAAGGGAAAAATTGAGTAAAAGGGGTGTTTTTTTTGCATTATTTTTGCAAATTTATGTGAATTTATAATCATTTCAAAATACAAAGTTAAGTAATATACATACAATAAATGTTAGATGTCAAATTTTAACATATCAAAGACCACCAAATACATTAACTTACACTGCCAGGTTGACTAAAACAAAACAAGACAAAAAACAAAATCAAAACAAAAATACCTCTCTTGATCCTATGCCCTCCTCCAACTACTATTTCATTTCTCTGCATTCCTTCACAGAAAATCTAGAAAGATTCATTTCTACTCCCTGTCTCCAAACTCTTCTTTTCCCATTCTCTGTTGAATATACCTAATCAGTAGTTAATGCCCATCATTCCAATTTTCTTGGTCTTATCAAAGTCAACACTGGCCATATTGCTAAATTCAATGTCCCACCTTTTCTTCTCATGTTAGTAACTCTACCAGTAGCATCTGAGAGGGTGTATTACTCCCTCCTCCTTTGAATAATTTTTAAAAAGTGGTCTCCAGGGTATCACACTCTCCTGTCCTTCCTCCTATAGCTAGCTGTTCCTTCTCAATCAGCATCGCTTGCTCCTCCTTATCTCTTAGACATATGTATGGATAGTCTTAGAACTCAGAGTTCAGACTACATCTTTTCTATTTCTACATTTCATATTTAAACACTTATCTGTTTACCAAAAACTTCCCAGGTTTTAATCTCCAGCCCTGACTTCTCAGTTCAGGTCTGGACATATACATTTGACAGTCTTCTTGACATCCTCCCCTGTACATTTATCAGGTACCTCAGTATCAACATATCCCAAACCAACCTCTGATCTCTCCCTCCCCCAGTCTGTTCCTCTTGATTCTTTACCTGTTCAGTTAACAGCAGCTCCATTTTTCCAATCACTTAGGCTAAATGCCTAGGAGATATCCTTGACACTTCTCCATTTTCTACAGCATACATCCAATATATCAGGAAATACACTAATGTCTCTCAAAAATGTGTGTAGGATCTGCTATTTCTTACCACTTCATCATCACACCACACTGATAAAACCACGTCATCCCTATCCACATTGTTGTAATTGCTTCCTAATTGGTCTCCCTCCTTCTGCTCCTCACTTTTCCAGAGCCTAGTCCAAATTCAGCTTTCAGAAGGATCTCTTTGAAACATAAGCCATATCATGTGTTATATAAACATTCTATGAACATTCGTGCATGTGTCTTTCTAGGGACATATGCTTTTGTTTATCTTGGATAAATACCTATGAGTGAAAAGTCTAGGTCACAACATAGGTGTGTGTTTAGTTTTTGAAGAAGCTGCCAAACTATTTTCCAAACATATGTGTACCATTTTACATTCCCACCGGCAGTGTATGAGAATTCTAGTTCTTCCACATTATAATCTAAGTAAAGAAAGGTCTGTGGTTGCCTGATAGGAGGAAAGAGGAGAGAGGAGAGATGGAAGGGAGAGATGGATTACACATGAGCGCTAGGAAACTTTGGGGGATGATTGGATGTCCATTATCTTGATTCTGGTGATGGTTTCACAGGTATATACATAAGTCAAAACTTGTTAAATTTTATGCTTTAAATGTATAGTTTATTGAATATAAATTACACCTCATAAAATACTTATGGTTATGGAAATGATAATAATAATATTTCATCTAGTTATCATGAGTATTAAATGAGGTAATACATGTACTAAGCATAAGCCTGGCTTTTGGTAAGTGCTCAATAAATGGTGACTATTAGAACTTTATTGATAATAAAAGAACTAATCTTGTACTTCACTGTTCTTTAGATATATGGCATCAATTTAGAGTAGGAGAGGAAAATAATCTTTATTCAAGTATAGTTGATATAGTTGTACTTTTAAGGAAAACGCTTGGCATTTCTTAATGCATATAGAGTTCTAAAACATTTCCGCCAATATGAATGAACACATTTAACCCATCAAAAGGAAACTGTGAAATTAGAGTAAATTTTACAAACATGACGAATATGGATGTAACTTCCTTGTTCAATTCTCGAATCTGGCCCATAGGTTGGAATCATGGAACATTAACCAGGCTATGAAGCAGTGGCCGTAGACACAGTGAAACTAAGTGGTTAACTTTGATCTTCCTTAATAGGGAGCTTTGAACTGAATCAATGCTGTTTCATTTAATAATACTACTGAAAAATAAACCCGTATTTTTCTTCATTTGATGCCCTTGTCTTATTGCCCCATTGTTAAATTTCATTGTCATTTTACGATTCAAAAGACATGTGATTAACTTATTATTTGACATTTGGGCCTTCCATTTTGAGGAAAAGCATCTTTGGCCTCTATGTTTGCCATGTTGCTTCATTGATAAGAACATAGTTCATTTAAGGGAAAAAAAAGAAAAAGAAAAAGAAAGCAATAGTAACAAAAATCTGAATATGACTTCTTCTGACCCTCTCCTCAGCAGCTAGATCAGATAATGTACTTTTAATTGAAATGGATGTGTTACAAGGTTGCTTGGTACAATGGAGAAAAATATAACTAGACTTCACATGATAGAATGGGATATCATTAAAGATGTTGATTTTCAAAGAGAAAAATTACTGTTTTCTTTAAATTTGTTATTCCAGTTTTTTTTTAATGCTCTGTTATGTAGTTAAACTTCTTTCTGAGTTTATAAATGGAACAAGGAAAACAGACATAGCACACAGTCCTTAAACTGACTGCAGTAATGACCACTGAATTTATTAAGAAACTTTGCTGTGGTGGTTTCTTAAGGAGTTTGGTTTCTGCAAGAGAACAATAGTTTGTTGTAAAAAAACTGACTTACTATATATATATATGGTATTTTGGATGCTAAATATGAGGGCAGTTTGGGGGGGTGTCTGCCTGTTGTCAGGGTTGGGTTGGCTAATCTCTATGTCTAGGCAAGATCCTTTTTAATTTAATAATTCCATGGATATATAGTTGACCTAACAGGATATTTGTTGCTATTATTATTTTTAATTCTCCAAATATTTTTAGGATGGTCTGTAGGTGTTAACTGCAAGAGTTTTGGCTGCTAAAGCCAGAATTGTAAAACTTTGACCTAGTCTATTTAGTTACCAAGAGATGAATCCAGTTAACACCATACAAGGTTATAGAGAGAAGCTATCAGAGCATCGTTATCACACTGGAAACACAGATCCGAGCTTCCTTATCCAGAACCGATGAGATGTTTCTCATATATTATAAATGTAAACTCACCTCAGTAGCTCCTCAGACCAATGGACTTACGTATTTGTGTGGTGAAATCATGAGTACTGATTGACAGGACCCATGGGACCATTGTATTCTTTAAGTGTGTAGCTTGCCTTTAATGCTTGACTGCTTCAACCAACTAGAAAGACAATACCAGATGTGGCTGTTAAAAAAGTATGTTGGTGGGGCGCCTGGGTGGCTCAGTTGTTAAATGTCTGCCTTCGGCTCAGGTCATGATCCCAGGGTCCTGGGATCGAGCCCTGCTTCGGGCTCCCTGCTCCACGGGAAGCCTGCTTCTCCCTCTCCTGCTCCCCCTGCTTGTGTTCCCTCTCTCGCTGTGTCTCTCTATCAAATAAATAAATAAAATCTTAAAAAAAAAAAAAGTGTGTTGGGTTCCCTGACATGATCAACTTTCAAACTGGTTCTGCCTGAAGAGATACCCAGTGTGGTGAAAGTGGTTGGCCATATGACATAGTAAGCCATCTTTATTGGCCTATTTGAGATTGAAACTGAATATGAATGATGGATTTCTATCTTAGTGGTACAGTTTTCATTCAGCATAGGAGTAAGAAATGCATAGAGAATTATAGTTCAAGGACAGATATTTTGTGGTGCAATAATTCAATGTGCAAATTTTACCTCATAAGTTGTAGTGAACAATACCGAGGGATCAAATTGCAAGTATCTTGCAATGAATTTGCATTTATAGTATTATTATCTGTTGTCTTTGCTTTTGGAGAAAGAACAGCAATTCTTGGGCTAATCTACTTTAGTACACGCACATTTTTGGAGGGCAATAGGAAGAAACATAGGCTAATGGAATACATGCAGTTTGTATGTATGGGTTTCCCTTATAGCTGTAATTTCTTTGGGAAGCAGAAAGTATAGGCAATAACCAGGCCAGAACTTCTTCCTTCCGGAATTTTTATATGCTTCTTAGTTAGCCACTCTCTCTAGTGGTGATGATTCTTGGTGACACTGAGATTACTTTCAGGTATTCTGTAGTTTCTCTTCATTGGAGGATGATGTTAATGATTTCAGTTTGTTTTTTTCTTGGTGGGGGGGAGGGACAGTCTTTAATTTGCCCAAGAGAATAAAGCCAGGTTTTATTATTTTCAAATCAGATTTTAACTTCTAGCTCTGTCAGGAAGCAGGGATATTTTCTTGCACAGAAAGAAGATGTTTTCTATTTCTTCTAGGCCATAAAGTACCGTAAGGAAAGATAATAGGTCATTTCATCTTTGTATTCCTAGAGCCTGGCATAGAAGGTGTCAATCTATGCTTATTGATTAGAAGGAAGGAAGGGAGGAAGGATGCTAGTAATTTTATTATTGGCTTCTAAAATCAGTTGGTTACATATTTCTTAAGTGGTTCATAGATCATAAATTTGAGAATTGTGTTCTACTTTTTGTGAAAAGTATAAATAGAATGCCTGAGGGACAAGTCTTCTTGGACAAGGACAGTTTTATCTCTCTTTTCCCCAATATTCACTGAAAAAGGACTGTGAGTGATAGAACTAAGTGCTTAATCACCATGTAATTTGCTTTGGCCAGTGAAATGTGAACAGAAGTGACATGTATCACATCTCCTGCAATTGTATGCAATTGTATGCTTATCCCCTTTTCTTCATGGTATCCAGTGAGGTTCCAAATGATGGAGTCTAGGTCTCTAAAAGAGGGTGACATGGAGCTGTTATTCCATATACCATAGGAGCAACCTATCATAGATATATCACAAGGAATAATTCTTTCATTTTAAGTCACTGAACTGTATTTTTTGCTACCAATAGAGTTAAGGTTCTAATCACTGCTCTCATTTACCTTATTATTTTTCTGCCATTAATTTTGCAACCATATTTTTATACCTAATACTCTAGGAGTTCTCCTGTAGCAGGGAAGTATTATCAAATACATTTTCTTATAATTTCACAGACAATGCAGGCTTTTTGACAAAAATGTGGAATAACTTCTTAGCACTATCCACAAAATTTATAATTCCACTTTTCAAAGATAACCAGTGTCAACATTTGTGTATTTATTTTTGAGCCTTATTTCTAAAAAAAAATCCTTAAATAACTTTTATATGTATATACCCATATATTTCACCACATAAAGTAATTTTAAAAATGCATAATGGAAATTAGTGGAACAAATAGTCACCCATATTAAATTCTAACTTTAGGAACATTTTTTTTTTCCTCCTAAGAACACATCAGGTTCCTGTGTTAAATGATAGCTATATCCCATTTTTAGGATGATGATGTGAAATGACATTCTATTTTATTTTGTAATTTACCACATTTGGGTTCTCTTACAGTGACGTATCTAGAAAAAAAAAAGTGCGTATAAAGTGCGCTTTTGCATTTCATCTCATTTATGCCCCCAGGCCAACCTGTGCGATAGAAATGGCTGGCATTTTCTCTGTTTCATATTTGTGAAGATAGGATTTGGCAAGTCTGATAGCTGGTGCTGGGGAAATCTAAGCGAAAGCCCCAGTGCTCTTGTACTCATTTTATTCATCCTGACAGTGTAAGATTTTCCTTAAAAGAAGCTAATGATTTTCACTTGCCTCGGAGAATGATAGACATGAAAACCGGGATATCATCTATTCCAACATTTTGCAAAGCAAGACATTTATGGTACATTCCTAACATTCCAGCTGAAAGCATACTGAGGGTGTGCCTACGTCTCAGGATACCTCACAGAGTTTGGCTTCCGTGATTAGAAGCCCACCCAAGGCATTTAATCAATCTAAAACAATAGAGAGTTATTCTGCATGACTCAAAGGCTGTCAGATGTAGTGGAAGAGCACTCAACTAAGAATCAGAAGATTTGGTTTCCCAATCCATTGAGCTCCTAACTAATCTCAAGGTAGTCATGTCCTCTGTATGTTTCTGTATCTCCTGGGTGGAATGGGGCTAAGAGTAAATGCCTTCTAAATTTTTTGTTTTCAGTACACACACACGCATAAACACATATATTTAGAAATAGGGCTCAATGATTGTCAAATAGTTTCTACTTGATAAATGGCATATATTATCACTTATAAGTGGGACGGACTTCCATTTTAAAGCCACAAGCAGTTTTTCTATGTCTCTAGTGTTGGAAGATTGAGCTCAGGTACGGAGGAAGACTGCTCCTTTGTTTTGGGAAAAATCCCTCTATGGCTAAAAGTAAAGCAAAAGTGACATTTTTAAAAATGGGAATGGTCACTACTCTGGAATAATAAAATAAAAGTTTATCTTTATGGGCAGAGTTCAATATCTATGGATTGTTTCTTCTGGGAAGAAATATTTCTTTTCTAAATAGATGTTTAGACTGCATCATCTTGATGAATTCTTTTTTAAAGCAGTTTTGTAACAGTGGTTGAGAAAGAAGGTTCTGAAGTCATTCTACCTGGGCATGAATCACAGATTTCTCATTTACTGTTTGACTTTGGGCAAGCTATATAACCTGCCTGTATCTCTAGGTATAATACTGGAAGCCATCTCATAGTGTTGTCAGAAGTGGAGACCTAAAGATGGCAGCCAGGATATGGGGACATATATTCACATCATGTAATTAGAGAGACCCTTAAAGGGCACAATTTGAGATTCTGCGTTTATTTTGGACTGTCAAAGTACTCTTTGAGATGGTATTTAAGAATAAAGTATCCTGGCTAGGGAAACAATATAAGAATGTTAGATTCTGATGGATTGCCCTCATAGCAACTTTAGGCAAAGCCAGTCCTTACAGTTTAAAGGTAGGGAGAAATATGCATTCATATTGTCACGCATCCAGGGAAGAAGTTTAGCCTAGGGCAGAAATGGGTAGCCTGAGCTACAAGCCTTAGAATGGGGTAATAGGGCAAGTTGTTTCCTTCTTCCAGGACCCAGGTAGCTAAGGCTTGGGTCCCAAGTGGAGAGAGACATACTTCTGTGCATTTAGCCTAGGGAAGATATGTACAATGACACCAGGTCATAGGGGGAGTCCCACACAGGAAGAAATGCCTAATGGAGGGGTAAGGCTGAAAATCTGAGGATGCCACAGGGCACAGGTTTAAGCCTTCAGCTTTGTAATTCTTTTGTCTTATTACCAAGTCTCTGGAAAATCCTTACAGGGGTTGTAGCCTGGTCACCAGTCACTCTGGAGAATCAAAGAAGGGCTGGTGCCAATGTGTGAGGGACAGTGTGTTACAGGGAAAGTACATTGGTTTGTGGGTCCCCAGTCTCAAGAAAACAGGAAGTGGATTGTGGAAGGGGTAGTAGTGATCATAAGCCTGACAGCTGGCTAAGATGATTTGTAAAAAAGCAGGGTAAATCTGAAGAACTGCTGAAGTATTCTTTAGATATATTCTCAAGAACACATACAGATTGGAATCTATTAGAATATTGGAAATCTGGTTGCAGATGAAACTCATAATTTGAACATTAAAGGAGAAGCTGAGCTATAATTTGGTGAAGTCTGGAGTGTTTTTTAATACTGATGTAGGAAATGTTGAGGTTCGGAGCCGATGGCCAAGAAAGAATTCTTGAGAAGTCTTTGGTGCTAAAAGGTGGTTTTATTATATCGGGACAGGACCTTGGGCAGAAAGGGCTGGCCTGGGGTGGTGAGGAGCAGCTGATTCACACTTTGGAGTTGGGGAAAGTAAAGACAAACGGAAGTTTCCAAAAGGACTTTCATATGCTAAAGACTCACAGGATCAGGGAGGCCATGCTATAGTCAAGAGAAGGTTGTTTTTCCTTCTAGCAAGGCATTAACATTAAGATAGTTGGTTTCCTGGAGGAATGTCCTACTCTGCCTGCCTCAAGTATTTGTCAATGGGCTGCAGGTTATAAGGACATTTAATTTTTTAAAATTAATTAATTAATTTTATTACGTTCAGTTAGCCACGGTATAGTACATTATTAGTTTTTGATGTAGTGTTCAGTGATTCATTAGTTAATATAACACCCAGTGCTCATCACAACACGTGCCCTCCTCAATACCCATCACCCTGTTACCCCCTCCCCCCACCCTCAGATCGTTTCCCAGGGTCCATAGTCTCTCATGGTACATCTCCCTCTCTGA
Source organism: Leptonychotes weddellii (assembly GCF_054177405.1). Classification (NCBI taxonomy): domain Eukaryota; kingdom Metazoa; phylum Chordata; class Mammalia; order Carnivora; family Phocidae; genus Leptonychotes; species Leptonychotes weddellii. The sequence continues at coordinate 154,653,747 of NC_138369.1, read as the reverse complement.
TTTCTCCCCCTTTTGATTTCCCTCCTTTCCCCTATGGTCCTCTGTGCTATTGCTTATGTTCCACATATGAATGAAACCATGTGATAACTGTCTTTCTCTGCTTGACTTACTTCACTTAACATAATCCCCTCCATGGAAGGACATTTCATTTTATCTACATTTCCTTCTGCCTTTGTTCCCCACATCAGTACCACCGCCCCCACCATCATCATCATTAACATCATCATTGGTATAAACTGGCTTCACAAATCTGTAATGAAAAATACAGTTTTATGTTTATATTAAATTCTTCCATTACAAGCACCAGAGCAACAGAAGTTGCATCCCTCCAAGAGTGTTCTAGCCATTTTTGTGATTTTTCACAGGTTTCTGACAGTCATAACTTCCCTCAGGTCTTCTGTTCCAGTCACCTCCTTCTGGTCCCTGTTGTCACCTCTTCTGCCTCTACTATGGCTGCTCTGTTGGCATAGTTATCTCCCAATGGTGAGTTCCATGACACTGCCTATCTGGCCTCTGGGAGGAAAAAACAGTTTTTTCTTATTCTCCAGAGCACAAGCAAACCAGGCTGCAACTTTTTATAAGCCATTACTAAATGTCACAAGTACAAATTTAAGCTGTGACTTACTTGTGTTTATTATTATTAGAACTCTCAGACTTCAGATTCAAAATCTGAATTCCCGTTTATCCCAAGTATGCCTCCAGATGGCGGAAACTCACCCACTTGCCCCACACCAATGAGATTCTTCAAAACCATTGCTATATCTCACCCGCCCTGGTCCCATTCCTGTCTTCAGCCTCTGTACTCCTGTCCTCCCAATTCAAGAAAGAAGAGGTGTTCTTTGATATCACACGTTGCTTGAAGTCTTGTCTCAGGATTAAACACGTTCTAACATGATGGACAGTGAGAACATCCACTCCCTTCAGAAGGAAATCCCCATTCCAGCACTAGCCATGTGGCTGGTATAAGACAGTCACAAGAGTTGATGGCAGATTTTTGGTATTTTGGTCTATTAAATCTTAAATAACATTACATCCTGGATACCAATTGTCCAGGACTGGTTGTTTAGTCAAGCCCCTTCTCAAAGTCTGTTCTTTAGTGTGAAGTAGAGAGAGGATCAGTTCTGCTGGCCAAACTAATAATCTGGTGTCAGGAAAGAGTCAAAACATGTATATCCCAAACTAATATTGTTTCTCTTTTTTGTAGCTTAGTATTTTGAAGCATTGCTAAGCTTTGATGTAACTTCTCACTGGAGTGTCTCCACAACCTATAACATTGCCCAAACAGTCCTTCTTAGTGCAAAGGAAAGTCTATTCTAAAGAAAAATTCCAATTTCTCCCCAAGAAGACACAGATTACTGCCAATCCCTGAGTTTCCTGTTTAAAATGTTAAAAGCTGGACTCTGCCAGGTGGGCTTGGTCTCAGTTCCAATATGTCCAAAAACAGTAGTTGGTTTTTGCATGGAACATTGGCCAGTTTCTATTCCTATTGAAAACTGTGCAAAGATTAGTGCTCTGCAGTGTTCCATAGTTAGAATAAAATCACATTCTTAACTCATTTATTTGTGTATTCTTTAATAGACCTAGACAGTCTTAATTTATGTTAATAGAGATTTCTGTAAGGGATATTTAAATACCCTTGGTTTCTACAAGGATTCTATTACTTGGGAATTCGGAAATACTAAAAATGATTCATTGAGAATGCCTTCCCGAAATCCTGGAATGGGAACTTCTATTTTTGTCTCACTAGCTTTAGGTAATTATTCTAAATCCGTTTGATTAGGGGGGGCAGTCTTGATTCTGGGCCAATTTGGTTTCCTTCTTATTGGCATTCCCCCAGTTCCAGCATCAGTTTTTCAAATCTTATCTCAGAGGTTCTCGCCTGGGATGTCTTCTTTCAGAGCCCTCAGTACTAATGGCAGATATTTCTGAGTCTTTTCATTTGCAAATGTCCAAAGAGTACTTTCTGAAAGCTCTGTTGACTATATCTTAAAAGTCTGCTTTGTTCCAATGTGCACTGATAAATGGTTATATAGAGAGGTTAAGAGTTTCTACTTTGAAGCCAAATTGCCTGGATGTACATCCTGACTCTACCACTTACAAACTACATGACCTTGCAAAGTTACTTAATATTTCTGTGTCTCAGTTTCCTTATCTATAAAATGGTGGTAATAATCGTAGCTACCTCATAGAGATGTTAACGAGGATTAAATAGGAATGCATGTGTGCATGTGTGCATGTGTGTGCAAAACATTGTATGCATTGAATTGATGTTATTTACAATTTTGATCACAAAATGGTTTTCCAGTATTCTTGAAAAAATATTGGTTGCCGGCTTTATTTCTGCATGTCACTTCAACTCTGTCTTTAATTTATTCTGTCTTGCATCTTTGCACTATAAGCCATAACTGTTCTACTCAAAGGTGAATGAAGAAACATTCTAAACTAGGAAATGTCAATTACAACCTGGAGCCCAAGTTGAAATCAGATCCCATTTGCATGACACTGTGATAACATGAAACATTAGACCGCCACCTCCTCCCCCAACAGGGGTGTAGCAATTCCAAGAAAATTATTCCTTAATCACTCGTGGCCAATATTCTGTGGGCTACAACTGTACTCTGCATCCAGGAGCACTGCCCTTTTACTAGAAGGTTCTGCTAACTCACTAAATTTAAATCTCTAGTTTTTTCTTGAAACGCAATAACTTATAAAAGTCAACATTGTGGTATAAAATATGGAAAAAATAAAGGTCTTTACATGAGAGTCTTCCATTTAAGACCACTCATGAAATCTGACATGTCTAACTTCCTGTAATTATGCTGTCAGTTGCAGACTACTCTTTCTAATTATAATATGTGGCAGTTTTTCATCTCCTTGGCTTTGACTAGATCTTAAGAAAAAGACAAGGATAAAATACAATTTCTGACTGATCTTATTTCATGGATTATGATTTTTGGTACTGAGTTTTGAGGCAGAAACTTAGAATGAAGGAATACTGTTTAAATCCTCTAACAGTCTCAGGAGGAAGTAGTTTTTGTGAGGTTCACACCTGATAAGAGCAATGTGTTATCTTTCCTATAGAAATGGCAAGGGACAAGATGTGTGCTGGGTAAAGGCATGTGTCCTGGAGACAGACCACCTGGGTTCAAAGCTGTCATTGTCACCTACTAGTTGTGTGGCTTTGGTGTTTTCATTTAACCTCTGTCTCTGCCTCAGGTTTTAGCTAAGATATGTTATAATAATACTTGACTCAGAGCATTATTCTGAGGACTAAATGAGTTAATATATGTGAGAAGAGTATCTCACACATATGCTGGATAAGAGCTAGCTTTTACTAATAACTTCCATCAAAGGTCATCATATCTGAGTTGACTTATTCATGTGGCACCTTAAGACAGTAATAGGCATCTGTAATTTCTTTCTTTCCCTTCACATTTAACTAGTTATTAAGGTTATTGATTTTTAAAAATAATCCTTCTGAAAGTTTCATTTTGATGGACACTAACCTTTTTTGTTCCTTATGATGTCTTCCTCAAACGAACAAACCAGTTTTCCATCTGATTTCCATGTCTTTAGTCTTTTCTCACCTCACTGCATCTGAAAGCGTCACCGGCAGATCAATCTTCCTAAAAGTCAGATTGAGTCCATCACTGTTCAGCTTTGGATCTTTAGTAGTGCTCTATTTCTTACAGTATAAAGTCCAGACTCTTAATCTTTATATCCAAGCTCCTTGGGTGTAGCTAACCTCATCCTTGACAAACCTTCAATTGTGCCAGTCTGCTCAGTATTATTTTTTTTTTTTAAGATTTTATTTATTTATTTGAGAGAGAGACTGAGATAGAGAGAGCATGAGAGGGGGGAGGGTCAGAGGGAGAAGCAGACCCCCCGCTGAGCAGGGAGCCCGATGCTGGACTCGATCCCGGGACTCCAGGATCATGACCTGAGCCGAAGGCAGTCGCTTAACCAACTGAGCCACCCAGGCGCCCTCTGCTCAGTATTATTAAAGCATGTTTCCCTTTACTTATGTTGTAAGTTTCTTCTCTCCTCTCCTTCCTTTGAAATATTCTCTTCATTTGTCATTTGCTGTTCAATTTTATGGGTACATATCAAAATAAATTATATACATTTTTAAAGAAAGGAGATATTGCTGAAAATCCTCTCATACAAGGCTATGAAAAAGGTAATAGCTTAGTAAATATTCACCAAGTAAATATTTTCCACCTTACAGTTGGTGAAGTTCTCCTTGAAGGAAGATGGATTTGGTTCAAATTTCATTAAATTGCCACATGAGCTGATTGGGGACTATCCTTTAGGAACTCTTCGAACTGTTATCACGTTATGTTAAATAACTTCATTCTAAAGAATGTATTTTTTATATTTTGGGATGTTACTTTTACATCTATTAATATCTATTTTTAGGTAATTAATAATAACATGCCCCTAGGCTATGCCAGGTACTCTATGTACAATATCTTACTAAGAGTACCCCGGTGAATCAAGACAATCTATTACTATAATCCTTATTTAGGTAACCTGAGGCTCAGACGGTTAAATTACTTTCCCCGGGTGTGTCAGCCTATATAAATTGGAATTCCTTAACTCTCAAATCATAGTGCTTCAAGCTAATGAAAGTAAACAGCAACTCAATTTCCATTATTAATGGTTTTAGGATTTACTTCCCAAAAGCTGACTAGGAAATTTAGTTGGGAAGAAGCATTAGTCTGGAAGCAGGGGAAACTGGTCTGGAACTATCTGTAGCACCCCTTGTCTGGTTTCTAGAAGTTTAGTGTGATCAGTTTTAGAGCGTGATCAAGATTCAGCATGAAAATATAAGGAGCGTTTAACTAGCAAGTATAATGTGACAGGCAGATGGCAGGTAACATACAGTTGGCAGAGATATCATGTTCCCTTGTAGATGATGTTCTAAGAACTGAGGAAATAATAGGTACCAACATTCTAATTTGATCTCCAAATAACCTCAAACAAACGGAGACACATCAACAGTGTATATGTATGCAAATCCATAAAACATTGCTTTCAAAATTCAAATATATATAGCTTGACATGCGCCACAAATTTAAAAGAGAAATCTCTTCTCTGTAAATCTGAATTATCTCTGCTTGAAGAAAAAATGTAAAGCACCTGCCACGGCCTACATCTCCTTTGAAAGGGAGAATGTACGTGTATGTGTGGGTAGAAAGAAACTTTCCAACTTTCTCTTCTCCATCGCTGTGTGAATATCTATTATTTTTATTTTTTGATTCCCCACTGCATGTTGTATCCAACACTACATTCTTGTCAAAAATCTGTAGTTTGAGACCACCTATGTTGTCCAGATGTGTATGTGTCCAGTTTGTGTGTATGTGTATAAATTCTGGGTATAGATTTATAGATACCAAAGAATAAAGAGCATTTCCTCAGACAAGCAATAATAATTCTTTTATTAGAATTTATTCTCTTTGCATGCTTTTGAATATCTATTTTCCTCCCCAAATCTGTTAGGTTAGTATATACTTTTTTTTTCTTTTGTGAATTTAAGAAATTAAATTCTTACATTGAAATGTAAAATTCTTTACATTGAAAAACAAGATGTCTGATGTGTTAAATGGAGTTTAATTAAAAATGTGGAGTGGATTTTATATGTAAACATGCATAATTACTTTTCTTATAAAAGATGCCTTTTATGCTGCCTTGTAAGAGTTTACAGTTGTGGGTATACATTTTTTTTTTTTTAAACAGTGATTCAAAAGGCACAGATGTGCCAAGGAGCAGTGGTATTCAGTATGCCCTTTTGGGTGGGCTGGCCTGAGCAGATGGACCTCCAGTCTGCATTAAAGGTCAAATGATGTGTGTTTTTGCCAAATCAGTTTGGGAAAGAAATTTCAAATTCTCTCTCTGATAAGTGGCTCATCACGTATTTTCTGAAAATTTAAATTTAATTGTAATTGTTTCCAATTATTTACAGAAAGTCCTGGTGGCTAAATTTAAAGCCTAAATAAAGTTTGAACTTTTTAGCCTGAAATTTGGCATTCAAAACTCTCACACTGATCCTGGTCCATTATTTCAGCCTAAACTTCTTTATACTACTTTACAAATCCCTCCACTCCCCTAAACTATGTCTCCCAACCAAATAGCAAATTCATGCAATTCTCTGAATGGGAAATGGCATTCTCTTTTTAAGTAATGAGAGGACTTTCCCTCATGTTCTAGTTTGAGTTCCCTCTTGCAAACAAAACTTTTTTTTTTTTGATCACTCTAGCGAATAAAATTGTTTCTTTTTCTAAACTCCTTTATTCCTTGCTGTATATTTCACTGGTTTAATTTTTAACATTTTAAAAAATGATGTCATTCTCATTTATGCAACTATTCTGTAACCATATGTGATATGTTAAAATGAGGACTACCGTAATTCCTGTAGTAGATAGGGAGGTAAGTAACTGGCTTAGCAAGCTTTGTAATCAAGACATTTTTCTGGTGTAATGGAAGAAAAGACAGCAAGCCTGGGGCTTTGGCCTTATGCTATCAGTTCTTACTGTTCTGGGGGCTTCATTAACAATTAAAACTTCAGGCATGCCTAAGTTATTGGAGTGGTAGAGGGAAGTTGTTCCTTATTTACCTGTGTCATACGATGCTTGTTTGCAAACTGAGTTGAAAACCAACATGAATACATTCTTACTAGAGTGTGTCAACCTTTTTGGTGTTGCCTAATCTAATATCTGTCTAATATCATTTTGAAGAACAAGCATGGAATATGAAGATTCATATATCACTATGAAAGTCAAGTTCTACTAAGTGGTTTTATTCATCTTGAAAGTTTTTCTGGTCATTTGTGCTTATACAACTGAAAGTTATGCCTCACAATTAAGGTTAAGTCTAGGCCCAGGGATGAAGACCTAGGGAGAGCTATAAAATACCCTTAGAAAAGGAGTAATCGTGGGGGTGCCTGGGTGGCACAGTCGGTAGAGTGTCAGATTCTTGGTTTCAACTTAGGTTGTGATCTCAGGGTCCTGAGATTGAGCCCCCAGTTGGGCTCTTTGCTCAGTGGAGAGTCTACTTGAGATTCTCTCTCTGTCCCTCTGCCCCTCACTGCCCCCTCCCTGAGCCCACGAGTGCACGTGCTCTTTCTCTCTCTCAAATAAATAAAACTTTGGGATGCCTAGGTGGCTCAGTAGGTTAAGCGTCTGCCTGTGGTTCAGGTCATGATCCCAGGCTTCTGGGTTCGAGTCTGGCCTAGGGCTCCCTGCTCAGCAACTTAAAAAGCTCCCTCCCCTCCCCATGCTTGTGCTCTCTCTCAAGTAAATAACATCTTAAAAAAAATAAAAATAAATAAATCTCTGCAAAAAAGAAAAGAAAAAAAAAAGAAAAAGAGTACTTGTGGACTTTAATGCCTATTTGAAAAGCTTGAAGTTGGTTTTCTATTATGCTTCTCAGTATGTTCTTCAAGTTTTCTTTGCTTTTCTTCAAGGAAGGAGAACATGCTGAGGAGAATTGGGAAGGAAGGAAAAAGAGATAGTACTTGAAGCATTAGGGACTGAAAGGAGGGAACAATGTGAAGAAGGGGCTGAGACTGAGAGCTGTGATTCCCTCTTCTTAACACTCCATGCATTCTCTAGACAAGAGGTGCAAACCCTAGCTGTGGACTGCAGTTAGGTTTCCTTCTGCTGAAAGTGTGTTGTGCTCAATTCTCATAATATTGCTTTGCATAGTGTTTTGACAATCTTGAGGTAGATTCTAATATTTCAAAATTGAGAAATTTTACCCACAAATCTAAGTTATGTCTTCTTTGGGAAAAAAATTCTTAATTCCTCTACAGGAGTAAATTGCTTGAATTTAGGGTAGTGGCTTTCCCTTTAGCCACGCCAAGAATGCTTCAGGTTTGAAAAGGTCCCACTCAGCATATCCATTTCCTTCCGTTACATATTGGCCTTGAGGCACCAAGTTGCTAAACCCATCCACCGCAGACTCAAGTTGATGTTAAGGGACTAAGTATCAGATATACTAGGACTAGTCTTGAGTAATGTAGATAGCATTTTTGTTGTTACCCTGATAAATAATATTACTGAAAAACAAAAAAAGCAAGACCCTAGATAGATATTAGCTAAATGAACATGAAATTTACAAATGTCCATGTTACTAAGTTGTTAGATATATGGATTTTCCCCTACTTTTATAAAACTACTTATTGAAAAATGTGTCAACATAAATATTTAACAATGTAACTCATGAAAAAGTTGGATCAACTTAAAAAAAATAGAATCAGCATTCCTTTTTAGTAATTTGGGAAGTAATCTAATGTACTTCATAGTTTAATTCCAAATATATGTCTGCTCTTTGAAAGCCAAAGGTCTCATATATTATGCTTATCAAGGAATAGTTCTTGAATATTCCCTTTAATTTCATAAAGTCTCCATCAAATTGTTTTTGAAATGTGGACTATTCCCCCAAGGAATAGTCTTCCTTTCCTTTCCTTTTCTTTTTCCTTTCTTTTTTCTTTTCTTTTCTCTCTTTTCTTTCCTTTTCTTTTTTCTTTTCTTTCTTTCTCCTTCCTTCCTTCCTTCCTTCCTTCCTTCCTTCCTTCCTTCCTTCCTTCCTTCCTTCCTTCCTTTCTTTCTTTCTTTCTTTCTTTCTTTCTTTCTTTCTTTCTTTCTTTCTTTCTTTTTCTTTCTTTTTCTTTCCTCTCTCTTTTTTTTCTTGTTTCTTAGATCAGTCCTATTGAAAGCAAAGAGAACTTGTTATAAATGACCTCAAATAATTCACTTGTAAAATGTGAAGTCTTTAAAGCTTCCTTCAGAATTATCAGTAGGGTTGTTTAGAGAGCTAAGATCTATCCGTTTATTTCATATAGGCTGTTAGAAAGCTTCCAGAGAATAATGCCTTTTGGACATATACAGAAGTATAGCAAGAGGCAGCTTTAACTTTATAAAAACAATGGTAGGCAGATTTTTAGGGAAGTTCCCTCATTCACATTTATAGACTTGAACTTTTGCCAGAATACCTTTGGTGGATTTTAAAGATCTCTAAAGAGGTGCAAATAATTTGCAGATACTTTAGGTAAATGACTCTCTGTAGCTATTGCTTGGTGTAGGAAATATGTATGATGTTACTTTGTTTATTAGAATGAGGTAGTTTTCCACTGGTGAAAACTGCATTTTTATTTAGTCCTGCTATCTAAAACTTTATCTAAGAATCTGACCGTTACTGTTTGGTGGCTTTATCCTAGACAAAAGGAAGTACAATACCACAAATTGATACTATGTTTTTTTTGTTTGTTTGGTTTGGTTTGGTTGTTGAGGCTAAGGGAGAAATGCTGTAGAAAATCCATTCCTGGGTGGCTCAGTCAGTTAAGTGTCTACCTTTGGCTCAGGTCATGATCCGTCCTGGGGTGGAGCCCTGCATCTGGCTCCTTGCTCAGCGGGGAGACTGCTTCTCCCTCTGCCTGCCACTCACCCTGTTTGTGTGCTCTCTCTCTTTCTCTCACTGACAAATAAATAAGTAAAATCTTAAAAAAAAAAAGAAAAAGAAAAAGAAAGAAAATACATTCCAAACTGGTTGGTCATAGCTGGAAAACTCAGACAATGGCCTGTGACTTTGCAAGGTGAATGCACTGCCGAAGTAAAGATTATTCACTCCTTGGCTTGGTTTTATCTTTCTCTGACACAGAGTGAATGGCTTTGGAAGACACTCTAGCCTTAAACAAATGATATAGATAAAGTTCTTTAAAAACACTGTATTTTAACCAAATTGTCATTGCAGTTAATGAGCAGAATATGGCATTTCAGGAGTTGATACTAACTTACATGAAATTTTTCTCTTAGTGGAAATAATGCATGTTCTCTGTGTCCTTAGGAATCACAAAATTTATGAAATCTCTCGTGAACTAGAAAAACAGAGATCATTTAAAGTTGACATTTTCTTTTTCTCCGAAACTATGTGGTGGAATTGCAGCATCTTTAGGGAATGAAGCATTAAAATAGACTACTTGTACAAAGTAGTGAAATCTAGCTTATTTCATATTATCCTAGAAACACTGACATTAAAGGGATTATAAAAATTATCTTGTTCAACTATCATCACATGCTCGTATCTTTTCTGTATCATCTCTGACAAGTTAAAGTCCTACTTCTGCTTGAACTCACTCTAGTGATGAGGAAGCTTTCTGCCCTGAGGCAGCCTCTTTCATTTGTGAATATCTGTGATGGTTACAAAAGCCTTCTGGTCTAGTGTTGAAATTTGTGTCTCTGTATTTCATTTTATCGTAGTGATTTCCTCTAAACAAGCTGTATATTTTTCAATATGACAGCACTTCAGACAATCTGACAACAGTAAACAAATTCTGCTTAAGCCCCTTTCTCATGACTAAGCATCCACAATTTCTTCAGTTACTCCAAAATTGATGTAGTTTTGAGTTCATTAATTTGTTCTTTTCTTTCCAAATAGATTCTGATTCTTCAGTATTCCTCTTAAAATGTGATTTCCATAATTTTCCATAGATTCCAAGAGTGGTCTCATTTATATAAATTAAAATGTGATTTTTCACTCTATCATTTTTTTATGTCCATTTGAAAATCTAAAGTTCTGTCTTGTTGGATGGTCTTATCACATTGTTGATTGATTGTGTTTCCTGTTAACTATAAACCTCCTAATATTTTACAGAAACTAGTACTAATTTTTATCAATCCTGGTCTTAAAATTTTATGATTACTCCTTTTAAATCCAAGTCCAGGTGCTTAGGAGGTATATCTTAGATACTGGTTTCTAAATTTCTATTTAAGAAATATTTGCATCATTGGACTTAAACTATTATTCGAACTCACTGTTAACATTTTGAACCTTGTTTGTGTTATCTAGCATACTGACTTTCTTGACAAGCTTTATGACTCCACTAAACATGCTATTAAATCATTACGAACATTTTGAACAAGAGAGAGTAAAAATCTAACAAGTATTCGAGACCTCATTAGTATATTTCATGGCTTTTCCTCCCCAAGATTGATCCATTCCAACTTCCCCTTGACCTGTAGCAACAGTGAGGTTGGGGAGGGATTGATCCATCATCTCCAGACTTGGGCCCTGATTGGTCGAAGCTGATCGGTATAACAATCTATGTCACAGTGATTGGTTCATGGACAGCCCACTCAGAGTAAAGAATAGAATATTCAGTTGAGAAAGAAGAAATCTCTTTCTCTTGTTCTGGATAATAAGATATGCAGCAGCTGTGAGGCCTGGAACTGCTTATAGTTACTTTGCAACTATGGGTGATACCAGCCTGAGGATGAAACCAAAACACACGGTTGATAAAAACATCCTATAAATGAAATTAAAATTCTGCTCTAACAATATTCAAGGCTTTTTCTATCTCTAAAATTTTTAGTCATATGAGTTATTATATGAGAGGAGGGAAATTAATGCTAGCCACCCTAGGATATCATGGAATACAAGTAGCTTAACACAACAGAAGTCTCTATTTTATTCACGTGATTTCTGATGTGAATTGTCAGAAGTTATCGTCTCTCTAATGACTCAGGGAACCAGGTTCTTTCCATGTTATGATGTCACTGCCTCAATCTATGGCAGGGAAAGAGAAAGTTAGAGGGGGAATCTGGCTTTTAAACTGTCTTGGTCTACAAATAAAAAATATTGCTTCCACTCATAATTCATTAGCCTGAATTTGTCACATGGTTCCATATTAAATGCTAAGGAGGCTAGGAATTATAGAAGAATATTTTGAATATTTGATGAGCACTAGTGGCATCTGGAACTCAGCATCCTCTCTTCAAGGAATATAGATTTTCACAAAAGACTGAAGGAGCCACTGATCATAAGCCCTGTCTGCTTTCTACTTGTAACCATCTCAAAGGTGAGTATGTATTAATGGCCTTACTCTTGGTTTAGAACAGTGAGAACACACACAAATTATAACAATAAATTCTTCTAAGACACTATCTTTTCCTTTCACTTTGAAAGTTAGGACTAAACGTTTCTAACTTTGGATTCCTGGTCACATCTCCTATTTTCCCCAGTGGCTGGAAGATAAGAAATTTCCGTTCATGCAGTTCACTATCTCATCTGCAGGTTTTACCATACTCTGGTATGTAATCTTCTTAGGCCTGGAGACTTGAAATCATTTAGAGAAGCTAAATGCTATCTTATCATGTCTTTACATATCTTGAGGTTCAATTGCTTTTACCAATATTTATTCTACCTTCTCCAGGCTAAAAATGATTCTCCTGGTCAGAGGCTATGGAAGTAAAAGAAAAATTTCAGAATCCAATTTTGTGTCACATATCAAATTTATAAAATCCTGCTAGACATATTACAGGTAAACTCTCTTTGTTCTTGCTCTGGATATAACTGTCACTTTAAAGAGTTTTATTTTCTTATGCAGTTTATTCACAAACCTCAGTCCATTCTGGTTTTCCCACACTGTTCTCACAGGCTCATGTTCCTTTCATATTTGTGCTTGGTTAAATGCCTCTGAAACCCATTTCTACATGTAAATTTAAAAGTTTAAACCATCCAAGTTGTCTTTATGGAGTCACCTGTGAATCTTCAGATACTCTCCTCAATGAGGTGGCTGCTTCTTCTTCTTTTTTTTTTTTTGGTAATTTCAAAGGTGGAAATTCAATTTCAAGTGATTTCCAAACTCTCTGAACTTTCCCTATATTAACAGTCTGAAACTACATGACTATTTTCATCTTTCACTTGACTTCTTTGACATTTTCCTATCTGAAGTTTAGGGTAGCTTTTGCCCCTGCATCTCATGGTCCCCATGTATTTGGAATACTTTGATGCTTAATATATGATTTTTGAATGAATGCATTTGAACCTCGCAAGGACAAGATTCCTTTTCCATGAGAATCCCATCTCTTCTTTTCTTCCTTTCTTTCCTTTTTTCTTTCTTTTTCTTTTTTTTTTTTTTTGGTCAATCATAACTGATAGCTTTTTTTTTTAATGGATTTTTTTTAATAACTTCTGACAAGCTTTCTATTCATGGAGATCAAAACTTTTACATAGCCTACTAAACTCTTTTGAGTGAGTGTAACACTATCCATGTCAAAGTTACAGATTTGATATCCACATAGACCATTCTCATTCTACAGATAATTATATGTAATCTTGTATTCTTACCAACAGGCTACACTGATCATCACAGACATAGGTCAAGAAAATAAAAATAGCTCAATATAATTCCATTATCATTTCTAATGGCAGAAAACTTTTGATATCTCTTTCATGTCTGTTTTCCTAAGATTTTATGAGACAAGCTAGTCTATATTCAATATTCCATAACTTTATAAAAGTTTTACTCAATCTCATTGAAGTTCCTCAGTATTGCTTCAGAATAAAGGGAGAAAATATGTGCTAAGTTTAAATGCAAGTCATTAGCATCAGAGAAGGAAGGAGACATCCATGAATCATAATCATAGAACTATTATATATGTATACTTAAACCTCAATAAACCTGTAAGAGATATTTTAAAAGATTCGCTATTAAAAGAAGAAAAAAGAATAGGTAAAGGCAATAATTAATTAATTAGCAGAAGAATTTTGAAGAAAAACTTGAATCTTTGAAAATGGAAGGACTTACCTAGATAACTTGGTGGAATTCCTGCATTTCAAGTCTGATGACTCAATGAAAAGAAACTCACTTAATTATGGGAGACAACAAATGATATTGTCTTGGGAAAATTTATATTTAACTAATTTTGTTAATTATGAAAGATTGAAAATAAATGAGTCAAACATTTAACATTAGTAATTAGCAAAACAACAATAAGCCATAAAATACAGCTGTAAGTGTGTGTATATATCTATCTGTATATATCTTATATTTTATTTTCTGACATTGCTACTTATTATTTCACTTTTTTATCTGTGACATTTGCTAGCATTACTTTAAAATATTGAAATATAACAGTGATAATGACTTCCCTGTTATCTATAATTTTAACAAATTATTTTAAGTATCTAAAATTGGTTTAGGGTAGTCTTCATCATACCTAAGTTTCTCCTACTCTTACCTTTTAGAGTTTTTATTAGGAATGATTCTGGAATCTTGTTAAATACTGTTCAGCATATATTTATATGACATTTTTCTCCTGAAATAGGGATTATGCTAATAGATTGGCTTTTTTGGATCATCCTTGATTTCCTGGAATTAAAGGCCTATGGTTTTGGGTGCCCAAGTGGCTTAGTTGGTAGAATATGTGACTCTTGATCTCTGGATTGAGAGTTCAAGACCCACATTGGGTGTAGAGCTTACGTAAAAAAAAAAAAAAAAAATCCATGGTTGTTAGCTACAATACTAAATTCTATTTGTTAAACTCCATTTATATCTTTGCACATATATCTACAAGAATGATTTATGTTTTTGCTGTATTTTATTAAGTCTTAATAAAATTGTGGTATTTTATGAACATTTCTATGTTTTCATATGTTCCAGAATATTTTAAATAATATAAGAATTGTCTGATCTTTTAAAGTTATGTAGAATTTAGTTGTGAACTTATTCCTCATTCGAGCCTTTATTAATGCTAAAATTTAGAGTCCTTTTTTATTCAGATTTTGTCTCCTGTCTCCAGTTAACTTTGTAATTTATAGTTAGATTAAGACTCTTCAACTTTCTCCATAATTTTTCTTCATTTTTATAAATATGTATATAATAAACTCATAGTTATTATAATATGTGTATTTTGTTACTTTTCTTTTTAAATCCTCACTATTTTATGTTGTTTTCCTTTTCCCCCTAATTAAGCATACCAGGATATATGCTTTATTGCCTTATCCTTTCTGTATTTTTCTCTTTCAGTTATTTCATGATTTAGCTTTGTTAATTCCCAGAACCTATATATTATATATAACTATTGAGGTATAATTGATGCACAAAAATGTGCACATTTAATATAGGCAATTCGATGAGTTTAGACATATGCATACAATATGAAATCTTTATTTTAACCTCCAGATCTCTTACCTTTTCCTTCCTCATGCCCACCTCTTTGAGATTTTGATCAAGAATCTGATTCAGCTCTCTTAAAGTAGAGCAACTTATTTCTCCAGTTTCAACCATTTTGTATTTTAGTTTATTGTTATTTTAGTTTTGGTAAGTTTACAGTGATACAATTGTAGGTTAGTGAAAATAGTTAAATTTCTTCAATAGGAGCAATTCTAGTTGTTCAGCTTTATCTTCCTCCCTTAAGTTAGTATCTTCCTTTAAATACTGGAACTCTTTTCATTGCTTTATTGTTGGGAGACAATTCTTCATAAACATCTCACATTTCTTCTGCACAGTATGGATCCTCTGAGTGAAGAGATTTACAGCCAAGTTAAGGAATGTTTATATAAGGAGATTTTCTAATAGTAAAGTGGCAGGTGTTTCCAAATTAATGATAAGGTCTGTTCTTTCTGTCAGGATAGATATATCACCAACCACACTGTATAAGATTAGAGTATCCTAAACTCAGGATTCCTCTCTAATGCATCCTACCATATGTGTGTGTGTATGTGTGTATAAGTATAAATATAAATGTATATAAATATAAGCCCAGTGGTCTCCATAAGTTTAGAGATATATCCGAGATGGGCATGGTAAGTGCATAGAATTTATGGAGCAAAGTATCAGAGATGAAAAAGCTACAAAGAGAAAGAATGAGGGGCACCAGAGTGGCTCAGTCAGTTAAGTGTCTGACTCTTGATTTTGACTCAGGTCATGATCTCAAGGTCATGAGATCAAGCCTCTTGTGGGGCTTGGCACTGGGTGTGGAGCTTGCTTAAGATTTTCTCTCTCCCTCTCTGCCCCTCCCCTGCTCTCTCTCTCTCTCAAAACAAAACAAAACAAAAAAGAGAAAGAACTAAAACTGAAGTGACTGACTGTACCAAGTGTTGGTGAGGATGTGAATAAACTGGAAGTCTCGTACACTACTGGTGGGAATGTAAAATTGTATAACAATTTTGTAAAAAGTTTGACAGTTTCTTAAAAAGTTTAACATTCACCTATCATGTGATGTAGACCTTCTCCACATTCCACACATCAAAAGAAAGGAAAGCATACATACATAGCAAGACTTGTACACAAATATTTGTAGCCACTTCATTTGTAATGGGTTAAAAAAAAACAAAACTGGAAACAACCCATATATCCATTCACAAGTGAGTGAATGAATGAGCTGTGATAACCACATAGTGGAACACTTCTGTGTAATCAGAAGGAATGAAATACTGATCCGTGATACAAAAGGAATGATTCTGAAAATACTTATCCTGAAACAAGTGAGGCCCAAACAAGTACGTATCATATGATTCCATTTGTGTAACATTCTAGAAAATTCAAACTAATCTATAGTGACAGAAAACAAAATATTGGTTGCTTGGAAATAAAAGGCAGCATGAGGAATGGGGTCAGTGGGATGGCAAAAGAGGTTATAAAGGATATGAGAAAACTTTTGGGGGTGATCAATATGTTCAAATCTTGATTGTTTTACAGGTACATATTATGCCAGATCTTGTTAAATGTATACTTTAAATATGTGCAGTTTATTATACCTTAGTTATACTTCAATAAAGCTGATAAAACTAATAAGAGAATGTGGTTATGTAGTTTTATTAATACAACAAATAGCAGTAGCTTTTTTTAAAAAAGATTTTATTTATTTATTTGACACAGAGAGAGAGAGAGATAGCAAGGGCAGGAACACAAGCAGGGGGAGTGGGAGAGGGAGAAGCAGGCTTCCCTCTGAGCAGGGAGCCCGATGCAGGGCTCGATCCCAGGACCCTGGGATCATGACCTGAGCCGAAGGCAGACACTTAACGATTGTGCCACCCAGGAACCCCAGGAGTAGCTTTTTTTGATACTGGAAATAAAGACCTAATAGTGGAAGTTGGAAACAAACTTTTTGGTATGAATACCCAAACTATGGCATCTTTAGGAATAACTTCATTAAGAATGCTGTGGAACTCAAGGAAAATAGATTTTTAGTTTAATAGAAGGATATAAAATAGGATGTAACAAAAGGAAATAAAATCATGTTCTTATATGAGAAGACTTAATGTCATATGAAACTTAACATTTCCTATAGCTAATATTTTATAATCCAAGCCCTGTTTAGGGAGGATACAGATCTGATCAAATAACCTCAAAATATTATGCAAGACTATATGATTTAGAATAGCCAAGAAATTTCATTATCAATAAAAATAATGAGTTGGGACTTAACAGATTTCAGAATATACTACAAATCTACTATAATCAAATGAATATATTAGTATAGGAAGAGATAGATCAGTGGAAGATAATCTATAAATAGATTATAGATGATAATTTTATGTATTTATAAAATGATATATAAATTCAGTGAGAGAATAGTTTACTTAATCTGAAAACAACTAGAAAAAATTGGATTGGACTCTTTTATACAAATAAATTTTGGAATCTAAGCAATCAATGACTTGATAAGTCAGATGTTATCGGTCCCCATCATTTCCCTACTTACTTCACCTTTCTAGTACATGCAAAAACCAGATGGATGAGGTTGATTATTTTAATCTAAGCAGGTGATAGCTTTAATCACTGCTGCCTGGAATAACCTGAATATTAGACCCTCTGTGTCATAAGTTCAGTTATGAGTACAACAACCCTTTGAGTAATAGAAATTGTACGTTTGATATTGGACCAAGTTAGATCCAGAAAGCATAAGCAAATTATATGAATAAATGGTCTAGAATCCCATGGTATTTACTACTTCGACTACTATCTCTAAAGTCATTCCCTACACTAACTGAAAGGAGAGTAAAGCACTTGGATCTGACTCCTAAAATGCCAGCACAAGATGGTACGATGAACTCATAAACAGAGCAGCCATGGTGGCAGAGATGGAGACTATACACGGACTCAATAGCATAGTCTTCCTTTTACCAGGGTTTACTAGCTACTACTTTTTTTCTGAATGTCTAATCTGTCAACTTCAGAGATTGATACTAAGCTCTTCATATGACACCATTCCTTGAGAAAAACAACTAGCTATTGATCACAGAGTGACTACATTGGACCTCTTCCCTCTTAGATAAGAAGGCAATTTTCCTTTTTACAATCAATATTTATTCTAGATATGGACTGGTTCTTTATCCATAATACTTCCATTGCAACCACCATCTAAGTACTTATAGGATGTCTGGATTATAAACATGTTATCCCACAGGACATTGCTCAGATGCAGGGGCCCATCTGATGGCAAAGGAGGCATAAACAAAACAAAACAAAACAAAACAAAACAAAACAAAACAACAGAGCCATAGATTCCACCAGAAGCAAGTGACCTGTTAGAATGATGGAATGGACTGCTAAAGGCACAGCTAAGGTGCAAGCACACAGACAACATCCTCCAGAGGTAGGACACGGAGATCTAAGAGGCTATGTATGTACTGAACTAACCATTTATTTTCTGTTGGGGTGTCTCCCAAAGCTAAAATATATAGTTTCAGGCAACAAATGTTGGAAAAAGTATTGGTTCTTATCCACATCCTTACACTGTCTGCAAATTTAGGTTCAACTGAGGATTCTGGTTTTCAGAGAGGTAACACAGGTGTCAGCCCAGGGGACAAAGGATATCACTGAACTGGATGCTTATATAGCATCAAATTGTTTTGAGCTCCTCCTCACAGCGGACCAACTAGCAAAAACAGGAACTCCTGTTTTGCCAGAAGTAATTAATGAAAATTACCATGAAACATTAGGGTTGATGCTAGACAGTGGGAGCAAGCAGTGTCTAGAGCCCAGGGTTTTCACTAGGGTAGTCCTCGGTGCTTCTGTGGTACTGTGCATTGTATTAACAGTAAATGGCCAATTTATGGACAGCTAAACACTCAGGAACTTTGGGGAAGAGGACTGGAAAACTCCATTTCAATTGGTTTAAAAAATATACCAAAAAAATGTTATCTTGAGAATTTACACATGACATATATTTGTTTTACATGTTTTGGCTTCCTTAATATTCCTTTACTTTGCACCCTTCTGTTCCCACTTCTACTCTTATAACACCTTAAGTACATTTTCACATTTTTTAATGAAAATGATTTTAAATCCTTGTATTTAAAACCTCTGAAGTTTTCTTTACTAAACAAAGATAGGTTTATGTTTTCTTCCTAAGTTCACCCAGTCAGGGTCACCAAACAATAAAACTATACTCTTTGTATTTTTTTACAGTTTAAAAAATATTTTTTTCTAAACATTTTCCTAAGAAACAGGGCCTTTTATTTTATTTATTTATTTGAGAGAGGGAGAGAGAGAGATTGAGAGAATGAGTGGGAGAAGGGGCAGAGGGAGAAGCAGGCTCTCTGCTGAGCAAGGAGCCTGATGTGGGACTCAATCCCAGGACCCTGGGATCATGACCTGAGCTGAAGGCAGACACTTATCTGACTGAGCCACCCAGACACCCAAGAAACGGGGCTTTTATATTGGTTTCTATGTATTTCTTATCTCTGTGTGGAGGCTCCAGAAGCAAAAAGTGTCCTATAGTTAATTGAATGAATCCCTTCCTCCTCAATATCCATTTCTTTCAAATAAGGAAAATAACACTAGAACAATTTGGAAGAAGCTTTATGGGATATTACATCTATATTACACATAATCTTGGGACATATCTTTATATTTATTTAACAGAGATATACAGAAGAATGTAAGAGAAGGAAGAAAACATATTATATCTACTTTTATGGCCATCAGAATCACAGCTGGTTGTATAAGGAAGCATCTAAAAAATAGGTGACAATTTCAAGGTATCTAGATCTGGTTTTACAAATTTTAGAGTTTATAACATGGATTAATAGTAATATATTGGGAGACTTGAAAAAATGTTTCTAATATGTATTAATGTGTTTTACATTGAATAAGTTAGCCATTTAATACATTATATCCATATGCAAATTGTCTATGCAACTTGGAAATATGTAATAAAGAATATTTTATTATTTGGGAGGACATATTTAATGGGTACAGAAAGAAATACATGAGAATTCCAGGTTAATAATTTCAATATTTCTATTTTATTTTAATATTTTATCCTCTACATCTGTCCAATCAAATAAGATCTTAGAATTTAAATCCTTATAGCATTTCATTCTTGTCCCTGGAAACAGAATGATCTGAGGTCTTATAATCTCCCTGTGCCCACCACAGTGAACTTCATGGGTACCCTGCTTTAAATGGCCTAAGAATATTACTTTCAGCCTTATGAATAATCTGGTGTAAGTTTCTGATTCATGTATCAGTTTGATGACTTTTAGAAGAACCACATTCTAAAAATAAATCACTTATTAAAGACTTTAAGCCAAATATTTGATGACTTGAAGTATTTTAAATATTTTTTTTCCCCTCAGGCAAATTTGTAGGCCCTGATGCTAAGAGCTCTGAAAAATCTGATTAGGTGTCCTTAAGATCTGAAGATGTTCCTAGTTCATCCAAACCCCTAACCACGGAGTACATTCAGTTTAGACTAATCAAATTCAGAACGATTTTTTAGCTGCAAATTTATTAAAGACTTTTACAAGCTCTCATTTACTCTTTCTCTTACTATTATCATTGTTACTGTTGTAATTTTTTGGAGCAGTGGTTAAGCATTTCTCAAATTACAATGCTGGATAACAGCCAGAGTGCCAAAGTAGGTCAAGGGGCCAGGGAAACCATGTACAAATGATCTCTAACATTGCAGGTTAAGATTATTTGCTGTTGTATATACAAGTCCTTGGGATTTGTGTTGAGCTCTAAGGCTAGAGAGTTCTTCGGCTGTTCTTACCTGAAGGAGAACAGTGCTGGGATTTAACAACTGGCAAAGCTAAGTTCTGTGTGTGTACCTGTGAATGCACGTACTTGAGGGAGTTAGGGGTTTAATTGCTTGTGCACTAGAGATTACCTCATAGCAGGCATTCAATCAGTCTTTACCAGGGTGTAAGACGTTCAAGGGCAGGAACAGGCTTTGTGTACTCTCTCTTATGTTCCTGCCTTGCCCCCTGCATATCCTATATGATATGCACAGTTCAAGCCAAATAATTTGTGTAAACAAATGAAGGAATCCTAATTTGTTGTATAACATACTATAAGAATGTCCTTTTATTTAGAGTATTTTGAAAGTGAATTTAGAAAGGCACAATGTTAGCTTCCCCCCTGTGCTTAACTTAAGCTTTTTTTTTTTTTTTAAAGATTTTATTTATTTATTTGACAGAGAGAGACACAGCGAGAGAGGAAAAACAAGCGGGGGGAGTGGGAGAGGGAGAAGCAGGCCTCCTGCCAAGCAGGGAGCCCGATGCGGGACTCGATGTGGGGCTCGATCCCAGGACCCTGGGATCATGACCTGAGCCGAAGGCAGATGCTTAACGACTGAGCCACCCAGGTGCCCCTTAACTTAAGCTTTTTAATGATGCAAAGAAAGGACTTCTCTGTTGGATTCATAAGTGAAAGGGGATATGTCCAAACAATCTGTGTGTGAGCAGATATAGTCCTCTTTAAGTGGTCTTGATAATATTTCTTAATATTTGTTTGACTTTTAATTGGTTAAATAATATGTTTTCTTATCATAGTAAATGCAGATTCCTGACCAATGTTGTTATGACCTTTGGCAGAGAGGCCTTATATCTTTTAATAATAAGAGAAAGAAATTAAGTCAATTATAATATTATTAATTACAGGAGAAAATGCTAAGATACACTGATGTCAGTATAGGGCCTTGATAAACCTTAGGGCATTTAAACACTAAGTATTTGGTCTGTCATGATTTCAGGCCTGTTGAAATGATCCGGAGCTCAAGAACCTTGACATGACCCTGCAACTGCCCTAAGCAACCACTTACCAGGATCTATTGGGTAGCAAAACTCAGTGTTAAATTGGGTTTATACAGACCATGAATTCCTGCCCCTTATGTAATGAGCCACGGCCTATACAGTAACTCAATATATAAGATGGGTTTCTAGCATTTGCAAAAACGACAGAAATAATTATTGATCATTATGCTCCTATATGATCAAGAATGTGATTCGGTGTATTGTTACACTGATAAATTTAAGCAAACGTTGACAGTTGCTCAAGGGAACAACAACAAAAAGTCATTATATTGGGAAATTTAGCTTAGTCATAGCCTTACCATAACTGACAGCAAATTTAAGAAAATAATTCTTTTTTTCATGATGCTCAATTTTTTTTTCTATATTTTAAAAAACATTTGGTTTTTGTGTTACTTAAGAATAGGGGGAATGGGGGCACCTGGGTGTCTCAGTCGTTAAGCATCTGCCTTCGGCTCGGGTCATGATCCCAGGGTCCTGGGATCGAGCCCCGCATCGGGCTCCCTGCTCAGTGGGAAGCCTGCTTCTCCCTCTCCCACTCCCCCTGCTTGTATTCCTGCTCTCACTGTGTCTCTCTCTGTCAAATAAATAAATAAAATCTTTAAAAAAAAAATTAAAAAAAAAAAGAATAGGGGGAATGGATCTGTTTTTCTTGGGTGCTAATTCCTTTTAAGTTATGAATCTTTTCATGACTACAGAAATTTTTCTCATTTATATTTTACCAGTCACTTTATCATTAACTTTCCCACTTTGTTCTGAGTTCCATTCCAGCAGACCCATGTGGAAAGGCACTTCCATACAAGAGGGTTTGCCTTTCCTGCCTTCAGACCCATTTCTGAGTGGGGTTGTAGAGCACTAGCCACATACTTGCATCTAATTTTAGCCCACTAAGCAGATCCATCCATGATAAGGCCCACACCTCTTCCTCTTTTATTAACTTGTCATAGGGAACTTTCCATGAGACCAAAGATGTAGGTTGAGAAAGAGGCAGTTAAACAGTAGGAACAGGTACCACGAAAGTCTTAGTTATCTGCTTATGCAGTTCCTACGTCTTTAGGACCTATTAGAGCTTTGTCTTATATATCTCATCATTACTTTATAAAGGAATGCTGCTGTGCAAACCAATGCTAAGGTTTGTTAGATCAGGAAACATATCATCATAATGGGCATTTTGGTTTATGGTCATTAGGTATCTCATGTTCAGCCACTTAGTCCATACAAGGGCCTACTCACAAGCCAGGAGCTGCTTTTCAAATGTGGAACAGTTGCCAAAAGAGGAGGGCATGATCTTATTTCAAAAAGCCCTAGGGATTTTCCTTATTTTCTTTCTGGGGTTTACCAAAAATTTCTTACATCATCTGTATGCCACAGACAATTCCAAACCCTTTGAACTACTGAGTCATTATGCCCAGGATTAGCTGAACGGTGCTACAACCTAAACCTGATGAAGTGAAATTTCACGCTCCAGACCACACTCAACACAGGCACGTGAGGTACCTGGTAACTGGGTGCAAGAAGCTCATTGAAATACTAGATATCTTGTCTCCAGAATCCAAATACATCCACAGAACAATGTGCTTATTCTTTTTTGAGGTTGGTCTTGTCTTTTAGTTTAGAAAGAATATTCTGACATGACCTAAGTCACTGGACTCCTGGAAACCCCACCAACAGAACAGACTCATGAACAGTGGTGGTTCATCTCCTCTCTTGGCACAGGCTTGTTGTACTAAGTTGTCCAAAGTGCTAGCTAAGTAGCAAACTAACAGCCTCTCTATTAGGAAAGAAAGCTAGAGTTGACATAACCCAGTGGCAAGACAGTGATGTTATAAAGTTGTCTCTGACTTGTAAATGAAAGTGTTTATGATTTTTTTTTAAAGATTTTATTTATTTATTTGAGAGAGAGTACATGAGAAGGGGGAGGGTCAGAGGGAGAAGCAGACCCCCTGCTGAGCAGGGAGCCCGATGCGGGACTCGATCCCGGGACTCCAGGATCATGACCTGAGCCGAAGGCAGTCGCCTAACCAACTGAGCCACCCAGGCGCCCTGAAAGTGTTTATGATTTTGCTTACTGACTTTAATAGAAAATCAATTATTTGCTGCATAACAGGTACTAAAAGCTGTGTTGAGTTGTGCCTATAAAGATACCTAATCTGGAGCCATAGCTCCAAATGGGAATCAACACTTGATTAAGTTTTTGATATTCTACTGTCATTCTCCATGACCCAGTAGGCTTTTGCACTGACTGAACATAATAATCAATTGGTGCTGTGCTAGTAATCACAATCCTTGCATATTTCAAGTCCTTGATGGTAGCAATAATCTCTGTATTTCCCCCAGGGAGGATGTTTTGGTTTACTATTTTCAATGAGAGAAGAAATACAGAGGCTTTTCTTTGGTTCTATAGTAATAGCTCTGTTCCAAGTATTAGGGAACCAGTATAAGAATCCTGCATGCTTAGTATATTTGGTTTCCACTATAGGCTCTAGGACCACTGCTAGAACAACACAAGGCTTACTTTGTCTAGTGGAACATGATGGCATTTGGGTCTCTGGGAATATGCATGAGTTCAGAGCCAGTATTTAATAAATTCTGATGTATGGGTATTTCCCTTTCTAAAAGCATTCTGGTAAATGGTAATGGGTCCATTTGGGAACCTAAGGCAGCTTTCTTTGTCAAACTGATCAGCCTCAACCTTTATCAGGGGCTATGTTTTGTCTTCAGCTGACTTAGGTATAATAATCTCCAAAGTGGCAATTACGGTCAAATTTTTGCCCAGCAAATCTAGAATTTATCATCCTATATATGTTAAGAAGCACTTAAGTTGGCTCCTAGAGATCCATTTATTTAATTTCTGAAGCTATGAATAATTAGTAATAACCACAGATTACTATGAGTGAAAACACTATGGTGATGATGACCATTTTCTACCTATAGCTGATGGTATGGCACACACCTTTTCTCTAGTAGTTGCATGCCTCCAGATGCCGTTAATCTAGAGTCCCATTATTGCCATTGAGATCATAGAGGCAGCTTTTACTGTAGCATCTCTGGCCTACAGAGTATAACCACTAGAGACGTCATTGAGAATACCCACGGCTCCCTCACGAAGGCGTTTCTTAATGTCTTGTTGAGGGAATGTGCTCCCAGATATCCCAGGGGGATATGGCTAGGTAGTGACTGAGAAGGTTCCACTTAATAGATTTATTCCATCAAGTCTATTTTCTTAAGAATTACAATTTTCCTTTAGAGTATGACAGGTAGTTTTTTTGCCTTTCAATTTCATTAACCATAACTCTTTGTTGAGTGAAGGCTTAGATTAGCCAACCTAGCAGAGTATTAATGTCCTGCACAGGTGCTCAAGCCTGCACAACAAATTCTGAAACCAATGTGAGTACATCCATGGCATTAATTAGAACCTAATGAATCTTAAATTATATCTGTGGTCTAAAAGACTTAGAGCCAATTACTGCACATGCTTCCCAGACTCCCAACAACTTAGATTTGTGAATGATTTTAACTCATTTGGTGTATACATTATCGCCTTCTAGAACAGACCTTGTACCACACTGTCTGAACTATGCTGAGATATAAGCCTTGATACATATCTGGAAGGAAGGAAAGGAAAACAAGATAGTCCTGGAAATGATTTCATCACCTTATGAAGCCAATTGCCTCAGGTGCAACCAGGTGCTGAGGATGGACCAATCTAAATTCTGATTCTTAATTATGGTTATCATATTAGCCTATGTGATTAGTATGTTTGTTTCTACCTTTTTCATATTGGTTTGATTTCCTATTTTTATTTTAGCAATCTTATTGCGACTTCTTTAACCTCTTCATATCTTTTCCTATACATACTGATAAATTATAAATAAAATAAAACAAATGCATTTGGATGTTAAAAAAAAAAAAAAAAAGCAATGACAAGAGTCTTGGAAAACCACAAAGATAAGTGCAGAATCCCAGAACCTTGCTACCAGAAGCAAATGTTACCCTCCTTAGGTATAAAGGTCTAAAATGTGTGGTAGGAGAGGTTTTTAGGACTGGAGGAAATTTAAAATGGGCCATCCTGAGTGCAGTAGTGCTGTCTATTCAGGAGGGACAGCCAGCCTGAGGTGACTTCAAAGGAAGGGAATCAGGAGAATTAAAGCTGACCTTGCTCTCATCCCTTCTTCCAAAATTTCCCTGGGCCTCTCCAGCTAGAAGTAGAGGGCACAGGGGATCTGATGATGTATTTCAACAGGTCAGCCTCTTGAGGCACAGAGTAAGATGAAACAGACAAGAGAGTGGAACTGGAGGGGCAAGTGGGTGGAGATGCCAAGCGTACTTTATTTTCATTGACTTTTTATGAATTTCTGAATATAGCCAGAAATTTCATTTTTTCCTGATTGGGTGTATCTGTAGTTTCTAAGATACAACAGTTACCAAATTTCCTAAGGATGCTTTGTACACACAAGAAAGATGGTAGTACATGTATATTTAACATAGTGATTATATGATTCAGGAAAATAGCATGAATAAGAGATTCAGTCCTGGAGACTGTATTTGGGTTTATGCTGCTCAAATTTACCAAATGATCCAACTTTTTCAGTGCAAACATGAAATTCAGACATTGGGATGCTATGATTTATCCTATAAGTGATCTGCAGCTCTATCATAGCATGTAGGTAATTTCCTCAGATTAAAGAATAATTTGATCTTTATAATCGTCTTTTGTTTCTTCTTTGAAAATATGAATGTAGGCTGAGAGCATATATTGCAGTAAAGCTATGCACATAAGTTTGATTTCAAATAAGTTTGATTTGGAATTAAGTGATATTATGTAAGATTTATGAAATAATATTATTTTGTAAGATAAAGTAATTTAAATTATATGACACGGTGTATACATTTAGGGTCAGATATTTTTGACAGCTCAGCATGAGTCCCTTTCACTATGCATGCTGAAATAATTTATAGTTTCCTCATTCTTTTTATCTACTGTACAGCCACTTAAAAGTCAAGGAAACTGGAGAAATCTGGGCTCTGCTTTGGGGGAAACTTTCAATTTTCATAGCTCTGCTATAAGCAATAATGATAAATATATTGCTCAGATAAAATTTATAGTGGAAACATTTCCAACATCTCCATCTGCTGTTACCTTTTAGTTTAATATGTAAGTTAAAACAGGATGTTCAACCTGCAAGCCACATTTACTTCACAGTAATAAATACCACTGATCTAGAACATTTAAAATTCAGCATCATTGTAGAACTGATGAAAAGGGACAGGAAGAGAATTTCTATTTAAACTAGTGCTATGTTAGTAACAAAAGGACCACTAACAACAACTGGGATTCACACTATTTTTTTTCTTCATTTTTTGATGTAATATGAGACATCAGAATCATGAATGCTTAGATGGAAATAAAAATGTCTTTGCAGAAAAAATGCAATAGTGAATAATGTGCATACTTGTCTATGGCTTAGTTTTAATTCTTTCTTATTTATACTTTGATTTAAGGCTAAAAATAAGAACATTTTCTCAACGTTCACTCTGTGTCCATCTGGAAGGAAATGTGAATATCTCATGTTAAAAGACTCAGCTGATGGACAAAATATGCCATTGAGAAGAATAATTATGGATTGTTCCTAATAAATAGCAGTTAAAGTCAAGTATAATATAGATTAAATCACTAGGAGCAAAGCCAGAGTTTTAAAGTTTAGCTGATACCAGTTATTTTAGTTATTCACAAAACCAGGCTATAGAAGACCTAGAAAGGAATTATTAGTCTCTGATATTAGAAGTCTTAAGTAATCATACTTCTTTGTAATTCTAATAACAGCAAAAATTTAACCTAGGGTTCTTAGCATTTTGACCTCAGAGAAACTGCATTGAAGATTTGCTCCTATTTATGCAGGCCATGGAGTAAACTACTGTTTATTTGTGTTGTGGTCTGCTTCATACAAAGCAAACACAAATTACTTAAATGTTTCAAAAGTCCAAATAAATTGAAACTATTGTTTACAAATAATTTATTTTGACTTTAATTGTCACCATAACTTCAGAATACAGGCTGAATAAAGCAGTATTTAATGATTTCTAACTGATTGATTAGAGGGAAAAGTGGATAAAGTGAGAGTAATCATATTGTTTCCTAGGTGAACTACAAAAATCAAGATTTATTTCAAGTTTTAAAACTCTAATTGACTAATCTATCAGAAAATGCAGAGGAATAAGAAAATTCTGGTTGATTATTCTATCTGAAATTCAGAGGAATAAGAAAAGTAAAATAGTGATGACAGAATTTGTTGTTGTTGTTTTGAGTACAGTTGACACACAATGTTACGTTAGTTTCAGTTATACAACATAGCGTTTCAACATCTCTAAACATTATGCTGTGCTCACCAGGAATGTGGCTACCATGTTACCATGCAACACTATTACAGTATCATTGACTATATCCCCTTTGCCATTCCTTTTATTCCCTTGACTTTATCATTCCATAACAGGAAGCCTTTACCTCTCACACCCCTTCACTGATTTGCCCGTCCCCCACACCCCTGTCCTCTGGCAACCATCAATTTGTTCTCTGTATTTATGAGTCTGATTCTGCTTTTTGTTTGTTTATTCATTTGTTTTGTTTTTCTTTTTAGAGTCCACACATAAGTGAAATCATATAGTATTTGTCTTTCTCTGTCTGACTTATTTCACTTAGTATAATACTAAGTCCATCCATGTTGTCACAAATAGCAAGATCTCATCCTTTTTTATGGCCGAGTAATATTCCATTATATATATTTTATATATGCACTGTATACACACACACATACATACAATCCACATCTTTTTTATCCATCCATATTGATAGATACTTGGGATGCTTCCATATCTTAGCTATTGTAAATAATACTGCAATAAACATAGGAGTGCACATATCTTTTCAAATTAGTGTTTTCATTTTCTTCAGATAGATACCCAGTAGTGGAGACATTGGATCACATGGTATTTATATTTTTAGTTTTTTGAGGAACGTCTATACTGTTTCCCACCATGGCTGCACCAGTTTACATTCTCACCAATAGCACACAAAGGTTCCTTCTTCTCTACATTCTCATCATTCTCTACATTCTCATCAACACTTATTATTTCATGTCTTCTTTATTCAAGCTATTCTGACAGGTGTAAGGTGATCTCTCATTGTGGTTTTAGTTTGCATTTCCCTGATGATTAATAATGTTGAGCATCTTTTCATGTACCTGCTGGCCATCTGTATGTCTTCTCTGGAAAAATGTCTATTTTAATTGCATTATTTAATTTTTTTTTGTGTTGAGGTATATTCATTATTTATATATTTTGGATATGAACTCCTTATCAGATATATTATTTTCAAGTATCTTCTCCCATTCAGTAAGTTGCCTTTTTGTTTTGTTGATAGTTTCCTTGGCTGTGTAAAGCTTTTCAGTTTGGTGTCATTCCAATAGTTTAATTTTGCTTTATCCCCCCCTTGCCTTAAGAGGTATATCTAGAGAAATGTTGCTTTTTTTAGCAGAATTTACTGCCTATGTTCACTTTTAGGAGTTTTATGGCTTCAGGTCTCTTTAATCCATCTTAAAATTGTGTGTGTGTGTGTGTGTGTGTGTGTGTGGTGTTAGAAAGTGGTCCAGTTTCATTCTTTTGCTTGTAGCTGTCCAGTTTTCCCAATATCATTTATTGAAGGGACTGCCTTTTCTCCATTGTATATTCTTACCTCCTTTGCTGTAGATTAATAGATCATATAAGCGTGGGTTTATTTCTGGGGTCTCTATTTCATTCTATTGATCTATGTGTCTAGCAAACTGCATTGAACTATACATTAAAAGGATCATTCACCATGATCAAATGAGATTTATCCCAGAGATACAAGGATGGTTTAATATTTACAAATCAATAAATGTAACATAACACATAAACAAAACAAAGGATAAAAATCTTATGATCATCTCAATAGATGTAGAAAAAGCATTTGATAAAAGTCAATATCCATTCATGATAAAAACTCAACAAAGTTAGTGTAGAGGGAACATACCTCAACATAATAAAGGCCATATATGAAAAACCCATGGCTAGCATCACACTTAATAGTGAAAAACTGAGAGTTTTCCCTATAAAAAGTCAGGAACAAGATAAGGATGTCCACTGTCACCACTTCTAGTCAATATAGTACTATAAGTCTTAGCCACAGCAATCAGACAAGGAAAGAAAAAAGGCATCCATATTGGAAAAGAAGAAGTTAAAATGTCACTATTTGCAGATGCCATGATACTATACATAGAAAACTTTAAAGACTCTACCAAAAAACTATTAGAAATAATAAATTAATTCAGTAAAGTTACAGCATATAAAATTAATACCCTAAAGTCTGTTGTGTTTCTTTTTTTTTTTTTAAAGATTTATTTATTTATTTGAGAGAGCGAGAATGAGAGAGAGAGAGAGTACATGAGAGGGGGGAGGGTTAGAGGGAGAAGCAGGCTCCTCGCCAAGCAGGGAGCCCGATGCGGGACTCGATCCAGGGACTCTAGGATCATGACCTGAGCCGAAGGCAGTCGCTCAACCAACTGAGCCACCCAGGCGCCCCGTCTGTTGTGATTCTATACATGAATAATGGAGTAGCAGAGTGAGATATTAAGAAAACAATTCAATTTACAATTGCACTGAAAATAATAAAATACCTAAGAAAAAACTTAACCAAAAAAGGTAAAAGACTCTTACTCTGAAAAGTGTAAAACATTGATGAAAGAAATTGAAGATGATACAAATAATGAAAAGATATTCCATGCTAATGGACTGGAAGAAAGTACTGTTAAAATGTTCATACTATCCAAAGCAATCTGCTGATTCAATGCAATCCCTTTCAAAATACCAAGTAATTTTCACAGAACTAGAACAAATGATACTAAAATTTGTATGGAACCACTAAGACCCCAAAAAGCCAAAGCAATTGTGAGAAAGACAAACAAGTGTGGATGTATCACAATTCCAGTTTTCAAGATATACTACACGCTGTAGTAATCAAATCAGTATGGTGATGACAGAATTTTAATGAGTCCAGACTTACTGTATATTTCATAAAAGGTAGAATTATAGATTGGATAATGTGTTCTAACAATATTATAAACCATTCAAAGTGTAAAACTTCAAAAATGACTTGGGCTCTCATTTAATTGTTATTGTGGTCATTCATATTCATTAATTCACCAAAAATGCACTGAATCCCTTTAAAAGTTAGAGAGTAGAATAGTTTCCGGAGATTTTATAACAGTAAAAAAAAAAAAAAGTGCTTGCCTTCTAATAACATGATGTTTAATATTTTTTAATTTCATGAATGAGTTTATTAAATCTGTATTGTATTCAAAATAGTTGCTTTGTGCTTTCAGAATATTCAGAATATTTTTAAGCATACCTCTTTGCAGTGATTGTTGTAAATATTTGTTTGCATTTCTCCTATTAGACAGTGGTTGATTAGGGAGTTGAAGAATCATTTTCTGTATTTCATAGGTTTTTAGTGTATACTAACAAGTGCTAAGCTTAGAGATTGTATCCACTCAATCTTCTTTCAGTGGATGAATCAGTTAAAGTTGTGTGGTCATATAGCAGTCCTATTGATCTTTGAAAATGAGAAGAAGAAAGATACATTAGTAATCATCAAAAAATTTTGTTTAGGTTTGACTGAATCTATCCATGCTTCCCTACACTAAAATAAAATAAATGAACGAAAATAAATACAGCAAAGAAACTAAAAGCTGAAAACCTCACAATTTCAGGATAGTCAAATTATTTGCTTCTCATCAATATGTTATTGGAGAGATGTAAATGCAAATGCTTTACAAATGATTTGGGGAAGACAGTTGTCAAAATAGAATCAGTGGCATGGATGGATATAATTCAATTGTACAAAACATTTATCATTGTAAGGGCAGAATTCTCAGTTCTTTGTAAAGAAGAGTGTTAAAGTTTGTGAATATAGTTGATTATTTGAAAAAAAAAAAAAAACTCTAAGTGCTCTGTATCAATAGAGTGCCACTTTGATGGGAATCCTGAAAAGCAACTTAGATGTGTATTTCTGGACAGTTTCTGATGCTGATCATATCTCTTTCATGGATTTTAATAATATGTTCTGAATCTACAACATAAATTTTTATTGATTTATTCAATTTTGACCAGCATTCATTAAACATCCATTTTGTGTACAACACTGGGAATATAAAATTAATATGAAAATGCTATCTTCTTTCAGGAAACTTATATGTGAAAGAATGCAGTATCTAGAAAATCTTCAAAATATTTAAATAAATGGATCATATAAAATGATCACTATGTGGTAACACAAATAAATAATAAAAGTTAATTTTTCAAAATTAGGTCATTTATTTAAAGGAGAAGCCCAGAGATAGGGAGACAAGTTAAGGGATCATTTGAACAGTTGAGGCTAAAGAAAATGTAGTCAATGAATATAGGGGCATAGAATATGCAGAAGCCTGTCCATGTTGCTGAAATCTTGGGTACACACACAAACATTTGTCTTCTGGTCTCTACTTATATTTGGATTTTTCCCTCCCACTACACATTCCAAGTTCCTTTTTACTTCAGCCAACACAACGGTTGGTAGGATTCTTTACATATCATGATGGATCTGAACCTTTGTAGTTCTGTGTAGGGTTAATGTAGTGTTCCGTTAAACTGTAAAACTGTATACATTAGTATAAGGAGAAGACCTAGGGATCAGTTGGGTTCCATCTGTATTGCTTTTTTTTTTTTTTTAAAGATTTTATTTATTTGTTTGACAGAGAGAGAGACAGCGAGAAGGAGAACACAAGCAGGGGGTGTGGGAGAGGGAGAAGCAGGCCCCCCACTGAGCAGGGAACTCGATGCAGGGTTCGATCCCAGGACCCTGGGATCATGACTGGAGCTGAAGGCAGACGCTTAACGACTAAGCCACCCAGGTGCTCCTGTATTGCTTTTTAATACAAAACACGTATTTTCTCTTATGATCAAAAGGAATTATCAGAAAAAATGCGAAAACCTTATTTTTCCCCTTCAGTTTATTCAGTGGCATGAAGAACCCTAAAAAGCTAGATGAGTCTCTGCTTCCAATTCTGTGGAGCCATTGATGTGTCTCTTAGTGGAAGCATTCCCTTCTTGGGCATCAGACTTTTACAGATTTGAGAATAGTGAGATTGAAAAGAAATATTTCAGTAAGTGTTTAGGTGTATAATGAAAATTATGATCCCTATTTATACCACCTGGTTCTATTAGAATTGTTGGAGAAACAGCAGCACATATTGGCTATTGGCTTAGAGCTTACCGCACTCTGTCTTGCAGCACTGTAATGGTTGATACTTAAAGTAATAGTACATCATTCCTCCTTTCCCTAAGGTCAGTCATTTTTGTGTGATGTGATAGATGAGACCTTGGACATAAAAGTGTTGCTTAACTGCTTGCTACTAATTAAGTTGCTTAATTTAAATCAATGTTGTATGTGATACTATAATGGCATATAAGGCATTTAGTTGGTCTACGGTTAGTAGTGATAAAAGAAGAATGACAGATAAGAAATGCAATTCCACAACTAGAATAAGTATCTATTTTAGTGAAGGAAAATGTTCATCCAAGCTTTATGGGTGGGGTCCCAGTGTAATCAACTTGCTATCAAGTTATTATATGGCTCTTCCAACACTACAATTTGAGAAACCCATAAGGGCTGCATTTTTGATGGCTGCTAAGGAAAAATCTTATACTAAGTATTGGTGATTGATTGGATTACTGGGGGAAAGCCCATTGTGTGGGCCCATGCATAGACTATCTCCATTGCTAGGGATGCTTTTTCATGAGATCAATGAACATGCACTATAGTGACTGAGAAAGTATGGTGACAAACATGCACAGAGTGGTTCATCTTCCATTTGATTATTCAGATCTTTATACAAAATGGCAATCTACTGGATGTGAGTGCAAACATGACCTAAATATTTTTAAAAGTGGGCCCATTTGAGAGATCCACACACAATCTCCTTTTCCAAGTCTCCAGGTCAACAATCTTCTAATATTCATTCTTAAAAATGCCTGAACATCTAACCTAAACAATTAGTCACTGCCTATGGACCAATAAATATCCTAACTGCAAGCCTCTTCTTATAAGCAAAGTGGATAATCAGGTGGCCAGCTTGAAGCTCTTCCTAATAGGGTTAATTAGCTTCTCTACCACTAGTGGGGCTACAGTGTCCTAGCCGTCCACATCTGTGCAATGCCAGCATTTTGTGAAGAGCCATCGGGTTCAATTAATTTATTTCTTCTTTGGACAACTGATGACAAAGAGTCCTCATAGGTTCACTGGTTTATGTTGATGGAGAGTTGAGTTATACCTGGAATACATGCCTTGGAAATATGAGGGAATTCCCAGTGAACCATCTGTACTTTCTGCACAAGACTGGGCATTATTCCATATACATGACTTTTACTTTATAATTAAGTGATATTTTGCACTACTAAAATATTTGTCTGGATAAAATAACATCTAATTCATGACTAGAGACAGGTCAAAAGGTCACTTATTATTCCATGATAAATTGCTCAGGCTCTCTCAGGGTTTCTCAGCAAATCAGAAACTGTTTTGCCAAGGAGAGATAGTTGGTAAAGGAGACATACAACAAAACCTTCAGAATACCCACTGACCTTATCCCAGATGCCAGACAACTTTCTTATGCACTGGAGATCTTTGAGCACAATTGACTTCTGTAAAGTCTTAATAGCCTAGAGGAGGAACTACTTGCCCAATAGCCTGTATCATGCAAGAGAATCTTCTTTTTGGTGGTGGTAGGATCCAATTCAAAGACTACAAGTTTTTAGGACATCTGTAAATAGGTCTCACTGGGTCACCAAATGTAGTTTATATTATTTGAAACTACAAAGATGCTCTCTAAATATTGTCTCTTTCCTAATTGTGGAGAATGAAGGTGCAGCAACTTACCCTTCATTTTTAGGTGGAAGTCCTGATATGTTTAAAACCTGAAACATATATTTTTTAATGGGATTTGTTTCTAACTTTTTCTCATTCATATATCTTTTTAAAATATATAGTTGATTCATGAATTGAATTAAATTGTTCTGGAAATGAGACCACATATGGAACAGTAATTATAATTTGGAGTCACTCTCTGGTACAGTTTATAAAAATTTACTCTCCTTTTCAAATACTCATCCAGCTAATTTGGTGAAGCAGTCAATATATATTCATCTTTCAAGTTTCAGTGGTAGTACTCATCTCTGTCATTTTCCCAGTTATGTGATATACCATCTGGTTTATTATTTTGGTAGAAAGCGGGAGTTCATAGGACTTTATCTTTGTTATTTCTACCATCATAATTCTCCTTCATAGGACAAGAAGACATGTAGGAATTTTTCCAGTCAGTATCTTCTTCAAGAACTAGAAATGTAAACAAACATGGGTTCAGAATCCCCTGACATTGCTGTAAAGGCTACAGAGAACAGTCCCTAAATGCTTTTCAAATATGCTTCTGGAGCACCTCTCTTATTTTGTTTATTTTTTTCCGAAGATAGATTTATTTATTTATTTATTTATTTTAGAAAGAGCAAGAGAGTGCACGAGTGGGAAGGGGCAGAGGGAGAGGGAGAGAATCTCAAGCAGATTCCATGCTGAGTGCAGAGCCTGATGCGGGGCTTGATCTCATGACCCTGAGAACATGACCTGAGCCAAAACCACGAGTTGGATGCTTAACTGTCAGCAACACCCATGTGCCCCTGGAGCACCTCTTTTAATTTATTTCTCATACTACTCACAAATGTCTTGACAAAATTAGCAGACTTTGGGATTACTTTAGTGCATAAGCCATTTATCCTTGACATGATCTCACTATTCTACCCAATCCCATCCCAGTCACTCTGGAATCTGATTCTAGTTATATCTCTGGAGTCAATAAGAAATGGGAGTGAGGATGGAGCATTAAGATTTTTTTTTTCTGATAAGGTTTTAAAATAAGGGGAAAAAAGATTTTCAGACCGGGGGCTGCTTGGACTGCTGGGGAAATACCAGGGAGTATTCCATGCCATTCAGATGTTCAAATATATACTTTCTAGTTTTTAGGATCCTAGATTTTCCAGAACAGTACCATATCCTATACAAAAGATAGAGCTTGGCTGCAAATGCAACTGTCATAAATCAGCAACTTACAGGATTAATCTTTGCATTTGGTTTTCAACTATCTGTCTGTGACTACAGGTGATAATAGATATTTTAACACCATCAAAGAGTCTCCAGATTTAAGTCCATTACTTGAGCTAAAAACTTAGGAATGTGATTTTGTGCTCTCTAAATCTGTCAAACAGTGTTAGGAGCAATCACATTGCTCCACATTTCTTGAGTTTCTTATTTTTTAAAGAAATATCCTGTATTAGTTTCTTAGGGCTACCATAACAAAATACCACAAAGCCGAAGAGGCTAAATACCACAGAAATTGATTGTATCACTGTCTGGAGAACAGAAGTCTTAAATCAGGTTGTTGGCAGGGCGTACTTCCTCTGAAATATGTGAGAGAATACCTTCCTTGCCTCGTCTTAGCTTCTGATGGTTTGCAGGCAGTCTTCAGTGTTCTCTGGTTCACAGCTGTATAAGTTCAATCTTTGCTTTCCTTGTCACATGGCATTTGCTTTCATTGTCATATGCCCTTGTGTGTGTCTCTGTCTTCCCGTGGCTGTATTCTGTTTCTTTTTTTTAAGATTTTATTTATTTATTTGAGAGAGAGCGAGAGAGAGCACAAGCGGGGTGAAGGGCAGAGGGAGAAGCAGACTCCCTGTTGAGCAGGGAGCCCAATGTGGGGTTCGATCCTGGGACTCTGGGATCATGACCTGAGCTGAAGGCAGACGCTTAACTTAGTGAGACACCCAGGCGCCCCACCCATGGCTGTATTCTTTTTTTTTTTTTTACTTATTTATTTTTTATTCTTATGTTAATCCCCATATATTACATCATTAGTTTTAGATGAAGTGTTCCATGATTCCTTGTTTGTGCATAACACCCAGTGCTCCATGCAGAATGTGCCCTCCTCAATA
>NC_138369.1:154492840-154616338 GCF_054177405.1 Leptonychotes weddellii | reverse complement strand
GTCACTCCCGTCTCCCCGGTCTCCGGCCGCACTCCGTGCTCAACCGGCCTGTGACCGCGGGTTTCTATCTCTGGCACCCGACTCGGTGTGGAGTCTCCAAACCCAGCAGATCCCTGCGGTGCACTCCCGCGTGGCTCCTCCCGGGGGAGGAAGGTGAGTCTCCCCGGATCTGCCGCTTGTCGGGTCCCTGCTGGAGGAGCAGGGGCCCGACTGTGCCGCGGATCACGGTCTATGGCAACCCCGAGCTGAGAGCCCGCGCCTGGGCTCCGCCTCTGCAGCCGGCTTCCCTGCTCCGTTACCTGGGAGCTCTGCCACACTCAGGCACCCCTGGTCTTTCTGTGACCCCGAGGGTCCTGAGACCACACTGTCCCGGAGGGTTCCACCCCCCGCCACTTAACCACCAGAGTGACATCCCTCAGCGGAGCAGACTTTTAAAAGTTCCGACTTTGTGCTCCGCGGCTCTATCACTTGCCAGAAGCGGCCGACGGAGGCCCCTCCCCCGCCGTCTATCCTCCCAAATATCGCCTCGGATTCACTTCTCCGTACGTCCTACCTTCCAGAAAGTGGTCGCTTTTCTGATGAGAGAGTTGTTGCTCTTCTTTTCTTCAATCTCCTGTTGAGTTTGTAGGTGATCAGAATGGTTCAATCCCTATCCAGCTGAATTCCTGAGAGGAGACGAAATCCAGGTCTCCTACTCCTCCGCCATCTTGCCGATCCTACTCCCATGGCTGTATTCTTATAAGAACACAAGCCATATTGGACTAGGGTCCCACCCTCCTCCAGTGTGATCTCATTTGACTTAACTAATTCCATACACAATGGTCCTATTTCCAAAAAATTTTACTTTTTGAGGTGCTGGAGGTGAGGACTTTAATGCATCTTTTTCAGGG
The DNA here is from genome assembly GCF_054177405.1 of Leptonychotes weddellii. Classification (NCBI taxonomy): domain Eukaryota; kingdom Metazoa; phylum Chordata; class Mammalia; order Carnivora; family Phocidae; genus Leptonychotes; species Leptonychotes weddellii. The sequence continues at coordinate 154,615,448 of NC_138369.1, read as the reverse complement.
TTACACAATTCAACCCATAACATATTCTTGGCTCCAGCTACATGTGCAGCCCCACAGGTCTTACTTCCAGGTAAACCCAAGTTATAATTCACTAATGGCTTTTCCTTTGTATGGATAAAATTCTAATTTCTGAATATTTATAGATTTTCACTGATTTTAGATTCATTTAAGATCGATAATGTATCCTAGATTTCTTTTATTTCCCTAAGGGTCTGGATCCTGAATCTCACTCCTGGTACCAGTTTTTGTGGCAGATTTCTTTGTTACAAACAACTGGGCTAATTTAGACTTTTTTTTTTTTTTTAAGGGATATATTGTTAAGATACCTGGAAGCCCTTAGTATACATGAGAAGGCTGGCTAACAATGCTTCATAGCATGTCAGAGGCAAAATGATGACCAAGAATCTGGCTGAGATTATACCAGAAAAATAATCACCAAGAGTGAACACTAAAACTATGGACTTTAGTTAGTAATAATATATCAATATTGGCTCATCAGTTATAAAAAAGTGCCCCACACTACTGTAAAATGTGAATAATAGGAGAAATTGTATGTAGGGTGTTGATGACTCTATACTTTCCACTCAATTTTTTCTGTTAACCTAAAACTTTAAAAAATGAAGTCCATTAAAAATATATGTATTGATAGAAAGAACAAGAGCATATTGAGATAGTAAAATAGCATGGAGGTTCCTACGGGGTACAGTTTGGTGACTGCTCTGCCTGAAATATTGGCTGAGCTGGAAGCAAGTGAAGGGCAAGTGTTGGACGCCGAGCTAGACTGAGCAGCCTAACCTAAAGCTAAAGGATCTTTGAGCAGAGGGGTAGATTGCTGCAGCTAGTTTAGAACAGCCTACGGATTTCTGAAACATGCAGAAAGTTGATATCTTAAGATAATAGGTTGGTAGTAAGAGAGCCTGGACCAGAGTATAGCAATACATGAATAAGAAGCCATCACTATCAAGTCTCCTGTGGAAATGTGTTAAAAATAATAATAATAATAATGGTGACTGGATTCATACTTTTTCTCTGTCCATCTCTACTGGCTTCTCCTAAATTTACAAATTTGCTTCCATCATCTTCATCCATGAACAAGACATTTCCTTAAATTTTTATTCTTACCTAAGCAATGTCTTTTTTTTTTTTTTTAAGATTTATTTATTTGAGAGAGAGAGAGATTGAGAGCACAGTGGGGAGGGAGAGAGAAAATCTTAAGCAGACTCCATGCCCAGTGCAGAGCCCAATGCAGGGTTCGATCTCATGATCTTGAGCCAAAACCAAGAGTTGGATGCTCAATTGACTGCACCACCCAGGTGCTGCTTACCCAAACAAGATCTTAACACCTCCCTTTTGCTACAACATACTTCTTGAAAGAGTAATTACCCTCACTGTATTCATATTCTTAGAAACCATTTTCTTCTTAGCAAAATCTTTTTCTTTTTCTTTCCTGTTTCTTCTCCTAACTTGGATTATTATTATTTTTTTATTCTCCACCTTTTTTTTTTTTCTTCCTGGCTATTCTTTTTCAGCTCACTTGTTAGTGTTGGCATTCTCTTGAGTAGTGTCTGCCTTTTCAGTGGAAATATAAGGAGGGTTCTGAACTCAAACCTGTTTTCTTTACAACATATGCCTGTTCTGTAAGCAATCTCATACATATCAAGGTCTTCCATCTCACATTCTCTATCTCAGATGCCCCTTTTTATTCCATTTTCTGCCTCTGAGTTCCACGGTCAACTCAAACACAAAATGTTTAAAACCAAACACTTTTGTTTTCCCTATAAACTTTCTACTCACCATCCTCTAACATGGAAATCTTGTAATTATACTTAACACTTCTTCCTGACAACCCCTCCCTCCTTACCCATGCCAGTTATCATCAAGTTTAGTAAATTTTCTCTGAAATGATTCTCAAGTCTACCCTTTTATTTCTATCTGGACTTCTTCGAGTATTCACTGTCATTTACCTGAATGATTATAATCACTTTCTAACAGGTTTGCGGCTACCAGTGTCTTTTTCCTTTGATGCCACCATTGCGCAGCTGCTAGAATTCTCTATCATGTGAATATGTGTCTATTCTCATTTTTAAAACTTTTTTTATAGGATAAAATTCAAATAATTCAGAATGCCGCACAACCTGTTTTACATTCTAGCTTCAACATTACTATCTCAGCCAGTGATTCTTAAACTATCTGTGGAGAAGGCCAGTTTTTTTTTTTTTTCCTTCTTTTAATCCATTGTGGAATTTTATAAAATTCAATAAAAATTCTTTATTAGAATAATTATCACTTGCTGGGAGCTGTAGCAATGTCAAATTGCTGTAAGAGTATTTAAACACTTCATCACATTTTCTCTAGTGTCGCAAAATGTTCATAGTCTGCAGTCCAGTCCTAGGGGCATGGATCTAGGTTAGTATTTTGGCTTTCCCCATAATACTTTTGTGTAACTTTTGTGGTAATCACACTATTTGAGAAGTATGATAAAAGTTAAAAAATGCTTGCTGAATAACTCATTAGTGTGCAAAAAGGACACACAAATAAAGGGGTTAAACATAACTTTGAGTTCCTATATTTGTAATTTTAGAATTTTGCTGTCATTTGATAGTAACAGAAGAGTAAAAACAGGGATATTTTAAAAATATTAGCTCTACAAGTACAAGGTACACAATTAGAATTATAAATTAGTTCAACCACTTTGGAAAAGTATTGGGTAGTATTTATTAAAGGGAAATAGACATATCCTCTGTGACCTAGTCATGCCAGTAGTACATGTAGGGAAATGATAGAAATGTCGTATACTCCACAGCCATAAACAAGAACCCCCACTCTTCATGGTAGTCCCAAAATGGAAACTGCCCAAGAGTCCCTTCACCATAAAATGGATTTAAACATTTAGTATATTAATTCAGTGAAATTTTACTTAGCAAGGAATATAAACAAACTGCAACTATACTCAACAGCATAATGGACATCTTAAATATAACGGTGAGTGAAAGGAGCCAGTTGCATAAGAGTATATACTTTGTGATTCCACTTAAATACAAATAAAGGCATAAGTATTTGATCATGTTAGAAGTCAGGATAATGAGTACTGTTAAAGGGATAGTGGCTAATACAAAGCACAACAGTGAGTTCTTGGATGCTACTGATACACTTTTTATATGTTTGCCCCACAAATCCTCATGGTCCATTTATAAAAATTCATTAAATTATGCAAATGTGGTTGTATATTTTGTATTTATTTTGTACTTTAGTATAAATTTTACTTTAAAATGTTAGTTCTAAACTGAGTTTCTGCTGATGACATATCTAAGAGGAGATTACCTATAGGCAGGTGATAATGAAGGGCCAAAGAGTAAGAACTTAGATGCTGAAGTTGAAAGGAAGGAAGTGACTGCTAAAATCATTCATACGCAAGAGCTGTCATTTTGGATGAATATGTGTAGAGCTAGAAACTGGAAGTCAAGTTTTCAACTTTAAGGTGTCCATCATATGCATGTCAGAAAGAAAAAAAAAAAAACGGCAACAAAAAGAGAGTCAAAGAAAGGGGGTAGAGGAAATATTAGAGAAAATTTTTATGGGAGTTGAAGGAGCTAAGAATTTATTTTGAGTCTATACCAATTATTCCGTGATAGCAGAAGAAAAACAGAACAGGGCAAGAATCAGTAAATGCATAGTGGATAATCTCACAAGGAATCACTGGCCTTTTTGGCGAACTGTCAATTGTTTGGCCATAATTTAAATCAGACTTGGGATTAGTGATAAAATAGGTAGTAAAGAATGGAGGCAGTAGTCATTGCACACATTTTGAATAATTTCACTGGTAAATGTGAGGAAAAATGATGACTTTGTAAAGAGCACTTACAAAGTTTCCTATAACAAAAAATACAACTCCTCAGAATATCAACTAATCATCTATCTTCAACTTCATTTTTCTGAGAGACATCAATATCAGAAACCTCAGAATGAAAACATCTATAAAAACCTTTTGTCACCTATATAATTCTTTTTTAAGTTATATATTTTAGATATATCTATGAACTTATGTAGTTCTTATGGTGGCTAAAGATAATAAATGTTATAGAAAGATACCAAAAATTCATTTTGATTGCTTATTAAAATTATGAACACATGTAAGCATTTTCAAAATAGACAAATAAAAGCTGAAATATGTAATTAACTATGAATTATCAATGCTCAGACAGCGTAACTGATTCAATGAAACATGGCTCTGTGCACCTCACATTTGTGAGTTTATTACACTTATTACAAACTAATTAGCATTGCAGTGTAATAGTACAACCTAAGGGGTTGGCTTGCCTTCAATAGTTCTGAAAGTAATGGAGGTTGAAAGCTTGTCTATTCTGGTAAATAGCCTCCTCACTCATGAGGTATCTTAATATATGAAATAAGAACCTGATGCAGTGTAAATTTGAAAACTTAGAAAAATGTGAGATGAAAATGTTGAAAGGTTTTAGAAACAAAGCTTAGGATGTGTTAAGTTATGTGTCTATGAAGGAAGTGAATATTTAACTAGAAACACAAAACTAAACAGTCCCTTTCTCCACCCATGCCACTATAGGAGGTGATAGCCTTTCTCCTGGAATCAGTTGCTACCTACAGTCTTCCAATTACAGAGGTAGTATTGTATAGTAGTTGATTAGAACCCTATTGCCTTGATTCAAATCCCAGTTGCACTACTTCCTCATTGTGTGGCTTAGCCAATTTTTAATATCTCTTTCTGCCACAGTTTCCCCAACATTAAAAGGGGATGTAGTAATTGTCCCTTTATCAGAGGTAAGTGGTGAGGATTGATGATGTAAAAGCATTTGAAACAGAGTCTAGCATTTGAACAGCCACATGCAGAAGAATGAAAATGGACCACTTTATTACACCATACACAAAAATAAACTCAAAATGGATGAAAGACCTAAATGTGACATAGGAAACCATCAAAATCCTAGAGAAAAACACAGGCAACAACCTCTTCGATGTTGGCCACAGCAACTTCTTGCTAGACATGTCTCCAAAGGCAAGGGAAACAAAAGCAAAAATGAACTATTGGGATTTCATCAAGATAAAAAGCTTTTGCACAGCAAAGGAAACAGTCAACAAAACTAAAAGGCAAACTACAGAATGGGAGAAGATAATTGCAAATGACTTACCAGATAAAAAGCTAGTATCCAAAATCTATAAAGAACTTATCAAACTCAACACCCAGAAAACCAAAGAACCCAGTCAAGAAATGGACCAAAGGCATGAACAGACAGTTCTCCAATGAAGACATACCAATGGCTAACAGACATATGAAGAAATGCTCAATATCTCTCAGCATCGGGGAAATACAAATCAAAACCACAATGAGACACCACTTCACACTAGTCAGAATGGCTAAAATTAACAAATCAGGAAAAAACAGATGTTGGCGAGGATGCAGAAAAAGGGGAACCTCTTACACTTCTCATGGGAATGCAAACTGGTGCAGCCACTCTGGAAAACAATTTGGAGGTTCCTCAAAAAGTTAAAATTAGAGCTACCCTATGACCCAGCAATCACATTACTAGGTATTTATCCAAAGGATACAAGCATAGTGATTCCAAGGGGCACTGCACCCCAATGTTTATAGCAACAGTGTCCACAATAGCCAAACTATGGAAAGAGCCCAGAAGTCTATCGACAGATGAATAGATAAAGAAGATGTGGCATATATGTACAATGGAATATTACTCTGCCATCAAAAGAATGAAATCTTGCCATTTGCAACGATGTGGATGGAACTAGAGGGTATTATGCTAAGTAAAATAAGTCAGTCAGAGAAAGACATAAACCATATAATTTCACTCTTATGTGGAACTTAAGAAACAAAACAGATGAACATAGGGAAAGGGAAGGAAAAATAAAATAAGATAAAAATAGAGAGGGAGGCAAACCATGAAACTCTTAACTATAGGAAACAAACAGGGTTGGAGGGGAGGTGGATGAGGGGAAGGGATAATTGGGTGATGGGCATTAAGGATACCTGATGTAATGAGCACTGGGTATTTTACGTAACTGATGAATCACTAAATTTTTCCCTGAAACTAGTAATACGGTATGTGTTAACTAAATTGAATTTAAATAAAAAAATTTAAAAAAAAAAGAAATGCTTTAAAGAATCATCAAAAACAAAACAAAACAAAACATAAAAATGGCCTGGCATACAATAAGTGCTAAATATTAGCTCCTATTTACATTATTTGACTTAGGTCTTCAGATATTTAAATGGAGGTCTGAACTTACAGTTAAGGACTAGAAGAAGTATATTGCTCTTCATGATAAAATTTAAGCATTTGTGTGTTGTTATGGTTACTGAGAGAAAGGGCAAGAAAAGAGAGAAGTAATAGCAAAGACAAGGAGAGAAAGATAGGGTCAAAAAACATGTGAGGAGACCATAATTCAAGAGGGAAAGTATCTGAGGTATCTTTCATTAGATTATACTTTACAGAAGAAGATTATTTAAGAACCTTTCAGTATAGAATTTTTCAAACATGCAAAGAGAAAATAGTATGATGAATCTCGTCCCCTCCGCCACTGGCAATGTACCTATCTCTACTTCACATGTTGCTAATTGTTTCATCTATATCCTCTCTGCTCCTTCCTCCCTCCACTTGGATTATTTTAAACCAAATCCCAGCATCAGATCATTTCATCTCTAAAGATTAGATCTCTTGATATATATAATAACCATAACTTCATTACCACAAGGTAACAAAGCATAATTCCTTGGCATCATCAAATATTTAGTCAGTGTTCAAATTTCTGTTTCTCATATGAGTATGGATATTTTGTATGCAATTTAAAATTGGTTACATTGTTAGGATGTAAATAATATTTCCTCTCAGGCTTTAAGGAAAATTAGTTACATACATAAACTCGCTTTGCATGTGTATGTGTGTTTGTTGTGGTGGGGGAGGTTGGTCTAGATCGAAGTGGTATGAAGTGGAAAGTGCAATGCATTCAGGGAATGACAACAGTTGGATGTTATACTGAATTAATCCTTCAGAAGATTAATCTGGTTCAAAACTAGAGGTGAATGATTCATTCATTCAATGATTATGTATTGAGCACTCCCTTTATATCAAGTATATGTGTGGGCACTAGGAATCCAGCAATTTGGGGAGAGTACAGATCTTAACAAAATCCCTTGGAATAAGATTCAAACAATGTTGTATCTATATTAGTGAACAGAATTTCCTTAACTGGCATATGGATTGCAAATGCTCTTGAAAAAAGTAACATTAAACTTGCTGAAAGAGCACCAGCACAAGAGAGGAGAAAAGACCATCAGAGTAAATTTGTAAATACTTGCAAGAATGTCCTGGTCACTCTCAAAACAGAACCCTATGAAAGATATGACATGTCTGCAGCCATACAAGACTAAGATTCAAACTAAGTTAAGATATCTGAACTTCCTTTACTTGAGTAAATCTCTCATCTTCTCGGTTGAATGCATTCCTTTCTTAGGTATCTAAGAACTTTCTTAGGTATCTAAGAACTAAGTAACTGGCAGAAACAATATTTATATTTTGGATATACTTGGTCATTCTTTTTGCATGTAGATCTCTAGCAAATGTTTCAATAAAGCCATATCAAAGAAACTTTGAATCCTTCTCTTTTAGAGATAAATTTTATCAATGTCTTATCATTAGATTTTATTTATTTATTTATTTATTTATTTATTTATTTAAGATTTTATTTATTTGTTTGAGAGAGAAAGAGCACAGGGAGAGGGAAGAGAGAGCGGGACAAGCCAACTCTGGCCTGGATCACAGGACCCTGAGATCGTGATCTGAACTGAAGGCAGATGCTTAACCGACTGAGTCACCCAGACCCCCCATCATTAAATTTTTATTTAAAAAAATTATTTTTTGCTGTAGAATAGTCAACTACAACTTTTTCAGTTGGCATTTCCAGAGCACCAGGGGCCTTGTGCCAGTTACTGTGTTGGATGTAGAGTTGTTTAAATATTGTTCCTGCCTCAGAGAAGCTAACACTTGGAGAGACAAATTTAAATTATATGATTGAGAACATCATACACTAAGTATCATTTAATGGCTATAAACTAAGATTTGTAAGAGTAGAGAGAAGAGTAATCTGAAAGAAAATGTGAAAGACTGAAAAAAAATTGATATCCTAATCAGCAGGAATGGCATAATTTACTTTTGCTGCTGTAACAAATTATTATAAACTTTGTGACTTTAAACAGCACAAATTTGTTATTTTAGAGTTTTAAAGTCCAAAATGGTTCTCACTGGGCTAAAATCAATTTGTCAGCAAGACTGAATTGCTTTTGGAGGCTCTAGGGTAGGAATTATTCCCATTGGAGTAATCCCTTCTCCAAAAGTGCAGATGGAACCTGTGATTTGCTTCTAACTGAAGGAAGAAGGGGAAAGAATTTGCTTCCAAGATCATTCTCCCTGTTGGCAGAATTCAGTTCTTTGCAGTTGTTGGGCTGAGGTCCATCATTCCCCTGCCTGCAATCAGCCAGAGCCTGGTCTTTGCTCCTAGAGGCTGGCCTCATTTTTTCTCATGGCCTGATCCATCTTCAGACCACCAATGGCATGTTGAAGTCCCTTCTTGTGTTTCCACCTCACTTCTTGTTTTTAACAGGGCCTGTGTGCTTTAAATCAGGTCCATGGATAATCTTCCTATGTTGAAGTAAACTTGTGCTGTATAAAATAACACTCATGGAAATAATATCTCAGTATATTACCAATACAGGAGATTAAGACGTGGAATCTTGGGAGCCATTCTTAGAATTCTGGCTCTAAATTCTAAATTTATAATTTAGACTCCATCTTAGCAGACTGATGAGAGCCTCCTACTGGCCTTGAAGAAGCAAACAGCCATGTTATAAACTGCCTATGGAGAAGGACATATGGCAGAGAACCACAGGCAGCCTTTAGGAACTGAGGATAGCCTTCAGTCAACAGTCATTAAAAAGTTAGGACTCAGTCCTATAACTACAAACTCAAGAATCTAAATTCTGCCAACAACCATACAAGCTTGGAAGAGGACCCTGAGCTTCAGAAAAGCAGATCGCCTGGTTGACATTTTGATTTCAGCCTTCTAAGAGCTTGAACTATTCCTGACCCACAGGAACTCTGAGATGGTACAAGATAATAAATGTGTTTTGTTTTGAGCAACTGTGTTGTGGTGATTTGTTACCCAGCACTAGAAAACTAATACATGGGACTCGCCTTTGTAGATCTTGATTCAGAAAATCTGGGTTCAGAATCCAAAGTCCGTAATTTAACAAATAATACGGGGGAATTTGATGCAGATAGTCCCTTAAGTAGTTTGAGAAACCCTGAATTACTTTTCACAATTTCCATCTTTCATTAAGATGTAGGAAAAACTCATCACTGTGATTTTGTGCCCAGGAGAACTGCATGTAGTCAGAGTTGTCATTCCTTCATTTCCTTCAGGAGAACATTACTCACTGAAAGGAGCTTAAAATCTGTAATACCCTGAGAAAGACCCCAGAGCTAGAGAATCTACAAAATCCATGGCACTCAAGACATAAAACAGCTTGTTCCTTCCAAAGATTGGGTAATTCAATCATCTTCCAGAAGGCCACCAGCAGGAGAATGATAGAAATGACGTATTTGCTGTTCATGGAAGGAAAAAAATGTAATTAGAAGGAAATAAGACAAGATGTTCATAGATAAAGGAGGAAATATCTGCTGGTTTAAAAAATTGTGTGCTAGTTTACTCATCTGCCAACAATAAGTTTCTATTTTTCAGTAGAAAAAGTTTTTGTATTCAGCAGGACAGATTTGTTTTTAATGTCTAGAGATAGATCTATAAAGAACAAAGGTTAGTTACTTCAGCAGAACAAGGACGTGTTTATCACTTCACAAACCTAATAACTGATTTCCTAAGAAACAGTTGGGAGCACCGGGGCTGCGGTTATGACTCCAGCATATACATTTCGGCATTTAGGAGCAAATTCGATTTTGTGATTAGCAAGCAAACTGCCTTGCCTGTGCTTATTGGACTATATATTTTTGAAGTGGCTTTGGGGCTTTGGTCTGTAAAGTCTTTTACAGGCTATATTAATCACATTTTTTTTTTACCCAAAGTATACTTTGACGTCATTGAGGAATCAATATAGCTGATTCTGCATTGAAGGCAATGTCTACTGCCGTGTTGATACTATACTTGTTAAATCATGGCATATTTGGGTAGGGAGGATCAAGCTGTCAAATTCATGTGTTCATTTAAACAGGTACACAGAAAGTTTTCTATTTGTCACTCATATCACTTGAAATGAGAACCTAATACTGAAGTACTTTAAAAAATAAAGTTTCATAGTTGATGAAAGGTCAAATAAAGAATTTAAGGCCTTATTACAGCTTTTGAGGGGTAAAGACAAGGGGGTTGAATGAAAAATAACATTTTACTGAAAATAACTGAGAAGCTTTTATTGAACTAGATTTGTACTATTTGTCAAAATGCATTTGAATGGCACGTTAGGATTTACCAAACAAGATTTGTTAAAACCTGACCTGTGACAGGAGACAGTGCCCTAGCTGTTGGCAAACTAAAGCCTGTGGGCCTGTGCGGTCCGCAGCCCAATTTTGCATAATCAACAAGCTAAGAATTGTTTTTACATTTTTTAAAAGATTAAAATAGAATATGCAGCAGAACCTGCCTGTGGCCTACAAAGCCTGAAGTCTAGCCCTTTCCAGAAAAAGAGTTTGCTGGTCTCTGCTCTAGAACTAGGTAGGACAATTTGCTGAGAACCACATGGCTAGTTATAAAATTTATAAAGATCTCTCTTACCAACACTGCTCACAGGCTTTCCATAATAAAGTACTACAGACTAGGTGACTTACACAGCAGAAATTCATTTTCTCATAGTTCTGGAGGCTGGAAGTACAAAATCAAGATGTTGGCAGGGTTGGTTGTTTTAGAGATCTGTGAGCGAAGGGTCTATTCTAAGCCTTCCTCCGTGGCTTATGTGCCTATCTTCTCCCTGTATCTCTTCACTCTGTCTTCCCTCTGTATGTGTCTCTGTGTCTAAATTTCCCATTTCCCACAGTCATCTTGGATTAAAGACCCATCCTAATGGCCTCATTTTAACTTGATTGCCTCTATAAAGGTCCTATCTCCAGATAATGTCACATTCTGAGGTACTGGGGGTTCAGATGTTAATATATGAATTTGGGGAGGGACAACACAATTCAACTCATAACAGTAGAATTCTCTAATATCCTCCCCATCACTCAAATAAAATTTTAACTTGAGGGGCACCTGGGTGGCTCAGTCGGTTAAGCATCTGCCATTAGCTCAGGTCATGGTCCCAGGGTCCTGGGATCTAGCCCCGCATTGGGCTCCCTGCTCAGCAGGAGTCTGCTTTCCCCTTTCCCTCTGCCCCTCCTCCCTGCTTGTGCTCTTTCTCTCTCAAATGAATAAATAAAATCTTAAAAAAAATAGAAATAAATAAAATTTTAATTTGAGAGAGGCCTAAATAGGTCATATGATTTGCCCAAGGCCAAATGTCTAATCCCCACAGAAATAAGATGCAAATCCAGAATTTATTGCCCCAAGTATATTTTCCACTTCTTTCAATTGCCCTGAGGAAAAAAAATAATATGCATATCACACATTATTCATTCATTCAGTTATTCAAGTCTATAAATATGTATATATTATATGACATGCATGCTTATACAAATAAGTCATATCCCTCTGTATCGGGGGATATGTATGTGCAGATATTTATAATAAAAGGTGAAAGGTGATGAATGTCATACAAAATATCGGTAACTCAAAGAAGAGGAGGTTTTATTTCCTTCATAAGTACACTTTTAGTTCAAGTGGCTTATGTCTTATGGTGTGGGTCCCCTCAAGATTCTGTTAAGATAGAAATTTCCTCTCTTCACACTCTGGAACCAGAATTTTGAAATGCCACTACAAGTTAGGATCTATCTTTTTTGGGTATCTTTTCTAGTAACACATGGTAGAATTCTTTAAATCGGGACATTGGAAAGATAATAGAAAAGAAAAAGGCTAAGAATGGAATCTATAACATGCGATGAGAAGTGTATAGCAAGCATTAATAGGAGCTCAGGCAACAAAGTAAAATTAATATGCACTGTGACATTTGGCTATTAATTTCTGCTCCTGTCTTATACTTCAGGAATCTAGTCACCAGGTAGCTCAATTCAAAGAGACCTGTTTAGTTTAGTTTTGTTTGTTTGCTGTGATTGCTGTTGTTCTTGTCATTCTGATATTCTGGATCTGGTCATTGGAGTCTGCTTTTCTCTGATTTCCTTCATTATGCTCTGATCTATTGGATGGCCATTTTCTTTTATTAAGGAACTTAATGTCATTATCTGGGAATTCTCAGGATCACTTTAAACAATTTCTAAAGGTTTCTACTAACTATATTCACCACTTAATCTCTCCAGGCATGCTCCCTTTCCGAATACATGGTCTTTACAAAATGCTGGGCTCCTGCCTCTGTTCTCTGCCCTGTGATAAGAGCTCAGCCCCCGGCTCAGCTAAACTAAGCTACTTGGTAGAAGGACTTTCACAGCTCCTTGATTTTGGTAAGAAGAGAACTGCTTCCAAGATGAAGCTAAACTGAGAGAGTTTCTTCCACTGCACAGATGTCATTGATTTACTTATATTTCCTGTGATAAAATATTGACTGTCTCCTCCTAGCCGCCACCACCTAGAGTTTTATTGTTTAACTACAGCAACCCTATTTTTGAAACATCTGACCGTGATACATGAGTTCATCATCTTTTTAAGTGCATTATCTAATTAGAGACCAGAGGAAAAAACACATTCAAAGTGACTGTTCCAACCTAGTTGGACCAGCCTTCTCTCTGCACTGTGGTTTAACCAGAAAGATAAATATTAGCCTTTTTTTCCAGTTAGGCTTACAGAGGTACAGGTGTCTAAACAGTTGAAGCAAAATATTTACATTGAATTGTATAACCAGCATTTTGTAGCTGTTGTCCAAACTGTACTAAGAAATGCCAAGAGTCCATGTTACTTAGTGGATATTTTTTAAAGATTTACTTTTATGTCTGAGTAAATACACATTTCTGTATACATGTAGACATTTACTCACCACCCCTCTTTTCTGTCTCAATAAAAAAATTGATTTGTTTAAAAATCTGTTATTAGTTTTGTATATAACATTACTTTGGTTGTATTTGTATATAATTTGTATATATAATCTGTACATAATTACAGTGATTTACACTAATTACTATGCCTTGCTTTTTTGAAATTAGGGAATCAACAACACAATAAAAACGTGTGTGCAGTACTATTTTGCTTTTACAACCTAAATCCAGGCGTTCTGCTCATCAGAACTCTAGAATAGTTGAACCCTTCCTTCCCTGAAGATCCTGGCTAAAGTTGACTAGAGACTGAAAGTGAGAGGAGTGTAAGACTTCTCTGTGGGACACCGTGTCATTCACACTACGTAGCATATCCCCCAAAGCCCTAGGAAACCCATGTCAGGGAGTGGGATTTGAAGAATTCTCCATACCAGGTAGTCATGGTGGGATTCCTCCCAATTCCAGCAGGTGCTAGGAAATCTCAACGTGATTCTCACAATAGAGTTCTGCTGGCAACCTGTGGAAACCACTGGAAATCTCAACATGCTCAGTTTTGAGGAGGATAAAGTGGTGAATTTGCTATCTCTAGGAACTTCAAAGTGGAAGGGAGCTTTTGAGGCTTGAGGACTACTCTAATATTGTGACTGTCTATAATTTAGAGGTGGGAGGCAGGGATTGCTTCTCCCCACGTGGCCAAACATGTGAATTGCTACAACAGGTAAAATACATCTGTTTGTAAATACTGGTAATGCTTCACATGGAACCTGCAAATCTTAATTTAATGCCATGGGATAAGGCCCAGAGACTTCCATTTTCAACAAGCATTCTGGTATTTTTCATTCTGGTGATCTTTCCTTTGAGAAACCAAATTGAGAAGGTAACAATTTTTAGTATTATCTCATTATTTACATAAGTGGAAAGAATTATTTTGCTGTTAAATCAAATAGGAAAAAATAATTTAAAATAATAAATAATAACCCTGTATTTATCCTGTTTATCCCAGTATATCACATAGGATTTTAAAAAAATAGATTTTTCTTTTCAAATTACCTAGTAATGCTATTTTATCAATTCTATGGAGGTATAATATATGTATAATTATTGTCTACAAAAACAGCATCCTATTTTAAGTGTACAATTTTATGAGTTTTGACAGATATACACACCCATGAAACCACTACCACAGTCAAGAAATAAAACATTTCTGTTACCCTTAAGAGTTTTCTTATGTCCTTTACATTTTATTCCTCCCAATGTTTTTGTCCCCAGACAACCACTGATCTGCTCCTTTTCACTTTCTCATGCGCTTATTGGCCATTCTTGTATTTCTTTTGTTAAGTGTCTGGTCAAATATTTGTCCATTTTCTATTGATTATCTCCTTATTATTGAGTTTAAAATTTCTTTATATTATTCTGGATCCAAGTTCTTTGTCAGTTATTTACATGGAGAATATTTTCTCCCAGACTGTGGATTATGTCTTCATTTTGTTAATGGCATCTTTCAAAGAGAAAACTTTTAATTTTGATAAAGTTTAAGTGGTGCCACATTAGGGGCTCAACACTGGTGTGTGTGGGAGCGGATGGGACATTCAGGGTCAGCAGGAGCTGGACTGGCCCTGCTAGGAGGGAGTCTGGGCTGGAGGACCCATGTGTAACCTCTGTCTCTACCCCTGTGGCCACTTTTATCAAGTGCTCATCATGCCAGTGCTGGAGTAGCTAGTTAGGAAGGCCAGGTGACATCAACTGGCCTAGTTGTGGTACTTGTTTGTGTGGTGCCTCTTCCATGGAGGGCAATTTTTCAGTGATAGACTAAAATACACCATGATACACATTTTGCCCCTTTTCATTTCTCCATCTTGTCTCCAAGACTTCCTAGTCTTCAATCTTCTACTTTTTTTTTTTTTCTTTTTACTTCTGATCGTTTGGTCATACCATTGGCGACTGCCCAGAAATCTCTGTATATTCTTGCCTTGAGCCACTTCTCTTTTCATATAAAGTAAATGTCTAAGTGCACCATTCACTACTCTGCCCATAAAGAACATTTTCCCTCTCCTGCTGTCTTTCTGTTATAGACCTGAATTGTAATCCAACTAGTGTCTATTTTTTGGCTTGCATGCATATCTAAAATCCAAGCTCAGGTTTTTCTTCTTCCTTCAGCCGGTTGTATGGGACCTCTTATATTATAAGGTCATAGGTGCAAACCAGGGAATGGTGTTGGTACAACTGTGGTGAGTGACATGGACATTTGTGCTTTCTGCTCATGCTTTCATCTGGTCCTGTTCAAGATCTATCCCAGACATACATTTTCCTTCTTATTAAGGATTACTATTAGACCCATCCCGCTTTATGAATTGATACATCCAACAGAACACAACTCATACTAAGCAGCTTCATATGTATAATCATGTAATGGCCATGGTTAAATGGCTTGTCTTTAACAGAGCCTAGTGATATGGCACATCATTCTATACATGATTTTATTTCAGAATGATTCTCCTACTGGCATTTGCCAAAAACTCCACATTCTTTCCCCACAAATACATTGGGATCCACTGGACCATGGATACATGAATGGTCTATGTGGTAGGGCTGATTGCAATTAACCTCGACACTGTGTAGAGCTCTTTCCCTGCTCCAGGTCCCACTCAAAGCTGGCAAACATACGTATCACCAGGACTGAAGTCTAGAGAAATTCTCCTAGTCATGGACTATTTTGCCTCCAGAACCCAAAAAAGCTTACTAGACACTGCTGATGCAAGATGCAGCATTTTTCTTTTCCTTTTAGAGATAATATCCTGATATTCTCTGACCATTAGATCCATAAAATTTTCACTGAAGTGGTAGCTCCCGAGTCTTTGTAAGATTTCTCTCTTTTCTATTGTAACACATGTGTCTTATCAAAGCCCATGTGTACTAGCCACCTCTTTTCATGTTATTTGGTCAAGATGATATCATTGATGGAATGTATCAACAGTGCAATGTTCTGTGAGATGTCTTGGCAGTCCAGATTTCTTTGGACTATATTATAACAAAGTGGGAGAGTTGATGTAGATCTAACGGAAAACTGTAAATGAATACTATCATCTGTTTCATGCGAATATGAACTGTTCCCAGCCCTCTTTCTTAATCAGAATGAAAAAGAATGCATTTACCAAGTCAGTTATCTAAGCCATGTACCTGAAGTTTTATTAATCCACCCTAACTGTATCATGTCTGACATAGCAACTGATACTGGGGCAACTAATTAATTAAGCCTGCAGTCTTCAGTCATTCATCAGGATCCATACAGATTCTGCAGGGGCAAATATGGTAGAATTAAATGGAGATAAGATAGAAACTACCAGGTGTGCATCCTAGAGGACCTTAAGGGTGGTACCAATCTCTTCCATCTCCCTTGGAATACAATATTGATTTTGACTTAATATCTTGGTCAGTAGTGAGAAGTTTCAGATGTTCCCACTTGGCTTTTCCCACTATGAAAGCTCTTATCTCATAGGTCAATAATGTGTTGGCGGGTTTTACTTCAACTGCTAAGTATTGCAATTTTAATTATGTACTTGGAGACTGGGGAAATTACCACTGGGTGGGTATACAGACCCAATGGGTCCACTCCTATTTGGACTTTAGTCATAATTCCATTTTATTATATGGTGCCCATTAGCTCCCATTCTAAAAGCAGGCCATAATGATGCTTTGGATCTCTAGATATCAATAACCTATTTCCAACAGTACTCAAAATGTTTGGGTATTCTCCTTTTCACAGTGTACTCAAACCAAGTAAATGGTTTTGTGTTCCTTTGGGGAAGGACTGGGGAAATCATTACATCATATTAAATACTTATCACAGTATCATATGTATCAGTATATGTATCAATGTGTTCTAGATCTGAAAATAAACTTAGGTCTGGGAACTTAGCAATAGGTCATGACTTTATATTGGGACAACTGTCCTTAAATCCCTTCTCCTTCATTCTTGTCTTTTACATTTTTGTACTGGATTCTAATCAGCACTTGTGTTACATATTGTCTAGTTTGCTGCTAGGGATACCACCATGCTTTATTAACCATCTGTACAGTGGGTACAGCCGGCTTCAGTGCTCCTCTTACCTTACCTTATCTTACCTTAGGCCTCCTGGCTTCTTGTAGTTAAGCACTGACCCCTGATCCCATCATCCCCATGGGTATTAATGAGGCCAGCTCTATGACTGCCTCTCCTTCCACCAACCCTGACCTGTGGAGGGACCATACTGGACTTATTATTTATACTGGTCCTTCATTCACTAGAGCATATATAATGACCTTGATGAATGATCTGTGCCACTTGTTGCCTTCTTGGGGAGATACATCTGAAAATCTTCCAGAATGGGGAAAGGTGGGACTGCCTTTGTCAGGTTCAAAGGATTGGAGGTCATCTGCTGAGCCCCTCAGGGGAGTTCATACAGATGTCCTTATGTCATGTCTCAGAATCCCACATTACTCATAACCAGGGCCCTGATCCTAACAAAACAGATCTGCCATGGCTGAGATTCAAACATCTCTCGAGCTCTGCAACTCTATCAGGTCTTCACTTTCTTGATTATCTTTCTCAAAACAAACCATTTACTACTTGTCAGTGGTTTTCAGTTTCTCATAATCTCTCTTCAAGCCATTCGTCCAAATTAGCAATAACCAGTCAACTTCACTGTCATTGTATGTGTGGGTTCCCCCCATTTTCCAAATGCTTGGATCACTAGACCTAGAGTGGCATTCCTCTCTACTGGGACATTTTCCCAGGTCATTACTAGGGAAAGTTTTAACTGTTGTCTTGTGCTAGGGACTATCTGTACCTCATTTGTCTTCTCTGTCTACTGTGTAATGAGTCCTAAATTCAAATTTTATTACCTGTGTTCTTGGACCACTCTCAGTACCACTAGTGTTAGTTTGGGTTCTCTGAGAAGCAGGTGCTAAGACAGGATTGTATATCTAAGGATTTATTTGGGGAAAATGCCTATAAGGGAAAATGGGATGGAGCCAGAGGAGGTGGTAGGTAAAACTATGAGACCGTAATGCAGGAATAACCCCTATGGGGTAGAGAAGAAAGGGTGGTATAGAGGGAGTCTCAGAGTACAATACATTTCTAGGAAAGTTTTGACCAATCCCATGGGGAGTCCTTAAACCAAAGTCACTCGACAGAGGAGTTCCACTTCTCATAGGAATGGACCCGCTTTAGTATCCCTGCCATACTCAGTAATTTTCTGGGAGCAGCTGTGGGAAGCATGGTCTCAGTACAATTGCAATGACTTCAGAGTACAGCAGCTGAGGCTGTCTGTCAATTATGTTCCCCATAGCAGGAGATGTGAATGGTCTGTTTTCATGGCCACCACACACACTTATGAAAAAACATTTCCAGGCAAAAATAAAATTCCTTTCAATATATGTACAGATGTTAAATACATAAAAACAAACCATACTATTTCATTTGAATATTATATTTGGCTGCGCATAGCTTAAAATTTGTTATATCAGTGATCCTGGAAGGTCATTTGACTTGCTAAATATGGCAAAATAGGGTTTGGAATGGCATCATGGCCCATTTGCTGGAAAATTTGGCATTGGTTTTGGAAACTTAGAATGGTGTATAGGTGAGAGGCAGAATTAGAGATTTTATACCAACAGGTGAAGGTCAAATGGAGTTCAAGGATGAACTTCTTGTGTAAAGAGTCCAGGTCAAGGAGATGAAGGAATGGTAAGACAGGGCTTTATTATCTAATCTCCATACTAAGGGTTGTAAACATGTCTCAAAATGTAAAATACTATCAGCAGTAAAATCCTAATGATCCAAGAAGGGACTGTTTCTTTAGGAAGGCTCTGCTCTCTTGATGTCTCTGGCTCTGGTTACTTGCTCTTGTTTTCTGTTATCACTTCTTCTTCATGTCTATATGCTTCTCTATTTCTCTCTCACACACACACACACACACACATCTGCCTCATTCTTTCTGTTGATTCTTTTACTCTCTACTTCTCAGTCTCTCCTTTCTTTTCTCCTTGCTCCCTTTTTTTTTTTTTCTCTCCTTTAAGGTCATGATAGTTGAACCATAATATAATAGTCACAATGAAGTGAGAAAAGGAGAGATTGGCAAAGCTGACTAAAAATAAGCAATCAATCCAAAAGGTTATGGGAGAACTGGTAATTATAGATGAATTCAATCTAATAAATTTTATTACAGAGAGAAATATAAAAAAGCTAGTAAGTTTTAAGGAAGTCTGGATGTGAATCAGATTTTAATTAATTTCCCTATATTTTCAGGGAGCTCTTAGTGCTCTCCTGTCAATAAAATCATCTGGAAGAATCTTTCTGTTCAAATTGTACCAACAGAGGAAAAGCTTACTGTTAACTGGGAATTTGTTTTTCAGCTGGGAGTCTGGTTCCAGTTGTATAACACTATATGGAGTAACGAAAAAAATTATATGTTCTCTCATAATTATATTGTAAACCAATGAAAAACTAAAATTTGAAATAGAAAAAAAGAATATCTTATATTCTGAAATAAGCCGATGATGTCTCAACAATACACAGTGTGAAGAACATAGATAATCTATAGTCTGAACTTCTAAAATTAATTTGTTTTGATAGACCTCACCACTGATCTGCAGGTTTTATTAAACTCTGAGACCCTGCTAGTGATTTTAATAGTTCCTCCCCACTCCATACACACACACACACACAAATTCCAAAATCAAATTAGCTTGTTCTTGGTTCTTATTGGTTCTTATTCCATTTTTTTATCCTCTTCAGTATGGAGCACAGTGCCTTGGAATGAATTCACCTCACTATAATGTGAGATGTCTATCCCCAGACAATTCACATGCAAAGAATTTTGGAAAACTGGATGCATTCAATGATATCTCATTCAAAGTAGACAGTTATTTAGCTGTCTGAGAGTGGAAATTATTTTCTGTCAACAACTAGGTATTTTTTGCCCAATGTTTGCTATCTCCAGGGGCAAAGTGAAATGAAAAACTGAGATCCTTATAGGTTTTTCGGAGATGAGTTAAGTCCTGAGTATAGTCAAATATGAAGCTAGGACCCTCTTCAGCTAAGTATATCTCCTAAGGGAAGGACAGTGTCTGATCTTTTGCACAAGAATAAACTACAGATTCTTATCTCCTTAGTGTGCCAGTGGGGACACCAGCTGACTTGCATTTTCTCAATCTGTCACCAGTCCCTCTTGCTGCTACTGTTGTTGCTGCCAATAGTCTTTCTGCCTTCAGGACTTTTATAGTTTGCCATGTTAGTGTCTGTCAACCCCAAATTCAAAGTTACCCTTTCGTGGGTTCTTTTCCTTGAGCTTTTAACTGTTGCCAGGTACTGTTTTAGAAGTAACTTAATTTTTTTTTTTTTAATATCCTATGTCAAATGCCATGTGGTATTAGCATTTGAATATTTTTTAAAGTAGTACACAGTGGATTCAAATAACTTGTGGGGAGATCATTCGAAACAAACTTTGAAAGTGCCCTAGATACTTAAAAAGTAATTAAATGTGTTTGAGAAACTGTTCAGGGCCTGCTGTTGCTTCTCATTTATTGGATATTTTGAAATTTAATATGATATTAGTTTCTGCCTAATTAAAATTGAGTGCTAAAATTGTCAGTATAATGATTATGAAGATTTGTTTGAAGCTAAAAAACAGAATCCGGCATACAGGGTTTTCCTGCTTGCAGAAAGCTACTCTCCTGAGACTCAGAATGAAACAGACAATGTGGTTGCTTTTGTTGGTGAAGCAAATTCCTAGTGATGATTGTGTGCAGATCAGAATGATAATTATGGTAATAATATCTGTTGAGAGATTGAAATTGTAAAATATACCTGCCTTAAATGCTGATAAAAATAGAAAATTGTGAACTCTGGCCATTTTTAAACTGTTAAAGTGAGAGGGAAGCCTTTATATCATTAACCTAAAAAAAAAAAAAAGAAAGAAAGAGAAAAAGAAAAAAAGAAAGTGACTTCCTTTTATTGAGGTATAATTGAAATATAACATGTCAGTTTCATATGTACAACATAATGACACAATGATTCAATATTGGTATATATTGCAAAATGATCACCACAGTTAAGTCTAATTAACATCCGTCATCATCCACAGTTAGGAAATTTTTTTTTCTTATGATGAGAATTTTTAAGATTTACTTTCTTGGCAACTTTCCAACATGCAATACAGTATCATTAACTATAGTCGCCATGCTGTACATTACATCCCCATGACTTATTCATTTTATAACTGGAGGTTTGTACCTTTTGATCACTTTCACCCATTTCGCATGCCACGCACCCTGCCTGCATCTGGCAAGCACTAGTCCAAAAATGTGACATTAAAGAAAGGGTGACATTTTAATATTAGATCATCTATTTAGGCTATCCAATTTGATGTGATGCAGCTTCACTGTTATTGGTTGTGAACTTCTGAAAGAGGCTAGCAATATCTTAGAAATGCCAAGTATTATTGATTGAATTATCTTCCTATCTGCTTACAAGCTCCAGAGGCCAGGTGCTCTGCCTTGTCACCCTTTGGATCTCCCTGCCTTTGTTCTTTGCTGCTTCTTACTACTTTTCCACTGCCTACATACTCACTCTGCATTTAGCAGAGCACTTCACCCAGAGCAAGGATATCTAAATCCTTATTTTTGTAGTCATTTTAAGCATTAGTTATGTTATCAAAAGTTTGAAGATGTTTTGAAAAGAGAGTATCAAACAAGTGTTGAAGCTCACTGCAATTCATATATTCATAATATTTTTTCTGCAGGTAACTTAGAAAAAAATTATCTAGCAAGGAAAAAAAAAGTCGGGGGGGTGCCTGGGTGGCTCAGTTGGTTAAGCGTCTGACCTTGATCTCGAGGTTGTGAGATTGAGTCCAGCATTGGGCTCCGTGCTGGGCATGGAGCCTGCTTAAGATTCTCTCTCTCCCTCTCCTTCCACCCCTCTCCCCTCCCTCTCTAAAGAAAAAAAAAATTTCTAGCAAGATTTCATCTTTTGTATATTTCAGTAAATATTGCTCTATATAGTGGTGTGCTAGTAAATGTTTACCAAAAGAATGTTTCTCAAAAGAAAAGACAAAAAAAAAAAGAAGACTGATATGTAGCATTTGCTGATTTCCGTGGTATAAATCCTTCCACCACAGCTGATTTCAAGCTACCCATGTGAAGTCACCAAATGGGAACTTAGGGAAAGATGTGGAAGGAAGTAAGTAAATAAGATCTTGGAAGTGAGCGTGAGCTGACTTCAGCACCCCACTGCCTCTGGCCGAAGCTATTGTTGCCTTGTCCAAGTTTCTTATGACCATATAGTTTCATTGCACCCTGCCCTCATTTCCAACAGCTAGTTTTTGCATCTCTCTGAGAGTTGTCTGTGTATGTGGGATCCCTTTCTACTTGAGCCGGAGGTGCCAAGAACTGATTTCCCCTGGCAGCTGCATTTGATCAATTACTGACAGTAGTTGCTGCATAAATTCACCATCTCCCTCAAGTCTGATTGGATAAGTTAGATGTCTGTGCTCTAAAATGGCTCCCATTGTTCTCCAGCAGTGAATTTCAGGGTAATGCATTCTATATTGATTGTTTTCCCTTCCCTTTGTTATTTTCCTCCTCATTTATAGGTATTTCCCAAATCAACCCTAATAAAACTATTTGCATTGAATCCTGTCTCAAGATCTACTTCCTTTGGAGCCCAAATCAATTCGTGAAGTGAACACGAATTGTTCACTTCAATTTCTACCTTTTGCAGATGTCTTTGGAATATTACTGTCTATATTCCCTATTCATATATCTATTTGGTATTTCCCATCATTACTTCAAACTCAAAATGATCTCTAATTCTGTCAGATTCCTTTTCTTACTATATCATTTCTATCAGAGGTAGGATGGCTTTAGGTACTTCTTGCTGTGGCTAAAAATATCAACATATCATAGCATTAGGCCTCCATTAAAGGAGGTCTTGTAATGAAGAGAATTTGCTACCAAAATACGACCTACTCGCAGACCTGGACAAGACAGGCTCTGATTCTTTTGTTGTGATTTCAGGTTGTATTTTAAGAAATGTGGACATCCAAGACTGAGCAAAGCACTATATGTGGGGGAAGTAAGTCCAAAGAACAGAGCAAGAGAGACATGGAAATTATCTTACTGATCTCAACCAAACTTAAATTTTTTGAGTGTTTTAGATATAATCTGTGTGTTCTTATAATTACTTCCTCTTTTTTTCTTCTATGCTGGCAATATTTTCTCTAAATTACTTATAAACATAAATTTGTTTCATTATATTTTGTTGCTCAAGTATTTTTGTGTTGTTTTTTTGTTTCCTTCTTTTTTTTCCACACGAAAAAAATCCACTCCATGGGGCACCTGGGTGGCTTAAGCATCTGCCTTCAGCTCAGGTCATGATCTCAGGGTCCTGGGATCGAGTCCCGCATCGGGTTCCTTGCTCAGCAGGGAGTCTGCTTCTCCCTCTTTCTCTGCTGTTCCCCCTGCTTGTGCTCTCTCTCTCTGTCAAAAATAAATAAAATCTTTAAAAAAAAAAATCTACTCCAAAATACAGCTATGGTCACAAAAGAATAATTTTAATGTCAGTCTCCATTTTCAAACTGGGAATAAACATTTACCAGGAAAATGAAAAAAAATCTACTAGAAGGAAACTTCTGAAATGTTTGATTTGTAAAAAAAAAGGTTTCGGGGCGCCTGGGTGGCTCAGTTGTTTGAGCGACTGCCTTCAGCTCAGGTCATGATCCTGGAGTCCCGGGATCGAGTCCCGCATCGGGCTCCCTGCTCGGCGGGGAGTCTGCTTCTCCCTCTGACCCTCCCCCCTCTCATGTGCTCTCTCTCTCTCTCTCTCATTCTCTCTCTCAAATAAATAAAGTCTTTAAAAAAAAAAAAAGGTCTCTCCTACAACCCATAACACATGCATAATGACAATTTCCTTCCTCCACACTGGCAATGGAAACAACATAAGAATAGGAGCAAAAACTCAAGGGAGAATATACAAAAAAAAAAATTATATTTTCCTCTCTCATGATGTACATTTTGCCTAATTATGACAGAAGAGATGCCATCTGTGTGAGACTGCTGGCTCAGAATTGCCTTGATTCTTCTCATGTATGCCACGGGAGCCATAAATCCTGTAGTAGTAAAGACAGGAAATGAAAGTACAGTTCAGATTTGAAGCCTGACTTTCAGTGCTTCCTCTAGTTTATTAAGTTATGGGAGTGATGTCATAAGACAGCAACATAAGATACTGACTTTGTTTTCCTTCATAAGAACAACTAATAACTATTCCAGAACAAGACACCACTCGAAGAATCCTCAAACATGGGGTGAGTCTGAAACATCCCCCTACCCTGCACCACAGAGACCAAGATGGACTGCATTAGAGGGGTAAGAGGAGTGGCTGCATGTTGACTGCATTGTCCCTCCTCCAGGCCAGCCCAGCCCAGCACCTTGAGAGGTTTCCCCTGAGCCCCTGGTTTCTCCAGTGGGAAAGAGAACAGGGCAGGGGACAGCCAGCTCCCTCCCCCCAGCATTAGGGTCACATTGTGGGGACCTCTACTCTGTTCTCACACCATGCGGATTGCAGAGAAATATTTGGGGGCTCAACCAGTGGTAATCACAGAGAAGCAGGGAGGAGCTCAGAACAACCAGCACACAGATCTAGTAGACTGAGTTCTTATTTGCAGTGCTCAGTAGGAATCCCAGCCAGTGGTTTTGCTCATCTGGAGAACAGGGATGGGGATGTACTCTGAGCATGGAACTTGGTGGGGTGTACATGTGCCTGATTCAGATACTCAAAAGAGAAATTTTGCCTACCCTCAAGCCTGTTTTGCTCACACCCACACAAGGAGAAGAATCACCGTCCCCCTGTTGTGGAGAGGGTCTTCTGGCCCCTTCTGAGCAGAAGGGCTGGCCACAACTCCTGGAAGCTGTGTGGCCCTGGGGCACTCAGGCAAAATTAATCACTCCTAGAGCTAAGTCAGTGCTGGGCATAGAGACTCCCCATGCTATCAGAAGCCAGGGGATTAATTCATAGCCAAGGCTGAAGGTAGCTCCCAGCCCCTCCCAATCAGAGAGTCTGTTTGGGAAATTGAGTGTAGCCTAGAGTGGACCCTCCCCTCTTGCCCAGGCAAGAGAGCTGAGACATAGCCCTTCCTACTGTGGAGAGTTTCTTCCAGTCCCATCTGACCAGAAGAGACGGGGTGACAACTCCTGGAAGCTGTGCAACCCCCTGGTGCTCTAATCTAGCGAAGGGCAAGCAGAATCAGTAGTTTGCAAAACGAAGCCAGTGGCCCTGGCTCAGCCAGGGAACTTGAGATGCAGGTTGGCTTGAGTTGAGATAACAAACAAAGAGCTTTTTTTTTTTTTTTTTTAAGATTTTATTTATTTATTTGACAGAGAGAGACACAACGAGAGAGGGAACATAAGTAGGGGGAATGGGAGAGGGAGAGAAGCAGGCTTCCTGGACCCTGAAATCATGACCTGAGCTGAAGGCAGACGCTTAACGACTGAGCCACCCAGGCACTCCACAAAGAGCTTTACCAGCTTTAAACCTTCTTCTTCCACGGCACCTGGGCAGGATATCTAATTTGTTGCCCTAGTCATCGCTGAATATAGCCTTTAGTCTGTCTAACCAGGGAAGCTAACCATAACAATAGACAAAACAATAGGACAAAATCAAGAGCCCAGAATAAACCCAAGCATATATGGTCAACTAATATTTGACAAGGGAGCCAAGAAAACTCAGTGGAGAAAAGACCATCTCTTCAATAAATGGTTGTGGGATAATTAGATATTCACATGCAAAGGAATTAAACTGGATCCATATCTCACACCACTAACAAAAATAAAGTTGGACTGGATTAAAGACTTAAATGTAAAACCTGAAACCATGAAGAAAACAGAAACAAAGCTCCTTGACATGAGTCTCGGCAATGATTTTTTGAATATGACACCTAAAGCATCAGTAACAAAATAAAACAAGTGGGACTGCATCAAACACAGAAGTCTCTGCACAGCAAAATAAACATCAACAAAGTAAAAAAACAACCTACAGAATGGGAAAAAAATGTTTGCAAACCAAATATCTGATAAGGGGTTAAGATCTAAAATATGTAAAGAATTCATACAATTCAATAGCAAAAAAGCAACCCAATTAACAAATGGGCAAAGGACCTGAATAGGCATTTGTCCAGAGAAGATATATGAAAGGCCAACATCCCTAGTCATTCAGGAAATGCAAATTAAAACCACAATGAGCTATCACCTCACACCTGTTAGAATGGCCATCATAAAAAAAAGACAAGAGGAAAGTGGTGGCATGAATATGGAGAAAAGGGAACACTTAAGTACAGCTGGTGAGAATGTAAATTGGTACAGCTACGATAGCAAACAGTATAAAGGATCCTCAAAAAATTAAAAATAGAAATAGCACATGATCCAACAGTTCCACTTCTGGGAATATATTCAAAGGGCATGAAAACATTAACTTGAAAAGATATCTGCACTCTCAGGTTCACAGGAACATTATTTATAATAGCCAAGGCATGGAAACAGCCTCAGTGTCCATTGAAAGATGGATAGATACAGAAATATATATATATGTGTGTGTGTGTGTGTGTGTGTGTGTATAATGGAGTATTATTCAACCATAAAAAAATGAGGAAATCCTACCATTTGTAACAAAAGGAACTTGAATGCATTTATGTTCAGTGAAATAAATCAGAGAAAGATAATTACTGTATGATCTCACTTATATGTGGCATCTTAAAAAAAAAAACAACAACTCATAGAAAAAGACATCTGTGATTACCAGAGGTGGAATGTGGGGGTGGTGGAATTGGAGGAAGGTGGTCAAAAGGTACAAACCTCTGGTTATAAGATAAGTCAGTACTAGGGATGTCCTGTACAACACAATTGACTATACAGGAAAGTTGTTTGACAACTTTCTAACTGTATGACATACAGGAAAGTTGTTTAAGAAATTAAATCCTGAGTTCTCATCACAAGGAGAATTTTTTTTTTCCATTTTTCTTCTTTCTTTTTACTGTATCTGTATGAGAAGATGGATGTTAGCTGAACCTATAGTGGTAATCATTTCACAATATATGTAAATCAAACCATCATGCTTGTTTCCAAGTGGAAAGTGTGCTGACTCGACCATAAGACAGACTGGACTCTGATACCTGATACCGTCTAGAGTTTTAGATCTGTTTCCAGATCTAAAATGTCTTAATTCTTAGCAGGCTATATCAGTTAAAGTCTATATCAGTTGAATAATTTACTTAGTAAGTATTCAAATGGTTCATGGAAAGAAATTTGAAAGCCCCGACTCCGTTAAATATCAAGTGTAACTTTACTGTATTAAAAATTTTATGGATTCATTCAGGAGTAGACAGTTAACATGAGTGTTTACAGGAACAATTGCTGCTTTTTTGGTGTTGGTGTTTTGTTTTTGTTTTTGACATAATTAGGAATTATCTGTGGGGTTAGTGAAGTTGTCCAAATTTCTTTTTTAATGTTAGGTGATATACCTTTAGGCAACTAATAATGATATGTTATCCCTATTTCTCACCATGTGCACATTTTTTTTTCTTTAAAAAACTTATTTTCTTTATTTTTTAAAAAGATTTTATTTATTTATTTGAGAGAGAGAGAATGAGAGAGAGAGAGAGCACATGAGGGGGGGAGGGTCAGAGGGAGAAGCAGACTCCCTGCTGAGCAGGGAGCCCGATGGCAATACGGGACTCGATCCTGGGACTCCAGGATCATGACCTGAGCTGAAGGCAGTCACTTAACAAACTGAGCCACCCAGGCACCCCTAAAAAACTTATTTTCTTTAAAAATGTCTAAACTTTTTCCCATGTTTTCTGCAACTTATTTTTTCTTTCTCCTTCCTTTAGTTTCCTTCCTTATTTATTAATTTTTATCTTTTTCCTTCATTTCTAAATCTTGTTACAAGATCAGGATTCCAGCAATTGCTAATACAGTTCTTGTTCAAATATCCTTTCTCTCTAAACAGTTGCATGCCAATTACATTTCTATAGATTTATTTCTTTTTTCTTTTTTTCTTTCTGCTTTACAGCTTCAGAAACTTAGAAGGGTCACAGTTTATGCCCAGTATTTCCCTTCTATCTCCTTTTTATAAAACTTCATTTCTTTAAACTCATTCTACAGGACATTTCTGTCTCAAAAAATGAAACAGACAGTGTTAAGCACTGTTCATTACTACTGTATTCTTCTGTTTCACCATTGAAAGATATACTGAATGCCATGTTCAATTGTGGATGTGTCAAAACAAAAAGAGATAGAAGTTTAAGGCCTCTGTTCATTTCCTTCCTATTATACTTGGACTATTCTATATTTTGAAATAGCTTTCAATTCATAAAAGAAAAGTAAAAACCTGTATCCCTTTTTCCTTTTCAGCAAAACAAGGCAGTAACTTTTCATTTAACCATCTTTTCTATAAAAAAATAAAAATAAAAACAAGTTTTGTGGTTTTGTGTGTTGAGGACCAAACAAACATGATACAATGCCTGCTATTATCTTGGGGAATTGGCTGAACAGCATTCAAAGGCTTTCTTCCAAGAGCTCCCAATTCATTTCTTTGATTTTTGAATAGAAATTTGGCCAAGCAGATATATGAATCAGAGAGGATTTTTTTTTTTTCCCTCAGAAATGACTTTTGACATCCTCAGTCCTGCTGTCTGTCTTTATATGTCTATCTGTGTAGCCTTGTAGAAACTGGCTTCATGAGACCACAATTTTCTGTCATGCAGAAGACTGTCTAGTTCTACCTTAGGAGTCCCACACATTAAAGACACTGTGAATCCAGGCAAGAACATAGTCCATTGGGAACATCCTTAGGTAATGTTTGCAGTGAGAAGAGTCTTATAAATAATGTGACTAGCTATTTAGACATGATTTTGTGGCCCATAATAAATGGAAAGAAAGAGTCCACTGTCGATGTAATGCAGGGTTATTATGCACAAACAGAATCAGAGCCATGTTCATGACTGTTTTCAAAATCACCCTAGCTTTAGACAGGAGCTAATAGAATGAACAAACATAAGGGCTTTTTAGATTTTCAGGATAAATGATAAGTAGGATTTGTAGAAGAGGCAGAATGAAAAGTAAGGCATGGTGTGGGTATCCCCTGATGGGTTAGGAAAGGCATGGTTGAGAATCTCTTGAAAAATCTCAGATGGTGTAGTGGAAAGTGTGCTGACTCGACCATAAGACAGACTGGACTCTGATACGATCTAGAGTTTTGATCAAGTTTCTTAACCTCTGTGAGTCTCAGTTTTCTCAACTGTAATGTCAACCTGACAGTATTATTGATAAGATCTTGAAAGGTAAGGTTTATAAAGAGCTTGACTCAATATCTGACAACATGTTAGTTATTAAGTTGTTATTGTTATCAATATGCTTATTATTATCCTCCTCTTCATTCCTTTGTCCAGGAATGAAGTTAGATCTCTTTACATTGCTGCAGATAACAACAATGAGAAATCAGGGCTATGAAGAACAAGTTGTAGCTGTGGAAATATAATCTTTTTCCTAGATGTTGTGCTGTGAGAACACTAGGGAGCATGTAATTTATGAAGACTAAATCTGAGAAAAGTATGTTCATTTTTAAAAATGACATGTTCTGTTGCTTATTTTGTTGAATAAAATAGAGGAAAGCAAAATCTACGAGGTAGATTTAGAACTTTTTACTGAAAACCACAGGAGTATGAAGATGCTCTATGAAGTTATTGTAAAGAGTGATACACATTTAAATCTGTTTCAGTCATGGTCATCTTCCGACTCTTTTCACCTTTTGTTCTTAGTCTCTACTTTTTTTTCACCAGTTCCCTTTTCTCCATTTTTCATTGATTTTTTTTTTTTATTATTAACTTCCTTTTTCCTTCAAAATCTCATTATTAGGGCGTTCACATACTAAATGAATCTTCTATTGGCACCATTTTGGAGGATATAGATGGGCCTAGACATACTCACTAATACATTCAAATACAGTTCAAATAAAGTTTTCATATTTTGTGGTTTTTGAAATGGTTGTGAAAGACATGCCGCCATGACTTTTTTGTGCTGTCAACAGAATGAACTATCTCAAATTCATCCCTAAGAATTTAAAAAATATTTAAAGGCAGGCACTGATAAGAACTATGGTTTAAAGACTTGAAGAAACTTTTGTCTCTTCAAGGAATGGATCCTTGAATTTTGTATTTGGAAAAAGTCTTTTGAAGCGGAAATGCTCAGGGGAAAGTGTGTTATAAGGGGCCCTGTTTACACTCTTGAAGCCAATAAAAGCACCCATTATTACTGAATAAACAGTGAAATCATAAGCACTTACATTTTCAATTGAGAATCCAGTTTTCTCATCCAATAACGTGGAATATTGTAAATGGCTGTGCCACAGCTATATGTTGGAGACTTTTTTTATTTCCTTTGTATGGATTATGTGTGTGTATGTCTGAGATGAAGAGGTGAAAGAGTTGGGAAAATAGGAAGATGCTTAGATTTAATCATCACCTCTGTTGAAGAAGCAGCTAAAAAAGAATTTGCTATTCTGCAAAGTTCAACACCAGTTAGTATGTAGCTACTTATATCTAGATAAAAGAAATTGTCCTTCAGTTAGACTCTTCAGCTCTGATGCACTTGTCCTATTTGGATGCACGGTGGAGTACACAACTCTGCTTTTAGGGGATTGTAGTTTTTCCCAAAGCAACAACTGTTCCCACAGAATCATCAAACTGTGACGAGGTTTATCCTTGGGTAGGAATTGATGGCTGAAGATACGGACAATTATTAGTATACTCAGAGCTCTCCTGTTCAGGATGATTGGATCTGGTAAGGAAAGGCTGATCACTAGGCTCTTAGGGCAGTAAGTACACAGTGAAGAAATCTCAGCCATGATATGGAACTGAAGAGTTGAGCCTGCTGCATGACTGGGAAATGTGGCAAAAGGAGGGTACTGCTCTTTTACTTCCTTCCAAATAAACCACCTTAGTGTAGAGTCATTGTTAGTTCACAGTCTCAGGGGCTTCCTGGATATCATCTGGGAAGAGACCTGAGAAAGAGGCCAACCACTCCAGATTGGTAGGCGGCAGTTTTAATAAGCAAGGGAACTTACATATGAGGCTTGTCTTGGGCAGCCACAATCAGAGTAAATCTCTGCACCCACCCTCCAGAATCTTAGAAGTTATATAGAGGCCTTAACTGGGTTCAGTTATGTACCTGGTCTGCCTAGCCTCAACACCGCATTTCTAACTCAAGGCTATATCCTGGGTGCAGCTTCTGGGAGCAGGGAAGGCAAGTGGAATACACATTCCAAGGACACAGGAAGGGATGGGGAGCCCCCATTTGCCCAAGTCCAGCTTGTGGGTCAACTGGTGGTCACGTCTTCTTGTTGACCTTCTCCAACAGTCAGACTCTTCTTGAATAGACACAGTGGTTCCTAAGCTGCCAGATGGTCAGGAATGGTGGTTGAGTGTGGAGGTTGAGGGAGAGGAAACAAGCCTGAGGTATTTGTTCTTGATAGAACAGAGTGTCCCCTGCTTGATTCTCAGATATACATGGGGACTCTGAAATGGCTTAATGCCTACCATAGAAATGTGACCACAGATAATACAGGCTGGGGAAGAATGGATGCCCCCCCTCCCCAAATAAGCCCAATTCTGAAGGGAGACTGATCTCTTTTGGAAAGTAATAGGACAAAAACAGCATTAATTAAAAATAGAAAATGCCTTTTGTTTTTGAATTCTAATGGAAATACTTAAGTGCAATTGTACTGACCTAATTTACATGCAATAAAATGTGAAGATCTTAAGTGTATAGCTTGATAATAAAAATGTATATGCTATGTAACCAACACATCAAAATGTACAACTCCTTTGTAACTGGCTTTTTTTGCTCGCATGTTTTTGAGATTCTTTTATGATGTTTCATGTAGCTATAGTTCTTTCCTTTTTGTTGCTGTCTAAAAAGCAATTTTAATCTGTCTTCTTTGTAGAACTAAGAAGTAAAAGAAAAATACAACTCTTTTTAATTCAAGTAACAAGGAAATCAGCATTATGTTCCTATGAATTTACAGTAACTTGAATTTAAAATATTTTTTAATAAAAATAAATTATTAATCAAGTGTGATTTAATGAGAAATACAAACTTCTAAATAGGAATTTTCAAAAAATTTTACTTGTCATACAACTATAATACATTTGTATTAAATATTGAATCATTAAATTATTTTATGAAAAAATTTACAATTGAACATGTTTATTTGTATTATTTGTGGACTAAATTTGTTCCTATGACAATGGAGATGTGAATTTACTCAGAGCAATTTAAATATGTTAGTTTTCTCATTTAATGCTAGGGAGTTTAGAAGATAGGGACAGAAGACTGGAAATACACACTATCTGAAAATATTTATAAACTGGTTGATGTGATCATGCTCTGCTAGCCATTTGTCTACACCTGTTTTTGGTTCCTGTGCTTTTCCGGATCCTTACTCTAGAATTACTTCTCTCTCTTTTTTTTTTTTTTTCTATTTCAGCATATCCCTTCCTACTAAGTCCTTGTCTTTTTTTCTTTCTTTCTTTATTGCAATGCCTTTATTGCATTACGGGAGCAATTTGGCCAGATTGTCCCCTTTGGGGGAAGGTATTCAAGCATGCTCAGCTCTTCTCATCTTAAAAAAAAAAAAATACACGTTCTACACATACGTACACATGCCCACAATCTCCTCAATACCACATTTCCTTTCACCGTTCCTCTATTTATTGCTTTCTTTCCACTTCTAGATTTCTTAAGAGTTATCTGTGTATTCTATCTTCAATTATAAACCCCAGATGTATTCTCCAAGTCACTCTAATCTAGATCTCACATTACCACCACTCCTTATCTTCCCTAATAGGTGTCTCACTAAGGTAACCAATAACTTCCTTATAACTGCAGCCAATGCATATTTAACCTCTCAAGCAGCATTTGACACTCTTTCTTGAAATTCTTCTTTTGGATTCCATGTCATTCTCCAGGGTTTGTTCCAGATTCTTTGGCCGCACTTTGCCAGTCTCTTTGCTGGCTTATGCTCTTTTATCTAGCCTTTGAATTTCAGGTTATTCAAAGTCCCTTTCTCTTCTCATTCTATATTCTCCTCCTAGGTGCTCTTCTTTTTACCATAGCTTCAATTACCAATAGAGTAACTCCAAAATATTTATGCCCACCTCTAGCCACACCTCTGAGTTTTGTTTACATATTCAATTGATGATTTTATATCCCTAATTGGATGACCCAAAGGCACCACAAATATAAAATGGCAGTATATCAAATATTCCCACAATAAAACCTAGTCTTCCTCCAGAGTTCTTTACCTCAGCTGAGAGCCACCTTCATATTTACAGTTATTCAAGCTCAAACCCCTTTACACCTTTCTTTCCCACTTGTCCTATTTAATTCAGTTCAAAATGCAGATAATTCTTCCTCTTGTAAACATTTTGAGTGTATTCATTTCCATATCCTCTATACAACACATGTTAGAAGCTACCATCATTTATCACATGGTCTATTTTAGTAGCCTTCTAAATTATTTATTCATTCACAATCTATTTTCTACAACATAGCCAATAACATTGCATTTTTAATCCAAATCTTGTCATTTCTCTGATTAAAATCCTCCGATGCCTCACATTTTTTATAAAACAAAAATTAAATCCTTAATAGGTTCTACCAGTCATGTAAGATCTGGTCTGTCTATTTCTACAGGCCTGTCCCATACCACTATGTCCTCTATCCATCAGCCTGTGTCTCCTTGAGTTGCTTGAGTATCCTATGCACTCTCCCATTTACTGGCCTTCCACATACTCTTTTCTGACCCAGGACATGAGTCACTTTGCTACCTGCTCTGGTTAGGACATGGTTTCTTATCCATCAGACCTCAAATGAAAGGTCATTTCTATAAGAAGTCTTTACTGACACCCATATTACAAAGCTCTTTGTTTTTTTCTTTCTCCTTTGTAGCACTTTTTTCATGTGTTATAGGTAATCACTGAATCCTACCCTGGGCTCTAAACTCCATTAGGACAAAAGCATTGTTTTGCTTGTAGCTCTATTCTCAGTTCCTGGCACAGTGCTTGGTAAATAAATAATAGGTACTTAATAATTGTTGCAAGGGTGCTTAAATATAGAAAATATTTAAAATATCTTGTCAATCATGGAAAATGTTCTTCATATACTACCAGATGTTGGAAAAATCTAGAAGATCTATGAAATGTTTATTTTCAATCAGGTATCAGAATGACATAATTTATTGACATAATCACTGAACACATACATAGGGAAGGGGGTGTTTACATACATAGGGATTACTCTGACATTTTGAATAGTTCAAACAATTTGTTACAGAGAAAATAAAGAGGTCAATAAAAGGCCTATTCAGGTTTTTCCTTTTTTTTTTTTTATTAGAAAAGTATGGAGTACAGTATTTCCCATAGTATAGGTGATATGGGCTAGCTATTACCACTGTATTTTAATGTTAAAATGTAAAGGATTTAGAAACACTCAGATGTTTGTAATGTTCATATATGTATTATTTCACACTTTATGTGTTTTATCAAGTCATCTTCATGTCTTCTCAATTAATTGCTTTGTTTTCT
The DNA here is from genome assembly GCF_054177405.1 of Leptonychotes weddellii. Lineage (NCBI taxonomy): Eukaryota > Metazoa > Chordata > Mammalia > Carnivora > Phocidae > Leptonychotes > Leptonychotes weddellii. Next base: position 154,580,659 of record NC_138369.1, on the reverse strand, counting down.
AGAATAGGAGGATTTAGAAATCCCTTAGACACTGTCAAACACATGAAACCGAATCGTGTTGCAACAAGCTGAGTTTCAGGGGTCGCTAGTCCCGTTGTGGAGGCAAAAGCAAGCCTTGATTGGATCTGGCAGGCCATCTGTTATATCCCAGGTGTCCTAGAAGCCTCATTTCCTGTAGAGGTAGGTCAGTAGATCCAGCATATGTGTCATACTTCCGAAAAGTTAGCTTCCTTTCTAGACCACTAGAAGGAAGTAACTGGTGAATGTTATTTTGGAAAATAATTACTGGCACTAAACTAATATCTTTATCAAAATTTATTATTCATGCCTATCTCTTCTTTTCCCTTATTGATTTTTTTCCAGTTTTCTATTTCTGCCTAACAAACCCTCCAAAGCATAGTGGTATGAAGCAACAACAACTTTATTGTACTCACAGTTCTGGAAGTCAGAAAATTGGGCAGAGCTCAACAAGAGCAGCATATCTCTGATCTGTAATGACTAGGGGATCAAGTGCTGTGGTTTAAACTGCTGAAGATAGCTGAGCATCTCTGTAGTCTTGGGTTCTGTCAGACAGGTTCCTTCATTCATCTACACATTAGTCTGCTGGGGTGAAATGTCCAAACGCTTCTTTACTCACGTGTCCGGGTCCCCGGCTGGGAAGGCTCTAACAGCTGAGGCTGACCCAGCGTCTCGTTCTCTACACATTCTCTCCACGTGGCTGGCTTAGAGCCATGTCAGGGAAGTAGGACTTGCATAGGTACCTGGCTTTTTCCTAAGAGAGTATCCAAAAGAGACCAAAGCAGAAGCCTCAAGGCTTCTGATAACCTTGCAAGCCCCACCTTGTCACTTTTCACCCTCATTCTGTTGATACACAGAGACAGCTCCTATGCAGTGTGAAAGTCTGGATACCAGGAGGCGTGATTTAAAAAGTGGTTGCTTTTTAGGATCTAGCTACCACATTTGTGTTTTGGATCACTAATTTTCTCTACATATGTCTTCCCATAAATATTAATCATTATTGCATTTCTTGAGATACAAAGGAAAAAGGATTGCTGTCTTGATTTTCATCACTGAAATAATCAATGAATCTAAGGTGCTTGTTTGGAGAAAGTCACATCAGGATTGTGAAAGATCTGGGAGCGAAACTAATTACATATCTTTACCTTCTCTCTTGACGGCTGAATGATTTGTTCCCTTAGATTTAAACAGTATAAAAAGAAAAACATGAATATTTTATATATTACACTGATATTTTCAAGTTTAGAATTGTTACCAGGCCAAAAAAGCTGCAGTAATTGAATTCTTAAATGATGCTGCGTAATATGTACACAACGCTCTACTGTTAAGAATAGCCAAGTGGAGTGTATTTCTGAACATCTTTGTTCTTATATTTCTAGTGAGCTTTATTTATTTTTTTTAAGATTTTATTTGTGAAAGAGAGAGAGAGCCCACAAGCACAAGCTGGGGGAGGGGCAGAGGGAAAGGAACAAGCAGACTCCCTGCTGAGCAGGGAGCCTGATATGGGGCTCCATCTCAGGACCCTGAGGTCATGACCTGAGCCAAAGGCAGGCACTTAACCGACTGAGCCACCCAGGTGCCTCCATAGTGAGCTTTAGAATGAAATAAAAATAATGTTTTTTCTATTTATTTGTTTACAAGAAATAGTGCCTGAAAGAGACCAACAAGTAACTAACAAAAATGAATTTGTTATAACATCCCCTTCAGATGTACAAATGCTAAATCTTATTGGTTAAAATATACATAAATATAGACTGTCTTAAAAACATAGAGGATTTGCCTCCTTTAGCCTGTCACAGATATTTTCTTTTCTTTTCTTTTTTTTTTTTTTCCCTGAATGATCAAAACAAATTTAAGTTCAGGCTATGTTTGTACAATATAAAGGCTATGCTTACAACATGGAAGAGAAGAATTGCCATGGTAATTTCTTTACTGTATAAACCAAACCAAAACAGATAAAGCAGTCTTCACTGTGTTGATCTACTCTTAACACAATGTAACAAATATTTATTGAGTAACTATTATATGTCAGTAATATTATTACTAATGTTATGTTAGTAATGATAGTTACTAATTGGAAATTAGTAACTGAAAATATTGAGATAGATAAGACATAATCCTTGCCATCAAAAAGTCTGCATTTCAGAAGAAGAGATAGGCGTCTAGACAAATAAATGGAATATACTGCATCAGGTACCCATCAAATGCTGCAGAGAGCTATTTGGGAGCCATTTCTTTAGCCAGTTGTGGGAGGTGAGGAGAAGTTATAGAAAGGAGGTGACATTATGACCTGCATTTTTATGGCCAGGGGATATACATAAGAGTATGAACTTTCTTCCAAATTAGAGTTCCTAATGGCATATAAAGATAATTGTGCTATCCCAAAAATTGAGATGAAACAAGTGAGAAATAGGACAATGTATCCTTATAGCTTATTGAGTGTCTTTCCATGTATCAAAAGAAATAAACATTCAATAATCAAGTTAAACATGAGCAAGGTTGGAATACACATGCACTTGGTAAGCACACCTTACTGAATGATATCAGGCTTTGATTCAAGAAATCCCATGTAGTACTAATTTAGATTTACATTTTTATTTTATATGAAGGTGATAGGATATTTGTAATTTTTAAGAGTCTTATATGAGATTATTTATATAAAATGTAGATGCTTTTGTTTTCAAAGAAAATTTAATGATTTAATTATTTAACATGGAACCCATTTTTTTTTTTTTTTTTTTTTTTAGTTCTCAATTACAGTTAACCCTTGAAAAACTGGTTTTGAACTGCATGGTTCCACTTACATGCAGATTTTTTGGTAAGTACAGTACTGTAAATTTATTTTCTCTTATTATTTTCTTAGTATTTTCTTTTCACTCTCTTTATTGTTAAAGTGCAGTATATAATACATATAAATAACAAATACGTGTTAATTGACTATGTTATGGATAAGGCTTTTGGTCAACACTAGGCTATTAATAGTTAAGTTCTGGGGGAGTCAAAGTTGTTTCGGGACTTTTGACATTGAGGAGGTGGGGAGTTGGCTTCCCTAACTGCCATGTTGTTTAAGGGTCAACTGTACTCTGCTTTATACCAAGATGAACTCTCTATGTGTTTCTAAAAGTCTTCCAGAAGTTCCTAGTCTACTTGACTTCTCATTACTTATTTTTAGGAATGATAGGGAATTTTTTCCCCAGTATCCTCACGTAATGTCATGAATTTCATTTTAAGTGGACGGGATCACAAGTCACACTTACCATTGAACCAGTCATGATGGCTAGAGGAATGGAATGTTCAATTGGTTTAGCCTAACCTACACATGCCCCTGCAGGATTTGGCATAAATTTAACTTGCAAAAAATGGAAATGAAGGTTATCAAAAGTGCAATGTAGGAATGCTTCTGAGGAGACAATCAGTAATTATGCACTACACAGATAAATATATGGATAAAGGGGCTCCTGGGTGGCTCAGTTGGTTGAGTGGCCCCCTCTTGATTTCTGCTGGGGTCGTGATCTTGAGACCCTAGGATCGAGCCCCGTCTTGGGCTTCTCGCTCAGCAGAGAGTCTGCTTTGGGATTCTCTCTCTCTCTCTGCCCCTTCCCCTGCTCACTCTCTCTCATTCTCTCTCTCTCTTTCTGAAATAAATAAATCTTTAAAAAATATATATATTTTTATAATATAAATAGTATAATAGTGGATTAGATGATAGTAGATTAAATTGTATAATAGTAGATTAGATAATAAATAATAGATTAGATAATTAAGAAATTATCTATCTTAAATTATTGATTTTTGATTCTAACGTGGCTAACATAAAAAAAAATATATATATAAGTTCCATTTCATGGAGGCTGTTGTCCTAATGGAATAATGATGTAATGGATGGAAAGTTAGCAACATTCACAACCAAAAGATGTATGTTCACTTAAACTAAGAAAGAATAAAATTTACCTCCCTGAAATAGCTGCACAAAACCAAAAACACAGTAACACTTCTTACAGTTTGGAAAGATTCCTTTGCCTTTAGGTCCCAACAAGATTCTTCTTGTGCCAGTGATACCACCTCACAGTGTTGAAGACACCATCAGATTCTTTACAAATTTCCCTTCGCTGTTTTCATAGGGATTTTTATGCCCTATTGGCCCCTTTCAAGCAATTGGGAAATTGCCTCTTGTCCTACTCGCTCAACAGGTACACTACACCTGAGTTTTTACTGGACATGAGTAAATCAAAGGTCAAGTTTCACTCAGTTAAAAGTGACTAGAAATCCAATGAGAATAAAAGTCAGAGTTCTCAATCATTTTCCCAGTTTACCAGTTTTCTAAAAGGCAGAATTTTAGCCCTACTTGAAACCTATTTTTACAGCATTATTATTTAGGGACATGCACAATAGTTTCATTTTTTGGTAAACATTAGAAAATAAACTAGCTAATAATTATTAACCTGGTTTTGCTACCTTTGGAGTTTTCAACAGGTAATAAGCTATGTGAAAATGAAGACTCCATATGCATTTATTTACATATATCAAAATTTGTAGCTTTAAAAATTAGTGATTTTCAATATTTGTAAAAAAACAATAATCATAAAAACTTGGAGGAAATATATATTTAAAAATCACCTGAAAGCTCGCCATCTAAAGATAATCATTATTTTTTTTATTTTTAAAAAATTTGTTATTGAAGTCTAGTTGATATCCAATGTTATATTAGTTTCAGGTGTACAACATAGTGATTCAACAATTCCATACATTTGTATTTTTTTTATTTAAATTTTAGTTAACATACAGTGCAATATTGGTTTCTGGAGTAGAATTCAGTGACTCATCACTTATATGCAACATTCAGTACTTATCACAACAGGTGCTCTCTTTAATACCCATCACCCATCTAGCCCATCCCCCACCCACCTCCCTCCATCAACCCTCAGTTTGTTCTTTATCATTAACAGTCTCTTACACCTTGTTTCCCTCTCTCCTCCCCCTCCCTTTCCATATGTTTATGTTTTCTTCCTTGAGGTCCACATGTGAATGCGATCATATGGTTATTTCTCTGGTCTTTCTCTGGTCTGATCTCACTGGTGAGTGAGATCTATGGTCTTTCTCTGATTGCCTTATCTCACTTAGCAAAATACACTCACCTCCATCCACATCATTGCAAATGGCAAGATTTCATTATTTTTGTTGGTTGAGTAATATCCACTGTATATATATATATACACCACATCTTCTTTATCCTTTCATCAATCAATGGACATTTGGGGTCTCTCCATAGTTTGGCTATTGTTGACAATGCTGCTATAAACATCAGGGTGCATTTACCCCTTCGAATCTGTATTTTTGTAGCCTCTGGGTAAATATCTAGTAGTGCAATTGCTGGATCATAGTTCTATTTTTAACTTTTTGAGAAACCTCCATACTGTTCTCCAGAGTGGCTGTACCAGCTTGCATTCCCACCAACAGTGCAAGAGTGTTCCCCTATCTCTGCATCCTCACCAACAGCTGTTGTTTCTTGTGTTAATTTTAGCCATTCTGACAGGTGTGAAGTGATATCTCACATGGTTTTGATATGTATTTCCCCGATGATAGTAATGTTGAGCATCTTTTCATGTGTCTGTTAGCCATCTGGATATCTTCTTTGGAGAGATGTCTATTCATGTCTTTTGCCCATTTCTTAACTGGATTATTTGGTTTTTGGGTGGTGAGTTTGATAAGTTCTTTATAGATTGTATATATTAACCCTTTGTCAGATATGTCATTTGCAACTATCTGCTCCCATTCCATAGGCTGCCTTTTAGTTTTGTTGACTGTTTCCTTTGCTGTGCAGAAGCTTTTTATCTTGATGAAGTCCCAATAGTTCATTTTTGCTTTTGTTTCCCTTGCCTCTGGAGATGTGTCTACTAAGAAGTTGTTGCAACCGAGGTCAAAGAGGTTTCTGCCTGTGTTGTCCTCTAGGGTTTTGATGGTTTCCTGTCTCACATTTAGGTCTTTCATCCATTTTAAATTTATTTTTTGTGTATGGTGTAAGAAAATTGTCCAGTTTCATTCTTCTGCATGTTGCTGTCCAGTTTTCCCAACACCATTTGTTGAAGAGACTGTCTTTTTTCCATTGGATATTCTTTCTTGCTTTGTCAAGGATTAGTTGACCATAGAGTTGAGGGTCCATTTCTGGGCTCTCTATTCTGTTCCATTGATCTGTGTGTCTTTTTTTGGTGCCAGTACCATACTGTCTTGATGATTACAGCTTTGTAATAGAGCTTGAAATCCAGAATCGTGATGCCTCCAGTTTTGTTTTTCTTTTTCAGGATTGCTTTGGCTATTCGGGGTCTTTGCTGGTTCCACAGAAATTTTAAGATCGTTTGTTCTAGCTCTGTGAAAAATACTGGTGGTATTTTTTTTAAGATTATATTTATTTATTTATTTGAGAGAGCACAAGGAAGAGAGACAGAGGGGGAGAGGGGGAGAGAGAATCTCAAGAAGACTGCGCACTAAATGTGGAGCCAGACACAGGGCTTGATCTCACAACCCTGAGATCATGATCTGAACCAAAATCAAGAGTTGGACATTTAGCTGACTGAGCCATCCAGGCACCCCATGCTGGTGGCATTTTGATAGGGATTGCATTAATTGTGTAGATTGCCTTGGGTAGTATAGATATTTTAACAATGTTTATTCTTTCAATCCATGAGCATGTAATGCTTTTCCATTTCATTGTGTCCTCTTCAATTTCTTTCATAAGTGTTCTATACTTTTCAGGGTACAGATCTTTTACCTCTTTAGTTAGGTTTATTCTTATCTTACTGTTTTTCATGCAATTGCAATTCCTTGATTTTTTTTTTTTTTTGCTGCTTCCTTATTGGTATATAGAAATGCAGCAGATTTCTGCACATTGATTTTATTTCTGTAACTGCTGAATTCTTGTATTAGTTATAGCGTGGATTCTTTTGGGTTTTCTACACAGTATCATGTCTTCTGCAAATAGTGAAAGTTTGACTTCTTCCTTGCCAGTTTGGTTGCCTTGTATTTCTTTTTGTTGTCTGATTGCTGAGGCTAAGACTTCCAGTACTAATGTTAAGTAGTAATGGTGAGAATGGACATTCTTGTCTTGTTCCTGACCATCAGGGAAAGGCTCTCAATTTTTCCCCATTGGGGTTATTAGCTGTGTGTCTTTCCTATATGGCCTTTATGATGTTGAGGTATGTTCCATCTATCCCTGTTTTGTTGAGGGTTTTTATCAAGAATGGATGCTGTATTTTGTCAAATGTTTTTCTTCTGCATTATTGTCAGGATCATATGGTTCTTACCTTTCTTTTATTAATGTGGTATATCACGTTGATTGGTTTGTGAATATTGAACCACCCCCTGCAGCCCAGGAATAAATCCCACTTGATTTTGGTGAATAATCCTTTTAATGTACTGTTGAATTCAATTTGCTAGTATTTTATTGAGAATTTTTTCACCCTCTATTCATCGGGGATATTGGCCTGTAATTCTCTTTAGTGGGGTCTTGGTTTTGGAATGAAGGTAATGCTGGCTTCATAGGATGAGTTTGGAAGTTTTCTTTCCATTTCTATTTTTTGGAACAGTTTGAGAAGAATAGGTATTAACACTTTAAATGTTTGGTAGAATTCTGCTGAGAAGCCATCTGGCCTAGGACTTTTGTTTTTTGGGAGATTTTTGATTACTGGTTCAATTTCTTTGCTGTTTATGGGTCTCTTCAAACTTTCTATGTCTTCCTGTTTCAGTTTTGGTAGTTTGTAAGTTTCTAGGAATTTGTCCATTTATTCCAGATTGCCCAGTTTGTTGGCATATAATTTTTCATAGTATTCTCTTATAATTGTTTGTATTTCTGTGGTGTTGGTTGTGATATCTTCTCCTTCATTTGTGATTTTATCCATTTGGGTCTTTTTTCTTTTTGATAAGCCTGGCTAGGGCTTTATCAATTTTATTAATTCTTTCAAAGAATCAGCTCTTAGTTTCATTGATCTGTTCTACTGTTTGTTTGTTTCTATATCATTTATTTCTACTCTTTACCATTTCCCTTCTGCTGGCTTTAGGCTATTTGCTGGTCCTTTTCTAGCTCATTTAGGTGTAGGGTTAGGTTGTGTATTTGAGACTTTTCATGCTTCTTGAGGTAGGCCTGTATTGCAATATACTTCCCTTTAGAACTGACTGCCTTTGCTGTATTCCAAAGGTTTTAGAATGTTGTGTTTTCATTTTCATTTGCTTCCATGTACTTTTTTTTTTTTTGAGTCTCTTTTCACATAAAATGTGCTTCCATGTACTTTTTAAATTTCTTCTTTAATTTCCTGGTTAACCCATTCATTCTTTGGTAGGATGTTCCTTAACCTCCATGTATTTGTGGTCTTTCCAAATTTTTTCTTGTGGTTGACTTCTAGTTTCATAGTGTTGTGGTCTGAAAATATGCATGGTATGATCTAGATCTTTTTCTATGTGTTGAAGGCTGATTTGTCACCCAGTATGTGATCTGTTCTGGAGAATGTTCCATGTGCACTGAAAAGAATGTGTATTCTTCTGCTTTAAGATGAAATCCTCTGAATATATCTGTTAAGTCCATCTGGTCCAGTGTGTAATTCAAAGCTATTGTTTCCTTATTGATTTTCTTTTTTTTTTTTTTTAAAGATTTTATTTATTTATTTGACAGAGAGAGAGCGAGAGAGGGAATACAAGCAGGGGGAGTGAGAAAGGGAGAAGCACGCTTCCCGCCGAGCAGGGAGCCCGATGTGGGGCTCGATCCCAGGGCCCTGAGATCATGACCTGAGCCTAAGGCAGTCGCTTAACCAACTGAGCCACCCAGGCACCCCTCCTTATTGATTTTCTGCTTAGGTGATCTGTCCATTGCTGTAAGTGGGGTGTTAAAGTCCCCTACTATTATTATATTATTATCCAAGAGTTTCTTAATGTTTATTATTAATTGATTTATATATTCGGGTGCTCCCAAGTTGGAGGCATAAATATTTACAATTTTAGATCTTGATGGATAGACCCCTTAATTATGATATAATGCCCTTCTTCATCTCATTATAGCCTTTGTTTTAAAATCTAGTCTTTCTGATATAAGTATGGCTACTCTGGCTTTCTATTGATGTGCATTATTATGATGGATGGTTCTCCACTCCCTCATTTTCAGTCTGTGGGTGTGTCTAAAATGAATATCTTGTAGGCAGGATATTGATAGATCATGTTTTTTTTATCCATTCTGATACCCTATGTCTTCTGACTGGCACATTTAGTCCATTTACATTCAGAGTGATTATTGAAAGATATGAATTTAGTGTCACTGTGTTACCTGTAGAATTAGTATTTCTGGTGATGTTCTCTGGTCCATTCTTGTCTTTGTTTCTCCCCCCCCCATTCAAAGAGTTCCCCGTTAATATTTCTTGCAGGATGGTTTAATGGTCACAAACTCCTTTAGTTTTGTTTGTGTAGGAAACTCTTTATCTCTCCTTCTATTCTGAATGACAGCCTTGCTAGAAAAAGTATTCTTGGCTGTATGTTTTTACCATTCAGCACGCTGAAAATATAGTGCCACTCTCTTCTAGCTTGCCAGGTCTCTGTGGACAGATCTGCTGCAAACCTGATCTGTTTTCCCTTGTAGGTTAAGGACATGTTTTCCCCCTTACTGCTTTCAGGATTCTTTCCTTGTCTGTGCATTTTGTGAATTTGACTATGATATGCCTTGGTGATAGTGGGCTTTTTTTCCCCTCTTCTTTTTAGCTTCAGTATTTTCCACAATTTTATCTTCTGTATCACTGATTTGTTCCTTTACCTCATCCATCCTAGTTTTTATGACATCCATTCGTGTTTGCATCCCAGTTATAGCATTTTTAATTTTGGCCTGACTAGATTTTAGTTCTTTAACCTCTGCAGCAAGGGATTCTCTAGTGTCTTCTATGCTTTTTCATGCCCAGTTAGTATCCTTACAATTGTTTTATTTATTTAATTAATTATTATTATTATTTTTTTTAGGGGAGGGCGGGAGAGGGAGAGGAGAATCTTAAGCATGCTCCATGCCCAGCATAGAGCTCAGTGTGGGGCTCTATCTCATGACCCTGTGATCATGACCTGAGCCAAAATCAAGAGTTGGACACCTAACTGCCTGAGCCACCCAGGTGCCCCGTTATAATTGTTTTAAATTGTAGTTCATACATCTTACTTATATCTGTATTGATTAAATCTCTGGCCATCATTTCTTCCTGGTCTTTGTTTTGGAGCGAATTCCTCAGTCTTGTCAGTTTGGAAGAAAAAAGAAGCAAAATAAAACAAACTAAAAAATTAAAAATAAAATTAAAAAATAAAATTAAATACAAAAAGGAAACTAGATCCTAAGTGTGTTTTGGTCTGCTTGTTATGAGAAGCTTGATAGAACAAAGAAAGAAAGAAAGGAAAAAGAAAAGAAAAAAAATTAAAAGTATATAAAACAAAATTAAATTAAAAATTGCTATTTCTTTCATGGTCATTTTTCTAGTTTGTAGACATGCAGTTTTGTTCTCTAAGACTTCCAATCTATTTCTTGGGTGTTTAGAATGTTTTGATATTTATCTAGCTGTGTTCAAGGGAGGAGTCAAGCTTAGGGTCACCCTACTTTTCCACCATCTTACCCAAGGATAATCATTACTGATGTTTTTAGGGCCATAGGATGTATGTTGTGCTTAGTGCTCAGTAAATGTTCAGTTAATGTTTTCTGTTTGAATGCTGAATGAATATATATATGATATGTATGCACTTATAAAGATATGTTGATATTCATATTTTAACATGGATAGCTTAGTTCTTTTGTAAACATTTGCTTTATCATGCTTGATTAAAATTTAAAACAAATGAAATAAGATGTGCTGTGCAATATTTTGCAAGTTGTTATTATCTGATGGGAATTCACACTTTCTCATCCTATTTGTATGATGCCATTTTAATTACATGTCACTGCCTAAGCAATGGGTGAGTGAGTGATTATGCCTACAGGAACATTTGGCACATGATGGGGGGAAGGCAGAAGAAGATTTTCAATTTATTATGACTCACTCAGGTACAAAACATGACACTCCTGGACAAGGACTATGTTATTGTCAGCTTGTCACTAGCACTAATCCCTGATCCATCACAGGAATTTTCTTGACAAACCGCTTGGGAAAAAGTCATTCTCTGTTCAGGAAGCCAACAGTTTAACTTAGAGGAAGGTGAAGAAATGGGGAGTGGTTTGTAGTGCTCACTGAAAAATATGATTGGTTCTTGTATTGTGTGACATTCATAGGGAATAGAGCTGAGGATACCTGATGGTGGACAGGAGGAAGTGAGAGAATTTCAAGAACATGCTAGTGATAAATAAGGATCTATCACCAGGGTATGCCTTAAGGTTACATTCTGGGAGCTTTCCCAGAATGATGTTTTCTTAACATCCCCAAATTTTTCCCAATGATATTTGGTGATTATATCACAATCTGCCCAGGACATTAAGAAAGTGAATATAACTTTTTTTTTTTTGTTTTTTTTTTTACTGGGCAAAAATTCATTGGTGCATGTATGTTTGTTTGGTTTTATATTTTAACAATGCCCTTAGGATTAATTTGCTTACTCTTCATAGTGAATCTATCATATTTAAACTAAAATGAAGGTAGCAGAGAGAAGGATAATAACTCAGGCTACAAACTACACTCTTAAGTCATTAGCTTTCTGTAAGTAATGAAAAGGGAGGTCTATATAAGTTGCTTTAAAGTGTATTCTAAGACAAAGTTAAACTATCATGTTTCCAAAAAAAATATGTTGGCAAGGGTCCCATGTAGTGGACTAAGTGGAGGGAAGAAAGGGAAAAGGTAATAAAGGGAAAGAAAGTTTTAAAAGAGAAAGGAGTAATTATGAACTTGAGAGAAAAATAAATGGGTCTAAATTGAGCTCTCCTAATTTCTAGTTATCTGACTGGGGACACATCTTTGTATTTCATTTTTCTTACCCATAATATGTGGTTAATAATAGTGGTTATCTCATAGAGTTATTTTGGAGTTCCAGTGAGTTCATATATTTAAAGTGCTTAGACCTTTTAAAAGAGTAACTGCCACATAGTAAGAGAGAATAAATGTTAGCTTTAATCATTATGTCTTGATTAGACAAGCCTAATGGGAGTTGAAAGACAAATAACATAGGAATAGCAAAGGGCACTTGTAATATAAATAAACTTTCAGTATTCTAGGACATCCTTGTTAACCTATTCAAAGTAAAGGAACTTTATTTTATTCCTAGAGTCAGTGTATGCCCATTCTAGCAGATCCACATGCTGCTTGGAATCTATGGTAAACAGGAGATTTACTGAGGAGTCTTCTGTGATTTCAGGAAATGCTGTACCTTCTTCAGTAGATTCATTTTGAGAAAACTCTCCTTATTCTAGAGGACTCTGGTAAAGATCAAATGCCTGAGCACTCCTGCACAAGTGAACAAGCACCCCAAGGTGTCTGTGTATGACAAAATGTCTATCTTGAACTAATTGTTGTTGTATCTATCCACTGAAAAATTTAAATGTTCTGTTCAGCATTTCAATTAAGTGATATATGTGAGATCAGTATTTCATAAACTCTGAAGCAAACAGACATCAAAGCTTATATTCTTATATAGGGAATGGACATTCCTATGCCAGATTATAAAGGTCTTGGAATTAATACTTTGGGGGGAGAAATTTTGACAGGGTTATAGGAAAGGGTATTTTGGAATAAACTCAGAATTGGAAATTTTGATATCCCACGTGAATATTTACCAAAAAACATCACCTCTATAAAGAGTCTCAAATCAAGTGAACAAGATGGTCCATTCTGCAGAGATCATCTATATTCTTTGTTTTGTAAAGCTGGTACTTGCTTAATGGCCTAATGAAAAGTAAGGCCTTGGAATTATGCCCTGTTAAAATAGGAGGCATTTCCAATTTGGCTATCACCATTGCTGAGTGCTCAACTTACCAGAAACTGAGTCTCTGATATGGCTCCTATGTGGTGAAGAATAGTCAGCTTCTTGCTGGTGATTCTATTATATGGGTACCCTCTCTCATGACACCTTCACCATTATTACTATTACAAGTTACTATTCTATATTTGGATTAGATTTACCTCTTTTTCATCTTTTTAAAACTTCAGTCTCTGATGCACACACGCATACATATATACTTAACACTCTTAAATTCATAAACTATATTTCCAATCCAACCACACATTCTTGGCTAAGGCATTTTCCTTACTCATGGCTGAATTTATGATGGATGGATGGATGGATGGATGAAGATGCTTCAATTCTGTATAAAGAAGTGTTAAGCCCAGTATGCAGATATTGAGATGAAAAGAGATAAATTCATCTGGCCATTCATATGTTTCCATATATACAGATATACAGTGTTATGTCAGTAAAATATTTAAAAAAGAAATAATTTGATTTTTGATGGTACATTTTTTGTCATAGGTACATAGACTTTTATCTTAACACAATTTGGGTAGTTTGTCATACTAATAATAAATTATACACATCCTAAATAATGCTTCACCAAAGAAATTAGTTCTTAAATGAAAGTTGCATAAAGGCACCTGCTTACCTGTTCTTTTAACTCCAAAGCATGATTTGAAGATGTAATGCAATTTGTCATGCTCTGATTTCCCAAACATGCCTGTCCTTGAATGTCACTTTCTAAATGATGATTAAGGAAACAAACACATTCTTCTACAATAAAAAGGTATTGAAAAATAAGGTTTTTGCTCATGTCACTGCAATGTAAAATTGGCTAGCTGCAGGACAATGAATATTCCTCAGCAGTGGAACCACTATTGAACACAGTGTATCAAAAGCCAACATATTTCCTTTCAATCAATGTCTGTCCTCCAGTATATGATTCCTATTGAGTTTATCACTTTTAAACCTATTTCAGGGGATTTATGAAATTTGGCCATAGCTTGTCTTTGTGAGAGAGATTATTTTTAGAAAAAATGACCATGTTTGTGTAATAACCTTTAGCAATGAAGCTTGTAATATATACCTTCTAAGGTCAGATTGATATATGAACTTTGGAGTTACTAGCTTATTTCTGGTAGTTTTGAATATATAAAACAATAGAATTATAAGATCAGAAGTAAGCTTACATATCGAAGATCCCTTGTGACCAGCCTGTTATTCTATCCCTTTTATCAAGCAATTAATCTGTGTTGTGAATATTCTAGTGAACTAGTCACTTGCCTAGGCAGCCTCTTACATTTTGAAACATTTCAAGGTTTGTTTTTCTTTTTAACTCAGTAGAAATATGTCTTTCTATAATTTCCATTTATTACTTCTAATTCTTCTTTCACATGATACTGCTTCAGATATTTGAAGATTGCTGCTATGTTTGAATAAGTAATTTCTAAGGTCTTGAGTTCTCCAACTCTTCTGAATATTATATTGAATGAGTGGCTATATTGTTTGTAGATTTCTTGACATTTTTATTACTCTCTTTAGGAGCTTTTACTATATTTTGTTCTCTTGACTACAGATAGCTAGACTAAAGAACAATTCATGTTATCACATACAGTTTTATATCTGGCTACTTGGGGTTTGTGGGCCAATGTGCTATGGAGTGGATAGAATTTTTCACTTTTTATTATTTATGAATGTTATACTATCATATATTCTTATTATGTGAATATAGCTTTTTCCTCAGTTTCTTTCTGAACGGTTTTACCTCATGATAGGAGATCAGGGATATATATACGTATTTTTCCTATTGAGTAGGCTCCTGAATCCTTCCAAAGGAAGGTTTTAAAAGAGTAATATTTTGTAATACAAAATCAATGTGGCGAAGAACCCAATCTCACCTCACCTAGGAAAACCTTACCTGCATGCTCCATTTGAAACAAACTATGTGACCTCAGGGGACTCATTGTGAATGGATGCATCAGGGAGATCTAGAGCAGAGAGAGGAAGAATTTATTTTGAATGTGGCTCCATTTTGGATTTTTAAAGAAGTTTCATCATGGCAAAACAGATATGAATATGTATTCCAAATCTTCTGCATATGGATAGAAATCGTCAGTATGAAAAAAAATGACTAATGAATGTCAAGCTTAGATTTGTCACTTCACTTCTTAACTTGATGTCCATCACCTGTCAAAAATACTTTTGGGCAAATAAAGGGCAGTCTCTTTTATAATTACTTTACAACAATCAAAATTAAGATATTAATATTCATACCTTCTTATCATCTAATCATCAGACTCATACCAGTTACACTAATAGTCTTAATGTACTTTATGGCCAGTGAACCTGGCTCCAAGTCAAACACTTTACATTTAATGTTCATATCTCAGTCTGGAAATATTCCTTTGTCTTTCCTTGAATTTCCTCACATTGGCACTTTTAAAGTTATTGTAGGATGTGAGCCAATTTGGGTTTGATATTTCCTTATAATTAGAGTCAGGTTATGCATTTCTGGCTGGAATAATCATAAAAATGATGTGCTTTTCTCATCTGCATTAAGGTGGAAGACATTTTGATTTATCTCATTATATGTGATGTTCAGTTTAATTACTGGATTAAGATGGTGCATGTCCAGCTTATCCAATGTAAAGTTACTATTTCCCCTTTGTAATTATTATGTATTTTGTGGGCAGTTACTTCCAATCTATATAAATTTTATATTCATTAGATATTTAATTAATTAATATTTCTCTGGATTTATGATTTCCTATTTTATTCAGTGGGTTTCGATCTGTTATTATCAGCTTTTATTTTGATGTTTAAATTGTCCCTGATATGAGCAAGAGGAGCCCTTTCAAGCCATGTTTTATTGTTTGCTTTTTATATGTACCAGACTTTTTTTTTTTTTGAACTCTTCCTTGCTTTTTGACACAAACAGATATTCCTGGCTCACCTCCTGTTTTCTGTACCTCAGCCATAGAGTCAAGCATTTCTCTGAGGATTTAGAAGCCAACACCTAGCATCAGATGTGCTCATTATTATTGAGGTTTTGCTTATCCTACATCCCCTCAGTGAGCAGAATTAGGGAATAAACTCATGCATATGCATACTCACATACATACATATGTGTGAACATAAACTATATGCATAATATAATGCACACATACGTGCATGACATAGACAGCTTAGTATTTACATTCATTTTTCTATCTCTGTCCATCAGAAACATTGAATTCATATCAATATTTCCAATTCCAATCCAATCAAACAGGGTTCATTCTAGTTTTCTTCCTTTTCTTCCTTTAGCTCCCTTCTCTGACAGTGATAAATCTGATTCCCATTACATTTAATATATTAATAATTTGATCATTCTTTCATCATGCAACCGATCTCCCATATCTACTGCCACACCCTCCCCCAAGCTGGTACTCTTACTTACTAGGGCTCTGACCCTCCCCGCTGTGTTTCCCCCAGGCAGACACTCTTCTTACCCATCTTGGGCTCCAGTACCCTATGTGGGGCTCTACCTTCTACGTGAAAGCTGTTCTTTCCCTTCTCAGGCTCTGCCACTCTGAGCTGGGCTGTGTGTTCACCTCCTCAGAATGCTCAGGCTCCCTCCGAAAACCTACACATCTTTTTTCATGGGCCATCCTCCTCACTCATCTTCCTTGGGCACTAACATCTTACAGTGGGCGGGCCCACACCTACGCCTGGCATGTGGTGTCCTTCTGCTCAGGCACAGACAGCCCACGCCTGGTGGTGGCTCTGTGTGGGCACCCTCCTCGTCTTGCTTGGGTCATGATTCCTGAGGCCAGACTGCCTCCCATCCCCCATGTGGATGCATCACCCACTCCGTTTAGGTGTTCACATCATACAGCCTACTGTCTCCCCAAATAACGGTCTTTTCTTTCCACTTGCTCTCCAGCATCATATGCTGGTTGCCATGGGTGCCCTTCTCACCCCACTCAGGCTCTTGACACTATGTGGATCATATGCTCTCCCTCATGTCTTCTTCAGCTAACGTGTTCTCACACCCTATGCCGGGCCACACCTTGTGGAGGTCTTCCTCCCTCTGCTCAGGCTCTGACACTCGGAGCCAGGCAGCCTTGCTACACCATTCAGACTGTAACACACAAATCTAGATCATAGTAACTTCTATTCCTCACCCCCGCTGGCTTGAAAGCCTGCTTTGCTCGGTCCACCTAATGGCTTTATAACTTGAGTTGTCCGGAATGGAAAGAAAAGAGGAAGGGGAGGAGAAAAGGCTAAAAGGTTTCTTATTTAGAAGAATTTAGTTAGTATCCTATATATAAAACTAACTGCATTTTTCCAATGCAGAATTTATTCATCGCTCCATTCAGTTCTCTTTCATTTCCAATAGATCTGAAAAATGTACTAATTTCAGAACTCTGGAAAACTCAATGTGAATAGGATCTTGGTAGGAAGAGTTGGAGTCTTTCTTAAATTCTACACTTTCTGTCTTTTAATATCTGGACACGTACACGGGTGATACTCTCTTTTGGTACTGGGGAAAGTGTTAACTTAGACATATGCATATTTCTAAGCAAACTGACTTTGAAATCCTACAAAAAGTCCCTATGCTATCAACAGTTCAACTGTTCATGCCAAGAACACAGCGAAACTAAGATGTGCTTCTGCCTTTCTGCATCTTATGCCAAAAGCAATTAGAGTTGAGAGAATCTTGGGCTCAGAACATTAGGAACCTGCTCATGTTGACACACATTTGCAATGTTGATGCTTCCAGTCCAGCATAGATTTTCTATTTAAGCCCATTATGTAATCCTTTTCTACTGAATTGAAAAAAAAATACTGAATGTAGACTAAAAAAGACCTTGATGTATGAAAGCAATCATTAAAATCTACATTAAAGCAAAGCATGTAGAAGGTCCAATTTAACAGTTTAAGAGGTCTTTCCCAAGCTAAACCAATTGCCAGAGCCTTTTAACATTTTTCTCCTTTCTCTATTCCTTCTTTCCTTCTTCCTCTCCTCTCCTCTTTCCCCTACCCTCCCTCCCCACTGCCTCTCCCTCTCCCTGCTCACCTCTCTCTCTCTCAGAATACACTGTAATTCTTGAATATCATGATTCCCATCTTTCACAAATTATGGAGAATTCTCAGCTAGTATTATTTTAAACATTTTCCTTCTCCTCTTCTCTCTGTTCTCACATGCTGAAACTCTACTTTAGCTTAGGTTTGGCATTCTTATTTCAACCTTCACGTCTCTTAGATTCACATGCATTTTCCATATTCCTTTCTTGTCTGTCTGTGCTGCATATTTCAATATATGTTTTCCAAGTCATTATTTATTTCCTCAGAAATATGTGTCTAACATAAGTCTAAATGTCTAATATGATGTTTATTTTGTCTATTGAGTTTTTATTTCAGTCATGCTATTTCTTATTCTTAAAATTCTTTTTGGTTCATTTTTTTTTTTTTTAAGATTTTATTTATTTGACAGAGAGAGAGCGACAGCAGGAACACAAGCAGGGGGAGTGGGAGAGGGAGAAGCAGGCTTCCCACTGAGCAGGGAGCCCAATGCGGGGCTCGATCCCAGGACCCTGGGATCATGACCTGAGCTGAAGGCAGACGCTTAACGACTGAGCCACCCAGGCGCCCCCTTTTTGGTTCATTTTAAAACTTGTCCAGTGTTCCTTGCATACCGTTTTCAAGTGTGTTTATATATCTTTAAGGTTTTATACACAAGACGTTTTATATTCTACATGTGATAAATCTAGTAACTGAAGTTCTTGGAGAGTCTAATTTTTAAAATTTTTTGCTGTCATTTTTGTTCAGTTATGTTTTTTTTGTTTTTTTGTGGTTTTTAGTTTTATGTAGTTCTTGGTAACTAACATATATTTGGCTGTACTTGATCTGTGGGACTCCAGAGGCAGGGAAAAAGTGAAAATTTTTTAATTTTAATTCTAGTATAGTTAAAGATGCTTTTTTAAGGGAAATTTTTATTTGCTTCTCCCAGGTTATGGGCATTTCTATCAAGCCTGGACAAAGTTAATTTAATATATGTGAATTTTATAAATATAAATTTTGACCCCTGAAAGTGAGTTTATAGTTAAAAATTCTTGTGCACAAGTACTTTTTCTCTATTATTATTGTATTATTATTATTATTACATCATCATCTAATGGGACTCATGACTGAAACATGTTTTGGCTATATAAAAGTAGATAAAAATGTGGATATTAAGAGAAAACTACAAGAAAAAATTCTATAGGTTGTTGATGTCCTAAGAACTAGAAAGAGAATAGAAAACATAGCACAGGAAAAGAGTTATCTGTGTCAGTCTTTAGATGATTGATATTCCCAATTTTCTTTTAACAATAAAACTTAATTCAGAATATTCCTTTTGAATTTCCTTCCTGTAACATTGCGTTTTTATTGCCTTATCAAACTGAGTCATGTTCCCATATTCTCTCCACTATAATCCATTGTCCATATTCCTGTCAGACTCACATTTCTAAAATACAAAACTGAATGTCTCACTCATGATACTTATATGACAAAAAAAAAAAACAACATATTGCTTAGATGGCATTCGTAGTTGCCCACAGCCTAATTTTACTTCCTCATGTCTTTCAGTTCTGTGATATATGTAACCCTGCAGGCAGCCTGCATTCCTCTTTCCTCCTCAAGCACACATTTCTAGCACTGCTCTGTGAGTTTGTACAGGCCCCAATGATCCCACCTTTCCCTCATTTCCTCAGTGAAGTTCTTCTACTTGTCATTCATTCAATATACAGATTAATTACTCTCTTCTCTATAAGATATTCCCTTGTTACTTTCCAGGAATAATTGTTTCTTCTCAATTCTTTCACAGGATTTTGTATAAACTAACCATATTTTATATTATATTATATTATATTATATTATATTATATTATATTATATTTTATATTGGTAGTCACACTCTTCATGTTAGAACTTAAAATTTTTAGTGAACAAGGATAATGCTTAATTCATTTTTATATCCTCAGAATCCGTCACAACACTTAGATTCATGTGATGTTGAATGAAAGAATGAATGGTGCCAAGAATTAATAAATCATCAAGTCCCAGAAGGTGGAACAATAAATATGATATTCTAGGAAGATACATATTAAACATATAAATATTAAAAGTGAACACCCTTTGAATGCAAACTGAGGAGTAGGGGGAGTTAATAATATTGGAAGAAGTACCCAGATGTCCATATTTTTATTCAACTGGGCATCTATTGTCGAGTAAAACACCATTGAGTAGCAGTTCATTCTTTTCAGTGGAATTTAATATAAGCCTTCTATAGCAAAAGTATACTGTCACAATGAGGCAAAATATAGCTAAGGGCAGAGTACAGAATGATTCTACCATTTCTTGTTAAAAGCAGAGGAGGCTGCTAGTGTTTTTATAGTGTATAGGAGAAAGTGGAAAGTTTTAACAGTAGAATGATAAAATTGTCATAAAATAAAATCATTTTTCAAGTGCATAGACTAAAGATTTCCTACAGTTTTTCCTGAAAGCTGCAATCCCAAAGTAGACTGTTGAGCATTTTGGCATTACAGAGTAGAATATTAAAAAAGAGAACAGACGCTTACAAAAAGAAAAATTGCAGAGATCAGGAAATGGAAACTCCTTTAGCCATGTTAATGAAGACTTATTACCACTTCCTTCATTGGGAAGTACCGGAAATTCCTAATAAAACAATCTATTACAGTATATCTTGGTGAATTCACAAGTCTTTGCAAAGGTGTTTGTTTTTTGTTTGTTTTCACATGTATGTGAATTAAGATAGCTTCACAATTTGGTTCCATTTTGGTGAATTTGTATGCTCTGAAATTCTTGTTTATCCTTCTTGGTGAATCAGCACACCTGAATGCTGTCAATTCCAATTAAATCATTAAACTATGATGTCTAAAAACACATACCTGATTATTGGTGAGGCAGGGATTAATTTTTTTCTTCTCAGAAATAAAAAATTCAGGTTCTATTCTTCACAGAGAAAGTTATCTTGAAGCAGATTTTCTTAAGGCAGCCACCATCGTGGTTCTGCGGATGAGCATAACAAGCTTTTGGGCCTGGAGGCTGCCTGCCCTTTCTGAGACTCCTTATAATTCATTGTCTTACAGGTGGAGGAGAAACATTTGCAAAGGTGTTCCAGGGCTTTCTGGAATACACAGGACTAATATCATGATGTGAGATTAGGAAAATCTGAAAGACCCTTACCAAGTTCCACTGATGGGAAAGGATTTAAGAGCCTAGTGTTTGTGCAGAAGTGACCAAAGCCTTATCATCAGTGGTTGAAATAGCTGTGATGGTTAAAATTAGAATCTGTTTGTTTATTTATAATGAAAAAAATATAACTTCTAAATAAATAAAATTCTCTGTAGAACTATATAGTACTTTCCTGCAGAAAAACTAGAAAATCATATTATCAGAAGTTTGCTTGGTGAGTACGGAGCAGAGATAAGGAATATATGACGCTATTTAATGGCATTAGGTTCTGGCAAGTGCAGCATCTGCCACCTGTTCCCCTGGCTCTGGGAGGATCATCCCCACTCTGGGCCAGGCTTGGAGGAGCCCAGGTAGGCAATGTTTGCATCTTCTTTTTATTATTATTATTATTATTGCACTGCTGATTGCAATGCACTAATAAATATATATCAGTGCAGTAAATCTTAAATTCTTGGGTCTCTGGACTCCATTATACTTACTGTGGACCTCAGAGAGGTTTTGTTTCATATGGGTTATAGCTATCAATATTTACTCTAATAGAAATTAAATGAGAAAGTTTCTTGTATTTATTTATTAATTAAAAATAAATGATAAGCCCATTAAATATTAACATAAATAGCATTTTTAATAAAACTGTTTTATAAAAGGCACTGTTTTATATATACATTTTTAAAGATTTTATTTTTACATGTGTGAGAGAGAGAGAGAGAGAGAGAGCATGCACATGCACATGAGTTGGGGGGAGGGGCAGAGGGAGAAGCAGGCTCTCTGTTGAGCAGGGAGTCTGATTCGGGCCTTGATCCCAGGACCCCAGGATCATGACCTGAGCCGAAGGCAGACACTTAACCTACTGAGTCACCCAGGTGCCCAGAAAGCACTGTTTTATATGTTTGCAAATCTCTTCCATATTTGGCTGACGAGAAGACAGAGAAGTTCTAATACACTGTTTACATTCTACCTGTTGTAATATGTTGTTCTGGTTGAAGTATACGAAGAAAATCTGGCTTCATGTAGATACGTAGTTGTAAAAAGGAGTATTTTAAAAGCCTTTTCAGATAGTTGTGGATATTTGATCCTATACAAAATTTGACAAATGGTAGTCTCTGAAAGGTTAAGTTACAGTATTTTGAAACGTATCAATAAACTTATACTCTGTTACATTGAAATCCACTGTTCTTTCTTGCACTGGAGACTTGTCTTTTACCCATGCAAGTTTTTTTTTTATTATCATGTATTGGTAATTTGGAAAATACCGGTTCATTAGATTATGCTTTCCTTCCTAGTGTTGACTTAGGAGTCTATTAATAGTACCACTGTTCTATAGAACACACTCCTTCTATAAATGTATTAATATTTAAACCATGCACGCCTGGGTGGCTCAGTCAGTTAAGTGTCTGCCTCTGGGTCCTGGGATCGAGCCCCGCGTCAGGCTCCCTGCTCAGTGGGGAGTCTGCTTCTCCCTCTGACTCTGCTTTTTCCCCTGCTCATGCTCTCTCTCTCTCTCTTTCTCAAATGAATAAATAATATCTTTTAAAAATATTTGAACCAGCCTGTATTAAAATACTCAATTTAAAAACTTAATATGTGTTAAATTAAGGAGAAATATATTTTAATATTTACCATAAGAATTAAAATCTAGAATATAAGAATTATGCCAAAAAACATTAAGCACACACATACAAACATACACACACACAATTCCAATCTGTTGGTAGGAGCATATTCCTAGAAACTGGAAAGAAGTAATTTAATTTAGAATGATTAAAAAGCCTAAGGTTTTTTTTCAATAGAGATTGTGTTTTATTTATTATTAGATATGTAATGGAGCTTAGAAGAATGCTTGGCATGTGATAGATGTGCAATAAATATTCGTTGAATGTCTAACTGACTTGAATACAAAGATGCTTAAGACTGTTTTGAGGTTTATGTTGTGGGTGGCAGATAACTGGTCCTTTTTTTTTTTTTTTAACTGTTCCTTAGCAGAGACAAAAAAAAAAACCCTGTTAGATAAGAATCTGACCTTAAGCCATTCTTATCATCTTCACAGATAGACATATTCTAACTTCTTTGTGTATCAATTGCTTTGTTCTAACCTTGGCAGGGAAGTGATAAGGAATTTTGCTGTTAATAGCTTAAAATGGTAGTACTTTCTAGTTTCACTGCTATTTGATTTGTGCTTTGTTTACTGCCTGTGACATGAAAACTATGATTTAGTTGGTGCTGACTGTTGGTATGAGTTAGGCTGCACTCTGCACTGTGTGTTCAGATTTTATTTGCAGTGAACCAGGCAGGTAGCAGTAGCTTTTGGTCAATTCTAAGTGGAACAAGTGAAGTGACGTACCACACAGAGTTCTTAATGGGAATTTTGCAATTTTTAAGTGCTTGAGCACTGATAGCACAAAATAAAATTCTGAAGATTTGTGGCTTCATACCGTTATTTTTCCTAAACTGTGTTTTGCATGACCATTTTGCCATGTGAGGATGCCAATTCACACAATGAAATTTGACTTCTGTCTCTCAGACATTGTACCAGACAAAGTAATGATGCCAAGTGGCATCTATATGTAAAAGTTAATATCTAACATGGAGCGTTATGGGTTGAATTGTGGGCCCCCAAAATTCATTATGTTGAAATCCTAACACCCCGTATCTCAGAATGTTACCTTATTTGGAAATAGGATCTTTACAGAGGTAGGGAAGTTAAATGAGGTCATCTGGTGTTCTTACAGAAAGTGGAAAATTTGGAGACAGACATGCTAAGAGAGAGAGAATGTAAAATGAAGATGAAGGCAGAGACTGGGGTGATGCTTCTATACCAAAGACTGATAATAAAACCACCAGAAGTTAGGTGAGAGGCAGGGAACAGATTTTTTCCTAACAGCCCCCCCGAAGGAATCAACCCTACTGACTCTTTGATCTCAGACTTTGAGGCTCCAAAATTGTGAGATAATAAATTTCTGTTGTTCCAAGTTATCCATTGTGTGGTATTTTGTTATAGCAGCCCTAGCAAACTAATACATCAAGAAACTTAATCATTTTTTATTGTTAAATTAAACTACTTTTTTTTTTCAGCTTCTAAGGATGCATTCCCATTTAGTGGATGGGAAGCTCATCTAGGGCTAAAACCATGTCTGTCTTGTTGAAAGTTTGTGAATGTTCAGTGTTTTTGACATGAGCATTGGCATGATGAAATTAGTATTTTGGAGGTTATGGAAAATGAGACTGCAGGTATTTGCAAAGTTTATTGAGGTTTATGGATAAAAGCATCAGATGAAGTATGCATTATAGATACTATAATCAGCCTGAAATATACTGAGAGTCAGCTAGGATTGTGCCCAGTGGGAAGCTAATTGCAGTGCCTTTCTGATTAGGGCATACTAAAAATACCTAAAATAACTGACTCCCTACTTGGCCAGTTGATTATATTCCACCGTCATTTTCCCTAAAATAGGTGAATCACATGGGATATAGTAAATATATAGAATGGTGGCTTACAACTCTCATGTACTGTGTTGGGATCTTCATGGAAAGAAAACACAGTTTAAAATCATCTCAGCATTATGTCTTTAACATCAGTGTGGTAGGCAGAATAATGGTCCTACAAATATGTCCGTGCCCTAATCCCCAAAATATGTGAATATGTTACTTTACATGGCAAAAAGGACTTTGCAGATGTGATTAAAACTATGAGCCTTGAGGAGTGTATGGCTGGCTCCATCTGTGGAGCATGTGACTCTGGATCTTGGTGTTGTGAGTCCAAGCCCTATGTTGGGTGTAGCAATTACTTGAAAATACAATCTTAAAAAAAAAAAAAAAAAGTATGAACCTTGAGATGTGAAGATAACCTCATATTATTCAAGTGAGTCCAATCCAATCACATGGGTCCTTATTACGGGACTGAGTTCAGAGTCAGAGGGAGATGTGACAAAGGAAGAAGGATCAGACAGACACAATATCGCTGGTTGCTTGCTTTGAAGATGGAGGAAGGTGCCATGAGCCAAGAAATGAGGGCACCCTCTAGTAGCTAAAAGAGTCTCTCTGCTGGAGACTTCAGTAAGGAATATAGCTCTGCCAACAACATTTTAGCCCTGTGAGATCTGGATTAGACCTCTAACCTATAGAAATGTAAAATGGTAAGTTTGTGTTGGTTTAAGCTTTTAAATTTGTGGTGATTTGTTACAACAGCAATAGGAAATTAATGCAATCATAAATTGCCAACAAGTATTTTTTGATCTTGTAATTGTGCAAGGTGCTTTAAAATTATATGTAACAGATGATAAACAATAATAACTATAACAGTTTATTGTGAAACTGAATGAGATATGAGAGTCAATATTTTTAAAACCCTTTCATACCCATAGCAATCTTTTTTTTCCACTTTGACAAGGGTTTTTATTTATTTTACATTTTGTCATATCATAGTTTCATGACATTGCCACCAGAATACACAAAATTAGGTTCTTCGCTTTATACAGAGAGGAAAATAATGAACTCCATTAAAAGTCCACCTTGACCAAAGAGACAACCTCTGATGGAAAACCACATGCAGGAGAACCCAATTTATCTATATTTATAGATATATTATCTGAAAGAACACAGAAAAAAAAATCCAAGGTTTGCAGCACTATCTATAGTAAGGATTAATTCTATCAGCTTTTCAAACAGTCACATTTGATATTCAAAGGAAGCATGCCAGTGAATACAACTGGGGACAGACTAATATCCCACCAGGCTCCAGAACAGTCTAGTAATGACCTAAAATTCTAGAAGGGGCTGATATGTGCAAAGGAAATGTGGATGCAGGGGGTCCTCTCAGTCTCAGAGCACCCCCCCACACAGCTGCCCCCTCCACAGCCCTGCAGTTTTCATTGCTTTGTCCCCTTCTTCACTTGTTTTAGGGTTTGTGGCAATTGATTTAAGCTCCAACACAAATGGCTCTGGTTTCTGGGCCAGGAGATTCTCCCTGATAGTGTGGGTGGGCAGGAAGTATATGGCACAGTCATGGGCTTCAGGTGAAAGGAGGGGACCTGGGTACGTGGAAAGCCTTTCTCCTCAGCCTGGCCCGTGTTCACTTCAGGAACCTTCACTTCCCACCCCAGGACCAGCAAACCCCAGCCCAAGCCACTCCAATAGTCCTGAGATGGTGATGTGGACCTGCAGATGTCTCACTACCTTGGATCATATCTCTCCAAATAAACTCTCTTCTTTCTTAGTGATGCCCACATAAAATGTTGGCATAGTTTGACCAAAACTCTCCCTAGCAACACCATGTTTCTGGTGGCCTTGGACACACTGCTGCTAATTGGGTTGTCATCCATGGAACCTGGGGGCAAAAATGGGGATCTACTGTGACCCTCAGCCACATACTGGCTCCCAAAGGCAGGCACCATGAAGTTCTTAGGGGTGTGTTCAACCCTCATGGGCTATCCCAGCATTTAACCTCAGCCCCCAAGTCAGGTGCCCATGGAGATGGAGGATCAGGCAACTTTCTACCTCAGGGCCTTGGCTCAGACAGGGAAAATGAGCTGGCGGGAGGATTGCAGTATTTGGACAGGGGCAGGCGGGTGTCTTTTCTGGGCCATGGGCTCCAACAGGACAGCTCCATGGTGTGACTGATCTGGCCCAGCACCTCATTGCTCTCTGAGTGGGTACAAGCTTGTGGGTGGCTGCCTTCCACTGAGCTGGTACCAGTGAGAAATGCAGGCAAGGCTGGCCCTGCTGGTCAAGGGCATGTAGCCCATTCCTTGCAGGAAGTATTTGAAGGCCTCATTCAGCTTGCCTGGCTGTGTGACCTGGGGGATCCCCCTGGAATCTGCCACCTTTAGAAAGGTCGTGGTGGTTGGATCCAGTTTGAAGTTGCACTCCACCACCCCGTCCTTGGCAGGCACCTTATCCTCAACCACCAGTATCACCAGACAGAATGTCTTGATGTAGGGCACTGCTCCAGGCAGGTTAATGTCCAGGTCTCTGCAGCTGTTGTACATGTTCCAGAAGAGCTGCGGGTTGGCATGGCTCACTATGTTCCAATCTGCTGCCAGTAGCTCCGAACCAGCTCCGTGTTGTTCACCAGCCCCTCCTGGCAGAAGAGGGGGGATAGCACTGTGTTAGCTAAAGTGCTGGTCACACCAGAGAGCTTGGTGGCCACCCAGTCAATCCGGACTTTGCTGTTGGGATCGGGGTTCATCAGCACCAGCCCCTCCACCATGTTGGGGAAGATGACTACAAACTTGGCCAGCACATAGGCTCTGGATCCCATTCTGTACTCAGTCACATACTTGAACCGAAGATGCTCTACCCCATGGGGGAGCATGGCAGCCAGCTACTCCATGGAGGGGAGCTGATTCCCCTGTGGAAACTATGAGCCCCCACCTGCTGACCAGGGGCATCCACGTGGCACACCACAAAGTGCTTGGAGATCTCCTGCATGCCCTCAAAGTTGAAGAAGGTGTTGGAGCACAGCTTGTGATTGAGGCCCACGTCATGGAAGGTGAGGATGGTAGGGGGGGTTTCCCTTGGGGGAGACCCAGATCACCATGTGTAGAAGGTGGTAAAGCTTCCTGATATCATGTTCCCCATCCCAGCACTCCACCAGAAGGTACTCCGCCTCTACCAGGAAGGACAAACAAAGGCGTGAGTCACCAGGGTCCAGAAGGAGGGGGCAGCACCAGGGGGAGGTGATGGCGCTGTGTCCATAGCAGTCTTTTAAGCAAAAAGATAGAAGCAATTTTTCCAAGACCACAGAATACTAGTCTAGTTTTGTCTAACTTTGTACCTGAGTTCTCTTAACTCCTCTATTCTGCTGCCTCTCAGAACTGCTGATACTGAAGAGCTAACACCCTACGTGGGTCACTAACTGGTGTCACATGTTTATTTTTAATAAAAGTGATATTCCAAAGATAACTTGGAAGTCTCCAGAGTAAATAAGTAATATTTCATGCATTATTTTTATTATATGTAAGTGTAACTACATTTGTGATTATCTTAATTAAAATGAGAACTAAAACTTATGCAATATCTTTGGAGTATGTCTGACTATTTGGGGAGGCAGAGTGAAAGGGGGTTTTGAAGCATATAGTTTTTGTAAATGATTTTGTTTTTAATTTGATGCATCCTTTTGGACGAAGTAAGAAATGGTCTCTAAGCTATCTACCCATGGAGCAGAAAACTCTTTCTTAGGCACCTCTTACTTCATGGAGTTTAACCACCATGTTTTCTTGGACCTTTCTTTGGAAAGGTCATGCATATGTCAGCTGGGGGCCTCCTCTGCATCTCAGGGATAAAAGTTACCTTATGTCTCTTAATAGCATGATTTACAAAAATCCAAAATTCTTCCTAAGATTGATGCAAGTTCCCAGAGGACTTACATATTCAGTCTTCCCTGCCTCTTGGGCTTCTGATTCTGTATCTGCTGAACCATATTGATCAACATTGGCCTCTTAAAATTTTACAACGTGAACACACTGTATTTTTCTAAAGACTTCAGTGGTAGAAAACAGTGGGGTTTGTATCACAAACAACTTCAAACGGAACTGTAGGTATCCTTATTCTTGAAACTCTCTTTCACATTCCCTCCATTGTTGACTTCCAAAGAATATTTTTCATTGGGATAAAATAGACATTGCACAGAAGTTACCATTTTAACCATTTTGACACGAAGTACATTCATAATCCTGTGCAACTATCACCCCCATCCATCGCCCAGAACTTTTCATTTTCTCAAACTGAAACTTTGTACCCATTAAGCAGTAGAAGTGACTTCCCATTTTCCTCTTCCTCCCGTCCCGGCAACCACTATTCCACTTTACGGATCTGACTATTCTAGGTTCCTCAGATAAGAGGAGTTCTGCAGTATTTGTCCTTTGGTATCTGGTTTGTTTCATTTAGCATAATGTCTTAATGTTGTAGCAGGTATAACGTGTCAGAATTTTAGTCCTTTTTAAATCTGAATAATTTTCTATTGTACTCATATACTACATATTGTTTATCTGTTCATCTGTTGGTGGATGTTTGGGTTTGGGCTGCTATAACAGAATATCATAGACTGAGTGCCTCATAAACAACAGAAAATTATTTCTTACAGGGGCGCCTGGGTGGCTCAGTCCTTAAGCGTCTGCCTTCGGCTCAGGTCACGATCCCAGGATCCTGGGATCGAGCCCCGCATCGGGCTCCCTGCTTGGCCAGGAGCCTGCTTCTCCCTCTCCAGCTCCAACCTCCCCCGTCCCCCCGCCCTGCCGTGCTTGTGTTCCCTCTCTTGCTATTTCTCTCTGTTGAATAAATAAATAAATCTTAAAAGAAAAAAAAAAGTATTTCTTACAGATCTGGAGGCTGGGAAGTCCAAGATGAAGTTAGCAGCAGATTC
The DNA here is from genome assembly GCF_054177405.1 of Leptonychotes weddellii. Classification (NCBI taxonomy): domain Eukaryota; kingdom Metazoa; phylum Chordata; class Mammalia; order Carnivora; family Phocidae; genus Leptonychotes; species Leptonychotes weddellii. Next base: position 154,551,109 of record NC_138369.1, on the reverse strand, counting down.
GGGTCTGGCAAGGGTCCATTTTCTGATCCATAAACCACTGTCTTCTTGCTGTGTCCTCACTAGTGGGAGGGAACTCCTGGGATCTCTTTCATAAGAGCACTGAATCCATTCATGAGGGTTCTACCCTCATAACCACATCACTTTTCACAGGCTCCACCTCCAAATAAGATTTCAGTATATGACTTTGGGGGGACACAAACATTTAATCTATAGCAGCACTTAAGCATCTTTCCCCCCAGATCATCTCACTTTGTCTTTTCTTCTCACTGCTATGATCTTTCATCTTGCTCCACCCTTTTTGCAACAATAAAGACATTTTCTCTCTTCAGCTTAAATAGGACAGTTTGGCCTTCTCTGAAGCCTTTGTAACACCTTTGCTTTTCTTGGATCTAAATTGTTACCATAGGTTTGGTTAAACTACTTTTCCAAATTATTATAGTTCCCAAGCTAAGATGAATTCTTATACCAACTACTAAACTAAACCACCTTGTTTTTCCTTCTTTTCAGGAGCTCATAGCTTGTCCACTGTGAAGGTCTGAATTAAAAGTGGGAGTGCCAGCTCAGCACATTTTCCTTTATAGTTTATTATTCTGTGTGGATTAATGAGATAGAGAAATATTTCCTAATTACTCTGGTCTTTTTAATGTAATAAACTATTTTTATTTTTTATTTTTTTTAAAGATTTTATTTATTTATTTGACAGAGAGAGCGAGCACAAGCAGGGAGAGAGGCAGAGGGAGAGGGAGAAGCAGGCTCCCCGCTGAGCAGGGAGCCCGATGCGGGGCTCCATCCCAGAACCCTGGGATCATGACCTGAGAGCTGAAGGCAGATGCTTAACCGACTGAGCCACCCAGGCGCCCCTATTTATTTTTAAATAATATGAAATATTATATAATTCTTTAGCCAGAAAGAGTAATTGAAAAACTTTAACCTCTAGAATATAGGGATAACATGGTTATTTTAGCCCAGGCCACAGAATGCATAATATTTCACAAATATCTAAAGTGAGATAAGAAGAATCTTTGGAGGATGTGAAAAATAAATTTGGCAGAACAAAACTGGAAAGAACTGTTTCTGTTGATAATAATAAAAAAAAGAATCAGATTTTTCACATTGCATACGTTGACCTCCTGAAAAATTTGTTTTTCCTGAGCAGTGTAACATTTTTCACAAGCCTAAATGTTAGAAGAGTTAGTGCGCTATCATCAAACTCAAATATCTCATCTAATTTTACACATTAGTATTTTTTTTTTGTGGAACAGCAGAAAGTATGTGTATCTACATTGACATTTATTATCTGAAAGGGTTGTTGACTCATGTAATGGGAGAATCTGGGAATAGATCCTACTTAGGCAGTGATACCTTTAAATTGGAAGTGAGAAAAACATGTAAGTCCATCCTATAATAAATTAATATAGATGATAGATGGATGAATAGATAGATGATAGATGATGGATGGATAGATAAGAAGAAAGAAAGAATTGCAAAACTATTCTAGATAAGGTTTTAAATAATACAGACTAGAAAGTGGTAATTAAAACATTTGATTGGAGGAGAGAGAAAGCAAGATTTTATCAGGAATCTTTGTTATTGTTTGTTTTCCTGAAGTCTGAGCTTTTATGCTTCTGTGGTGATACCATATACAATTCCTTTCAGCTTCTACATGGTTTACCAGAGAACAGTTTATCATAAATGCTTATGGATTCTAAGACAAAGGTAATAAACAGAATTCCTTAAATGTTAAAAAAAAATAGAGTCTGAGCAAGCTTCACACTATATTTTAGGGAAAATCCCCAGCTATATTAAGGAATCCTATCTTGATGCTGAGTATCTGATTATTTTGGATCACATGTGGTTCCTTTCTGAAATATTGGTAAACTCTAAATTTGTTAATCAATTGAGATGTTCTTATTTTTCAGAATAACTACTCTTCATCATTTGGGTCTCGTGGTCCCATAATTCTAAAAATGGTTTAGCATTCTTTAAATACTGAACATTGGGGGTGCCTGGGTGGCTCAGTCGTTAAGCGTCTGCCTTCGGCTCAGGTCATGATCTCAGGGTCCTGAGATCGTGCCCTGCATCAGGCTCCCTGCTCCGCGGGGAGTCTGCTTCTCCCTCTCCCTCTGCCTGCCGCTCTGCCTACTTGTGCTCTCTATCTCTCTGTCAAATAAATAAATAAAAATAAAATCTTTAAAAAAAAATAAATAAATACCGAACATTGGTTAATTCTTTTTAGATAAATTTCATGTTCTCAAAAAAATGCTGGTAGGGAAAAATATTTACTTTTCAGGCAAACTAACCATGACAACTAATCATTCAGGCTATTTGCCACCTGAGGCAAATATTGAAGAATAGTTCCTACTTGTCTCTAGTGTGAATCAGCAATAAAGAAATATCATCTACTTCCTAAAAGGTCAAGTGGATTATTAATTAAAAACTAATTACACCACTTATGAATTGTGTAGTTAATTTGCACTCAATAATTTTTGATACTAGGTTTATTAGGCATTGCTTTTCCTAGCTATTTTTAATGTTACAGATATGTTCATCATAATATTTATAGAGAAGGAAATGTATATTGAAATTAAAAACCAACAAGCTTTTCCAGGCTCATATTATTAGCTAGCTACATATTATAAGCTAGCTAAAATGAATGCCTTTTAACTTTTAATGAATTAGGCACATTTATAATTAATTGTATTTCAATTTGTGAAAAAAAATGTATTTTTTTACATAACTTACTCCTCTTGTATTGCTCCAAATTTTAGTATTGGTTTTCCCTACAGTGTCATTTTCACTGATTTATTTTTCAGATACTTATTACATCCTGGTATAAATCTCTTTTTTCACACATGGTGGTACATTATCATTTATTTAAAAGAACATGTGTGTTTTGGATTTGGGTAGGAAAAAAAGTATTCATTTGTTTGCCTCACATAGAAGCTATAATATTCATGTTCTATATCAATTCTGGTGCCTATGTAGCTATCCACAAAGTAGATTCAGAGGACTCACCTTATCTGTTCTTCCTCTGAATTCTCTTCCAAATTAGGAGGGACTTTGAGACAGGCTATGTTGTGATATCATAAATTGTGGTCCTCACCTAGAGTCCATATTCTCTTGGAATATGATGGTAGTTAGGACTTGAGAATATAGACTTCTCCATGGGATGTAATGACACCTAGATCAATTCAACTCCTACCATTCATAAAGCATTTTATAAATATTGACTCCTTTCATCCTTACGATAACACTATGAGGTAGGCATTATTAAATTTTGACTCTATTATATAGAGTGAATTAATGGAAGGAGCATAGGCTTTTAGAAAAATATTTAGAATAGGACTTGGATTCTGGATTTTACTTTGTAATGTTTCAAAGTTTCTTGGAATTGTATTGTTTCAGTTACTTTATCTTGAAAATGTTATAAATACCACCCAATGACAAGATTATCAACCAAGTCTTATTAGAAAATATAATTATAGGGACCATTTATCATGAATTTCTTATGTGCCAGGGACTGTGCTAAGTAAGCAGTGTTTTTTTTTTTTTCTTTTTATTACTTCATTTGATTTTTGCTACCACCACGTGAGGTAAATTATAAAATAACTCATATTTATGTTCTGCTTACCATGTTCTAGACACAGTTGGAAGAGCTTCCATAAAGTAGCTCACTTAATAATCACAAGGTATTACAAATTAGTCATCAACCTTTGTTGCCATTGGCCTTTTACAGGTGAGTCAACATTGGCATAAAGAATTTAAGAAACGAACTTAGGTCATGTGGCTATTCAGTGGGGGAGCCAAACTTTAAACTTAGAAAGCCTGGCTCCACACTTCATATCCATCACCACTACATTTACTGCTACATTTACTGTAAATAAATCTCCCAGCAGAGCACAGTAAACAAAGTTATCTGCTCTTCTCTCTTCTTTCCCTCCCCAGTTTACAAGGAAAGGAACTGAAAGAAAAAATTAAGCAACCTGCCAGGGATCAAACTAGGGAAAGGGAAGATGGACTCAAACCAGTCTTATAGGCAGGTTTAGTATCTTATTTTGCTTTATTGCTTTCTTGACATCTCTCTGCCTTGTGCACATTCATGTGCTGACTCAGGCTTTGGCAGACAAATGTCTTGATTATATACATTGTAGTTTTTTTGAAGACACTCTCGATTCAGAATATTTTCAAACTAAATTTCTTCTCATATCTTATATACTCTGGACAGAAATCTCAAAAATGTTAAACTGTCCAATCTCAGAAGTTCCCAAAACTAAATACACACACTCTTTAACAGTTAACAGGCTACTTCTCGAGTATTTATGCAGGATATTAGGCCAAGATACTGAAGAAGCCTTAAAAGACTGACACAAATTTACACAACAGTGATTTGAGTGATAGCACTCTTCTTAAGTATTAAACTGTCTTTGCGTAGAGGCTGCATCAGTTCGTTCTCCAGTTTTATTTATTTCCTGTGGGAAAATAAATGAGCACTCTGAGACTGGAGAAGAGTCAGTTTATAGGAGAAGAGCTGGATTTTCAAATCTTATCTTACCCCTTGCATTATGCTGAGCTTGATTCAGTTGGTCTCCCCCAACCCCCAGAATGCGCTCCTAGCAAACAAAGCTCCTGTCTTACTTGGCTTTGTGTTCCTAGCGCTTTGCTCCCCTAAAGCTGCCCTTACTTGCCTCGCCCTGCCCACCTACGCTCTGAAATTTATGTCCTCTCACTACTTTAAGGACTACACTTCATCAAGTCCGCTCTGTCTCCTTGCGCCTTCAGCTCGTTTTACCCTAAAACGTTAAACATATTGTGCTCTGTTCATATTAAAAAGCAGTAACAGTAGCCTCATCGCAGAACTCCCTCAGCACTGAGTCCTCCCCAGCGAACACACTGTTTCTTTTCTTTCAAAAGCCAACACTCTGGTAGAAATAATCCATCCTTCTGATCACCACTTATAACACATTTATTGTCCAACATATTACAGTCTGGCTTCCAATAAAACTGCTCTAATTATGGTTACACGGTTATTTGTAATGTTAGGTGGACGAACGCTATTCAATCCTTATTACCGATGTTTGAATCAGTCAATACCTAACAGCATTCTCTTTCATGCCTCAGTTCTGAAACAGTTGAGAAATAGGACATGGGTCAGTGAAAAGGGAGATTAGAATGTCAGCATTATCACTTACAACACCTGAGTTGAAGGACATGGATTCTGTGTGCAGTCGGATAGGCTTTCTAAACTTCCATGAATCAAACGTATCCCAGGCTGTAAGCCTCCTTCACAGAGGCAAACCCCCTCTGCCGTGGCAAGGAATGTGAGAGAAGGCATGGTAGCTGCAGGCTCCTTCTACCAGCTCACCATTCTCATCAGTCACTTTTCTCCGGGGAAAGAGAAGCCAGGAAAGTTACTTCAAGAGCACTTCCTTTACATGGACTCATGAGACCAGGGTATAGGAGGTCCCTTTGTAACACTTTTTCTCCTTGAGCTCTTTGTATATATGATAGAATTATCATATGTTCACTCTTAAACTTCTCTCTCTTAAGCATGGTGACAGTTCTTTTATTCTCATTTTTAGCATATATCTTTTACTGTTTCTTGTCAAAGTCCTTCATGAGTTTTTATATTTAATTCATTAAATGAGTTGCTCTTAAAGGTTCCATTCTTCATTTCCTCTTTATGCATTATATGCTATACTTGGGTCATGTATCTATTCCTCAGTTATCTCCCACTTTTGTGCTCTTGATTCTAGAAGTATCTCCAACCCAGATCTTTTTTCAGGGCTTAAAATCCATAAATTAAGCCATCTATCAAAATGCTCTTGGGATGTCTGATAAACAATTCAAATTTGTTTTCTATACGTGAACTCATCATATTTCCCCTGAAATTACTTCCACAGTTAACAGCACAAAAATTCACATAATTGCCCATTATAGAAACTCAAACATTGCCTTTATCTACTCCTTCTTTCTTACCCTACAAACCTAATATTTTCAGTGTGTCATGGACTTTTACCTTCCTTTTATGTGTCTTCTGAGAATTTTAATTCAGGTCTTCATTTTCACTTTGATTAATACAACAAACATCCAAATTTGTATTCCAGACTCACTTATTTCATTTCCCTTTAATCAGTTTTCCACATTGACAGGATAAACCTTTTCAAATGTGAATCTCATTTTACTGTGTCCATACTCAATGCACTAAGTTTCAAGTAATGTGGCCCCAAAAAACACAGTCAATCAGTTGGTGAAAACAAGTTGATTGATCACCTAATTTCACTGAAACTGAAACTTGGTTAAAAATAAAGATCTTTAGGGTTTCCTTTTCTAAGTATTATAAGTATTATGGCCAATAGTGTAACAAGGGGCTGCTTTTAAGTTCTCTGTTTGACTGGAGCATTTTTATCTTTCTAAAAGTGTTCTCCAAGTTAACTATTTTTGGTTGCCACCGCATATAATTGCAAAATCTAGAAGCAATGTAAATATTCCCAAAAAGTAAAAATTGTAGAGAACTTGAGTACTTCATAATAGCAAATTGGTTGACTACAATTTCTGCTTATAAAACCATGTGCATTTGAAAAAGATCTATATCAAATACATATAGAAAATCTTAAATAGAACAAAATAAGGTCATGGTAGAGGAATTGTCTTTTGGTTAATAGGTGACTTTTTTGTGTTTTTGCTGGCTTCTCCTATTTTTTTATTTTCTATGATGAATTTAAATTTAATTTTAATAAGTCATTAAAAATAGTTTGAAGTAAAGAAAGGGATCTGGAATATTGGGGAGTTTTTAACCCTTGAAAGTCATTTTTAGCCACTTATTTCTGACCTGTCTGGCATATGTTTTCATAATTTTAAATATATTCAAAATACTAAAAATAGCTATTTCCAGTTACTGGTTTATTTTTTAAACTTCTTTTTTCATATTAAAGTGACTATTTTGTAACCTGCCACAATTTAGAGCCAGCTTTGTATTGTCAAACAACGAATTCTTTCTCATATTTCCTTATTAAAAGAGTGCAGAGAAGAGATAATTTTTGGAGGATAGATTAAAAATATAAAGCAATCCCCACTAAGATCAGGACCAATCAAGGATGCTCTCTCTTTTCAATTGTGCACTCGAAGTCCTAGCTAATACAATAAGAAAAGAAAAGGAAATAAAAGGTCTTCAGGTTGGGGAGGAAGAAATAAAACTGTCCGTTTTCACAGATAGCATGATTATCTATGTAGAAAATATGTGTAAGACTTGGATGAATTTTTGAAGCAGTGAACAAATGAATAAATGACATTTTGTTGAACAGCTGAGTGACCTAGATTAATTCTGGGTGCATGTGGACACATATCTGGAGAGATGAAGCTTGATTCCAAAGGACTCTTCCAGATACTATTGTTTTTACTTTTTAATTTTTTCTTTATGGAACTAAATCCTTTCTCTATCTGTTTTTTGGAGAAAAGCTGCTCTCTGTTGAAAAGCTGTTTAATTTTCTCTTCTTAAAAGACATTTCAAAAAACAGTGGCTGACATTGGAGCTGTATTGATATAGGTGGGTGGGAGAATGTAAACTTCTCAGTGATTTACTGTACTAATTTTCCTTTTCACAATTGAAATACCTCCACATGCTGCTATTGTTATTTCCAGTCAAGCATTGCATGAACAGCAAATCAGAAATGAGGTAAAAATATAAAGCATTTAACTGCAAAATTCCACACAAACACAGTATTAACATAGATAATTAACAACTGGAAGTTGATTCTTTAGGTTCTAATATATGGTAGAGCTCAACCTTGAACTGCTTACTGAATTTCATCCCCTTTATTGCTTTTCAAAAATATTGACTTTCCTGAGTTCTTGTTCTCTCCTCAGCATGCCTATCAGAGGCAGAAACAAATACTAATAGCTTACAATCTCTCTCCCCAAGTCCAGCTATAATTGTTAAAATGCACGTGCAATGTCACAGAAAGAACTTGGAACACCAGAAATGCCCATCTCTATTTAGATTTGATTCATTAGGAAAAAGAAGGAAGTTGTGTTCCTGCGTGTTTTGTTTTGTGTTTTTGTTTTTGGTTTTTTTTTTTTCAGTGCTGTTATGCAATGTTGCCAAAACTTTACCTTCTTTAGGGTAAATCAGAACTAACAAGGATTTCAACCTTCATCTGGGAAACTAAGCGTACGCTCCAATGCTCTTCCTGTAATGGCTGATAGACGAGGTGGCAGCTGTGACCAACAAATCTCTCTAAAGCTTTAGTGTAGTATCTGTTCAGCTGCTGAATACAAGACACAGCTTGACGCTCATAATGGCTGCCAAAAGCTTCATTGCCTTGATATTGCCTTTGTCTTTGAAAGACAGTTTTCCCCAGGCTTGGTCAGTAACAGAAACACAGTTTTGTCTTTCTCTACTAGACAGAATCAGAGCTGCTGTCTGTGAAGAGGACACATTACGCTGCTCAGAGAGGGGTGCATCTCAGAAAGACATTCTCATCAAAGGGGAATTATGTTTTTTGATCAAATGCATCTTCAAGGTCAAATATGTTACAGTTAAAAGAGAGGAAAAGAAAATGACATATATATTGGATGTCAAAAATCCCCTTGGTAAAATTACTGTTTCTGACTATTTGAAAATTTGGGGTTCTATTGTTAAAATCAAACTGAGCATTTTATACATGTGACAACTCAGTGTCTCTGTTTTTATTTCGTTTTTAGCCAAGATTGTACAGTTGTTGTTGTTGTTTTTTCCATAGAGGAGAATTAGTGTTGCCCATGTATACCTAGACTGAGTCAACATTCTGTCTTCTGAAATATAATCATGACAGCATTTTAACCTTCCTCTTGAGAATTTTGGTTCTGGTTATAGGAGAAACTGAAATGTGTCAAGCCTTTCATCATGTATTGTGTAGAAGTGGCTCTTGTTTTGTATCAAAAACTTTGCTTTTTGGATTAAACACTCTAAAGCTTTCTTCAGTGAGAATTTGATTTTGATATCCCTAGAATTTTATAGTTAAATAGAGGAGACAGAAGCCATTGGAAGGAAGAGTTGATGATTAAGATGCTAAGGGGCTGGAGCAATGAGGGCAGTCCTACCTTTGAAAGTAATGAGGAGGAGAATATGGCTTGAGAGAAAACCAGATTGAATGAGGTTCCAGTGTCTCCTTGAAAATGAAAATCTTTGAGCTTGTATTGGATAAAGTTCTTTGGTGAGATCTTTCCCTATGAAAGTTTCTTTTATTCATTTACTAGTGAAAATCATTCAATAAACTTTAATAGCCCATAGTTCTACTCTACTTAAAAGAAAGGTCTCTATGTAGTATTATATCACCTGAAATTCTTGTAAATCTCTACAAGAAGCAATAATTTATCCAGAAGCCTTGAGTTCCAAAATCTACTTTTATATTTTATCCTACCATAAATAAATAGAGACAATGCAAGACTAAAATAAAGTTTCTTTTATAAAGAAATGTATATATTCTCTCTGTAAGCTATTTTGCCTTTTATCTCTAGTCACTAGATATTATTTATTCATTTACCTTTAACCATTTTTATCATGGTATATTTTCTTTAACTTAAGCTACTGTCCTGACAATTACATGGACAAATATATATATGAATATCTGCCTGGGACAAAGTCAGCAGTCTTTTTCTAAGGGGTATAGCAAACCCATTCATTCCCTCGAATTTATTAAATCAAAAGTTCAGCCTCTATGCTAAGAAACTTTACTATGATCAATATACCAAAAGTCAATATATCATTCAGCTACCAGGGACATACTCACATTTACCAAGTTCACAGCATCACTATATAAAACCAGAATGATGATTTATCCATTTAAAATAGGATGTATCACCACCCACAGATAGAAACATCCAAGTTAGTAAGTACGCGTTAAACTTATTCGGTCAAGTCCTATTTATTACAAGTCCCTAAACATACCATCTCTTCATATTGCCATACCTTTCAAACTTGTGTCCCCGAGTCTTTCTCTGCACAGAATATTCTCTAGAGGGAAATCCCTAAATTAAATTTTGACCAAATAACTCTCCTGCAAAAAAAACCCTTTAAGATAGTCACACTATAATCAGGATAATGTCTATGTTCCTTAACCTAATTTTCCATAGACCAGAATGATTTGGCTTCTACTTGCCTCCCTAGCCTTTTCTTTCACAGATCCCTTCTACCTTGGTACTCTCTACTTCAGAACACTGACTTTTCTTTAATTTCTTGAAAATGTTGTGCTCTTTCTCAACTCAGGATCTTTGCCCTTGTTATTCCTCTCCCTAGATGAGTGTTGCTGCATACTCCTCCCCCTTCACCTGGCTAGCTATCTTTTCAGCTTAGCTTAATGAAATTTCTTCCGAGAAGTATTCCCTGATCCCATTTTAAATATGTAAGTATATTACATGCCCCTGATATACATCCGCTGTAAGATCCCAATCCCTCTCATCATAACATTCATCACATTTTATTGCAAGTGGTTTCTTAATTGTGTAAGTTCTTCACTAGAGTGTAAGCTCCGTGAGGATGGGGACAATGGCTGTCTTGCTTATTTTTATCATGTATCATAATTTACATCATTACTGAAGGCTCTTAAAATATTGGTGAGCGAATAAAGAAACCCTCTTAATGTCAGTTTCTGATTTTATAATAATTTTAATATCCCATGAGAGAGAATCTGAAGTTCAGTATGAGAAGCACATGTTTTCTCTACAATAACTGGATTTCCATGAGGATTCAGATCAGAATCAGAATCTAAATATTGGACAGGAAGCATCAAGGAGATGAATTGAGCTTTAAAGACACCCAGGTAAGATAGCCTGATTCCTCTCCCTGACCATGAATTCACCCCAACAATGGCTACCAAACATGTCAGACCACTGGCTAGGGTGCCCTTTCCTCAAAAGTTATTTAGAAAGGCCTAGGGAACGTCTACTTTTGTTATTCTCTCTCATACACACTATCTCAGTGATTCATAAATTCACCTCCGGCTGACATATTCTTTCTTTAAATATATTGAAATTATGGTTCTATTCTCAGAGGCAGCCTGCTTTATATCCCCAAAGAGCTAGAAAGGATGCTATTCTTTGTACTCGAAATGACAAATGCATATACAAAGTAAATAATTCCTGAATAAATTAATTAAGACAGATAGACATTGTTGATAGTAATGGAAAAGTTACTTTAAGTCAATAAATACAAAAAAATGTCTGAGATTCAAGATCTCATGGGAAGTTTTGCAAAAATATGGATGTCTCTATTCTCAGATAGATAAATTCAGTAAATAATGAAATGATCAAGGAATTTATATAAGTCAATAAGCTTCAAAAAAAAATCAGATTCTTTGATTTTTTTTTTCCTTTGCTTCCTTTACTTAATGAATATAATATCCAGATAGTAGACCTTGGCATTTTCACTTTTATAATCTTACTATAAGATCATGTTGATTAGATGTGTTAGGCAGCAATTATTTCCTTAGATGAGCTAGGCTAGATTTCAATGTTTACAGTACAATGTATGTGTGTGGATATGTATTTATATAGATTCATGTGAATAGATATGATTATTCTCCTGATATGGAATAAGCAAAGTTTGTTGTATCCCTGAAGGCTTCACTCTAATCTTATCTTTACTGGCAATACATTCTTATCAGACATTTCACAGAGTATTTAATTTACAATGCTACAAAATACATCAACATATTGCATTGATTTGAGGACTAAAAACTAGATTATGCAAAATTTTCAACTTGATTGAAGACAGTTTTAATTAAACTGTACTTTATAGCTTTAAGCCATAATTTCCATAACTTAGATTTTCTTTATAACCAGTACATAGATACCCATAATTCTGATAGTAAAATTATGACCAAAAAAAATATATCTTAGTAAAAATAGAAATGACTCGACTCAGTGACTGAAAAGATTTCTGTCCAGTACAAGCTGTGTATACCAATGTACAGGTTTTTAAAAAATATAGTTTATTTACTATATACTCATTTTATTTCCTCTGTGTATTAGGTACTGTTTAAAAAATTAGAGATAGGGGCGCCTGGGTGGCTCAGTTGGTTAAGCAACTGCCTTCGGCTCAGGTCATGATCCTGGAGTCCCGGGATCGAGTCCTGCATCGGACTCCCTGCTCAGCGGGGAGTCTGCTTCTCCCTCTGATCCTCCCCCTCTCATGCTCTCTGTCTCCCATTCTCTCTCAGATAAATAAATAAAAAATCTTTAAAAAAAATTAGAGATAACAGGAGTAAATAAGGCAGATGTGGTACCTATCCTCATGGGACTTAGAGTCCAATATTTAACACAGTTGTTAAGCAAATATTTATTTATAATTATGATATATACTATGCAGGAAAAGATCAGAGTAACCATTCAGGAAATTTCCAAAAAAGAATCATACAATAATGTCATCTTTTGTGACTGGTTTCTTTTACTTAGCGTAATGTTTTCAAGGCTTATCCATGTTTTATCATGTATCTGTACTTCCCTTTTATTGACAACATTCCATTGTGTGGATGCATCATATTTTATTAATGGCATTCTTGCTGTGTCTTTTGGTAGAACCATGCTCTGGAATCCAAGCCATCCAGACCCATAGAGCCTAGAGTTTCAGGGAAGAGAAGTACAAATTTTCTAAGTGAGTTCCCTGGGCATGATGGAAATAGGGTCACTTTTCCTTTACCCCGAGGTTCTTGAGCCGTATTCTACCTGTTAAGATAAAATACATGTAACTGTCATTGATTTAGGGTGTACTCTACATGTTGGGGGATGGTTTTTTTTCTTCTCAGGGTTTTCTCTCCAAGATTGCAGCTCAAAAGGCTGTTTATCATTTTGTCAACTGGCAGCTTCTGAGCAGTATGGTATGTGAGAGGACTAATGGATCCCATGGTTATGTACCCACTGCTGAACCTCATTTGCTCTAAAGCAGATCACTCTGTCCATGAAATATGATGCAGGGTTCTATGTTGGTGAATCAAACACTGTAAGCCTTTGGAAGGTGGTATTGGTCAAGGCCCTGTGGAAAGAATAAGCAAATTCATATTCAGAATGTTGGTTGGTATTTGTCAAGATGATAATAATCTTTCCCTTGCAGGGTAGATGAGTTCAATGACAATCAATCTGTTGCCAACTCACTAATTGGTCTTCCTAAGTGATGTTGCTATTGTTAGTCTGCGTTGTGAGAATTTTAGTCACTTGGTGACAGCAGTGAGTGCACTGGCATTGGTGAGTGAGAATTTGTGCCGTTGAATATATTCACAGACTCCATTTCTGCCACCATGGGCCATTATACTGGTATTGAGGTGGATCATGACAGTGTTTGACTAATATCAACTACCCATTATGATGTACTTGGCTGTTTGGGAAATTTTCAATGGTTGATGCTTTGTAGAAGCTACCAATATGATACGAAGATTTTCACACTTTGTGTTCCATATAATAGATCTATTTACGTGCCTCTTCCCTAAAATTTCGTATTTTCAATTTGCCAGTTAGTTTTCATTCACATCACTGACAAATCAACCAAACCATTTGCCACTGCCCATTAATTGCTCTCTATTCTTGCTTCATGCCCCTTTTCTTTCCACACAAAATGAATGACCAGGTATACTTTCCCAAACTCTAGCATTTGGGAAGCTTTTTCCTCACTGCTGCTTTTTAGGCCATTAAAGTGTTGGAGAAATTTTGTATTGCACTACATCTGAGCTGACTATTTTGTGAACCAAGTCAGCTTTTTTTTCTTCTCCTTCAGTTGGTAATTAGGGATATCCCCTTCCTGATATGTGTCCATAAGCATGGGTTAAGGATAAATGAGTTAAGGAGAGATGATGCCATGGCCTCTGAGTCATCTGCTTATGCATCTTACTTGTGCTTCTGACCCTGTTTATGTCTGATTCCCAGATGTACCATCCTATCTTATGATAAATTGCTGTTGACCTCACGTAAGTTTATTATTTTGTATATCTAACCACTCAGATTTTGAAGAATAGTTCTAACTGCATGGTCCCTGTATGTCCATAATCAGGTCCTCCACTACCAAGATCCACTAGGAATCCAAGACTATAATTTGAATGTTATATTTACTGCTGGAAAGGGCATGGTCATGCAGGTGACTTATTAGGAAGTACTCTTGGGAATAATACTCACAAAAGACTGAACAAAGCAATATTGGAAAGAGAAAGAATTTACACTTGATCTTAGGCAAAAGGCTGAGAAGCGATTGGAAAGAGAAAGAATTTAAACTGTGATGAAGAAGAGCGACCTGAAGAAGTTCTCAGGGATCTCTGAGGTTGAGGATTTTCAGAGATATTCCAAAATGCAGTAAGGGCTTTGGTCTTTGTATCCATGTGTTGACCCATTATTGGAAGCTGACTTCTCAGGAAGGGCTTTACTCTTAGACAAAGCAATCATGGGGACTGACTCAGTTATGGAAGCTGGGAAAATGAATTCCTGCATCCTCAGGGAGAGATCTGGGTGGTGAACCAAAACTTTTATGACCTGTAGTGCTCCTAAATAGTCATTTTTTAGAATATTGATCAACTTAAAGATGAAGAATAAACATTACTGTCCATATTTGGTATTTTTCTCTTCTTTCTATTGCCTTTTTAAAAGTTCTGTGCATGCTGTAAACCTATGTAGATATTTCAGTAGTTGCATCTTTCAAATATCCAAACTTCTGACCATACTTATTAAGAAACTGTTTTCAAGAGAAATCAGTAAAGGAATAGAGGAAACAGGACAAATAGGAGAAAGAATCTCTACAAGACTATGGTTCGGGCAGAGTTCCACAGAGGGCTGTTTCTCCTGATCTTGGAGGATGACTCTGGTGTAAATCACACTTCAAATGTTGGAATTATACTTTTAAAGTTCCACATCCTGCAGTCATTTGTTAACTGGATCATAAACTCCAGGTTTCCAGGCCTCTGCTGTGAAAATAAACAGGCCCAGCAACCTCTGCACAGCACACAGGAGAAAATCAGAGATTTGGGCCACAAGAGACAAAGGCACACCAAAAAGGAAGACAGCACATTGAAAGAGTCAAAAAGTATGGATAAAAGGGAATATGGAATGAATACCAACAGTGTCAGCTATTGGGAGTGCTGTGGAACATCCGCTTCAAAAATAATGATTTAGGGACACCTGGGTGGCTCAGTCGGTTAAGCATCTGACTTTGGCTTAGGTCATGGTCTCAGGCTTCCTGCTCGATGGGGAGTCTACTTCTCCTCTCCATCTGCCCTTCCCCCGACTCGTGTTCTCTCTCTCTCTCAAATAAATAAATAAAATCTTAAAAAAATAATGATTTATAACCTAAACTACTTCATTTATCTATTTTTAAAAATTTTCTGGTTCTTGTTTATTTGTTGGTTTACTCTCTAGCATTTGGAGGTATTAGAATACTCAGTTATTACCTCCCTTTATCTGTTGGACAGGGCGATGCCTCCTCTTTTTGCTTAGAATGTTTTACTTTCACTTTTTTCCAAGCTGATGCAGAAAATTAATGTTATTTTTGTATTCATATGATTTATTGATTTTGGGAATTGGAGAACACCTATGAGATATTCTAAGTATCAAAATGTCAAGTAAAGGCCTGAACTATTTGGAAACATTTCAGTTTTTATGTGGAATAGATGAGATACCAAGAGCTTGCAGAAGAAGGTAAGGCCTTGGAGAATAATCACCTCTAATTAAGGGAGAGCGTTACATTCATAGGCTGATTCCTTCCATATCTCTTGCTAATATCTCTTCTGCCTGACTTAAGATTTCTCTTGTTATAATACTTGCAGGAGAACAGGAGTTAGAATAAGGCAGTGAAATGCCAAAATGAGAAAAAAGGGGTGTGTGTGTGTGTGTGTGTGATTTATATTTATTTCTAGTCCAAAGGTAGTTCTTTGAACTAGGTGGGAGATTTCATAGTCTTGTCTCCATTAAGTGGCAAACATCAGGGCATAAATAAAATATTCTATGATTTTAAAGTCAAATTAAATCCATCTTCTCGGGCGCCTGGGTGGCTCAGTTGGTTAAGTGACTGCCTTCGGCTCGGGTCATGATCCTGGAGTCCCGGGATCGAGTCCCACATCGGGCTCCCAGCTCAGCGGGGAGCCTGCTTCTCCCTCTGACCCTCTCCCCTCTCATGCTGTTTCTCTGTCTCTCTCTCTCTCAAATAAATAAATAAAAAATCTTTAAAAAAAAAAAAAAAAATAAATAAATCCATCTTCTCTTTGATCTAAGAATCCCAAAAGTCCATGGAGGCTCAAAGATATGGAGTGGTTCTGATACTTTAATCGGGATACCTAAGGAATAGCTTCCTTTTAAAGCCTTCTGGCTAAATGACCATATTCATGGCCATTTCTCAGAATCATTTTCCACTTTTTGCCTATATCATGCAATTGTTATTTAACAAATTGATAATTCACATTAAACAACCTATTCATGCAATGAATATATGCATATTCAGTGTATGAGTATGCTGTGTTTTTTCTGATAATTTTCTGAAAGGCATATATTAACATGTAGCTCTTCCAATTAAAGTCTTCAATAGATTTTCATTGCTTTCGGGAAAAATGATGGCCTTCTTCCATAACATAAACAGGTTCTTTGCCACCCAGGCTTTGCCTGTTTCTCCAGCTTCTTTTGTACTTTTCCTTCTGTGGCCCAAACATCAGCTACATCAAGCACATTCTCTCAATTTTCTGGATGGATCATACTTTCTCCTATATGTATTTATAACATAAATATAACAAATATAATATATAAATATACAAAAATGTATTATATATTATGTGTATATACACATAATATGTGTATGCATATTTTAATTTTAACTTTCCAGGTTCATTACTGTACTGACTCTTATCTATTTTTTTTTAAAGATTTTATCTATTTATTTGACAGCACACAAGAGAGCACAAGCAGGGGGAGCAGCAGAGGGAGAGGGAGAAGCAGACACCCTGCTGAGCAAGGAGCCCAATGTGGGGCTCCATCCCATGGTCCTGGGATCATGACCTGAGCAGTAGGCAGTTGCTTAACCAACTGAGCCACCCAGGGGCCCCAAACTCCCATCTATTTTTCAGACCTTATCTCATGTCCAAAATGTTTTCAAAGCTTCCTTTGCCTGTTACCTTCCAGGATGAGTTGAGAGTTCTCTTCCATTCTTCTGTGTGTAATGTCAACATTGCACCTATTCCACTGAATTGCAATTGTTGGTTTACTTGTATCTCTGTCCCATCATAATTTATCAAAAGCATTTTACCAAACATATATCATATCCAATCCCTGTGCTTGTGGTACAAAGATGGATGAAATAATCTCTGTTCCCTAGGAGCGCCAAAAGAATTACTATTATAACATAAATATAAGGGAGATATGAAAAAGAACCATAAGAACATATATGGACTAATGATTTGGGAGGAAGGGACGGTTTGGAAGGCGATAGATGAAGGCTGACATTCACCTGCATATGGAATAATGAGGACTTTTCTGGACTGAGTTCAGGAGTCAAGAGAGTATTCTATACACAGAAACAGAACAGTCAGAGGAAATCAGTATTACATTTTGTAGTGTTTCTAGAACAAATAGTAATTTGAATCAATGAGGAAACTAAATCTATGTGCAATGAACAAGGTTTCTTTTTGTTTCATTATTTCCCTTTCTTTTATAATGTTCATAAATGTATTGTTCTGAAATAGGACATCGTTTTTCATAGCATTATCAGGTAATTGAGAAAAAAAAATGGAATGTATTAGAACAGCCACTATACCACCATTCAGAAATAACAATGGTTACAGTTGGTGAACAACATTTCTGTATGCTTCCGTGTGGTGTATGGGGTTGGGGTGGGAGGGGGGGAAGGGTAAAAGGGAAAGAGAGGGAGTCTTATAAGAATGAAATTATAATATTTAAGACATTTGCATAGAAAAGTATTAAATTTACTTTATACAAAAGAAATGTGAAGTATCACTGTTTAGATCATTTATTTACTTATTTATTTTTACTGTGATATGCAACACATTCAACAATGTCTCTTTGAGATTAAGTAAAAAATGATCACCTTGTGAAGGGGACAGAGATTTATTTTTAAAAACAATTTCAATTAATGATAGTAGAGATTAACTCCCTACTACAAACTATTTGGCAATTAGCAGTTTTACATTTTCTTTCTCTTGCACACCATGGGCAATCAATTTTATTTTTGCTTTTATTATATTTATTTTGTTAGTTATTTCACTAAGATTCTATTCTAAAGTAAATTTCTCAGTTGCTGTGATTTATTTATTCATTTATTGTTATGTTGGATTTTGTAGCTATTTCCTTATCTCAGGGAATTTTGACCTCTGTTATTGTAAAGTCTGCAGCCAGCCTGATGCATCCACCCCCCACCCCCATAAGTAGCTTGTGTTTTAGACCAGAATAAATTATGAATTTTTTCTTTACTTTAAAGTTATATAACATGTAATATAGCTTTGATTTTGATCATTTAGTATCATTGCTTGTAGCTGAGTTCAGTGGAAATCAGAGGTATGTCTATGCTGTATAACACTAAACCTCTTTCCCTCTCTGACTGTACTTTTCAGATTTTATTATACAAGGTAGACTTTTCCTTGTTTGGTGCTGCTGGTGACTTTTTGGCAAAAAAAAACTCTCTATGTTTTCCAACTTTTTGGGTGTTAGATAAGGGTCTGTGATCAGGGGTGCCTGGGTGGCTCAGTCAGTTAAGTGTCTGTCTTCCGCTTAGGTCATGATCTCAAGGTCCTGGGATTGAGCCCTGCATGGCTTCCTGCTCGGTGGGGAGTCTGCTTCTCCCTCCCCATCTGCCCCTCCTGCTTGCTCATGCTGTCTTTGTCTCTCTCAAATAAATAAATAAAATATTTTTTAAAAATCTGTGATCATATTTCACATTGTCATCAATATCTAAAAGACCACGAGTTTGAATAACAAATGACTCTTTTTCTTTCCCTGCCACATCTTTAGCATCTAGAACAGTGCCTGGTTCAGACTAAGAATTTATTAAATATTTGTTGAATAAATAAAAAATAAATGAGCAAGTTGATATTAGATTATGAGGTAAGAATTGTCTATTATGAAATATTTTATTGCAAAATTTTCACAATGATATTATTTGCCTCATTTTGAATCTTCCATATTTTATTTTATTTTCTGTCATTTCACTACTATATTGAAGAGTTATTGAACTATTTCTTTCCCCTGCATTTTCATCTTGAATGTGTTTATAAGGCTAAACAATTTTGTTTAATAATTCTCAAGTAAGGTTTCTCTTTCCTTTATTCAAAAAGATATTTTAAAAGTTATAAGATTTTGTCCACATTCTGACATGTAAAGAGCTTGGAGGTCATCACTCCTATTTTTACAGAAAGAACAAGCTGAACACATTGGGAATTAATCACTCTACTTGGATTTGTCAAAGAACTGATGCCAGGGCAAACCACCACCCAAAATCATGAAAGGCCTAAAGATACAGCAACTAAGATCTGCTTACTTAAAAGAGAAGTCACTAAAGGCATAATCTGAAGATGCAAGAGGAAAAATAAAATCAACTTTGTCTACAAAGAACAATGATAAAAATTATGTCATGCTTCTTGTCAAAAATCATGCAAGCCAGTAGAGAATGGACTGAAGTATTTGAAGAAGGTGCCACCAAATTAGAATTATGTACATCCAGCAAAATTGTCTAAAAGTAAAGGAGAAATAAAGTTTTTCAGAAAAACAAAAACTGGGGACATTTGATGACTTGTCTTACAAGAAATGTTAAATGAATTTCTTCAAGCAAAAGAAAAATAATCAAGAAACTTGGATTTACATAAAGATAGGAAGAGTATAGGAAAATAATAAAGGTAAAATACTATCTTTTATTTTTCTTCTTTTTTTAAAGATATATTTATTTATTTTAGAGAGAGCATGAGCAGGAGGGGCAGAGGGAGAGAGAATCTCAAGCAGGCTCTGTGAGCCTCAGAGCCTCACAAGGGGCTGAGCACAGAGCCTCACAAGGGGCTGGATCTTGCAACCCTGAAATCACAAGCTGAGCCAGAACCAAGAATCGAATGTTTAACTGACTGCGCCACCCAGGGGCCCCTATTTTTCTTATTCCTAATTGAACTAAAAGATAACTGTATCTTTAAAGCAATAATAATAACAATGTATCAAGTGGCTATAACATATGAATAAATGTAATGAGTGACAGCATGCTATAGGGACAAAAGAGAGCAATTGGGAATGCTTCATTATAACATGCCTTGACTCCACATAAAGTGGTATAGTGTTATTTGAAGGTGGACTTAGAGTATTTGAAAATATATATTGCAAACTCTAGGGGAATCATTGGAAAATTGGTTGATTCTGGGAGAGGGGCAGGATAATATAAGATGTCCCTTTAGCGTCTTGCAGTGCCGGGAGGTAAGAAAGTGCTGAAAAATAAAAGAATAAAAAACCAGACACACACAGTAATGAGAGTATGTAAAAGGGACACAAGAGGGAACTGAAAAAGCTACCAGTGGCCAAAGCTGGAACAATTTGAACAACATAAATAAAATAGAATTGGATTATAATAGCAAGTATAAAATAAATATCCAGATGTCCCTTCTGATAGGAAGAAAAGATTGATTAAATTAAAAATGGGAAGAATAGACAAGTCTCTTGAACTAAAAAGTTTCAAATAATTTGTGCAGCTACCCACCTCCCTGTTTTTGTTTTTGTTTTTAAGATTTTATTTATCTGTCAGAGAGAGAGAGAGATGGAGAGCACAAGCAGGGAGAGCGGCAGGCTGAGGGAGAAGCAGGCTTCCCGCTGAGCAGGGAGCCTGATGTGGGACTTAATCCCAGGACCCTGTGATCATGACCTGAGCCGAAGGCAGATGCTTAACCGATGGAGCCACCCAGGCATCCCAACCCACCTCCCTTTTAAGAAGGTAGAGCCTAACCCTTCACTTCTTACCTGAGGGATGCATAGAGTGACTTTCTTTCAAAGACTACCATATGGAAAGGGGAAAAAGACTAACCTCACAGTGGAAAAGCCTGGCAAACACTACTTTAGCCAGATAATCAAGGTCACCATCATTAGTGATGTCATATGGATTGCAAGAATTCTTAATGTGATGTGATGAGAAAAACATCTGACAAACACCAACAGAGGGGCCTTCGACTTAACACCTGAGCAGTATTTCTCAGAATCATCAAGATCACCAAAAACAGTAAGCAGAAGTCTCATAATCTAGAGGAACCTAAGGAAACATGGTGACTAAATGTAATGTGGTATCCTGGATGGGATCCTGGAGTAGGAAAAAAAAAGTACATTAATTAAAACTAAGGAAATCTGAATAAAGTATGGATTTATCTTAATAATGTATCAACATTGGCTCATTAATTATGAGAAAATCAGACATGAATGTTTAATATTTAATGTGATAGTAATCAATCACAGCATCCTTGACAAGAATAAAAGCAGGCATTCTTGGTGACTTACTAATGTTTTTGACTATCTCAAACTTCATCACCATTTTAGAATTTTAGAACCACCTGATTTTAGAGATAAAATAAATACTGGAAGCATCTTGGAGATCTAAATTACAAGTGATAAGGAAAAGGATTGGATTTTTATTTCATATAATTTCATAAAGAGAATCTGAAATGTGTGGCTGGAGGTGGGCAGTACAGTTACATATTCGCTGAAAAACACAATGGAAGGAAATAACCTTCTAAAACTGGTATTTTCTCTGCTTACTGCTTTATTATTACAGATGCTTAAGATTCTCTTTTCAGTTTAATGAGCAAGGAAATCCAAATTCTGAATCTTCAGTCAAATTTATGGCTTCTCTGAGCAAGAGTTCACTCTGTTCATAAGAGTAGTCTTTTTACGATTCATATCTATGGCAACCACTAATGCCTGGTTTTTTACAATGAGGCAAGTGGTGAGAGAAAAAATAGTGACTTTTTAAAAATAAACCTATAATTTTACAATAATTTTTTTTTACGTACAGAAAAAAAATGAAAATAGTAGAGAGTTGCCGTATATCCCAAACCCAATTTGAAAATTCTGGCAGTTTTTTGCTTTTTTAGGTTATATTGTATATTATGTCAAACACTGTCAAATACTTGTGGTAACTTGTTTCTTTTGACATGAAGTTTCCCTCACTAGGTTAAGGCATTTGTCTTAAATTCCATTTTATCTTATATTCTTGAAGTTAAAGCAGGTATCTTTTAATTAGAGTTTGCCTATTTTTTAACCCTTAATTTTTATTATTTTAATATAACTTTATTTTCTACCTTTTGTAATAAGCACACCGCTGGATTTTACAAAATTTTAATTTTTATATTGTTAAGTTGAGTTAAATCTATTTGTATTAGTTACTTTCATATTTGGACTCATGTCCATCTGGGGAGAGCATTTGTTGTCCAACTGTGTAAAGAATAGAAAATCTCTTTTAGTTCTAACAAAGAATGTTCTCTAATAAGTGAAAAAAGCTACAGAATGTTGATAATCTGTAATTTGATTAGAAACACACACACACACACACACGTAAAAACAGGAAGTATTTCTGGAAAAATACATGAGAAACTGATAAAAGTTTTTAATATGCCAGAAGAGACATGGGTGGATATATAATACTTTTTTCTGGTTGGTGCTGTTGCTAGTATTTGGTTTGTAAGATATCTTTATTGACCTTAGCTTCTTCAATGAACTTAAAATTTTGGTTTGCAAACCCTTATTAGAGAGGATGTTCTTATATTTCCTGGTGGTTTTAGTTTTTTTCTCCCTAACCTCACGTAAGGGGGAATAACTTTTATGTCATTTGAACTTTGTACCATAAGGATGTAATACTATTTAAAACAATAGATAAATGAAGACACTTGTGCTTTGTGACAGAATGGAAACTTGAAATTGAAAAAAAAAAAAAGAATCAGTTATAGAAAGATATAACCATTTTTTGCATATTTGAATTTGTGCCTGGGGTTCTTATTGGCCAAACAGTCCGTTTTATGTTATAATGATTATTATTTCAAGAAGGAGGAGGAAGGTAATGAATTAACAAAAAAATACTGTCCCAGGATTTGAGATAGTGGGTTCAAGTCCCAAGGATCTCATGGATCAACTATTTGACCAAGACAAGGTCTAAATTGACTCAACTACAAAATGGAGTGATTGCTTTAAGTAATGTCTCAAGTCCTTCCTACTCTTAACTCATTTTTGTAACACAACTAATAGCCAAAACTCAAGTGTAAAAGTGTTTTAAAAATGACCCGAAGATGTGAAATCATGGTGGTAACTCTTTCTTATAATCAACTAACATTCATTTATGGAGCCTGAGTTCCTTTGCTAGGGCTTTTGCTTTGATTTTGTATTACATTATATTAGTGTTAATGTAACTCAGTGATTAAGCAAGTTACAAAACATAATTTGGATATCAGAGGGAATAGAGACCTCTTAATTACCATTGTTAAATGAGCTTCCAAGATAACTTTGAGAGAAATATGACCTTTTTAAAAGAATTGTACTATCTGTAAAATAATTAGACACAAGTGTTCTCTGTCTTTTTAGAATTTACTTTCTCTGCTCATTTGGTCTAGATGACTGTTCCTTTCTCAGGGCTGCTGTGACAAAGTGTCACAAACTTCTGAGTGGCTTAAGCCAAAAGAAATGTATTTATCATCTCCCGGTTCTGGAGGCTAGATATCCAAACAGCTGGGCCAGGCTCTCTCTGAAATCTGCAGGAGAAACTCTTTCCTTGCCTCTCATGGGCTTCTTAAGATGGCCACCAGTCCCTGACGGTCTGTGGTTTGCAGCTGCATCATTCCCGTCTCTGCCTCTGTCACCACAGGGTGTTCACGTCTGTTTCTTCTCTCTTCTTATAAAGACAACACAGGTTGCATTGCTTTAGGGGCCCACGGTCCACCAATGTGACCTCACCTTACCTCAGCTAATTACACCCGCAGTGACCCCATTTCTAAATAATGTCACATTCTGAGATACTTGGGGGTGGGGATTCAGCATATGTTTTGGGGGATGCAATTTGACTCCTAACAATAATACAACGCAGATTAAATATGCACAGAAATGCAGGCACAAAATCAGTCTAAAATCATATTTTAAGTGTAACAAGCAGAGTTCTTTCCATTGATTGACGTGAGGGGACGATAATGGCAGAATCAGCATGACTTTAAAATCAAGTAAACAAGGAGTAAGCCTGGAAAAAAGTGAAGAAATTATTTCTAGATGACTAAGCATCATATCACAATTCTTCCCAGGAAGCTGTTATATATTAAGCTCTCATCTGACTTATGGAAAATAATAGGACACCGTTTGGTTTTATTTTTTTCAGAGCAATACATATGGTATTTTCATGTAGCTTTCTGTCACTTCATGAAGGGATGGCACCTGGGACATGCAGACAGTAAGAGTCAGGCCCTCATTAGGGCATGCTGTTTGCGGCTGCCCAGAGCTCAGTTGATGACCATGTGAATGATTCACTGGATCCTGTTAGTAATTTCTGATCAACATGCGGTCCCTGACTATTTTAACACATACCACCAGAATGCACTAACTTCCAAAGCAGTTCCTTTTTTCATTAGCTCTCAGACAGGAACCACTTAATTTACACAATAAGATAAGGTATTAGAAGTCTTTAATAATTACTCTTTTTAATTACTGCTGTGGCCTTTATCAACCTTTCGGTATAGAATTTTTGGGGGAGTATTTATTTTTAAAATACCATATTTTTTTTTTTGCAAAATTAAACATATTTTATATTATTTAAGGCATTTTGTTTTGATTTTTTACTTTAAACAGCATTATCTATCCAAATAAAACTCTTTGATAAGTGACATTTGTGAATGTAAGTTTTAATTTTTTTCATTTCGGTAAAAAGCACATAACAAAATTTACCTTTTAAATCATTTCTAAGTAATTTAGTAGTGTGAAGTATATTTACTTGATTTGGAACTTGAATATATTTTTATTAATTCTACATTTTCTTACACTAATCTGTGTGTAATAATTGTGTGTGTGTGTGCATGCATGCACAAATTGCTACTTGATAGTTTCTTTAGAAATCTGTATTCACACATACTTTGCCAGGTGATGTTGTGTGTGTTTAAGGTATAAATGCATATGGGTATTAATTTTTAAATTATGACCCGATATAGGTCACCCTCAAATAAACAATGTGCATTAAATATTCCAACTTTTTATGAGTATAAAATCAGGTCATAGAGTTTAACTGTTAGGAAAAAAAAACTTTAAAACTGAGTTTTAGTCTTTGCTGGTGAATGAATTGTGTCACTATGGCGTTTGTCTTAACACTAGAAGAAGGATCTGCTGCTTAGTGACTGAAACAGAGACAGTTAAAAATATTAGCTAAGTCTATTGGTTGAATCTTGAGCCAAATTCATGCTCTTTTTGTAGCTGGGGCACAGAGGTGCCAGAGCACCTGGCTGCAGGGTCCCAGACAGACCGGGTTCAGGCACTTGGGGCTAATAAAATTCCAAGGCAGGGAAACAAGTGGTGGTGAAACAAGAAAGGAATTTATTTCAGTGGGGCCAACACCAGGAAGACAGTGGACTAGTATCTCAAAGACTGTTTTCCAAGTGCCAAAAATACTTCCAAGTTTATATAAGGAAAATGTGGGCCAAAGATGGGTGGGTACATGCAGGTAAGCAGTGAAGGTGAAATTAACCAGCGTCTTGGAGTCCATCGGGGTGGGGTCTTGCAGGCTCAGGGCCGTCCTTATTTCTTGAGGGGGTAATTTCGGTTCCCATCAGGGGATGCTTTGTCCTCAAGTCTTCCCCCTAAACCAAGAAATAAGCTGGAAAGAAGAACCCAACTGGAAAGCCTGAGGTCAAATAGAGGCAGCCAAGACCTCTTTCATTTTTGCATGGCCTTGGTGCCAGGGATTTAGTAACTAAGGCAGCTCATTTCTTTTATTAAGCTGAAATCTGCATCCTTTCTCTGTGTCTGGGCTTACAGTTTATTCCAGTGACAGTCCTTCTTGCATTTGAAGGCTGATGTCATGGGTCCCCTTCACATCTACAGGTTCCCTGTTATTTCAGTTGTCTCTCCAGAAGGGAACAGACCATCAGGCTCTTTCTTGTCGTCCTGTGGACACAATTTAGTTCATCATTTTCCCATTTAAAGTGAGCTGCAAAAAATGAAAATATTGTTAGAATCTAGACGCCAACTGTTGCCAGGTGGACTGGGGAGATCTCCAGGCCCTGAGGCCTCCACCCAGCCTCTCAAGGGACATTGCTGGAGGCTATTAGTCTCATTGCAAGAAAAGAATTCAAGAATGGACCAGACAGGGCAATTGGGAAGAGTTTATTAAAGTGAGAGTACACTCTGGAGCTGTGAGGGCCTGTGAGCCTAAGGAACACCTGCACACCTCCCTGGGGCTCAGGTTTCTACTTTTTATTGACAGTTGTTAACAAGGGGGTGGAATATTTATTATTTAGGGAGGGGATTTCTTTGGGAGCAAGGTTTTGCCCCTTTTCTCTCTTACTTGGTCAGGCTCTCTGGCCTTCTTTGTCTTGGGTGTGATCCGGCTTCTTTGGCCTTATCAGTGGAGTGCTGCCAGGACAGGCATCTGACTTTCCCCACAGTGACCCTGATTCCCCCTTTGCTGGCCTCCGGGCATCCTGTTAGAACCTAACTAAGTGCTTACTCTAACATTCCCTACCCAAGGACTCTGACCTTTAAAAATCTTTTAAGGGAAAATGGGTGATGGTCCATCTTCTTTAACTGCTTCATGCTGATGTGGAATGTTGACCCTGCCTGAAGGCTCCAGAAGTCCTTGCTGTCTAAGTTTTAGGAAAACTGGATGGACAGTGAGGAGTAAAAGGATGTTGTGGCTAGGTCTACTGGGTGTTGATAGTCATTTGTTTCAGGTTTATTCTGATTTTTTTGTTTGTTTGTTTTGTTTTGTTTCTTAGGGTTGTTGCAGACCAGCACCTGGAGATTACCCTGGCTGGAGGCTTTAACCTCTCTGGAAGAACTGATTCATACACAGTATGATGTGTTAGCCACTGTGTAGACTCCCTCATTTCTGTAAGAATGTAGTGAAGGATGCGATGAAGGGCCTCTTGTAGCCAAGTGGCTTGCTGCCTGATTTTATCTATATGGGTTTTTACTTTCCAGGAGGAGTTAACGCAGGTATAGAAGGTGCTGTTAGGCATCATACAGTCTCTGTTTTGTTCAGCAAGCAATCAGAGGCATTTCTTTGGAAACGAAAGGAAGACATAGGTTAATGGTTGGAGCAAATTACAAACCTAGTGTCTGGCTCCAGAGTGCTACCAGTGAGATTTCTAGATGTCAGGCTCAAAGCATCCTCAGATGGAGTGGGAGCAGGCAGGGGCAATCTGATGTTTTTGTTGTTGTTGTTCTAGTTCGTAATTCAGATGTCTCTGGTGATTCCCTTGAGTAGCCCATAGAGCAATAGGCACTAAGATTGTCTGTACTTGAGTTTTGTGGCAATTCCTCTGAATTGTAAACACTCAAAGATAACTAATCAGAACTTGAATCTAACATCCACAAAAGTGTGTTATTGAAATATAATCTTTCTCTAAAATCACCCTTATTTCTATCAAAGATAGCCAAGGCAAGACTAATTTGATTGTAAAACAAATCCCGTATTAAGAAACTTGGTCTAATTATTTACATAAGCTCAGCAAGAATAGTGATTGGTCATATAGATTCTTTAAAATCGGCTTTGCTGGAACTTTTTATAAGGAATTTCAGATTGAACTTTTAATAGTGTCTCGAGGCCAGAAACAAGCCAAATACTTGTCATCAGACTTGCCTGTAATACCTGTAGATTTAAGTGAATTTCTCTTCTTGAGGTCCCTAAAATATTCTGAGGCTTCTTGCACCTGCCAAGAAATGACATTTTTTACTCACCTGGGAAGGCTACTGGAAACTCTTGGAGCAAGGTATGAGGCCAACATTTCCAAGGGGCTTTATTGGCTCCATAAAGTCAACTTTAATCCTTTAAAGCTGTCTAGTCATATCTGAGTCAATGCATGTGTCTCTCAAATATGACATTCCAGTCAAAGCCTTGGTAACATACCAATGTTTCCAGTGGTGTCCTGTCATAATGAGAACAGATTCTTATTGAACTTATGCAAATAATTATAATTGCCATGAAAGAAAGAATACTCACTGTGACTTTCTGAATTCTGAAGGTTTCAAGTAGAGAGAAAACTTAAATGTTTCAATTTGTTCACAAAGGAATATTTTACCATATTTCTGTAGGCCATAGATACCCTAAGAGAAAATTTCCTTAAATCTGGAAGAACAAACATTGGAGAACCAGCAGTGTTTCAAACAATAGTCATAAAAACTATAATCATCTTCCTCAATTCATTCAGTCCCATGTCATTATTTCTTGTTTTGTTTGAATGCAGCTCTTCTGGAAATTCTTACCCAGTTTAATTTTATGATTTTAAAGATATCAGATACCTGTATTTGTCAGAAGTCCTTTTCATTAATCTCCTTGATGATGAAACACATTTTGCAAGAACATCAGATTAATAAATATAAATGACAAAAGACTCAAAAATGGACATGGTTAAAGATCTGACAAGAGTTCATTGTAACGCAGTTAATAAGAAAATTTGATTATTTCTGTGACATATAGCATTTCAATAATTAGAATATTTGATGACCTTATACCAGGACACACTAAAACTTAAGGAATTTCATATACTTAATCAAAGATCTGATAAAGACAAAATATAGAAACTTTGGTTTTCTGGGCAGATAAAGAAAAAAAAGACACTTTGTTTATAGTTTATCAAGAACAGACCAACAATCCAAGAACATTTTGTCTTTTTAACAGAGAGAAAAGCAGAATTTCAATAGTATACCAGTATACTTTAAAAATCCATTCATTTCAATCTTAGTCAGTCCTGACCACACATAAAATTCTTTTCCGAAGTTTTTCCTTCACAGGCCTTCTACAACTTTCTTTTTCATTCAGATTTTGTCTTAAGCCCTCTCTCTCTAAATAACCAGCCTTTTTTTAGGACAAAATTACTTTCTTTTTTTTTTTCCTCAACAAAAAAATGTATTCCCATTCCTTTTACCTTTTTTATACATCTTCTACTCTCTACATACAGAGTTGCTTTCCTTATTTCCATCACCCTTAATTACATTTAGCAGAATTTTAACTCTGAGAAACCTTAGTCTCCAGCGAAAATTAAGTAGTAACCAGTTGTGAACCAGAATTCTTTAGACTGGAAATTTATGAATACATTTCATAACTTCTAATTTCTAGATTTTTTTAAGTCCAAGGGAGCCCTTGGGCCACTTCATGCTGATTTGGGAGGTGCTTCAGTTTGAACCTCACAAGGAGGTGACCCAATAGCTTGGGATGGTTTTTGCTCCTTGCGAGTGAGGGTAAGCGGAGCAGGAGTCGATGGTGCAGAGGCAGTGAGGGTGGTAGAGGAGCCAGCTCTACAAGCCATGCCCATGGGTGGCACAGAAAAAACCATGAGGAGGAAAGCAGAAGCAGAGGAGGTGAGCTGACTCCAGAAAAGCTGGAGATGGACAAAAGCCCAGACAAAAGAGGACTCCGGGTCTTAAAACTCATCAGCTCAAACAGATGAATAGATGCATGTTTTCTTTCCACCAACAAAAAGTGAAAATAGGCAGTCCATATCATGCCAGAGAAGGCAACCTGTTTACAAGAGACACAAAGGGGGGCCACATAGAGAACTTGAAAGAACACAGGTATGGTGGCAGATTAACAGAACTAGAAGGGTCCAAGGCAGCTGAATTGATGGTGGATTGAAGGGTAGAAGGAGAGGAGGGGTGTCCTTGGACCCCCTAAAGGAATGTGGGTCAGGGTTTGGTATAGGGTCATAAAGGCCTGATTATATGGGATTTCAGTCTACTTCCCTGTCTTAGAGAAGAGATCAAGTTGCAGTATGGTGTTATAGTTAAGACTATCATTTTCTGGTCAGATTTCCCCACCCTCTAGTTTATATTGGGGCCAAGCAGGGTTACAAAAGAACATAAACATTTTTCTTTTTAAGCTTTTTTTTTTTTTTTAAAGATTTTATTTATTTATCTGACACAGAGAGAGAGAGAGCACAAGCAGGGGGAGCAGCAGGCAGAGGGAGAAGCAGGCCTCCCGAGGAGCAGGGAGCCCCATGCGGGGCTCGATCCCAGGACCCTGGGATCATGACCTGAGCTGAAGGCAGACGCTTAACGACTGAGCCACCCAGGCGCCACCTCTTTTTAAGCTTTTTAATGGAAGTTGATCCTAGTGTCTGAAAATACATCCCAGAGGGGAGCCTTTGGGGATGGCGGTGGAATTTCCCATCATCTTCAGGGAGCAAGTTGACTCCAATGAAGAGTGTCACTCAGCATGCTGCTACTTTGTCCCTTCATGGTCACCAAAACAAGGAGTAGTATAGGACTACCCTCTCCATTGTTCAAGATCCTTTATGTAAATTCTTGGAGCTAAAATCCGTATTATCTCTTTGAGAACCAATTGAATATCATCTTCTCCTAGTGACAGTTAAGGTTTTCTAAGAGGAAGGAAATTAAGGAAAGTGTGTTAGTTAATATCATTTTGGTCAAAATTAAAAATAGAAATTGCTTTTATAACTCTTGCTTCTATTTAGGTTCTCTTGAAAGACTCAAATTCAGCAACTGTTTTAGTTGAATATATAGCCAGTTTTGTGCTTATAAAATAAAAACCATATACATTTAAAAATTTTTTTCTGAGCATAAAATTAACATACATTTATTATTTATTTATAATATAGGAAAGTATAAAATACAAAATAACTCCATAAATCATTCATATATTTAAAAATTAGAACTGACCATTGTTAACACACTCACACACACACACACATGCACACTCACTTCTGTGTATTATATGAAAGAAGACATTGCTTAGGCTACTTATTTCCTAGTCCTTTTGCAGGATCTATCCAACTACTTATGATAGAGTTTAAATTCCTTTAAAATATACTATAAATATGAATTTATTTTATAAAGCCTAGGCAGTCTCTCGCTTATTGCCAAATGTTTCTTGAAAACAGGAGGGGGAAACAACTAGAAAATGGATCCTTGTGCTATGTGTTGCATTCTTATTTAAGTGAAGATTGTGTTCCTGATCAAGAACTCAACAGCAGTTCAATCAAAGCCTTAATACCTCACATTCTAAAGCACAAAGAGGTTTAACAGTTTTTATCTTAATTGACCTTAGAATTCTAAAACTTAAAGAAACTTAAATGGACATTATATATATTTACTATGATGCATGGGGATTGATCTTACTATAAATTATGCACAAAGCATATAAATTTGCCTCAAAGTTTTGATAAATGTTCCCTAAACTGACCATTCTGCTTATCATGAGCAATATTTAAATAAAAATAATGTGATTTTCTCACTTAGAATATTAATACATTTTTGGCCAATTATTTGAATGACTTACGATTCTTAAAAATAAGAGGTATCTCAAAAATTTGAAGTAATACCATCTTTTTCTTTTTTACTTCTTTTAGTAATCAGAGATATGCAAGATATTTCTATTGACTTTAGAGACCCGCCTGCAGAATATTGCAGAATTACTTCAATTATTAAAACACTTCATACTCCACTGGAAAGCCATAAAAACAATTGTTCGATCATCTGTCAGGACTTTTAAGTAAAAGCTCCAGTGTAGTACTGTATCTAGAAAGAGGTTACTTGGAGTTTTACACTCATTCTATTAACTCAGCTTCTGTGTGATCTAGAGCAATTTACTCAAACTTTTGGAGTTTCTTTTGCCCTTATTTGTAAAAATATCCAAATCCAAACAGAGACTGTTTTCAGCTTAATAAAATCCCTTTAAAGAAGTATCATAAAAATATACAGTATTCGTATATTACCTAGGATTAGACTTAGGAATGTTGTTGACATAGTCCATATGTGTTGGTTTGAGCCTTGACTTTACAAAATTTTGAAATTGTAGCCTGGAAAAAATGTGTGTGTGTGTGTGTGTGTGTGTGTGTGTATCATCCTGCACACATGTGGTCAACTGTAATGCTGGCCATTTTCCTAGCAACACAGAACCCATCCAATACAGCATCTTTGTCAATTGATTTAACTCAGCAAGTAGCTATATTAAGATAGATGTGTGAGCCCACCAAACTATTAACCTCAAAAGTGGGTATGACTTTTATTTGTGATAGCTCTTATATCAGAGCCCTATTTAGTTTGAACTATTTGTCAAATAATAAAGGAAAAAATGAAACTAGGACAGTGTTATCAAACTGATGATCCATGAGCTGAATTCTGTCCACAGATGCATTTTTTTGCCATCATGGTTTATCCAGAAAATGATTTAAAAAATATATTTCCTAGTCAAAGGTTACCCATAAATCATCAGCAGCGTGATGGCAGCATTCTTTGCATTCTTTGGTTCCCGCCTGCAAACAATTGGCTGCAACTGAGAACAATTGCTCCCTTATCAAGGGACATGCTTTCTAGACCACTCTACTTAGTTTGATTTACCCAGTTATATTACTTTCTGGTCCGTGGAAATGTCTGAGTCCTCTACCCCATGTATAGCACTTTATTCTGCCTCCATACTGTTTCTTGAATGCTGCTGATTAATTTCATGATCACTGTTATTGGTGCAATTGACAAAATACCAGGGGCAGAGCCTTCCTTATATCGGGTTTTTCTTTCCCATCTTAGCCCTGTCTTTTTCCTCCTCATTTCCCTGAACATGTTCTCAAAATAAAATCATGTTTAAGTTGTACTCAAATTTTTTTTTAAATTTATCTCCTAACTCTGAGAATGGAGAAAGCAAGGAACATAGCCCCAACCCCACAGGGATATTCATTTGGAGGGAAAATGAAGAGGTGAAAGGAAAAGAGTAGAAAGAGCGAAGGGAAGCAAAGGGAAACCCTAAATTCCTTCCTCCAGCAACATGTAAAGAACACTCTTCAGATCCCTAGTAGGAAACAACAGAAATTAGAAATAGAAATTGGGCTTAACGAGGCTCCAACACGTTACATGTGTTGAGAAATGCTATCCCCTATATCTCTCAGAGGTATGCAAAGAAAACAAAAACAAAAACAATAAAAAAAATACACAAAAGATACAGCTCAATTTAATCATTCTTTCCCCACTTCTTCATTATAATAATTTATAGAAATTTACAGAAATATGGCTTGACATCAGACACATTGTTAACAAATTGTCATTCAGACCTAATCATGGACTTTTTGTACTCAGCTGCTACTGGAATTTGGGTTGGGCAAAGGCGCTATCATTTTTAGCTGTTGTTCTTGGTATGTAGAGCTTTCCAGGGAACATCTCTGGCTACTGGGGAGTTCTGTTTCCAGGTCTGCCAGATTCTCCATTGCTTTCCTCTGCTTCCTCCTACACAGATCAGGAAAGTGTGTGGGACCTGTGGTGGTCTTTGTTTCCACCTGCATATGCTTGAGATTCGTGGATATAATTTATGGCCATTTTGTGTGTAGATGTTGTCCATGTTTTTGTTATCTCATATCCTTCTGTTTTGTTTTGTTACTGCTCGGTGTGGCTTCTAAGACATGAAAGAACTAAGTTGCCATTACCATCTTTCCATACTTCATAATTCAGTTGTTGTTTTTTAATGTGGGGCAAAATAATACTTAAAAAGAATAAGATAAAAAAATTTGAATAAGTTCTAGAAATAATTATAGCCAATTATAGCCATGAAGGTAATAATTTCACAATATAGGGAAAAATATACAATCAAATTTTGTAAGAATTTTAATTAATTGGGGCTTTATGATGCTTTTCTCTTCTTTTATGCTTTTTTAAAAAAAATATTTATTTATTTATTTGAGAGACAGAGACAGAGATAGCCAGAGAGATAGCGAGAGAGAGGGCAGGAGCAGGGAGAAGAGGGAGAAGAAGACTCCCTGCTGAGCAAGGAGCCCGATGTGGGGCTCGATCCCACGACCCTGAGAGCATGACCTGAGCCGAAGGCAGATGCTTAACCGAGGGAGCCACCCAGGTGCCCCTTCTTTTATGCTTATAATTAATAACTCATCAGGTTCCATCATACTATCAATTTGTTTACTGTTCTTTATGGATAATCTTAACAAAACTAAATTAAATCAACTCTGTAATAAATCTCTTGTTTTTGTTGTTGTTTTGCTTTCCCTGTTAGTCATTTTTTTAATTTAGAGTTTAGCATAAATAGCTTTAGGCCATCTTCTCTTCCTTTTATTATATGAAACAACATTTTTATACCCTATCAACATTTATTTTAAATTTATTTTTAATATTTCTAAGAAGTAAAACATTTGAACTAAATGACTTACTTCCCTAACATCCTTGATCTATTATATAATGCTAAAATCCTATAGTTCTCTACATTGTTTCCCCAATGCTTCCTAGGAAGAATAAACTTCCCATGAAAGACATAGTCCTTCTCTAGATGGTGTTTGAGATGGAAGTAAGAATGATGTTACTTATGTGGATAACCTTGACCAGACTGTAATTCATAAAAAGCAAATCATTCCCACACTGTGGTACCTTAAATATTGTTTGTAACAAATTACCTGTAACGCATCCCTATGACTGATTATAACACACCAATTTGTCACTGCACTGGAGCTGAAAACCACTGGATTACAATTTGACCTTTCCAATGGCTTTTCTAAAGGGTTTGTGCAAATCTTACATTTTAAAGGAAGCTCCTTGTGTGTGTTGTAAAATGTCATCATAATTTGTCTTCACTGCTGTAGGTATTTTTATTTACTCAGGGGAATTACCTTGCCTCAGGAAGAAGATTTCTGTTCCTGGCATTCTTTAACTTCACCAGAGAGTAATTTTTACAGAATGCCCTCATAGTAACCATTCTAAAGTTCATAAACATGGACTTATTAACACATAGTTCTCCTTTGGTACCAGAGCAGTCATATATAACTGATGGAGTTTTGTGGCTCCGTAGTTTGAGAAGTAATGGTATTGTAAATAGGTGGTTTTTTTTTCTGATACAGGTATTCTCTGATTTCTCTTGAACTATTAAAAAATGCATTGAGATATGCTTAGGATTTTACCCTATCCATTCTTATTAATTGAAAATTATTATCCTAAGGTCAAAATAATTTTCATTTTAGGAGAGATTTGAGATAAGTAAAGTTTTATTTCTTAGTCGTCACAAAGTTTTGCTAGCCATGGAGCTGGGAAGAATGTCACTGACGATGTTTTTCCGTGTTTGTTTTTGTTTTTTCTTTAACTACCTACTGTATGACCTCAGCTGCCAAAATATCATTTTATCTTGTAGTGGAACTCTTTGTCTGCTGCTGACTGTTTCCTGTTTATCCTCTAATATGCTTTTCTTCAAATGTGATCAAATGTCGTCTTTAAATGTCTTTAAAACAGTGTACCTACCTACGTAGACTCAACACAGCTACATAAAAATGGAAAAATTATCATTTTTTAATGCAAACAG
Source organism: Leptonychotes weddellii (assembly GCF_054177405.1). Classification (NCBI taxonomy): domain Eukaryota; kingdom Metazoa; phylum Chordata; class Mammalia; order Carnivora; family Phocidae; genus Leptonychotes; species Leptonychotes weddellii. The sequence continues at coordinate 154,515,666 of NC_138369.1, read as the reverse complement.
TTATAATTATTTGAGTTTTATTTTAGAAATATCCACCTGTTCCTTTTTAAGTTAATGAAAAAAAATGGCATAAAAGACCAAATCCCCAAGTAATAATGAAGCTTCATTCTATCTATTTTTAAAAAATATTTTATTTATTTGTCAGAGAGAGAGGGGGTGGGTGGGAGAGAGAGAACACAAGCAATGGGAGTGGTAGGCAAAGGGAGAAGCTGACTCCTCACTGATCAAGGAGCTGATGTGTGGCTTGATCCCAGGACCCTGAGATCATGACCTGAGCCGAAGGCAGCCGCTTAACCAACTGAGCCACCAAGGCATCCCAGAAGCTTCATTTTATCTAAAACAATGATTTCTTTTATTACCAAACCTTTTAATGGAACTTCCGGTCAATAGTCATATTATGTTTATCATCAATTTTTATCGAATGTTTGATGAGGGAATAGAACAGGTAGAAATAACACAGCGTGTTTTTCTTGGGGGGAAAAGAAAGGAGACTTTGAATTATGAAATTAAGAATCATTTCCTAAATAATTTATACATTTTAAAAGAAAATAATCATCATTTGATTGTTGATCACCCTCACCCCATTAGCCATGGTTCCAAGTGGTAAGCCACAGAAAGGACTTTGGCTATAGTTACTTGAAAATGAATTTGTCAGAAGGATATTAGGTAGCTCAGAGTATTGCTAGGATTTTAGGAGACTAAGCAGCCTGATTGTATCCACAATTAAACCACAGATCTAGCTCAGTGAGGGCACCATTCTCTGCTATGAGCACACATCCTAACTTGAAACCCGTTCCCCAGGCACACTGGACTCTGGATGCTGTGGAGTGAGAGCTGTCCGTATTTTCCTTTAGGAACTGTTTATTTTCACTGCCGTAGCATCTAGGAAACACAAGTCATTTTTCCTATTTCGCGGTATGGGGCAAGCATTTGGATCTTATTGGAAAAATCTATGTCATATGCTTACATCCAAGCTGCAAAAGAGTCTGGAAAGTGAATATTTCTATTATTGATATAAGTTTTGCCTGCCATATGGACTTACAAAGTCACCCAAACATGGAGGTTTAGTTACTGGGTAAAAAAAGGAAAAATATCCCATACAAAATTTCTCATTTTTGTTTGTTTGTTTTGGTATTTTTGCTAGATGATTTTTTAAAGAGCTATTTTGTGTGTGTGTATGTGTGTGTGTGTGTGTTTTACTGGTGCGGATCCTTCAAATACCGTTAAAACTGAACAAAAGCTGCTACTACATGTTAAAACCTAAACATGACCAAGGAATTTACTTCAGTATTTCCAACTATTTGTGTGCATGTGTGTGCGCAATTGCGTGTGTGTTGTCAAGAGAATACTGTAATCATCTGCAGAATCTGAATTTCTTAGTCTTTTTTTTTTTTTTTTGGCTTCTTTTTTAGGAGAAATAGGAAGCTCTTCCCAATGACAGTTGTCTATTCATGAAGTAATCACTTTGACTGTGACAGATCAGTCATCAATCAATGTGCCTTTAACAAATTGTGAAGAAAATGCACTAACCTTTTCAAGTTTGTATCCTGAGCTTGGCCTGAGGGCTCAAGTGATTTAGTAACTTATTTGATTTTCTCTTCTTAAAGTTGAAGAACACACAATTTCTTTGATTTTGCCTTTTATATTCTCTGTGTTGCTTCCTGGACTCTGATTTCTGACAAAATGTCAAATAACTTAGGGAGAAGGTTTATTAAATGTTGCCTTTATGCCCTGCCACCTGGAGGTAATTCTGGTTCTGGTTCAAATCCAGACTTCTGCCAGGACTTGGAATATTTCCTATTCGGCCTTAGGTCATACTCAAGCTGTGTGTACTCAAAAGCCTCAGAAAATATTGAAAATGGAATAGGGGATTCAGTCTGAGATAAAGGCCCTCAGCATGGTTTGTTGTTGCCTTAGAGAATCCACGTCACCATCATAATCTATTATGAACATTTCACTCTTAAGGATACATACTGAACAGAGATGTGTGTATTTATTCACAAAATACATATCCCAGAATGTTCATAGAATTGCTATTTGTAATAACCCAAACTGGAAAGAACCCAGTTGTTTATCAACAGTACAATGGATAAATAAATTATATTGTAGTCAGCAAAATGAACACTAGACAGTAATGGGAATGAATGACCTATTGTTATAGCAGCAACATAAATGGATTACACAAAATGTTTTTGAGCCAAAGAAGCAAGACACAAAGAGTACATGCTGAAGCCCATTCTTTTTTAAGTATTAAAATATACAAAATCAATCTGTACTAATAGAAATAATGCTGGCCATTTTGGGTGAGGGAGAGAGCCTGGAAGTAATACAAGGGGGTTTTTAGTTACCAGCATTGTATATCTTGATGTGAGTGCTATTTTTATGGGGTGTTCATTTTGTGCAAAGCTCTTTGAACACATAAGTTCGTACTTTTCCAGGTGAATGTTAGAGCTCAGTAAAAGTTAAGTACATAATTCACTAAACTCCAAATACTCTTAAGTCTGTGGTATTACTCTCTAGATCAGAGTAAGTTTCAGATTAAAAAAAAAAGATTTAATATTGATTCTGATTCTCCTGTGTATCATTACCATACTCTATTTATGGGCAATCCACTAAGCTTCTTTATTAGAGGGTTATCTAGTAATGAACTGCAAATAAATCATCTGTGAGTGGCATTATTTTGAAGTAAAATAATGAAACACAAACAGTCCATTTTATTCGGTTTTCACAGGAAAATGAAAGACATGCTGTCTGAGAAATATTCAGTGATATGACACAGAAAGTGTCCCTCCACAGTACTTACTCTTAATTCAGATTTTCTTTTTTTTTTCCTTTAAGATTTTATTTATTTATTTGTCAGAGAGAGAGAGCACAAGCAGGGGGAAGGGGCAGAGAGAGGGAGGGAGAAGCAGACTCCATGCTGAACAAGGAGCCCGATGCGGGACTCTATCCCAGGACCCTGGGATCATGACCCGAGCCGAAGGCAGATACTCAACTGACTGAGCCACCCAGTCGTCCCTTAATTCAGATTTTCTGTACTTAATCACATAAATGCATAATATTATTATCAGCCTATGTAAATGCTAATTGCTTATAGTTTGTTTTAATATGAAGAGATACCAAACTCCGAATATGTGTTCTTACAATATCCAGCACCTCCCCAACTGTATTTCTGTCATACCTCATTGCACTTTCTTGATTAACTGCTAGTCTTTCTAGCTAGAATGTAAGCTCTATCAGGGGCTACATGACATTCACTATTTAATCTCTAGTATCTTACACATTAAAGGATGTATATTAAATATTTCAATTAGGTATTTAATTAATATTTATAGGTGACTGAATATAGTAATCCAACTAGAGAATTCATGCAGAAACATCTTCCTGACTTCTCTTGGAAAATTTATATGTTGTTCTAAATCTCAAATCCTGATAAAAAGCAGTTGACAAATTGGACAAATAAAAATTATGTACAACTCTCCTGTGAGAATTAGACCGTAACTATAAATGTAGATTACTGATTTGAAGAATCTGTTAATAGCAAGTCAACAGCAAGAGCAGAAAACATTGATACACATTGAATATTAAGGTCAGCATTTTTGAGAACTGGAACAGGAGCATGTAGGAAGGAACCAGTCACCACATGATCAGGCAGTCTTTTTTATAGCAGTTAATATGTTAAAATGTGTATTTTTGACCTTATCTTTTGCTAATGGTGAATCATTCTTGCAAATTAAGATAAATAAATAGATTGATAGATATTATACTTTGTACAAATCTTATGAATGGTATTCCAAGAAATAATAAATAACAAGTGTAGGGTGTAAATAGTTGCTTAAATGAATTTTTGACAGTTTTGACGCATGATTATGAATCTTGCTGTTACTTTGCTATGAGATCAGAACATTAAGTCATTCCAAGTCTTCCTAGTAATATACACTGATGTTTTCCAGTATTTTAACTTGCTTAGGTTAAAATTCTTTAGTATAAATTTTATACTAAAATTTTTAGTATAAATATATTTAGTATAAATCTATATATATTTTATGTAGTATATATATATATACATATATATACACTAAATATAACTAAAATACTACTGAAATAGTAAACAACAGTACTATTACATATTCTACTAAAATGCTAAGTACTAATCTTCCCTTTATAAATGCTACAAAATGCAGAAAAATTCAAGATTTTAGGAATTCCTAGGAAATCCTGGTTAATCCAATCTTTGTTCTCAAATTCTGAAGATTAGTATCTGTTGGATACTTAGAAACAGTAAATCCAACTAGGTACTTGACCAGAAGATGCGGTATCTATGTGGAAAGAAGACTCTACTTATAAAATATAAATTATCTACATAGCAGAATATACAAGTACCTCTGAAAGTAGGAACTTGACTACAAAGTTATAAAAGGTAGATTTCAGAAGCATGGAGGAAGAGTTAGTGATGGCTTTGTGAAGGAAGAGGTATTTGAGATTTCAAGTCTGGGTTGCCATGAAATAAGTGGACAAGGGAGGAAAAGAGGGAGGTAATTTTAGGCAATAAGAATGGAATCATCAAAGTATATAGGAAAAGAAATTCCATGGCTAAATATTGAACACATTTTTCTTTTCTCAAGAAGTGAGAGGGGCGCCTGGGTGGCTCAGTCGTTAAAAGTCTGCCTTCAGCTCAGGTCATGGTCCCGGGGTCCTGGGATCGAGCCCCGCATCGGGCTCCCTGCTTAGCGGAGAGCCTGCTTCTCCCTCTCCCTCTCCCCCTGCTTGTGTTCCCTCTCTTGCTGTCTCTCTCTCTGTCAAATAAATAAATAAAATCTTTAAAAAAAAAAAAAAAAAAGAAGTGAGAGTTCATATTATATGCGAATAAACTTAGAAAACCTTGGTGAGACAGATAAAAATCACTTGTGTTAGTACATCAACAGTTGTTGAACAGAAGTCCTTGAATGAGGTCAAAGTTGGTCAGAGTTTACCCAAAAGGCTACTGGAGTTTTGATTAAGTGTGGGTAAATTCTGTGTGTAAGGCATTGACAGGAGCTGTTATGAATGAATCCAATATTTATTTTAATTTAAAAAATAATTTCTATCTTTATTTTGAATACAGTTATTGAAGCACAATCAATTCCATTATTAATAATTAAAATCTCTTAAATAAAACCTCCCAACAGAGATGAAATCTACAATATAGCTTATGGTATTATTTAAAATGTAAAGATACTTAGGTTAGAGGGATTCAAAACCAATGTGAAATATATCCAGTATCAAATTCATTCATTCATTTATTCATTCATTATGTCCATCAAATATTTAATAGTTCCCTTCTATTTCCCAAATAGTAAAAACTGTTGAATCACTTTTGAATTATTTAGATTCTCTAAATAGATTCCATAAAGTAGGAGTATGTCTGGAATTTTTCAGGGGTAATGTGGAGGTCAGTGTAGCTAGTACAGAATGAATATGGCTGGGGGCTCCTAGTTAGGGAGGAGAGAGCCACAAATGGTGGGTTTCAGGTTCAGTAGGGCCTTGAAGGCCTTTGGGAGGACTATGATTTTTACTCTAGATGACATGGGATACTACTGGATAGTTGAAAAGAAAAAGTGACATGGTCAGGTTTATGTTTTTAAAAGATCACTCTACATCAAAAACTAATGATGTATGGTGACTAACATAACATAATAAAAATAAAAATAACATAATAAAATAAAATAAAATAAAAAATCACTCTAAGGCTCCTGGGTGGCTCAGTCAGTTAAGTGTATGCCTTCGACTCAGGTCATGATCCCGGGGTCCTGAGATTGAGCCCTGCGTCAGGCTCCCTGCTCAGCAGGGAGTCTGCTTCTCTCCTTCCCTCTGCCCCTCCCCCTTGCTCATGTTCTCTTTTGCTATCTCCTCTCTTTCTCTCTCAAATAAATAAAATCTTAAAAATAAATATATAAATAAATAAATAATCACTCTAACTAGCTTGAGAATAGATTGTAGGTAGAAAGAATTGAAAACAAAAAGACCAGTTAAAAACCTTTTGTAATACCATATGATTTCCCTTACATGTGGAATCTAAAAATAGAAAACAAAAACACCAAGCTCACAGATAACAGGGAATAGATTGGTGGTTGCCAGAGGCAGGCGGTGGGGGTTGGGTAAAAAGGGTGAAGGGGGTCAACAGGTACAAACTTTCAGCTATAAAATAAAAAGATCATGGGGATATAATATACAGCATGATGACTATAGTTAATAACACTATTGCATATTTGAAAGTTGCTAAAAGTGTAGTTCTTAAAAGTTCTTACCACAAGAAAAAAATTTGTTAACTACATATGGTGATGGATGTTAGCTAGACTAATGGTGGTGATCATTTCACAGTATATACAAATATCAAATCATGTTGTATACCTGAAACTAACATAATGTTATAAGTCAATTATACCTCAATAATAATTTTAAAAAAGTTAAACAACCAAAACCAACCAACCAAACAAAAAACATCAAAAAACCCCAAAATCAAAAACCAAAAACTTTTGCAATAATGCAGGAAAGAAATGATGATGGCTTGGTGATAGTTGCAGTGGAAACTGGCAAAATCTGGTGTGATTCTGGGTACATTGCAAAGTAGAACTAACCAATTTTCTGAAACACTGAATATGGGTCATGAGACAAGTGAGCATTCAAAAATAGCTCCAAAGTTTTGGGACGATGAAGTTGCCACCAATTGTGATTTGGGATGTCCTGAGTAAAGCCAGAATTTTGGGAAAAGATCCAGTTTAGTTTAGAAATGTTAAGTTTGAGATGTCTATTAAACAAAGGTATGTTTTTAGGTAGCAAACCATGATTTGAAATCACTGATTTCCTTTTAACAATACGTACATTCTAGCATTTACTTTTATTCTGTTGAAAATCTCAGTGAAAACAATTTACAATTGTATTTGGTGTTTTTAGGAATCCTCAGCACAAAAGTTACATTTGGAAAGCTTATGAAATCACTGTTCAGTTGCTTTCTTAAGAATTCCTTTTTTTGATGAATTTAGCATCTACAAAATATTATAGTACCACACAATTTCCTTTCTTTAAGAGTAGATCCAGAAGTTTAGAATAACATCATACTTGTAGGGCTCAGAAATGACTAATTATGGGGTGGAATGAAGTAAATAACAATGGAAAACTAATAAAGTAATATTTTTTTCTATTTTTAAATAGAAATATTTTAAATATTTTTTTCTATTTTTAAAAATATCTTCATTTCTTTCTTCAATTCTTCTGACATCCTCCTTCCCATTCCCCTTTCTTTCCTTCCTCTCTTATTTTTCTTTCAATTATAATTTATCTATTTGGACATTTGCTATATTCTAGGCATAAAATAAGCATTTAAAATGATACAGAAGTAGGGCACCTGGGTGGCTCAGTCGTTAAGTGTCTGCCTTCGGCTCAGGTTGTGATCCTGGGGTCCTGGGATCGAGCCCTGCATCGGGCTCCCTGCTCGGCGGGAAGCCTGCTTCTCCCTCTCCCACTCCCCCTGCTTGTGTTCCCTCTCACTGTTTCTCTCTCTGTCAGTAATAAAAAAAAAAAAAATCTTTAAAATGATACAGAGGTAAATAAGTTGCGGGTACATTTAAGTAATTGAAATACTTAATACAGGATAGAAAATAGAAAACATTGTCCTTGCTAAATACAACACAATGTTGAAGATGTTAAATGGAATGAGAAAGGTACAGATAGATTTTTTTTTAAATTTATCATTTCATGTTGTCCGTATATTCCATCTTATATAAATAAACTTTATGTGCAAAAATAATTGTCAGTTATATGATGTGGCATGCCAGATTCCCTAATGGTACACCAGAATTTGTCATCAAGTGAACTCTTATTTGTTAGGGATAAAAACTAAAATGTAAACTTTCTAAACATTTTTCTATGACTATGAATATTTGAGAATAGAAGTAAAGTGCAACAGAAATTGAATTTTTTAAAATCTATATAAATATTAAATACATATCACACTTACATAAGCCTTGGAAGAGTTCTGTAGAGAGAATCAACCTTATTTGCACAAATCACCCTTGGCAGATATTATTTCACAGGGTCCTTGAAATTCCTAGTAATAATATTGTCTGAACATCACATGAAACTGCTGGGCTTAACTCTCAGTTTTATTTGCCATCTACTTACTGGTTTACTAGATTCAGAATCTGAATTTAGCCCTCTAACACCGTGAAGACAGGGTAAACAAAATACAGAGTCATGTCATTAGTTTGAATAAAACATATCTGCCCTGAGAAGGCCCATTTATCTTTGTTAAACATAAAGATCTGGGCTGAAGAAAGAGATATAAACTCATGGATAAGGGTGTTGTTTTACAAAGTAGCCGAGGAAGTGGATCAGAATTTTGTAGAGAAGGAATTCAAGCAATTCAAACAATTCACTGAAAAATTATATGAAGAGTTTGGTGGGTTTCTTATCATGGCAAAATTATGATATTACAATGATATACCGATATGTGGAAATTTAGAAATGAAATATTAGCATCTAAATCACTATTAGAGGACATATTGGTAACTCTAGCATTGAGAATATGGCCATCCCCAGCCTTGAGTACCCAAAAGGGTGAAATTCTAGATGAAGAATTTGAGAAAATGGATTCCACAAAATATAGCTATACTCTGTTCCTAAAAGAGATAATATGGCTGTAAACCATAAGATGTCTGTGGATATAGGAGTATGCATCTGCTGATGGGTATGAGATTGACTAAGAACACAGTTAGTATGTAAATGAAAAGTAAAAATTTGAACCCTCAGAGATGTCAGACCAACTATGTATGGTCTCTTGTTACTTCAGTGTGCTGTATGAATAGCCTGTTGAGATCTGAGTAGAGTTTTACTGTAGCCTGTACCAAATTCTGGATCTTCGTACTTCATTACACATACCTGTCTTGTTTAAGATTTTGCCAAGATTTCTACAATATAGCAGAAGCCCTGCTTTACGTTCCTGGGTTTTAGTCAAGCTAGCTTTCTGGCTTCGGTCTATTTCTGATGTAGCCACACTCCTTCCTAAGAGAGCTGATACAGCTCCTTCAGGAAACAAGCCCTTTGAACCTTTTTGTATGACCTTTTCCACTCTGAGTGTTTTCAGTTTTGCTTATCTTGAAACTAACAATAAAAACAAAAACAAAAACTTCATTTTTTTAATTTGTGTTAGCAGCACTCTGATAATAATTAATGCCCTCAGTATTTTCATGCTACTTTCTCTATAAGAATAATCAAGATTTTTTAAAAATTTAGGTAAAATTTTATTGGAGATAAAAGGTCCTTGAAGTGGCTCTCTGATAAAGTCACTCCTCAATTTTATTGTAATTTTTCTCCAAATACTGTCCTGGATTTCCTCAAAAAACAGTAAATATCTTTGAAACTTAATAGTTACGTTTGTTGATATGACAACTTCTTGCATTTATGGGGCTAGGACAAAGAATGCTCATCAGTCCTTGTGTTTCTTTTTATCTTCTTATGTTCAGTGCTCCTCAATGTTTCTCAGATCCCTTACACTTAAGTTAGGAACACAGAACTGAGTTCTGGTCAATGGAATGTTTACAAAAGTAATATAGACCACTTGGAGGCCTAGCCCATAAAACTGTTATGTGTAAACTTCCACTCTCTTTTCCCATGGCATGGTGATGGTAGAGACAACATTGAAAATCATAGTGTATAACATGAAAACACCAGGGTACCTAAGTTACTCTGTATAACATAGCATTCCTATCTCACCTAATTGATTCTTTTTGGAAGTTGCTGTCCCAAAAGGAGCCACATCTGAGCCCAAGAGATGTGATTGAGCAACACAACATTTTAATTTCTAGTCTTTCAGTTAGATGCAAAGATGAGATGGAATATCCTCCTTTGGAGAGGATATTCTGTGTGGAAAGAGAAACAAAAGAAAGATGTGACCATTAGGTAAACCATGATTGAGTTAGGTTACTGAGATTTTGGGGTTGCTTGTTGTAACAGCATGTAGCAGCTTGTTATAATAGCATATAAACAACACTAAAACTGGAATATTGAATTAGGGTGTTGCTGTAAGAAAAAAATAACTCAAAATAGATGATATTGGCATAATTGCCTAAAAGTGGGAAATCAATTGATATTGGGGAGTGAAAATATGGTGATACATGTAAATGAAATACCAGGTATTTTTTACCAGGTAAAAATGTTACTTGTATTAACTTTGAAGACAATCTATACACCTATTGAGCAAGTATGTCTGAGGGAATTGGCTGGAGGAAAAAAGTGTTAGTGAGTATTGATATTGGCTACATTTAGCATTGTATTTCAACAAGTGATGAGTATAGAAGAGCCTAAGAAATTGGATGGTTTAAAAGCAAAAATAAATGGGGCGCCTGGGTGGCTCAGTTGGTTAAGCAACTGCCTTCGGCTCAGGCCATGATCCTGGAGTCCCGGGATCGAGTCCCACATCAGGCTCCCTGCTCAGCTGGGGGTCTGCTTCTCCCTCTGACCCTCTTCCCTTTCGTGCTCTCTGTCTCTCATTCTCTCTCTCTCAAATAAATAAATAAAATCTTAAAAAAAAAAAAAGCAAAAATAAAAAGAAATAGTTCAGAAATTTAGGGCCTTAACTGAAAAGCCAACTGCTTCTAAATATCATATATTTGGAAATAGGATTGAAAATTCTTTTTACCACTGAAGGTCCATTAACACCCAGTCTTCTTCAAAGATCAGATAAAAGATGGCGCTCTCTCATTCACATGCAATAATCTCAACGTTGCCTCTAGTACGATGAGAGGGAGAAACATGGAGACAAGGAGGCAAATCTGAAGACAATGTGAGTCGTGTCTAAAAAGAACTTCAAGTATATTTCTGGTACATGGAATCATTAGAACCAAATAATTTAGAAGTCTATGAAGATTTTGATGAAACTATATTGATAAAGATTCTCTGATCTCAGATTTTAAAAGCTTTTGACTTTTCTAGCTGTAAAAGAGCTTTCAGGCCCCCAGACTTGATCCAGCAGGAAGTTCATTATAAAATTTGTACAGATCCCAAACAAGGTATGCTCCTAAATCTGCTTTTCAAATATGTCAAAGGACATCTTATTTCTGATTCATTACTGAATTTTTAGTGTGGGGTTGAGGAGTAAGCATATAACTGGCATTTTAGACCTAAAGTTGCTAGACCAAGAAGACCAAATCTGACCCCAACAGAGATGACTAAACAACACAACATCTAAAATTTCTGGTCTTTCAGCTGGATGCAAAGACTAGATGGAATTTGGGGTTGTCTCCTTTGGGGAAGGGAAAGAAGGTGTTCCTATGTGTGGAAGGAAAGAAACAAAAGTATATTTGGTTATAGAATGATAGAATGTGGCACAGAAAGCTAGTGCTTACAAATATTTTCCCTCTCCTTTCTAGACACATAAAAATGTAGGACGCCTTCCTTTCAGTTAGTTTGGAACCACGTACCTGAGTTATGGTCAATGGAATATGGATAAAAATGAGGTAAGCTGCTCCCAGGCTTGACACATGAAAATCTGTCAGATACTCTCCACCATCTATTCCTCCATTCTGCCGGAAAATTTGAAAATCCAAGGTTGGAGTTAAAGATGATGGTACCACAAGATGGAATGAACTAGGGGCTCTGAATAACAGCTTGAGACCCCTTCTCTTCCCTTACTCTCGACTACCCAGCACAGATGGGAATAAACAAATAAACCTTTCTATGTTAAGCTATTGATATTTGGAGTTTGTTTTTTACGTGGTTAGAATTTTCTATTAAACACACACACACAGGAAATTGAAATTGGGACTGCCTGAAACATTTGAGGCACATAGTTATAGTATAAATTATATAAAAACTTGCTCCAAGAAATGCGTTGGAAAATCCATATTATCTTTGTCATCTGGGGGAGAAAAGAGACCAAGCCTATAGGAGGGGAATTTACTGAGAATGGATGGTGTATGATGATTTAGGAGTAAGTTTAAAATATTCCCACTTCTTCTATCCTGAAGACCCAATCTAATCATGGAAAGAAAGAAAAATACAGAAAAATTCTAGACAGAGCTTTTGAAATTAATAGAATAATCTAGCATATATAATGAAGGTTTACAACCCACTTAGAGTACTCAATACAAAGGAATTCTTTTGAATAAAAAAAGGAGGAAAGAGTCAGAGGACCTCATATAAGCTAAATCTATCATGTAGTTATTGTAGAAATTAGAATGTCCCTAAAATGCTAGAGCCTAGGAGTTCTAGATGCCCAGGAGACTAGGATAGACCTGGCCAGGAAGTAGTGTAGTGAGTCCTAGAGAGATGTGGAAAGCCAGCACTCAGTAAGTTTGTGGAAATTCCTGGATCCTGAGGAATAACTCATATTTAATTATGTCCAAGCCAATGATAGGCCATATGATAAACTGAAAGATGGGAGTAGAGAGGGTACAGGAGCTCGAGAACACCGAGGTACTCCTTGGGGGCTGCTGAAGTAGGTCAAGAATAAGGTTTTACATGTATACATAGGTTTTTTTTTTTGGCTTTTATTTTGTTTTATTTTAATTGGTTACTGCTTTTCTTTCACTGCTGCTCCTCCTATGAAACTAAACTTGACAGAGATTATATCTCTGTCACCTAGAATAACATTTGGCACATGGAAGGTACCCAGTAGTATTTATTCAATGAGTAATAAGTATGTTTCGTTAATATGCCTTAGCCTCCCAGTCTGTATTCTGATATATGTATAGCTGGGATTTTTTCTTGGGGAGGGAACAGTGATTCAATGTTAAGAAACAACAGAAATAGAATATTGTGTTTCAAGATTAGAATCTGATGTCATAATCTATACAAAACTATGATTATATTATTATAACTATGAAAAAAATTATACTGATCTAGTTTCATCTTTGCTTTTCTTTTACCATGGTATTTGGGTAAGAAACTAAATCAGGAAGCTTATTTCAGCATTACATTGAGAATTTATTATTGTCCTACAAGTCCCTAAGTACATTATCTTCTTACTTTAGCCTGACTTTTTGAAATGATTATTTATTTAAGCTTTCTCTAGTGTTTGTTTTTCACTAATTGTTTTTTGAAGGTCTTCACTACCAGAGAACTGGGGAGCTTGCTGTCCCTTGCCACCATCCCTCTACCATGTTTGTTCTCTTCCTTTCTTAAAATAACAGATTACAAAAAAGACAACAAAAACAAAAACAAAAAACACAAAAAACAAACCTGTATCTGAACTGCCTGAATGTTGGAGCATTTGATGCATCAAGGTGTTGTGGATGTAGTGATACATCTGTCATTGCCTTTCTTGTTATTAATGGGATTCTAATTAAACCAATCAGTTTTAATTAGTATGCTGTCATGTAGCAATCTAATAAAATACTGTGTCTAGGAAAATTGATCTGGCCTTGATGCTAATTACTCTCCTAGAGTCTAAGCTTTATAAAAATAGGAATTGATAGCTTCCAGGCAATTTACGTGCTGTCTCCCTTCCTTTGTCTTATCTTGCTTTCTTACACACAGAATCTTCTACTTAAGTTGTCTCCTTAATTCATACTGTGTTCCTACTCTCAATTTATTTTAAACACACCTTTGTCTTTGGTGTGACCTAAAAAGAGTAAGGCTTTATCACTTGTCAGGAAAAAACATTTCTCAGTTAAATTTTTCCTCTAAGGAATGTACCAGATCATAGTCCCATAATCCTAGAGGCTGGCCCAAGAGAGGGTTAGACACAGGTCGGCCTCTACATAAATCAAAGTCAGAGAGAGCAGGGGCTGTGGCTAGCATCAGAGATTTATGAAGACGGCAACATTAGCATTACAAAAGAACTATCTTAACAATTTTCACATGGGATTTGTTTACCTGTTTTTTCAAAGATGCATGGCATTTTTAAAGTTTAATAAATGAATATTTCCAAGAATCAGGTGATTGATGTTTTCTTTACTGCTATTTAAATCTCTTTAAAATCAAGATACTTTGAGAAAACTGATATTTTCTTTTAGTCATAAGGCTCTTAGAACACAAATCTTGAAGACTGACTTAATGATTCAAATTTTTAGATTTATTTTTAGCTTGTTATCTGCATATCTAGGCTTTTTAATGAAATTAGTTATTGGAAACATAATTTAAACATTTCTTTCCGCTTAAAAATAAATTGAATTCTACTTTTTTTTTTAATTTCCTTTTGAGCTAAATTTATTTTAACAGGTAGGAATTCAAGCAAGAGATTTCTTGATCTTCATAGAAGTTCCTTTCCATTAATATTACCATAACCATTGCTTTGGACATTGATGATCTTCATTAATTGTATAGATTTGTTTTTGGACATGATCTTCAGAATGTGAGTAGTTCTAAAAGTTTCTGAGACCCCTATAAAATATCTTATATGGCTTTTGGGAACATATTAATGGTTTTATGTGTATTTGTTTCTAGGAATCCATTAGATCTACCTTGGGGGCAAGATGAAAGGAAAATCAGATTGAAGTGATGTTGACTCATTAATTCATTCTTTAGATCAGAGCTTCTCACAGTGTGATCTGGTACCGCAACCAGCCCATGAACTATTTGTTACCTGGCCAACAAGATAGGAGCTTATGCCAGAATGAAAATCCCCTGTCATCAACACATTGTTTAGGTCAGCTGACATTTGTTTTTCATAAAGAGACTCTATCAATGAAGAAAGCAGCAAACTGAATTATGTTCTGACACAACTTCCTTACTTCATTATGTGCTGTCACTTTGAGTAGGCCCAATATAGTCAGTCTGTTCATATTGAAAACATAAAAGATGTTTTCCTTGATGATAATATTTACACAGATTAAAAGAGCAATATGAGGAAAGAGTACTGTTTATTCCATTCTAACCAGCAAAAAATACTGGATTGGTAAATTGAAAATGATGAAACGTTTGAAAGAATATGACTTTTTCATGAAAAAGTCTATAAAAAGTTATCAAGGATATTCTGACCATAGTTAAACATATAAATAAAAATTAAAGAATATTTTTTTTAAAAAGCTGAGAAAGGAAGTGTTGAATCCAGAAGTCAAGGAATCTACAAGGGGCAGTTAAGAGTGATTCAAGGCACTCAAGCATGAGTTGTCTACTCCAAACTCTTTGATAGTAAGGACCCTGTCTTGTCCACTGATGAATCTCTTTTTGCCTGGCCTGACCTGCTGTGCTCATTTCTCCCCACCTTTGCATAGCAGTAGGAGCTTAAAAGTGACTACTTAGAATGCTTTTCCTATATCTCTTGGAGTCTTTTTCAGTTAAATACTAGTATGAGACCTACACCTAGAAAAGCATATCAGTGAGAAATGAGAGCTAACTAGTTGTTCTCCCTGTGGATCAGGGAAAGGAAACAAAGTTGTAAATCCCTTGCCCAACTTGTCAAGGAAGTAAGAGTGTTTCTCATAGTCCAGATATTGGTCATTTAGGTAAACAAGCAACTTTTGAGTTGTATGAAGAAAACCAGACCTGAGAATACTGTTGCACACTGTCAGTCAGCGTCTGAATTAGGGGACTGCAAGAAAAAAATCCCCAGTGACAGAAGGAATTCTCTGCAAAGTCATGAAAGCAAACTCAGCTCTGAATGTCTAGAAAGTCTGGGGAGAATCAGAAATAGACAATAGCTGGCCAGAGAAAATTTGGTATCAGGCATGCATGACCTCCCCAGACCCTCAAATTTGTTTTCTCCCCCTCTTTTTCTCCAACTCCAGAGAAACTAAAAGGTAGCCTCATGCTATTATAATGATGGGGGAGGTTAGAAGTTAGAGGTGAGTGTTATAGCTCATCATATCCCTCTTCCCACTGTAGGCTTTCCAACCCTGAAAACCAAGGGAAGGGAGAATGTAAAACTCCATATGAATTTGAAATATTAAATGATTGGACATTTTACTTACTAAAATGAGACTGCTTGGCTTGAAGTAACCAGAAAATATTTTATTATCTAAGAGTGAAAAATGATATAAAATGTGCCTCAAATTTCATCAGAAGATGGAGAAATAACTAGTTGCACAGAACTGGTTTGAATGGGTAGTAGAGGAGGAAAATAAATGTGTGTTCAATTTTGCATCCTGTGACTCTTGCTTATTCAACTAGCATAGTTGTTCAGGAAGTTTACTTTCATTTCCAGAGAACAACTCATGCCAAGCTAATCCAAATTCCATTCATGTAAAAACCATTATTAGATTCACTCCAAAGATGCTAAGGATATAGCAGCGAAAAGAGATAAAATAAAATGTCTTACTTTCATGAAGCTTACATTCTTGGGTGGCAGGGGGAGAAAATTTGTAAACAAAGAACTTTTTGAAAATTTCATATAGATAGTATGCCAAAGAATTTAAAACAAAATGATATGATGAAAAAATATGGAGATTAGAGAATCTACTTTATATTAAACTAAATTCTGAATGATAACAGAAAGGCAACTATGCATGGAGTTGAGGAAAGACAAAATTTTTTTTTTAAAGATTTTATTTATTTATTTGAGACAGAGAGAATGAGAGAGACAGAGAGCACATGAGAGGGGGGAGGGTCAGAGGGAGGAGCAGACTCCCTGCCAAGCAGGGAGCCCGATGCGGGACTCGATCCCGGAACTCCAGGATCATGACCTGATCCGAAGGCAGTCGCTTAATCAACTGAGCCACCCAGGCGCCCGAGGAAAGACAAAATTTTATAAAAAGGGACCAGCAACTGAAAAGTCTCCTAAATGAGAACAAGCACAGTGTTTCAGCATAACAGAATATATTTTCAGCACATTCTGAAAATAAGAATACTTAAAACAATACAGGGGTTGGATCATATATATTTTGATAGTCATTAGTGATGTTTGTGAAATACTTTGGTTTTTCCATTTCTGCACATTGCAGACACAAGGCTGATAAGAATTGCATTTTCTAACTTTCTTGTGATTAAATGGGGCCATGTCAGTAATTCTGGACAATAAATTGTGAACTGGAGGGCATTTTTATATTTTGGGTCCAACATTTAATTGCCCATAAAAGTCACTTCAAACCTCTTTTTTCACTCTTGTGTGGCAACTGGCAACATTCAAGAGGGTGGTTGTTCTATTAGCTTAGGGTCTGAGTGACTCTACTAAACAAAGTCCTCCTGTGACCCATAATGGATATATAACATTAAGGAGGAAAAAAAAATTAAATCACTGAAACTTTTAAGTAGTTTTGCTTGTTTGTGTATTATTGATTGATTGTTTTTGAACCATAGCTTCTTCTGGGAGTCATCAGGTCATACAAAGATTGGCTTTTATCCTGAGATGAGAATCCATGCTGGGATCTTAAGAGGAAAAAAAAAAAAAAGACATTATTTGGTTTAAAATTGTGAAATATATTTTTGGTTATTGTGTAGAGGGTACATTGTAAAGAAGCAAAAAAGTAAGTGGATAAAAAACTTACAAAAACAGTAGACTAATCAGTAATCCAAGCAATAGATTACCAACTACTGCCTGTAATCAGATGGTAGCTGTAGAGAAAAATGGATACAAGCTGGAGATATTCATGGAATGTTTTAGAAATAGTATCAACAGGGTTTACTAGTATTTAAAAAAATGAAGAAAATTAATTCCAATGTTCACCTGAGAAACTGGGTAAATAAATGGTGGAGTGCCCTAATAAGAAGGAGTAGGTGAGGAATAAATTGAGAGAGAGATTGAAAATTAGAGTTTACATTTAAGTTGAAATACTTAATTTCATATCAAAATGAAGATGTCAAGTAGAAAGATTGTTTTGGAATATGGAATTTAGCAAAGAAATCATAATTGAGAGGTTAAATTGAAAATTACTAGCACATGGGCAGAATTTATAGCACTGGGACTTCATAAGTCACTAAGAAGAGGTCGTAGATAGTGGGCCAGGACAGATTTTCAAGGAGAGAACATTTAACAGTGTTGAAAACAGATGAAAAATGAACATAACCGATGGGATATAATCATAGTGTTTGAAAACATCCCTGAATCTATGATCTAAAAAATTGCTTTTAATCATTAGTGTAATTTTTTGTCATAATTATATAAGCCAATATAACAGCTTTACCTTATTTTATACTTTTGTAGAAGGATAATGAAATAGATTGTTTTGCCTATATATTTTTCAATTTTCCCAAAGGCCTCTCACTCTCTCTTAATTACTTGATAGTCTTTCACTTGAAAGTTTCATTTTGTCAATCTTCTTATCAAAGATTAACCAATCATCATATTTCAAAATATTATGCAAAATACAAATATATTTAGCAAGATTTGTAATTTTCCTACCAATTAGTTTGCTTTTTAAGCAAAACCAAACAATGATGAAAAATATTTTGATACTTTTCAGGTGATAGCAGACTAGTTCTGTTTCCATAAGTAATAGTATAACTTAGAGAACTTGAATAATAAGGATAAAACATTGTATATTTTCTCTTTACGATTTTTTTTCCAGAAGATTATATTTAGATTTTGGATCTACCTTTTAAGGTGGATATTACTGACAAGCTATAAGGATTCCAATTCGGATAAACAAAAGGTTGAAGAAATATATGTTATGATAAACAGTGAAAGTACTTATATTTAGCTATGAGCAAAGGGAGACTTGAAGAGGCCAAATATTTTTTTAAATATCACAAGAAGGGAATTAGACTTGTCATATACTATTCCCTACCAGACAGAGATAAGATTATACAGAGCTCCAGAATCTTTGAAGAAACAGGATATAGATCATGAAACATAGTGTATTCATATGATAGGTTAGCCCTCAGCTTCCAGTCCAGGTTCTTCTAGTATGCTGTCCTATACTTCAGGTTCTAGAAAGCTAAAACCCACTTTTCTCAGACTTTCTTCCAGATGTTTCTAAATACAGATTAGATTCCATAAAGTAATGTTGTTCATATAAAATTGTGCAGGCAGAATAGAAGTAGATGCCATCTTTCTGGATTTTTTTGTTTATTCCATAAAACTGTGACTGCCCAGAAACAGATGGGTCATCAGTGACAGCTAGACTCAGGATTTCAATGTCCAATCACAAGACTTGTAGTAGTTGAAGAGCAGTTACAGAGGAAGCAGGAATAGCTTTCTTACTCCTGTGTCACAATTGTGTTACTCATCAGTGCCATGCACCAATATTTTGAGCATTTATCTTCCAAACATGTGGTAGGATTGCACTTCTTAAACCTCTTGAAGTAGGTGGGGCCACATTACTTGCTTTGACCAAGAGAATGTAAAGAGAGTGGTATGTATCATTTCCAGGTAGAAGCATACAAGAGCTGATATGTAATTCTTTACCTTTTTCCTTTTCTTGGCCACAGCAAAGGTAGAAGTATGTGTTGAAAAGGAGTTGTAATTAAGCCATCACATGCATCACTGCCTTTGACAGTCTTCAGATATATAGTAAATCTTGTCTGAGCCAGAAATATACTATCATTTTTGTTTGTGTGTTTGTTTACCATTGTTATTTTAAATCACCATGATTTGGGGATAATTTGTTACCATAGCATGAACTAGGCTAATGTCAATACTATAGATGCTGATTCCAGGTTGAGAATGTTGTGATAACAAAGCCTAAAATATGTATCATTGGCTTGACAGAAGTGATGAGAAGACTGTCATTTGAGTTTGAAAATTGATAGTCCATAATATTAATTGACAAAATAATTTGTAAAATGGACTGTTAAGGAAACATGAGAGGATGATCTTGTACTTGAGGAATAAGATAGCAAAGTGAACATAAGTAGTGTGTATCGATTACTATTGACTGTGGTTGGAAGGTGTATGAAAGAAATGAGCTCAGAAAAGAAGTAGACCATTTAACAAATGAGGTAAAAAGGAATAGAATAAACTAGAAACTTAGGGATTTTCAGGGTTGGAAAAGGCAGCTATTTCTCAGGCCTTCACTGTTCACATACTTGTAAAACATATTAAAGAAAAAGTAGAAGGCTTTGAATGACAGGAATCAAATTAAGGGTGTGACTATTACATCTGTTATTATAATCTCTGAATGGATTAAAGTATCTCAGATTTAAGATATAATTAAGTGTGTGGCTGAGTAAACCTTTTAATTAGTTAAAGTGTCTCATGGAAAAGAGATTAAGGTACATCTCAGTCACAGGGCTACCACAACCAAGGTATACGGAATCACAACTTGGTCAAAAAAGAGAGATGCTGGTGAGACAGAAACTAAATAAATATTACAAATTTGCAAATAATGTCCTGAGAGGAACAGTGGATTTGGCTATTAGGTGCTATTGATTGTAATTAAGTCAAAAGTCTACTAAATTTTTCAAGAGGTTCTTACCTCTTGAAAGGAAGCAAAAACTAAACTAAAAGTAATCTCTAACTGAAGGCCTCAAGTGAACTTTTGGCTCACAAACTTGTACAAGCAGGAATTGGTCTGAGAAAGCTGCTCTGCAACAAAGAAAGTCATTTTCCCCAATGCCCAGGTCTTGCATAACCAAGGAGGAAAATGGCAAAAGAAGAATTTCTCAGGGACCACAGTCAGAGGAGATACTCTTCATGAGTAGGAAAAGGGCATAATGAAGGTATTTCCACACCTAAGTTCATTGGGAATTTGGAATGCTACAGACCAGTGTCTTCTATTTATCCTCCATTCTTCTCCTCACAAAGTGGAAGTGCTCATTGCAATAATTCTGTTCATGTCTATTAATTTGATGTTGGGACATATAATCTGTCTTTAGTATGTAGATCTCTGGATTAAGAGCAACCACATCTGGACCTCATATAGAGACAGTCATGAACACCAAGAAGTCTTGTCTTTGAGTCTCTTGCCACAGTTAGATGGAACTTTGGAGCATTAAAAGGACATACTATGGTAGTCACTAGTACTGCCCATCATTATTTCTCCTTCCAGATGCAAGGTATGGGTAGATTTTCCTGACCACTAGAAGTCAGAGGTAGCCATGTGACTTGCTGTGACTGATGAGAATCAAGCAAAAGTGACATATGTAACTTTTGGGGGAAAGTATTTAAGAACCATTGAACTGTTCTCTGTTTTTCCGCCTGCCATGGTACACACACAAGCCCCATATTTACATAGATGTCATGAGACATCTCATAGAAAGCTGCTGCCCAAGAGAATCCCCATGACTTGCAGTGGACTTTATGTGAGCAAGAAATAAAGCTTTGTGGTTTTTTGTTTTAACGCAATGAGATTTTGAAGTTCCTCTTTTTTAAAGTTTTAAATTTTTATTTTAAATAAACATTTAATTTTAAAATGGTTTTAGATTTCCAGAAAATTTTCAAAGGTAGTACAGAGACTTCCCATTTACCCTGTAGCTGGCTTCCCCCTATTATTACTGGCTTACATTGGTATGGCACATTTGCTACACTTAATGAGCCACTGTGGATACATTATTATTAACTAAAGTCCGTATTACTCAAATTTCCTTAGATTTTACCAAATGTCTTCTTTTTTAAAAAATTTTATTTTATTATGTTATGTTAATCACCATACATTACATCATTAGTTTTTGATGTAGTGTTCCATGGTTCATTGTTTGCATATAACACCCAGTGTTCCATGCAGTACATGCCCTCTTTAATACCCATCACCAGGCTAACCCATCCCCCCACCCCACTCCCCTCTAGAACCCTCAGTTTGTTTCTCAGAGTCCATAGTCTCTCATGGTTCGTCTCCCCCTCCGATTTCCCCCCTTCATTTTTCCCTTCCCACTATCTTCTTCTTCTTCTTTTTTTTTTAACGTATAATGTATTATTTGTTTCAGAGGTACAGGTCTGTGATTCAACAGTCTTACACAATTCACAGCGCTCACCATAGCACCTACCCTTCCCAATGTCCATCACCCAGCCACCCCATCCCTCCCACCCCCCACCACTCCAGCAACCCTCAGTTTGTTTCCTGAGATTAAGAATTCTTTTTTATTACAACATGACCTAGCCAAAAAAGAGTAGTACAACACATATGGGTTTTGGTCCTAAAACCAAGTTCTGGTACTGGCTACTCTATTTCCCATCAATCTGACTAGGACAGAAATTGCAGCTCCTTTGGAAAGCTTGGGCTAGCCTAAAATTCTATGCTCTAGCTCTTCCAGTAATTTTTTATGTACCTAATGCTCTCTTAAATCTCTTTCTTTGAAAAATAAAGTGTGTTCTGTTTCCTAAAACTGAACCCTGACTAAAATTCCTATCAAGGCAGAATCCTACTGGTCAAGAACTTGGATAAAGAGTCCATAATTGGTAGATACTCTGATAGATAAGTTGGCAAAGAAGTAAAAAAATAAAAACTCTTGAAAACCAATTATGAATACCATAGAAATGAATAGGTGGCCTGAATTACGGAATTGAAATCTGAGACTCCTTTAAAACCAATTTCCAAAATGATTTGTTTAGTAAAATGAAATGATTCCAGTATAAGCCTATGTGGGGGTGGTGGATAAATTCAAGGTAACTACAGTGACGGCAGATGTAATTCTAGATGGTCCAATGGTGTAGGGGGAGGGTGGGGTGGGATTAAACTGCTCGGTGTAGTATATGACACAACTTTCTGAAACTAAACTCTATTCAACATTCCTAACTTTGCTGTGAGGCAATGCATTTCTCTTTCACAGGAAATGTCCAAGCATGTTATGCATGATATTGGCAAAAGATATAGCCAAGAGAGTCTCCATATCAGAAAGGAGTCACACTTTTGGTTAGAAATGGCAAAAGAACAAAATGATTAGTGGAAAGTTCCACTTAAATCTGTTAAATATGTAATAAGTTAACAAGCTTAATATGTATATATGTTTATATGCATATATTTCCACACACATACATGTCATCTTATGCTCTGGAAATCTATAGGATTATTAGGTTGATGGTATAAAATCTTTTTTTT
>NC_138369.1:154486149-154492340 GCF_054177405.1 Leptonychotes weddellii | reverse complement strand
TTTTTTTTTTTTTAAGATTTTATTTATTTATATGACAGAGACAGCGAGAACAGGAACACAAGCAGGGGGAGTGTGAGAGGGAGAAGCAGGCTTCCCACGGAGCAGGGAGCCCGATGCGGGACTCGATCCCAGGACGCTGGGATCATGACCTGAGCCGAAGGCAGACGCTTAACGACTGAGCCACCCAGGCGCCCAATAAATACAATCTTTAAAAAAAAAAAAGAATTCAAAGATTATTCCTGGGTTTATCATAACTTCAAATGTCACAATTCTAAGTATTTGAATAAGAGTTTTTCTAAAAGTTATTGGCTAATTTACTATCTTTTCAAAGAGGCTATTGAACATAATTTTGCTTTAGAATAGAGTCACCAATATGAACATTCTCTATTTTACTTTACTGTAGTTTATAGTACAGCTTTATTTACATTTGTGAGATTTTCTTTTCTTTTCCTTTTTTTTTCGTTTCTTTTTCTGTTTTTAGACAATGCTCCTGGGCCATTGTAAGAGATTTTCTGTAATTTCTAGTTTATTGATTCTAACAGAGGGTGGACAGGGAAATCAGAACAAAATCATAAAGGAACTATACTAGTGAGCAGAAAATTTATGAACAAGAGTCATGGAGTGTTCCCTCTGGGGTAAAGAGAAAAGTTTTGTCCTGAGGCTTTGTAACAGGTTTCTCTCTGTGTGTGTGTGTGTGTGTGTGTACACAGAGATTTTATTTACTAACTTTTTAATTCAAGACAGTATATTGAAGAGTTTAGATTGACTGTAGTCTAAATCCCGATGGGGAAGATTTTATTATTAATATGTAGGTTTCTGGTGTTGTATATAAGTGAAAAAAAATTATTAAATTAGTTAATTGTCAGTAACTCCATTGTTAACAGTAGCAATGCAGTGTGTTATAAATATATTGCTACAGGTCAGATAGACAAAACTATGGCTCACAAGCCAAGCCTGGTCTGCCACCTGGTTTTTTTTGTTTGTTTTTCTTTTTCTTTTTTTTATATACCTTAAGAGATAAGAACAGCTTTTATATTTTTAAAGAGATATGTATTTTTTTAAATAGTTAAATATAAGAGACCATATAAGACCCATAAACCCTAAAATATTTAATATCTGGATTTTTTAGAAAAAAAATATACAGACCCTAGTTATGAATAAAAGCTTACTTCTCATTTGTCCATTTTGTTGTCCCTTCTGTTTTATTTATTCACTGAATGATAAACATATTGAAGACAGGAACAAAGCCATAGATCTGTGTATCTCTCTGAGCATTTGGCACAGTATATCACAATAGCTCATATCTGTGATTCTGTGATTATAAAAGTTTGTATAGATCACAAAGTTTCCTAACATTTGTAGGATCCAAAAAAAAGGAAGAGAGAGAATGATAAATTCTGTAGAAAATAAAACAAAACCAAAGAAATTCATGTAAGAATCCCAGTTTGATTTGTCAAGTATCCTCCAAGGCTCATTTCTCATTAATTCTTTTATCCTTGTACAAATATAAATTAGATTTTTATAAAACACTACCTTGGAAATATTCAGGAAGTTAACAAAATGTACAACCATCTAAATTTTAAACATTATATATGACTAGCTAATGCCGTTTTAAATAAGGAATGAATTTATGATAAGCAAAATGGAAGCTTTATTGATCTTCTAAAGAAGAGGTTCTATGAAAATGTGGCATAGCCAATAAAATCTGCTTTCTAAAAGGATATATTACTCCTTTGACTATATCAGTTTACCTCATCTGCTTTGAAATTGAATAGTTTCTATAAAACTCATTTGAAATAATTCATAATTATTTAAAATATATTTTCTGTAATATATTTATTTAATAAAGAAAATAAGTCAGTAAAAGAGCATGTAGGCAACATTTTAGTACTTCAGTGTATAGCGTCTGTCCTGATACTGCCTTAGTGTAAATATCTCTTCTTTCTTGGGCTGTGTCTGCAAAAGGTAAACCTATTGTTTTTCAGTTTCCTCATCTATAAAATGGGTATGATACTAGGTTCTTCTTTATAGAGTTTATATGAAGATTAAAAATAAGACAGTATACGGGTACCTGGGTGGCTCAGTCGCCTTTGGCTCAGGTCATGATCCCAGGGTCCTGGGATGGAGTCCCATATTGGGCTCCCTGCTCAGCAGGGAGTCTGCTTGTCCCTCTCCCTCTATCCCTCCCCCCTGCTCATGCTGTCTCTCTCTCTCAAATAAATAAATAAAATATTTAAAAACAATAAGGCAGTATATGTAGATACCATAGTGCTGAAAACATAACTAGTAACTTTAACTGTAACTTTTCTTTTCACTATCTCTGTGCCAAGCAATGTTTGGCTTCATTCATTGCAGGGATGGAATGCATAGGATGTCTTGTTCAAAAGAGCTTTAATTTTTAGTCTCAAATCTCCATAATTTCTGGGAATCCCTTTCAGGAATGGACTTAAGGGGAAAAAAATATTATTCTGCCTTTCTGAAGCTATTTCATTTAATTAACAGGATGTAAATTAGCACCTACAACACTTCCATATTTTGTAGACTACACTATATTTTTAAAATGATAAAGATAACATAACTCTCATGGTTCTATATTTAATAGAGTGAAACAGATAATTTGAATATCTGATGATCATGAAAGGCTTCCTCTTCTGGTCTCATGAACAGAACACAACATAGAAGTAGTGATTTGTTTATAGAGTCATTAAAGTTACAGTCTCACATAACCATCATATTCAAAAATCAGGGGGTAAAGGAGTATTTTAAACAATTGTGACAAAAAAATACTATGAAAATTTAAAAAAAAGCCCACAACCTCAACAATAATTAGATGATGTATTCCACTATAGACAGTAAAATTGAGGAAGAAGATTATACATAATGTAGCTGACATATTAACAATATTTTGCTTCAGGTTGTATATGATATTCAATATTGAAAAATATGCTTTTCCATAGATGTCAGGTTCTAAAAAAGCTAAAAACAATTCTTAATAGCTTAAATATACCAAATAAAAATGTACACTAGTGTATAAAAGGCACATGTTGATTTAGGTTGTAATTCAAAATAAACTCATATTTGGTTATCTAGATAGAACTTGATGCTATATTATCATGAGTATCCTTAAACATTTGGATAAAATCTGTAGAAGTTCATTCTTAAATATCAGCATCACCTATGTAATAAAGCACATGCTGTTTAAGATTCTTCACTTTCTATTTTAAGAGACACGCTGATTTACAAAGCAGGGATGGAGGACCCAGCAGTGAAAAGGCAGTGCCAGTCTGAAAGTGTTAGCGTAGTATGATTTCAACTATACAACATTCTGGAAAAGGAAAACCCATAGAGAGTAAAATAATCAGTGGTTTCCAAGGAGGGAAGAATAGGTAGAACATGGGATTTTTGGGGTAGTGAAGCTATTCCATCTGAAACTGTAATGGTGGGTGCATGATATTTATGCATTTCTCAAAACCCATAGAACTGAACCCTAATATGACTATAGGCTTCAATTAATAATAACGTATCAATATTGATTCATCAGTTGTAAGAAACGTACCATGTTAACGCAAGATGTTAATATGAGAGGAAAATGGGTGTAGCAGGTAGAGGGGAAAGGGAGTATATGGAATTCTTCTTTCTGCTTATTTTTTCTGTAAACCTAAAAATGCTCTGAAAAACAAAATCTGTTCGTTGATTTTTAAAAGTAGCATACATGAAGCATTTTCTCCAAGTAGGTGGAAACTGCTCAAATGATCTTCAAGAAATAAATACCACAGCCATCCAGAATCAAAGAATTGTAGAACTTAAAGATAACCAAGGAAAAATATCTTCTCTCTCATTAAAGATTTCTAAGGAGAGAAATTCTATCACTCTCTTTTTTATTCTAAGATTTATTTACTTTATGAATCGCCAAACTACCCTGTTTATTAATACTTCTGTCTTCTCTGAAGTGAAGAATGATTTGATCAGTAGCCTTCTTATATAACCATTCTCTGCTAGAGTTTACTCAAGTAAATTACTATACTTTTTTTTCTGTTCTGATTCTGATGAAACAAGCCCAACACCTTTAGTCCTCTGTCATAAATGCAAACTCCAATGAATCAATAGGCAGCTGATGGACAACAATAATTCATCCATAGGAAGCCTATCATTTAAAATTTATATTTCTAATGTGGAAATTATCAAATTCTAGAAAGTAAAAAACTTTTTATTATAGAACATATGTGCATAAAGGAAAGTTACTTTTTATATTGACCCTTACAGCTTTGTTTTCATACTGGATTATGTTCATTTTTTAACGTAAAGAGGACAAAATTCTTGACTATCCAGGAAATAATTTGACTAAGCTTTTGTTCAAAACCTGATTTAATTCACTCCTTTGATAATGTCAACATCCACAACTCTATTTTTTTTCAAATAAAATGTTTTTATATGAATAATCAAATGTCAAATACCCATTTTCAAGAAGAGGTAAAACCACAAAGAATAGTTACATGTAGAAGTTGACAGTTGCCCAAGGGAAGATGTAATAGAGAATCCATGTTGTGTATAGCTTATTTCTGGAATAAGTCTGCAGATGAATTAAAATGTTAATGTTTGAACTTTTTGAAGTGCCAATTGTCCATGAAATGATACATATCACTGAAGACATGGTAATAAAATGCCCAACAGAATTATAAAGGGCATAATTTCTGTGAACATGTGCTCCTTCTGAGTATAATAAATTATACTCTCATCATAGCTATGGGAGGACAAAGAGATTATATTTTCATTTTATATGAAGAATAAGCACTCGGTCCTAGCATATTTCAAATCAATTTTGTATTGTCTAATACTCAACATTAAGGGCTCCTTTATTATCTTAGAAAATAATTTTTGTATTAATTTGTTTTTCAATTATTTGGAAATTATAAATTTCTGTTCAAAATGATTCATGGAATCGAGTTAAAATCAGAATATATTTCTTTTTCTGTCTTTGCCGTGCTTTAAATTTATACCTCTCTCAATTTGTAGGTGTTAATCGTGAGCACTATTTTTCTCTTGGGTACTCGAAGACAGCTGTTGATACAAAGCTATGAGATTATGACTCTTTTACCTAGCAAGTTGAAAACTAATAGCTTGATTATTCAGTCATAAATTTTTCTTTTGTTATTTTTTATCCTCTTTTGACAATATGATAATACATCATGAGGCTTACTAAAATATTTTACTTTATCATCTCTCTTTGTCTCTTTCTCTGTCTCTCTCTTTCTATAAACACACACAAATATATACACATACACATACATACCTATTCTATACTAAAATCTAGGTTTGGCCCCCATAATTAGACAATTGCATGTCACAGTTGCCAATCCCACATCATGGCTTCCTACTAATCTAGTTGCAATATGATAATATTAGTATAATCCTCTGAAAGATGTCTCCTTAATTACATAGAGAAAGTATGGAAATTAACTAGTTGAGGTAGGCTGGGTTTTCTGGAAAGTAGATGCTAAGATGAAGTTAGGTGTGAAAGATTTATTTCTCATAGGTGAGAAATACCTGTGGAAAGAAAGAGAAGGAGGAAGGATTAGGTATGGGTAGTCTCAGACCCTGTCGCTGACCCTTCAAAGTCTTTGTTAAGCCATTGTGGAGCAACAGAGCAAAGATTATGCATTGAAGGAGTCCTATGTGGAGAAAGAATGGCTACACTATTGCCCAAAACCTTGCACAATCATTGAAGGCCACTCTGAAACATAAAGCACTCTGCCTTAAAATCTGAGGTGAACCTTGTATGAGGAAACAGCTAGAGGCTGTCAGTTAGTCACACTCATCACAAGTGGGCAGCAAATTCTCTCTTGTAAGTGAATCTGCATGTCTCATCTCCATGTCTGCACAGTCCACGTTTTGAACCATGAAGCTTCACTTTACCACACATGTTCAGGGAGCAGCTCCTTTAAACATTGGTGGGGCCTCTTTCTGAGGAGAAACCTGGAAGAGGGAGGAGATCAGAGACCTCTCTACAGTTGGTCTTGGGGCTACTATTGGTACTCACCATTATCCACAATAAATTTCCTTCACCCTGATGTGTCACCTCTATTGCTCTTGGTGGATTACCTCATAGTATGACCCCAATTCTCATTTCTTAAGATTCTGAGCTCTTGGTAGCCATATATTTTTTTTTTTCTTTTTTACATCTTTTTTTTTTT
>NC_138369.1:154252555-154486049 GCF_054177405.1 Leptonychotes weddellii | reverse complement strand
GGTAGCCATATATTTTTAAGGCCAGCATCGCTGTACTTGTTCATTCACAATTATAATTGCTTACCCAATTCATTCAGGTATTGACTCTGAATTGTTACTTCAGCTACACCTATACCAGGCAATTCTGATGTTCTAACAGGTGCCATCTTATTGATGGTGAATTTAGCCTGTGGATTCCATATTCATGGAGCTCCTTCCACATGTCTTTCATTATAAAGTAGGTTCTCTGGTTATTTATAGTCAAACATTTCATCTCTACCAGTGTCTAGCAGTATGCCAAGTAACTCTTTTTTTAAAACATATGTAATTCTCTACTAGAGATGACATGGCCTTACTTCAGAAACTGAGGGTCCTGTGATTTTTCCACTGATGCTCGCCATAAAGTCTACATTGCATTTTCTTCCACCACTGTGATCTCCAACAATATGGTATACTGGATTGTCTGAGCATCAGAACTGTTTGCACTGCAGCATGGATCTGGTGCCAAGACCTTTCTTGCTCCAGGTCTCATTCAAACTTAGAGCATCCTATATAATCCTGTGTCTGGGTCAGAAGAGCATTCCTAGGTGTGGAGTATGTTATCTGTAGAATTTAAGAGACTTACCTAGCATTGAGTGTTGTTTTTAGTCAGTAAGGGATGTAAGATGCAGTAATTTGTCTTTTGCTTTGAAGGAGAAGTATTGGCATACCCCTGGCCATTGGACCTCTAAAATTTTTTTTTTTTTTTTTTTTTTGGCTGAAGTATCAGATTTCTAATTCTTCATGGGGTTTACCTCCCACCATTTGAAGCACATGTAATTTGACAAGATCACATAGCTACCTCTTGCTCATCCTGCCCAATCAGCATGATGTCATCATTGTAATGAATCAGCATGATATTCTATGAAATGTTCAGATAATCTACATTTTTGTATGATATATTAAGATAGAGGATAGAATGGTTAGCCATGGGACAAAACCAAGTTAATATTGTGGTGCATTCTATGTGAATGTGAATGGTTTCTGATTTTTTTTCCTGACTGGGATAGACTAGAAAGCCCTAAATCCCTGACTGCATCTTATGTACTTGAGGCTATATTAGTATGCTCTAGTAACAATACTTTTATCAGATGTGGCAGTTGTGATTGGTCCTACTATTTAATAGAACTTTTGGTAGTCTAAACTGATTCAATCTTGGCAGGGGCCAGAGGTAAGTTAAATAGAAATATGATAAAAATCACTTCCTTTGTATTCTTGGGTCTTGAGTGGCATTTATCTTTATTTTTCCTCCCACTCCCAAAAGGCAGTACTATTCTCTCCTGACTGGAGGGACATGCGGTTTCAGAGGCTTCCACTTGGCCTCCACTGCTATGATAGTTCTTATCCCATTGCCCAAAGATCCAATGTGGGCATCACTAAATCTGCCAACTGTGTTAATCTTAAAAAATGCATCTGGGACCCATACAGATGACCAGTGCTTGGATTTACAGACCTACATGAGCTATTGGAAGCTAGAATTGGGCCAAGACCTAATTTGTTATCTGACACTCATAAACTCCCACTCTAAGAGGGACCTATGATAATGCTTGAAGTCCGCAGGTATCAATGTCAACTGAACCCTGTGTCTGATGATCCTTGAAATGTCTGTATATTCCTCTGAACCTAGTGTAGAGTCATTCAAGTAAGTACCCATAGTTCCCTTTGAGGAAGGACAGGGGAATTATTATATTGGCTACGATATTTCAGTCTTTCCTCTGAGGATCAGGTCATCTGTTCAGGAAGTAAGTTCTGGCTGAAATTTGAAAATCTGTTTAGATTTGGAAACTGGGCAAGGTGTTACAATTTTCATTGGAGCGACTGCTTTCAACTTTGCGTTCATCATCTACACACACACACACACACATACAGTGGTACCTTTGTTAGCTGTCATTTATTTGACCGCTGTCATCTTTGAAACATCATTCATGACTCTCTACATGTCAAATGCCCTTAGCCGAGGGGACCACTCCAAATTTGTCATTGTGGTGAGACAACCCCCTGGTTTTTGGTGGTTCAACACTGCCACCTGCCTCCTATTACTTTGAGACCATATCATTCTCATTACTTTCAGCAAGTTCTTTGACAGCCTTTCCACCATCAGCCCTGACCTAACCTGACTATGGAAAGCCATAACTGAAGTTCTTATTGATGCCTGTCACTAAGCATTTTTCTCAAGAGTGTATTTCTGATAGTCTTGGGTGAATGATGTGTCTTTAGGGTCATGGAACATAATTCTCTGAATGTTCTCATAATTCTCTGAGTGACCTCACATAATCTTTAGGCCTCACTTAATATATCCATTCCGGTATGCCCACTTTCCCTGGCCTTTAATCCCTTACTTTCTGCTCTAACAATTTAGGCATTTTAATCTCACTCATTGTGGCCATTATGTTTTCTAAGCTTCTAGATCTGGTCTTAGCAGTAAGCTTGCACCATGCCCTGGGGGTGTTGTCAGGATATGAAATCTTGTATACTGAGCAAGTTCCTAGTGATAAATGCTTTCTCATTCCAGCAGTTACTTTAGGGTAATCTCTTTGCTGTCCTATTAGTCCCAGCATGGCTTGGCTGAGATACGCAGCAAACTTAACTCTAATTATAGGCTTTCAGGGAAAAAGATGGTGGCACATCTGGAAGGTAGCAAGTAGGACCTTGTGAGAAAAAAATCTCTGTATTTTCTTCCTGAAACAAGCACTAACTCTTAACAGGGGTGGAGGAGGATGGGGCACTTTTTTAGGCTCAAGTGGTTCAGACAAATCCAAGGAGTCAAAATCTTCGGAGACATCTGTACAGACATTCTGAAACCATGTGTCAGGTCCTAGGTTTTCCCAAATAGGGTCTTGAATTTGGCATAACAGACCTACCTCAGTTCAACATTCAATGATCTTTAATGTTCAGCCACTTTGGTAGCTCCTTCTTCTTCTTCTTCTTTTTTCCACATTTCATAGTTTTATTGAGACTTTTTCAGTTTTAATTGTCTATAGTAGGTACAGTTTTGATGGTCATGATCATACCAAAGCTTTCCTATAATAAATAGCTGGTACAAAGTTGGCTGCATGCCTTAGACACACAAACACACAATATTGTACACCTGTATGCAAATTTATAGGAAATATGCATTCTTTTTATTAAAAACACAATTACATACAATTAGTCTGGAATTTGTTAAGCTACCATTCACCTTTTTCTGTTTGCCTGCTGCATGGGATAAGTCTCCTTTGTGTTTCCACTAAGTTCCACTAACACACACTAAGTGTGTTCTCACACTAAGTTTCCAGTTCTCAGTTATTTGCTTTCAACTCATTACCAATTCCTCAGTTCTTATGTCTATTATTTACCTTGTATATTTCAAATGTTTGAATCATGGCACTGACCAGGGTAGTATTCTTCTCCCTCAGGCCAACCCAACACAGTACCAGTGAATATTTCAATAATTGGACTGCCACCTTGTACCAAGATCATCCCTTACCACCAGTCCTACCTTGAGTAGCATCTGAATGGATATCTTTCTATATTAAGTTTAAAATATCTGGATTCCTTGCTTCTTTTCTACCTCTCTTCCTATAGAATATGGAATGTAAGATAAAAATGGAAGACAGAGTTGGAGAACATTTTTTTTAAACTCCAGCTACCATATCGTTATCATGTCCCTGGACAGGGCTTACAAACAAACATGCAATATTAATTTCCTATGGCTACTCTAAAAAATTACTACAAATTTTGCAGCTTAAAATAATTCAGATTTATTATCTTATAGTTCTAGAGGTCAGAAGTCCTAAAATCAAAGTATCAACATTGCTGGATTCCTTCTGAAATTCTAGGGGAGAATTCATTTCCTTGCTCTTTTTTACCTTCTGGAGACCACTTGTGTTTCTTGGCTCATGGCTCCATCTTTCATTTTCATGGACTAAAGGTTTTGATATCTGAGAACAAATGGGGATTTCACAAATTAGGTAAGAGTCCACAATGGATGAGTTCTGAAAACTCTGGGCCAGATACATCTTTTTAATATCAGAGCTACATATAAGGTCCCAGGATTTTGGGTCATATCTGGGAAAGAATGGGAAGAAGAAAGGAAGAAAAGAGGGTTTTGGAATTGGTGGAGTTTTTATACAACAGGAAAATGACAGTTTATCTTTGATAAAAATATAATATAAATAATATAATTATTTGATAATAAATAAGTTAACATTATTAAACAAAATTAGAATACTGAGAGCTAAGCCTCCTTGTAAAATTTTACAGAAATTTATTTATTTTGCTAAGCTGAGTTTTATTTACTAGTACTGGAACACTTTATTTAATTACTGAAGGAGACATGATTTTTACTTCAATTGTTACTTTCACTAAAACTTAGAGATGTAATGCAGCTAGTGAATAATGTCAGAAAACAATTCTCCATCAGTTTTCTGAATTTCCATACATTTTGTGGAGAGGTGTTGATAGTTTTTGTTCTAGACTATTCATGCAAGGATGTTGGTATAGCAAACAGCCTTGGAAGATAGAAATAGCATTGTCTTCCTCCAGAGCAGATTTGTTTTCAGACTAGGAAAACAAAGATAATGTCTTCCTACAGGGTGAAGATTGGGCAGGTATTACAACAACCACTCATAATATAGGGGCCTCCTAAGCTCAGTTCCTCACTGTGATACCAAGCATGTTGTGCATGTAGCATCTACTTGGGCCTCTTTGCTTAACACCCATGGTACTTGGGGTCAAGAGGAATTGATGTGAACAGGGAGTTCATGATGTCTGCTGTGCCTTACATGATAAATCTGTTTTTGATGAGAGGGCTTAATCCTTCTGCCAGCATCTATGACACTATGTCTAACTTGTTAGCTTACAAGGAGGGTAAAATTTCAGATCCTTCACAGTTCTTGAAAATGGTGGAAGTAATATTAGAATTTGGGCCATCTGACTCTAGAGGCCTCACTTGAAACCAAGAATTTGAATATCACACAATGTCTACTGAGGGAGCCAGCTAAAAATAAACTAGTATAAATATAATAAATAAATTTGCTAGTTCCCTTAGTAAAATCAAATTTGATCTTCCCAGGTTGGCAACAGGAGAATGTCTTTACTTCATAAACCACATTATCAATATTGTTGTTTTCCAAAGTCTAGTTAGCAAAACACTATCTAGAAGGATGGCCCACAGTACATCCTGGCCATGTAAATTGTGGGGGAAAAAAGCAATCTTGGCACAACTTATCGTTCTTAGAATTTCCTAACACACTAGCAGGTACACTTTCTGAGAAATCCTACAGTAAAGAAAATCATTTGACTTCTTTTACCACAAATATCCCAGATTAATTGACAACAAAACTTCTGCTAGCATCCTATGAGTCTACTGTCCTGCTAAACACATTTTGTGAATTACTGATTGGGATGGATGTATCCTCTGGGCCTATTCCCATCCTGTTATCACAAAGCTTTGAATAACTTCTAGTTTAAATGGTTGTACCTGTATTAATAGAGAAAAGGAAAGATTTGTGAGTCCACACTTCAGCTACAGTAATTATTCTGAACCTTGGATTTGTAATAAAATCATCAAAGTGATGCTAAAAAGTTGATATTTTTAAAATTCCCTGGGCTAATCTAATGTGCAGTTAGAGTGAAGTACAACTGTGATAGAGCAGTAAAGCAGGAACTCACTCCTGGGGAAATCAAAAGGAACAGAAGTCTAGAGTCTATATATTATTCTGTCAATATGGTAGCTACTAGCTACATGTCACTGTATAAATTTTAGTTTAAATTAAGGTAATTAAACAAAATTAAAAATTCCATTCTTCTGTCATACTGGCCATGTTCCACATACTCAATAGGCACATGAAGCTAGCAGCTACAGTCTTAAAGCACATTTATATAATGTTTCCATCAACACAGAAAATTCTGTTGCACAATGCTGCTGTGTAAGGTCAAGAATTCTCTCCCTGCATGACTATAGTTGAACTTGAAGGCTGTAGGTTTGGTTTTTTTTAAGGTAACCAGTAGTATTCACTAGGGGAGGAAAGGGATAGGGATGAAAGCCTGTATGTAATGCGTGTGATGTATGTATGTATGGGTGTGCACATGTGTGCATGCATGTGTTATGGGAATAACAGTGATTGCTTCATTCCTATAGTGCTATGAAATGTACAATGCTCTAAAATTGTGGAATATTATTATAAATCTGATGTAAAAAAATTTTTAATGAGAGACCTAACATCTTTAGAAGCCCAGCTGTAGGAGTTTTTCCAATTAATCGGGGTTTATTGTCTTATATTACTTCGCAGAAGGACTTTCTCTAATGTCATTACTATTGATTTTCTTCTTGAAGTATCCTGATTTCTCTGGCTCTCATCCTGAAATGACCCCATAACTAGGGAAGAAAACATGACCAGTAGTTTTGTCAACTGTTTTTTAAGATGTTCCTATTAACTTCAAGATTTGAAACTATAATATAGATTTTTTTTTAATGTACTCTCTATAGAGGGCTAGGAAATATTTCAGGGAACAAATGAAAACAGGCAAAAGGCATTATTTGGAGTTGTGAAAATATCTCATTGTTTTGTTACATAAGAAAAAATTAAGTTTTTGCAATAGTAGTTTTAGTATTTAGCTATTCAATAAAAATTG
Organism: Leptonychotes weddellii; assembly: GCF_054177405.1. Taxonomy (NCBI): domain Eukaryota; kingdom Metazoa; phylum Chordata; class Mammalia; order Carnivora; family Phocidae; genus Leptonychotes; species Leptonychotes weddellii. The sequence continues at coordinate 154,479,416 of NC_138369.1, read as the reverse complement.
TGAAGATAAAATAGTGTCCTCTATAAAATTTTATGGTTGTCAAGCATGTGTCATTTAATGGATGACATGAAGCATATGAGAAAAAAACACCCTTTCTTTATACTTCTTCACATCATTTAAAACAACAGCACTTGGCTATAGGGAAGGTTCATTTGCTATTTCCTTTCTATGGGAAACCTGAGAAAGAGAAAATCCAAGAAAATAATTTGCTGACTCTTAATCCAGGTTTATTAACCACAAACTTTCATCAAACAGGAAAATATGAATATTTCTTGATGAATGATATAAGGACCATTCTTTTTTTTAAAAAATTATTTATTTATCTGAGAGAGAGAGAGAGAGCAGAGCAAGTGAGAAAGAACATGAATGGCAGGGGTAGAGGGAGAAGCAGGGAGCCCAATGTGGGGCTTTGATCCAGGACCCTGGGATCATGACCCAAGCCAAAGGCAGATGCTTAACCAACTGAGCCACTCAGGTGCCCCATAAGGACCATTCTTAACACCCTAATACTGTGTTCATGTTTCTGTCATTTTACAGAATGAAGGAAAATGACTAAATGATCTAATTCTTTCTCATATTTTGTACTTAGTCTGCTTTTATCACTGTAATTTTGCAAGGTATATATGAGATTAAGGAACAATATTGATTAGATTTAATAATTGCCTCAATGACTTTAAAAACTGTCCTAAAACTAGATGTTTTGTTTTGTTTTAAAGATTTTATTTATTTACTTGACAGAGAGAGACAAAGTGAGAGAAGGAACAGAAGCAGGGGGAGTGGGAAAGGGAGAAGCAGGCTTCCCGCTGAGCAGGGAGCCTGATGCGGGGCTCGATCCCAGGACCCTGGGTGAGCCGAAGGTAGACGCTTAATGACTGAGCCACCCAGGCGCCCCTAAAACTAGATGTTCTGAACAGTAAAATAGAGAGCATTAAAAGATAATAAAAGAATGTCATGATCAACTCTATGCCCACAAATATGATAACCTGGATAAAATAGACCAATTTTTTGAAAAACAAAATCTGTCAAACCCAACAAGAAGAATTAGATGATCTGAATAGACCTATATCTATTAATGAAATTGAACTAATAATTAATAACCTTCCAAAACACAAAACACCAGGCTCAAATAGGTTCATTGTGAATCCTACTAAACATTTATGGGAGAAATTATATCAATTCTCTACAATCTCAGCAGAGGGAATACTCCCTACTTCATTCTATGAAGTTAGCATTACCCTAATACCAAAAACAAAGACATTATAAAAAAACTACAGATCAATATATATTATGAGCATAGATGCAGGAATCCCCAACAAAACATCAGCAAACCAAATTCAAGAGAAAAATCACATGATTATATTTGTAGGTACAGAAAAAAAAAATTGAAAAAAATCTAACACCCATTCATGATAAAGACTCAGCAAACTAGGAAGGTGGGGGAAATCTTCTTCAACTTGATAGAGAACATCTACAAAATATTTACAGCTAACATCATACTTAATGGTGAGAAACTTGAAACTTTCCTGCTAAGATCTGAGAAAAGGCAAGGCTGTCCCCTATTACCACTGCTTTTCAATATCCTTCCAGAAGTCCTGGATAATTCAATAAGAGGAAAAGGAAATAAAAGGTACACAGTTTGAGAAGGAAGAAATAAAACTCTTCTTCTGAGATGACCTGATTGTCTATGTAGAAGATCCAAAGAATCAACAAAAAGCTCCTGGAAATCAATTTCTTATGCACCAGCAATGAACAGTAGAATTTGAAATTAAAAACACAATGCCATTTACATAAGTACTTGCCCAAAAGAAATATTTAGGCATAAAACTAACAATACATGTACAAGATCTGTTTGAAGAAAACTATAAAACTCTAATGAAAGATATTGAAGAAGAGCTTAATAAGTAGAAAGATATTCTATGTTTGTGGATAAGCAGACTGAAGATATCAGTTCTTACCAATTAGATCTATAGATTCAATGCAATGCCAATCAAAATTCCAGCAAGTTATTTTGTGGATGCTGATAACTAATTCTAAAGTTTATAGAGAGAAGAAAAAGACCTAGAATAGCCAATATAATATTGAAGAAGAACAAGGTCAGAGGATTGAAACTATTTGACTTCAAACTTAACATAAAGGTACAGTAATCAAGGCAGTATGGTATTGGTGAAAGAATGGGCAAGTATATCAATGGAACAGAAGAGAGCCCAGAAGTAGACCCACATAAATACAGTCAACTGATCTTTGACAAAGAAGCAAAGGCAGTATAAAGGAACAAAGACTTTTCAGCAAATAGTGCTAGACAACTGGACATGTGCATGTGAAAAATGAATTTGGACACAACCTACCCTTCACAAAAATTAACTCAAAATGAATCATAGACCTAAATGTAAAATGTAAAACTATAAGACTCCTAGAAGATAACACAGAAGAAAACCTAGATGATCTTGGGTATGACTTTTTAATGCAAGACCAAAGGCATAATTCATGAAAGAAATAATTGATAAGCTGAACTTCATTAAAATTTAAAGCTTATGCTCTGCAAAACATGTTGTCAAGAGAATGAGAAGACAAGTCAAAGTTTGAGAGAAAATATTTGCAAAAGACATATCTAATAAAGAACTAAGATGCAAAATACACAGAGTTCTTAAAATTCAAGAATGAGAAAAGAAACAACCTAATTTAAAAATGACCTAAGATTTGAACAGACAACTCACCAAAGAAGATATATAAATGTCAAATATGCATATGAAAAGATGTTCAACAGCATATGTCATCAGGGAATTGAAAATTAAAACAACAATGAGATACCAAGATACCTATTAGAGTGACCAAAATCCAAAACACTAATACCACCAAACACTGGTAATGTTGGGAATGCAAAATGATACCGCCATTTTGGAAGACAGTTTGGTGGTTTCTTATAAAACTAAACATACTCTGACCATACAATGCAGCAGTTATGCTCCTTGGTATTTACCCCAAAGAATTGAAAACTTATGTCCACACAAAACCCTCCACACAGAGGTTTATAGTAGCTTTATTCATAATTGCCAAAACTGGGAAGCAAGCAAAATATCCTTCAGTAGATGAGTGGATAAATAAACTGTAGTACATCCAGGCAATGGAATATTGTTCAGTGCTAAAATAAATGTGCTTCAAGCCATGAAAAGACATGGAGAATCCATGTTACTAAGTATGCATGCATGTACTTAATACATATTACAAAGTAAAAAAGGTCATTGGGAAAAGAGTACATACTGTATAATTCCAATGGTATGACAAAACTATGGAGACAATAAAAGAATCAGTGGTTGCCAGGGTTAGTGGGGAGGGAGGTTTGAATAGACAGGGCACAGAGGATTTTTAGAGTACTGAAACTACTCTGTATGATACTGTAATGGTTCATACATGTTGTTATACATTTGTCCAAACCCAAAGAATATACAAAACCAAGAATGAACCCTAATGAAACTATGGGCTTTGGGTGATAATATGTCAGTGTAGGTTCATCATTTTAATAAATGTACCACTCTAGTGAGGGATTTTGATAGTGAATGAGGCTGTGCATATGTGAGTGCAGGGTTGTATGGAAATCTCTGTACCTTCTGCTTGATTTGACTGTAAACCCAAAACTGCTATAAAAAATAGTCAATCAAAATGTTTTCATTTTCATTAGAATCACACAAATTCAGTAAGGTAGGGGATTATCGATGATGGGTAGACAGAGATATAGCAAATTCAAAATTTTATATGTAAATATATATTATATTAATCAATATATTATATATTAATTTATATTTAGATTAAATTTATATATATATAATTTTTCTAAGCAGCTAGCAGGTAAAAAGTTATGGCTTTAGGAAATATTAAATCAATGCCTTTCTTTGTAATACATATAAAATTCTATACTTAATAATAAATAGAAATAGGACATAGAAAATAACAGACTGGTATGAGTTAAGAACACAGAACTGGCTGGGCATCTGGATGGCTCAGTCATTAAGCATCTGACTCTTGATTTTGGCTCAGGTCATGATCTGGGGTCCTGAGACCAAGCCCCCCATCAGGCTCTGTACTCAGCAGGGAATCAGCTCCAGATTCTCTCTCCCTCTGCCCCTCTCCCCCTTCTCTCTCTCTTTCTCTCAAATAAATAAATAAATAAATAAATCTTGAAAAGAAAAAAAAGAACATAGACCAGGCATGCAAAGTTGATACTTAATTTCTGTATTTCTGTATTTATTTATCTTTTAAGTAGGCTCCATGACCAGTGTAGAGCCCAGTGTAGGGCTTGAACTCACAACCGTGAGATCAAGACCTAAGCCAAGATCAAGAGTTGGATGCTTAACTGACTGAGCCACCCAGATGCCCCAACACCACTTTAACTATATAACATTAATATTATAATGTAGTAAACAATGTCTCAAACTTAGGTATTTTTAGGAGTTCCCAGATAAAAAACACACAGCCTGAAGCAGAAGCAGTTGAATTGAACATCTCTCTCAGAAGTGCTCTAGTAGATAAAATTCCTCACCAAAATATCATTGACAAGTAACCATGTGAGGGGGAATATTTTATTAGATATTAAATGATGCTGCACTTCTAAGCCCAGCTCATAGTAACAATAACAAAATGATTATATTTGAAGGCAAATGGATGTAGCACATGCCTGACAAAACAGTCTATCAAGTATAGGCTATGATTTTTTTTTTGGAAAGTAACTAAACTTCGTTAATTTATGTATGTGCAAATATGCACTTCAAATCCCCACTAGCTCAAATTATCGATATTCCTTATTGTGAATATTTCTGCTGCTTGTAGTATATTGATCTATCCAGTAAAGAAAAAAGGGATATCTAACTGAAAGATTTTTGTCTCTGTTCTATTTTTCTTAGCCAAGGGAGTGCAGTTTCAAGGGTTACATTACCTTGCTGGATGGTGTGCAACTGTAGGCATTTTGTAGGTAAACGTCCTCTGCTGTCCTGAAAGCTGCACTCTCCATTTCCTTAAGCCACAAACTCCAGCTGACCAGCATCTTCTCCAAGTTCTCCCACCAGTCCTATCTTCTTAAACAGCCCTCTTCCTCAGTCTCCCCACATTCCACTTACTTTACCACCCCCACTAAACCACAGTCTTCATTTTTCATAAACATTAAATTCAAAGGAGGTGCCTGTCTGTGATTTTGCTCCTGCATCAACATTAAGCCCACGCATTGAGTATGATATAAAGAACTGAAAGTGAATTTATTTATTCCATTGTTCTTTCAAAATAGGTCTGTTGCTAACAGGTCTCTAGGTATGCATATGAAATTCACACAGCTATAAAAGGAAAGAAACAAATGCCAGGCACACAGCACCAAGCTGAGAAACCAAATGTTAAGCAGGGACGATGAAGGATCTGAGCTTGGAGGTTAGCAGTGAGACCCAGTACTGACTGCTATTTGGAATATCAAACATTTTAATGAATATGAGGCATTATAAGATTCCGAAGTAATAAAGAAGGTTGGCATCAGTGCCCACATTGTGGCTAACAATTTAAGGATGAGATGAGTAAGACAAAAAGGCATTTCATAGTCTCCATCAAAGAAAGGAATAATAGTTCTTCCCTGCTAAAGTCTAACAAATTAATAATATAACTAATGATAATTGTGCAAAATATAGTAAATGTACATTTTCATCTAAAGAAAAGATGATCCTCCTGTTGGAGGTGATCTAAGTGCACCAAAGGACCAAAACCTTACTTACTGGTCTTCAGTCAGCAGATAATTTGTAACATGTTCCAGAGAAGTTCTGTTCCAGGATTAAAGGCCTGGTGCCTGTTGCCCACTTTCAGATATAATTCAAACTGCCCCCAAGGAACGTTCAGTGACTTACCAAACCACCGCCATTGTGGAGCAATTTGCCTCTAGCTTGGAAACTGGAGGTCCAGACTTGGGAAAAACCACCCTCTGGGTCAGCTATTGTGCATCCTGGGATGTCAGGAATGATAAATTATGTACTGACACCCCCTTACTTTCACCAATTTGGGGCTCATGGAGAAAAGGGAGTAAAAAGGTAAGGATCAGAATTCCTGCCTGTCCCATTCCTCAAGCCTCTGCCAAAGATGCTATCTTTAATTCAGGCAAAAGGGTTTGGACATGAGATTTCCAGTTTTTACCTGACACTTCCTTCTTGTTCACAGTATGAGCTCCCATCCCCATCCCTCTATCTCTAAATATTGTAATAAGAGTTATGATCACTTTGGCATTTTGAAATCAGTATTCCTGAATTAGGGTTCAAGTGACTATATAAGTTTTTCAGCAATTTTGTTTTTAGTTAGAATTTATTAACAAAAATGTTATTGGATATTTAGTGACTTAATGGGCCAGGCTGATAATATATCTTTATTTACTGATCATCAGACAAAAGCCCATTTTAATAAATCATTGCTATATTCTTTCATAATTGTTTTCCTGCTCTTCATGCAGCATAATTTTAAATACAAGGGTATTTGAAAAACAAAGAGTTAAGTGTTTTGTTCATGGAAAATTATGTTCAGAGACTGAGTCTGTCATTGCCAATAATTTATTTAGTACAGATTCACTGCACAAATTTTAAAATTTATAATAATAATATTTCACATGCTCATAGCATACAGGATAATATCTCTTAATAAGCTGATAATATACTTCAAGCCAATGATAGATTAATTATACCATTGTTCCAGGGATAGGGATGATGAAAAAAATAAATAAAGTCCAAATTTAGTTGAGATATACTTTTCTGTGACTTGGTTCCCAGATTTGGCTTAGCTGACCAATAGCTGATGTTCAGCTGCCAGCAAAAATAGAAAGTCCCTTATTGCTAGAGAACAATGCTAGCTGAACAAAGGGGTTGTTCAGGCAAATTGATCTTCTTCACATGGCCATTGTGTGGTTTTCCCCACTTCTGGAATGAGTAGGCTTTCCGCAGCAGTAGCTTATGTCCATAGGTCTTTGGAGACCTATTTAGATCAGCAAAGTGTAGCCCTTCCCAGACTTAACACTCTCACTAAGTTCTCACAAATTCTTGGTATTTAAAGTTTCAATGTCCATTAAATCATATTTACTCTCTCATTTGTTCATACTGATAAACATTCAGTAACACAATTTTGATGACATCATCCTGACAGAGCCTTCCTAATATAAACAAATTCACCTTTAGATCTAAATTACTTCACTTAAGCCATAAAGAAGTGGATTTGAACTCATAACCACCAAAGAAATTGAATCAGTAATCAAAAATCTCCCAACAAACAGAGTCTAGAGCTGGATGGCCTCCCAGAAGAATTCTACCAAACATTTAAAGAAGAATTAATACCTATTCTTCTGAAACTATTTCAAAAAGTAGAAATGGAAGGAAAACTTCCAAACTCATTCTACGAGGCCAGCATTACCTTGATCCCAAAACAAACATGGTACTGGAAGTCCTAGCCTCAGCAATCAGACAAAAAAAGAAATAAAATGCCAAATCGGCAAAGAAGAAGTCAAACTTTCACTCTTCACAGATGACATAATACTCTATGTAGAAAATTCAAAAGACTTCAGCAAAAAATTGCTAGACCTGATACAGGAATTCAGCAAAGTGGCAGGATATGAAATCAATCCACAGAAGTCAGTTACATTTCTATACCCTAATAATGAGGCAGAAGAAAGAGAAATCAAGGAATCGATCCCATTTACAATTGCACCAAAACCATAAGATACCTAGGAATAAACCTAACCAAAGAGGTAAAGGATCTGTACTCAGAAAACTATAGAACTTATAAAAGAAATTGAGGAAGACACAAAAAATGGAAAAACATTCCATGCTCATGGATTGGAAGAACAAATATTGTTAAAATGTCTATGCTACCCAAAGCAATCTGCACATTCAATGCAATCCCTATCAAAATACCATCAGCATTTTTCACAGAGATGGAACAAACAATCCTAAAATTTGTATGGAACCAGAAAAGACCCCAAATAGACAAGGTAATGCTGAAAAAGAAAACCAAAGCTGGAGGCAACACAATTCTGGACTTCAAGCTGTATTACAAAGCTGTAATCATCAAGACCATATGGTACTGGCACAAAAACAGGCACATAGATCAATGGAACAGAATAGAAAACCCAGAAATGGACCCTCAACTCTATGGTCAACTAATCTTCGACAAAGCAGGAAAGAATATCCAATGGAAAAAAGTGTCTCTTCAACAAATGGTGTTGGGAAAACTGAACAGCCACATGTAGAAGAATGAAAACCCAAAATGGATGAAAGACCTATATGTGAGACAGGAATCCATCAAAATCCTAGAGGAGAACACCTCTTTGACCTTGGCCACAGCAACTTCTTGCTAGACACATCTCCAAAGCCAAGAGAAACAAAAGCAAAAAGAAGGATTAGGATTTTATCAAGAAAAAAGCTTTTGCACAGTAAAGGAAACAGTCTACAAAGCTAAAAGGCAGCCTATGGAATGGGAGAAAATATTTGCAAATGACTTATCAGATAATGGGCTAGTATTCAAAATCTATAAAGAACTTATCAAACTCAACACCCCAAAAACAAAAAATTCCAGTCAAGAAATGGGCAGAAGGCATGAACAGACATTTCTCCAAAGAAGACATACAAATGGCTGACAGACACATGAAAAAATGCTCAACTTCACTTGGCATCAGGGAAATACAAATCAAAAGCACAATGAGATACCACCTCACACCTATCAGAATGGCTAAAATTAACAAGTCAGGAAACAACAAATGTTGGCGAGGATACAGAAAAAGGGGAACCCTTTTACACTGTCGGTAGGAAAGCAAACTCAGTGCAGCCACTCTGGAAAACAATATGGAGGTTCCTCAAAAAGTTAAAAATAGAGCTACCCTATGACCCAGCAATTGCACTACTAGATATTTATCCAAAGGATACAAACATTGAAGGATACAAACATAGTGATTTGAAGGGGCACCTGCACCCCAGTGTTTATAGCAGCAATGTCCACAATAGCCAAACTATGGAAAGAGGCCAGATGTCCATTGACAGATGAATGGATAAAGAAATTGTGGTATGTGTATACACACACACACACACACACACACACACACACACACACACACAATGGAATATTATTCAGCCATCAAAAAGAATGAAGTCTTACCATTTGCAATGACATGGTTAGAAGTAGAAGGTATTATGCTAAGCGAAATAAGTCAGTCAGAGAAAGACAAATACCATATGATTTCACTCATATGTGGAACTTAAGAAACATAACAGATAAACATACGGGAAGGGAAGGAAAAATAAAATAAGATGAAAATAGAGTGGGAGGCAAACCATAAGAGAAGCTGAACTCTAGGAAACAAACTGAGGGTTGCTGGAAGGGAAAGGAGGAAAGGAGTAATTGGGTGATGGGCATTAAGGAGGGCACTTGATGGAATGAGCACTGGGTGTTATATGCAACTGATGAATCACTAAATTCTACCCCTGAAACTAATAATACAGTATATGTTAACTAAATTGAATTTAAATAAAGAGTAAAAAAAAAAAAGTGGATTTGATGGAAGGAAAACTTCCAAACTCATTCTATGAGGCCAGAATTACCCTGATTCCAAAACTAGACAAAGACTCCACTAAAAAAGTGAAGTGCAGGCCAATATCCCTGATATACATGGAGGCAAAAATTTTCCACAAAATACTAGCAAATCAAATCCAACAATACATTGAAAGAATCATTCAGCAAAAACAAGTGGGATTTATTTCTGGGTTGCAAGGATCATTCAGTATCAGCAAATCAATCAATGTGATACACCACATTAATAAAAGAAAGGATAAGAACCATATGATCCTCTCAGTAGATGGCAGCAAAAGCATTAGACAAAGTACAATAGCCATTCATGATTAAAAACCCTCAACAAAGTAGGGATAGAGGGAACATACATCAACATCATAAGGGTAATGTATGAGAAACCCACAGTAAACATCATCCTCAATGGGGAAAAACAGAACTTTTCCTCTATGGTCAGGAACAAGACAGGGATGTCCACTGTCACCACTGTTATTTAACGTAGTACTGGAAGTCCTAGTCACAGCAATCAGACAACAAAAAGAAATAAAAGGCATCTAAATCAGTAAGGAAGAAGGAAAACTTGCACTATTTGTAGATGACATGTTACTGTATATAGAAAACCCAAAAGACTCCACAAAAAAAACTCCTAGAATTGATAAATGAATTCCATAAAGTTGCAGGATACAAAATTGATGTACAGAAATGTGTTGCATTTCTACACACTAATAATGAAGCAATAGAAAGAGAAATTAAGGAATCAGTCCCATTTACAATTGCACCAAAATCAATATTATACCTAGGAATAAACAACCAAGGAGGTAAAAGACCTATACTCTGAAAACTATAAAACACTGATGAAAGAAATTGAAGATGACACAAAGAAGTGGAAAGACATTCCATGCTCTTGGATTGGAAGAACAAATATTGTTAAAATGTCCATACTACCCAAAACAATCTACACATTTAATGCAATCACTATCAAAACATCAACAGCATTTTTCACAGAGGTAGAACAAACAATCCTAAAATTTGTATGAAACCACAAAAGACCCCGAATTATGAAAGCAACCTTGAAAAAGAAAAGCAAACCTGGAGGCATCAAAATTCCAGACTTCAGGTTATATTACAAAGCTCAAGTGATCAAAACAGTATGGTACTGGTACAAAAACAGACACACAGATCAATAGACCAGAATAGAAAACCCAGAAGTGAATCTGCAACTATGGTCAATTAATCTTTGGCAAAACAGAAAGAATATACAATGAGAAAAAGACAGTCTTTTCAGCAAATGGTGTTGGGAAAACTGGACAGCAGCATGCAGAAGAATGAAACTGGACCACTTTCTTATACCATGCACAAAAATAAATTCAAAATGGATGAAAGACCTATATGTGAGACTTGAATCCATCAGAATCCTAGAGGAGAAAGTAGGCAGAAACCTCTTTGACCTCAGCTGTAGCAACTTCTTAGTAGACACATTGCTGGAGGCAAGAAAAACGACGGCAAAAATGAACTATTGTAACTTCATCAAGATGAAAAGCTTCTGCACAGTGAAAGAAAAAACAAAACTAAAAGGCAGCCTATGGAATGGGAGAAGATATTTGCAAACAACATATCTGATAAAGGGTTAGTATCCAAAATCTACAAAGAACTAAAACTTAACAGCCAAAAGCCAAATAATCCAGTTAAGAAATGCGCAGAAGACATGAATAGACATTTTTCCAAAGAAGACATCCAGATGACCAACAGACACATGAAAAGATATTCAACATCACTCATCTTCAGGGAAATACATATCAAAACTACAATGAGATATTACCTCACACCCGTCAGAATGGCTAAAATTAACAACACAGGAAACAACAGGTGTTGGCAAGGATGGGGAGAAAAGGGAACCCTCTTACACTGTTGGTGGGAATGCAAACATGTGCAGCCACTCTGAAAAACAGTATGGAGGTTCCTTAAAAAGTTAAAAATGGAACTACCCTATGATCCAGCAATTGTACTACTAGGTATTTACCCAAAGATTACAAACATACTGATTCGAAGGGATACATGCACCCTGATGTTTATAGCAGCATTATCAACAATAGCCAATTATGGAAAGATCCCAAATGTCCATGGACTGATGAATGGATAAAAAAGATGTGATTATATATATATACACATACACATACACATAATATACTCAATCATAAAAAAGAATGAAATCTTGCCATTAGCAATGACGTGGAGGAGCTAGAGAGTATCATGCTAAGCAAAATAAGTCAAGAGAAAGACAAATACCATATGATTTCACTCATGTATGGAATTTAAGAAACAAAACAGATGAACGTAGGGTAAAAAAAAGAGGCAATCCAGAAAACAGATTCTTAACTATAGAGAACAAACGAGGGATACTGGAGAGGATGGGTTAAATGGGTGATGGGTATTAAGGAGGGTACTTCTTGTGATGAGAACTGGGTGTTGCATGTAAGTGATGAATCACTAAATTCTACACCTGAAACTAATATTACAATGTATGTTAACTAACTGGAATTTAAAGAAAAACTTGAAAAAAAAAGAGAAGTGGATTTGAAATCATAACAAACCAGTACAGAATCCACTCTGTGATTTCAAATCACTTAGACACTACTAATCCTAAGGGCTTAGTGCCCTATAGAAATCTAAGTTCCCGAAAATATCATATACCTTGCAAGTCTACCTCACTAACAGTCTAATTGTCCTTTAATTTAATTTTCTATAGTTTTGTTACTGCAAACTTTATTAAATCAATTTCCAGTATTAGTGAAAATATAACAAAGAATTCTTTAATATGATATCAGATTAAATTTCCAAAAGACCAAAAATTAATGTTCTTAAACCACTCAGTTCAGTAAGCTTCCTTGACAATTGTGTTTCCATGTAAAAGCCATGTTTATGAAGCTCCAGGAAGTACAGACTTGCACAGCACTATCAAGCATGTATTTGATTGCCATAATATCAGAATTCAGGGCTGTCATTATTTTGAGGAAGGCATGTTTTTGTTCTTTTGCCAATTCCTATTAAATCATTTTTTATTAGTCTTATCTTCTAGATGTTCTTTTATTTGTCTTAATTTTTCTAATGTATGATTTATATTTATTAGATTAAATTTAGAAGACTCAGTCTGGAATATTTCTCTGGTTACTTTAATAGTTATTCTATCTTCTATTGACCTCAAATAATACCTTTTTCCTTCTATCGTCACATTACCTGTTCTATTTTTACATATCCCATTATGTTGTGTTTCTTATTTCCCCCCTGATTCCAATTGGATAAGGTAAGGTTTGGCTTAGAGCAGGGTATCACAGTCCAATTTCCCATGTTATACTATTTGAGGAGGCATCAAGGGTATAGTCATGGGTACTTGTACATGGGTATATTTAAAGGTCTAGCAGTGATAAAGGTATTTTGGTTCTATTCTACCAACATATCCTTAGGAACATATTTTCCTTCTATCATCGGGAGCTTTTTGTGGCTTGTAACTTTCACTCTCCCTTTTGATATTGGGGAACCACAAAAGTTTGATAACCCAAAGTCACATTTCCTGCTTTAAGTGCCAATATTCTAATTTCACAGTTGCTCAGGGAGCCACAGACATTTGGATGTGTGGTATCTACTCTGGTTCTAATCAGATTATCTGCAATTTCAGGTGACCGAGATTGTCCAGAGATCATGGCTGTTCTAAGTGTATTCCATGTATTTACCAACCTTAACTGTAATAATTGACAATCAACCTTTAAAAAATATCCTTTATATTTTTTTAGGATCTTACTATTTTTATAATTATCCCTCAGTGCTTTGTTCAGAATATACAATGCCCTACCTGTTTCTCTCTAAAAATCATTTATGTTCCACAAGATGCTACTAGTCATATACATCTATGCACCCAATGATGATAAAGCTGTGACAGCATGTGGAATAAGTTATTTTCAAAATTTTTGAAGTCCAAATTAGTTTGATCACATTGAAAATGTGAAAAGGCTGCTGCCATTGGTCCTCCCGCAAGTCCAACAAGGAACTGTAGGGGTTTTCTTACCTTTAATAGTCAAGCTTTGGCATAGGTTTTAGGTTAGGTCAAAGGTTTCCCAGTGAGTAGACAGTGCTGATGGTGAAGGGTGGGATGGAGAAGTTGGGCTTAGTGATGCTGGTCATGCTGGTAAGTTCCCAGTTATAATAAGGTGACAGGATGGTGACCTGTGGAGGAAGTGGAGGATGTCACAAATGGTAGAACTGTCTCCTGACCAGAGAGTGGAATTTCAGTTTGGAGTGGTTGCAGAACTGCTCTCGTCAGTGCTATCTGTGGAGTATCCATAGCTGCAATGAGCATGGCATCCAATAGTGAGTAATAGGCAAAACAGTGTGGCCAATAGGCAGCATGTCACACTGAAGGTAGAAGGCTGTGGTGTACCACCACGGACAGTGATAAGCATTATATGTTAGGTTTCCAATGTGTCCTCTATATATTTTACATGGCTTTCCTGTTTACATAAAATGTAAACTGTGGATGTTGTAAGTGGTCTAATGTGGGCTTATGAATATTCAATGATATAATGGCCCATGAATCATTGTGAGGGTGTGCTGTAACTGAATCATTGTGAGGGTGTGTAGTAACTGTATTTGTTACATTTTATGTAAACCAAATACGGAGGGAAGCTAATGAAGTAGTGAAGATCTCCCATTTCGATCTCTACAGGAACCAAAAAGGATCCTGAACAACGCCTTCTCCAAGATACCAACTTGGAAAATGAGGATTGGCCTGAGAACTAGTGACTGACTCTTGCTATTATAACCCAGCATATATACCAAGGCAACCGGGTACTTACCTTATTCTTTATCTCTATATTGGCTTACTGAATTAAATGCGTTATTGGATACATTTCAGGGACTCTGAAAGTAAGTCGGATTTAATTCTTGATTTACTTTATGTGCTAGCATTTTATTGTAAAAGAAGAGCTGCTGAATATGCAGAATGGGCACTTGGATGAAACCCAAGCCAAGACCCCTTCCAAATCTTATCACCACTTAGGCCAACTTGTTGCTCTTGCGCATTCAGAATCTGGAAACTAATTACCCATCCATTTGGTATTCCCAGACAGTGTGTATTGTTTAAATTGCTTATTGTCTTCATTTAATGGAAAAAAAGGCCTACATGCTGATGGCACACCTATCTCTGTTTCATACTCTGTACCCTCAGCCCTCAGTTTTTGTACAGCTGCGTCTCCTACACATACTTTCTGTGTAAGTGAAACATCTCAAGTTAGCCCTATCATTGATCCTTACCTGGTAGATCAAAATCTCATGCAATATAAAGGCAAATATTTGGCTTCAGGAATAGATCAAACATGGCTACAGGTATCACCCAAATCCCCAGGTATACACAAGTTGATAAGGCATTATTAGAAAAAATATTCAAACCCTTTTGTATAAAAATGTACAACATCTAATTTAATACCCCATGCTCTGAAAGAATCAAACATGTAGTGAGCAGAAACTTCCATTTACCACACTGGTGAGACTATTGCAGATACTCTAAATATAAAAGAGAGAGGGAGAGAGAGAGAGATTATATGTGCTCTCTAAACACCCAAAAAAAGTGCATTTGTAGAAATACAGCAATGCTTCACCATTACAGGATGCTCTTTGAACTTATTTTACCAACTGGCAGAACAAAAGATGACAATTCTAATGACACATATGGAACCATAGTTTGAAACACATAGATCATGATATTGGTACTTAGAGACCTCATCTAAAGGACTATATTATCTGGCCATCAGCAATGGGTATCAGCATGGGACAAAGCAGGAGATTATGAAGAAGTCCATTATGATTATGAAGAAAGAGGAAATAAAGAAAACCATAGAGGAAATAGAAAACACCACACAGACCACATAAAGTACTCCTGTAACACAAACATCCACCATATCAATTGATGTATTTAATGAGACAATTATTGATTCTACCAAAAAGGTACCTAAAATAAACTACAAACCATCTCCATTTCCAAAAAAAAAAAGCATCTGTACTTAGGAGTCCCATGGGAATACAGTACCAGTGATGGCAAAGAGATTAGACTTTATGTCACAGAATGGCCTACCTTAATCCATTCTGGTAACTTAATTTTTTTTTTCATAAAAGCTTTTATTTTTTATTTTTTTTAATTTTAATTTTTTTATTAACACATAACGTATTATTTGTTTCAGGGGTACAGGTCTGTGATTCATCAGTCTTACACAATTCACAGCGCTCACCATAGCACATACCCTCCCCAATGTCCATCACCCAGCCACCCCATCCCTCCCACGCCCCTCCCCTCCGGCAACCCTCAGTTTGTTTCCTGAGATTAAGAGTTTCTTATGGTAATTTAATTATATGTGAGGCAACCATTGCCACATCCAGTGCAGAATTCTATAACTCTGATATATTTTTCAAACCCTACACTGATTCTCTTTCACATTCTGAAACACATATCTTTTCCATTGGTACTAAGAAATTTAAATTATGAAACATATAAACATGGTTTATCTCATATATGTAAGAACCCAACATGTTACTCACATAGTAAAACTATGTCACAGTGTATAACTTAAAGAACCTTTCTGCTCTATAAATGTTACAGAGATGACTGCAAACATGGCAAGATGGCTGGATCTAAGAATATGAGCAATCTGGGGAGAAGACCAGTGGTTCCTTGACAAAATAACAATGGTACCACAATGAGTAATGAGGCATGGCCAGGTAAAACTGAACAAGTAGCTATATGCCGATCTTAAATGTGAGCAAAATCCATACTTAATGTTTCCTCTGGGCCTGATAGTATAGAACCATTCATACCCATATTAAAGGAATACAGATTATCAGTTTGGTGCTATAGCAAAACACACATCAATACAGCAGGGTCATAAATAGAGTATAATATAAGCTTCAATTTATTAAATTATACTAAATGCTTAAGGAATGAGGTGCTAAAAAACATAACCATGAACCAAATATTATGGTGGCCTATGCCAAAAATTACTTACTCTACTTTGAACTTTACCAATAATATATTCATTAAAAGAAAATGTGGAGTGTTGTGAATATAAGCCACAGGCAGATTGTTATAAATAGTTATGAAACCAGTTTCACAGAACCAGTACATGCATTAGGATGCATGAAATCTAACACAGACATAAACACAACCAGATGCGAAACAGGAGTCTGGAGTTTTCAATGAGAAAATCTCTACTATACTAACAACATCTCAAAGATTACTACTGGTCTAAAATAGTAGTTTATTTATGGAACGGAACACACGAAGAGTCTATAGATGACTTGTAGAAACCTAGGGTTGGAAGTAAAATGTTGAGATCAAGTGTGTGGGACAACTTGCAAGCAATATTAAGATCATGCCAATAAGAATTTACCATTTGGAATTCTAAGTATCTTACTGTAACCATGGGCAATGATGATGCCTTCGGAACAAATACAGTTTCCTGTTTTCTTGAAATAATAGGGTCCATGGATCCACAGTTAGCTTTCCAGTGGGTGAATATGGGTTATAAAACCCATATTGGCAATAATTACAGGGTTCAACATGTTTAGGGGGTTCATGCCTGCAAAATGAAGAGTTTCCTGTAAATGTCTAATTCTTTCTTGTTGTTCTTGCCACTCAAGGAAATCTATAGCTGTTATGGCCATTATTGACAAATGTTTCTCCCAGCACAATAGCCCTGCACCATGGTAGGATAAATATTAGGCATCCAGTAATGATGTGTATGAAAATGTGTCCACTACTTAGGTGTTCTGCCATCATTAACAGAATAAATATCAATATCAAACAGAACAAATATCACCAGGATATAAGATAAGGTGTTCTTCATGCCTGAGAATTTTATAGAAGTATCATATTATTTTCTTTAATTTGATATAATATGCCTTTTTCTTTGGTCACCCAGTAGGTTTGCAATTAGTGGCAGGTGCTATAATTTCCAGTAATATATACATTATTACAATTTTTAATTAATACTTTTCTTTTTAGTTTAGATTCTGGGGTGTTGTTAGTGCTAATTCTTATCTCTGTGAGTGACTGCAATATTGATTTAATAACAATTTTTCTGTCCCTTTTGTACCTATTTTTTAGAGAACTTGCCACCTCCCTGATTGCTTTAGTCTATGCTTTCATATCTAGATTGTTAATAAGCAGCCTAAACTTTTGTTTGAGCAAAAGTTTTGTACCTTTCAGTTGATCCAGAGGCAGTTGGGTTATAGGATTAAGTAGATGTTCCACATTATGCTCTGTTTTTTGGCCCAATTTTCTATTATATTCTCTGTGAAGTGGGTTCCCTGGTCAGATTCTATGATGGCTAGGATACCATAGCAGCAATCCTGATTTTCAATGCTGTGATGGTAGATTTTTGATCACTTTTTCCTGCAGGGATAGGCTAGTCCTATTCCTGACCATCTGTCTACAATGGTGCATGCATACAGTTTATTTTCTGACATAGGCATGGATTCATATATAATCAGTATGTATAATTTGGAAGGGTCTGTCAGATTTGATCCTATGTGGAATATTCATTAATGAACTGCAAGCTTTAAACTTCTGGCAATTCTCATATCTTTTATTTTGAAATTGTAGGTATTTCTAGGTGTATGCATGTTTCTTGTTTCTAACCATGTACTAGTGCTATTGTGTACCTGCATGACCTGTTTGGTGATGTGCCCATGTAATAATCCTATCAATTGGCATATCTGTTTGTTCAGATTTTATATTCCATTGTCCTTCCTGTTTATGTATGGTTATGTTTTAAATTGGTTTCTTCTTTACCCATGAATCATTGTGTTTCTTAAGATAAATCTTAGGAATCCTTGTTTCATAGTTTTCCTACTGAGTTTGTCCACCTGGTTATTAAATTTGGTTTCTTCAGAGTTGTAATTCTGATGTGCAGAGACATGTGTGATGAATGTGGAGATGTCAGCCAGTGCTGTTTTATGCCATATGTCCTTATTTCCTGTTTTCCAGGTAGGAAATAAGCGTCCCATTCCAAATAGTTATTCCATTAGCTATTGCCCATGAGTCTGAGAAAAGATAAACCTCATTCTGATTTTCCTTAATAGGTTGTTCAATCACCAATTTTATGGCTATTAGATCAGCATGTTGTCCTGATTCTCCAGAGTTTGATTTTGTCAGGTAGACCATCATTAGTCCTCAAGGCCACAGGCTACCAGCATACTCTGGATAGTGTCATGGAGGCTGATCCATCTGTAAACCATGCATTACTGAGTGCTGTGGACCAATGATGGCCCTCATTACCCAACTGCTTGAGCTTGGATAGGCTTGCCCTTTGGGAACACTGATAAGTGTACTATAGGCATTGCTGAGATTTCCTCAGATTATGCATAGGGTTGACCATCCGTTCAAATGTCCCATTCTGAAAAATACCAATTCCATGTTAGGGCTTTATGATCAGGGATAATTTCCCTCTATCAGGATCTGTTTTATCCAATCCAGAATAGGCTGTTGGAGGTTAAGTATAATTAGTTTGTTTTCTGTTAGTGGCTCTGTATTTTATAGGGCCTCATAGAGTGCCCAGGTAAGCCTTTCAATTGTTTGGTATCTATTCTCAGACCGCAGGAACTTTTTATTCAAAATCCAATTGAGAAAAATTTGGGGTCTTGTGGTGTTTTAGTCCACAGTGACCATGTTGCAAACCCTTGTGAAAATAGGCACTCTAGTTTATATTTGGAATCCACATTAATGTGTCAAATTTCCAGTAGTATTTTTTCAAATAAGTAAAAGCTGCCTCTTGAGTCTCTGTCCCCTAAATTCCCTGGTCTTCTTAGTTATTTCAAAGATGGGTTTTAATATTATTCTCATATATGGTATGTGTTGTATACAGTATCTAAACCGTACTATCAGTTTCTGAACTGCTTCCTTTGTGGTAGAAGTTGGTATGAAATTTTTCTTGTTTATGACTGGCTCTGGCATTTTCCTGTGTTCAGAGGACCAAATTATGCCTAGAAATTTTACTGTACTTTGGGGTCCTTGGACCTTACCTAGGTTGATCATCCATCTTCTGAGTGTAAGAAATTCAATTAACTCTCTCTTGACCCTAGTCTATTCTTCTAAGTTATCATCATAAATAAGGATGTCATCAATATAGGAAATAAAGGTTTGTGTGTGTTGTGTTTTCCTGAAAGGACTGGATGTCTTGTATGAGAAGGTTTTGGGCTATCACTGGGCTGTTAAGGTATCCTTGTGGTAACCTACTAAACTGATATTGTCTACCTTCCCATATGAATTCAGTCATGAGTTGGCTCTCCTCATCAACTGGCATAGCAAAGAATATGTCAAATAAGTCTATTACTATATAATAAGTTCAGGATCCAGTGGTGATATTGTTTATGATAGTGCCTGTATCTTGAAGTATTCCCTAATTTTGGGAGAGTGTTTGTTTAAATTCCTAAAATTTACCATAAACTTATATTCTGTCTGGGTTTTTAATAGGCCAGATTGGATTATAATATGGTAAAATAGTAGGCACAATAATTTGTTCTTTTAGGAGTTTCTGAATTATCTCCTTAATTTGAATATGTCCTCTCTTAAGATTGTATTTGGGTTACATCTGTTATTCTAGACAGGGTAGATCATTTAATTGCAGTCCATTTTGCTATAGCTAAATTAGTTTTAGGAATTGTTAAATCCTTATTTGTTACATGATGTCCTATCACATCCATTCCAGGAATGTTTTCTAAATTGGGACCTTTAACTAATTTAGCCTTAACAGGAGGGTCTATCATCAAGTGTTAGAAATCTATGCACCCATGTCCCTAGAGTTAATTTCCTTCCTATTCCCTCAATTAGTCCTGTTCTATTTTAAGGTTTTCTATATTAGTAGGATGTCCTTGTATCTTTGCTACTTGTGATCCAGTATCTAACAATATAGTATCATATGTAATATTTTTATTTACAAATGGGGTTTCTATTGACATGGCCACTATGACATACGGGTGATTTTTCTCAGGCCTTGGCCAGGAGACAGAAACTGCTGAGTTCCTATAGAGGGTTCATCAGGCTTTCTCTTTTTCATTTATCATCACATCATCTATTAATGGGATTAGGTTTTGAAAATGGGTTATTATTTACAGTAAACAGGTTATTAAGTGTATAAGTGGGTTTGTTTTCCCTAAAAAGTTAGTTATTTCCATTTTTGTGCCATTGTAATTACCTTCAATTCTTATCGTTATTGGTGTTTTTATTTCCATATTTAGGATTAAAAGGTACTGGTCTAAATGGCCAAAGTCAAGAGGCCTTATGGGTTTTGTTCTATTAGGTCTATTTACATTAGGTATAAGTCTTTGTTACCTTTCCAGGTGAGTAGGCCAAAAAGCCAATTCAACAAACATTTGTAGAGGACTTCTTAAACTTAAGTCAGTGGCAGTGAGCATTGTGAAACTCAAAGACAAAAAAGAAAGTGATGGATCCTGATATCAAGGAATATACAATATTCCTTGTAACATAGTGCAGAGTGAGATAGGTAGCGTAGCTGAAACATCAACAAAATGCTTGGGGAAACTAGAAGAGGGAATGATCAATGGGAGGAGGAAGTTGATTGAATAAATGCTAATTGATCTGGATTTAAACAATGAACTAAATCTAGGTAATCAAAGAAGAGGAGAATTCACTATAGACACAAATTTAAATGGAGGTAAGAAAGTAGTCCCTTTGGCACAAAATCAAGATCAAATCTAGCAATATGGTGAACAGCATTTTGCTCCCAGTGTTGAGTCTATCATGGATTAGGCATTCCCCATCTCTCTTCTTAACTTTGTTTTTCTCCATAGCACATTTTATACTCCAATATACTTGATAATTTGCACATTCATATTCATCATTTGACTATTAATGACAACATTGCTAGCTGTGTGTGCGTGCATGCACAAATACTCCCTATTTCTTCCTTGACTTAGGGCTAGACTACATTTTCCATTCTTGGATGTGTCCATGTGAATGAATTCTAGTCTTGTCCACCCTTGGGGTATGTGGAGACTCAGGAAAATATTTTTGTGGGATCTTCATTTATTTAAACTATTTGATTAAAAATATATTAAAGAATTCATGAGTCCATTTGAGATACAGTGACTTATCAGCGAACATTTAGAATAATGGGCACAAAAGAATTATTTCTGTATTGGTTTATTATCCAACAAATGCATGCAAACATTCTCTACAGTATCCAGGTACCACCTCCTCCTGTTAAGATTAAGAAACTTCTGTAGGTACTTTATTGTCAAATGTGACATTCCTGGATAATTTCTTATCTTCCACTGTGAGAAAAAAGTAGCAATGCTATTATTATTAATAATGCCATGTTTTTTTGGAAACTGTTTGTATTTAAACCATATATATCTTTTTTCTTCTGTGGGTCCGAATACCATTTATTTAATGCTGATTGCATCATTACTCAAGACACTGCATTATCCATCATACTGTTTAAGAGTACCAGCTTTCAATGACTTTTTCAGAGATTCTTATTGTGCTTTATTGGTGATGATGAAAAATGCAAGTGTTATCCAGAGAATGCAAAATAGTGTGAAAGATGATTCATTTTCTTATCACCTTACAGTTACCATTGGGAAAGAATAATAGTGCATCTTCCAACCACATCTTCTCTTGAACTCTTTAAGCCATAATCACTATATTCTGGAATGTGATCTCTTACAGTGTTGATTGTATCACTGCCTTCCACACATCACCACTAGTGGAGAGGATAGATAAGGGGCCTATGGGTGGAGCAAGAAGAGCAGTTATGTCTACACAAGAAATGTCCATCTGTCCTCTGGCATGGCTTAAGACTGACTTGGATGAGCATAGTGCTGCTACATCAAATAGAGGTAAGAAAACAACAATGAGGTAAGTACCCCATGTCAGGCTATCCTCCAAGAGTGGCTACACCTCTTCCTTTCCTAGGATTTTGAAATTATTGCTCCACAATGACAAAACTATATAATGGCTCAAACTATATAATGGTTCATAAAGTTTTTTTTTAATTTTATTTATTTATTTGAGAGAGAGAGAATGAGAGAGAGAGAGCATGAGGGGGGGAAGGTCATAGGGAGAAGCAGACTCCCCGCCAAGCAGGGAGCCCGATGTGGGACTTGATCCCGGGACTCCAGGATCATGACCTGAGCCAAAGGCAGTCGCTTAACCAACTGAGCCACCCAGGAGCCCTATAATGGTTCAAATAATGATTCATTTTCTATTCAGATAAATAGTCAAAACTGCTCCTTTGGGTCAAGGTGGAGGAGGGGTTACTTTGCCCCACACGTCCATTTAACATGTGACTTTAAGATAGTATTGGGATACAATATGTACATTATATAGTTTATGGTTTATTTGTTTTTGTAGCTGCCTGCTCTAATACAATCTCTTACCAAAAGGTAAATTCAACAAGGTTTGGGATTTTTGTTTACTTTGTAATCCATTTTATGTTCAGTGTCTGGAAAAATATCAGACATGGTAGTGACCTATTGTGATTTGTAATGTTTGATACTAAGCATAGTCTTCAATACAGGATTCACTTGAAAAAATAACTCAAATATTTAGTGGTACCCAGCTCTAAGAGCTGAGTGATAAAATGGGAGCCACCAGACAAACCAGGAGGAAGATCCAACTTACCTAAACTTGGACATTTAATACTTATTCCAAAGACACCAGATAAGAAACTTTAGGCTACATGTGACTTTCAGAACAAAGCTGAGGAGTATATTAATGTGTCCCATTCCTTAGAACAGGAAATGTGATAAGCTGAATCTACCAGTGAAAGACCTCAATGGTTAGAACTGAGGGTAATACAAAGTCCAGAACTGGTACAGGCAGCTTGTAGAATTTTATCACAACCTGAAAGACCTTAGTTCTTCCTATGAAATGCATACATTTCCAGAATGCATGGGTCTATTACGTGAGGAATTTAAAATTTTATTTAAGGGAATCTATACTGTATTTACCATTGGGGACAAGCTGTGTACATCATAACTGCTAATAGGTCATGTTAGCAAAAATAAGAGTGTTGACACACAGGGCAGAGTAGATAGAAAGGTTTTATAGAAGAAGCAGCTGAGTCAGTATCACAGACTCATTACCCAAGCCTCAATTTTAGTTTTTAATTCAAATCAAATAAATATCATTGCGGGCTACAGAGATGTTTGGAAGCACAGAAATAGTCATCTAATTGTGATTGGCCAAAGCAGACTAGCTGTATGGCAACCTTAAATTAAAACAAAACACAGTAAATATTGAGAGGTAGAAGTAATTGGGTAATCCAGATTTTTGTTCTAATGGGGCTAGGTCAAGGTTGATCTCTCTTTGCTCATTCTCCATTCTGTCCTCTGCTTGGCCTATCCCTGTTAATCAGCCCTCTGGGTTGAATAATAGCTAGTACAACAGCTGAACCCAGAGTAGCCTGCACTATCTCCTTCCTAATCAAGCAACAACGAAGTGTGCTAAATTTTAGAACACTGATAATGAGCAGGAGGTGGGAATGGTTAAATATTAAGGGAAACAAACTTTGGATAGGTTTCCTCATAATTTTACATGTATAATGTGAAAATTAATTTAAAGTCCAAAAGAGTAGAGCCAGCTTTTAGTAGTAGCATAACATAGAGTAAAGAGTTTAAATTCTGAAGCCAGCTGCCTGGGTTTAAATTTCAACTTTCCTACCTACTAAATTTGCATAATTGGGCAAGTGGCTTAATCTTTCTGTGGCTGTTTCCTGATATTTAAAAATTGAGGTAGAAATACTTTATGGAGACTAAATGAATTAATACTTGGAAAGTTCGGGTGGATTGAGTCATACATTATGTAAGAGTTCCATAAAATAAAATAATTGTGTTTGAAATTATTTTATAAAGTCCACTAAATGATACACTTAATTTGTGTGTATGTGTGTGATTTTCAGGCCACTTTTATTGATCACCTTATGGTTAACTAAATATTAACACCTGAGAGTGAGAAAAACTCCTTTGACAGTTGGGAACTGGTCTGGCACATACAGCTTCTTGTCATGGTGTTGTCCAATCCTGTCGGACATAAATGATCTTACAAAACACTGACATCAAATAAGCCCCACTTTGTGACATTGATAAAATGAGACCAAAAAAAAAAAAAAAGATGAACACGATTTTGTCTAAGTACCCCCCTCCCACACAGCATTCACTCCCAAGGAACATGGGTCTTTGCTGCTTCTTTACACATTACAACTTTAATCTCACTCCAGTCTTTCCTCCTTCTAGTTGAGATTTATTAAGATACACATTTGTAGAATTCTCCCTACTTTCTGACCTCACTCACTTTAGAGTGAACGTCTCCTTTCTTGAACCTCCCTCCAAAGTCATCTAACCATAGCACACAGCCTGTAATAAGCATTCTCTAAAACCCTCTTACTGGGGAGTCTGGGTGGCTCAGTTGGTTAAGTGGCTGCCTTTGGCTCAGGTCATGATCCTGGGAACCTGAGATCAAGTCAGCTTTGGGCTCCCTGCTCAGTGGGGAGTCTGTTTCTCCCTCTCCTTCTGCCACTCCCCTGCTCACACTTGCTTTCTTTCTCTGAAATAAATAAAATCTTAAAAAAAAAAATAAGGAGAAATAGGGGCACTTGGTGGCTCAGTCGGTTAAGCATCTGACTCTTGGATTCATCTCAGGTCATGATCTCAGAGTAGTGGGACTGAGCCCCGCATCAGGCTCCACACTCAGTGCAGAGTCTGCTTGTCCCTCTCCTTCTCCCTCTGCCCCTCTTCCTGCCCTCTCCCTCTCTCTCTCTCAAATAAATAAATAAAATCTTTTGCAAAATTTTTTTAAAAATAAAGAAAAATAGGACGCCTGGGTGGCTCAGTTGGTTAAGCAACTGCCTTCGGCTCAGGTCATGATCCTGGAGTCCTGGGATCGAGTCCCGCATCGGGCTCCCTGCTCAACAGGGGGTCTGCTTCTCCCTCTGACCCTCTTCCCTCTCATGCTCTCTGTCTCTCATTCTCTCTCTCTCAAATAAATAAATAAAATAAAATAAATAAATAAATAAAAAATAAAGAAAAATAAAACCCTCTTACTGACACCTCATAGTTCCCGAAGGTGTGTGGTCTGCCTCACTGCAACTTGTCCAACCACAGTTGGATTCTCGGTGGTCTTTGGGTAGAGGGCATTAAAACACGATGCACTATGTAGATATTATTATTCATATAGAATATCCACATTTTTAATACCTATGCAATTCAGTCTCGGCTGTTGAAAAGGCTTTGAAAAGTGTTAAATCTGAAATCACCTCAATTTTTACAACTATCTCAAATACAGTAAAATAATATAGTTTTTAAAAAAAAAAAACCTCTGTATTTGAATCCAATTCTATAAGCTAGCAGCAGGTTTTTATGCACTTTTTGCTTGTAATATTATTGTTATTCACATTACATTTCTGTTCCAAGTGAGAGAGAGATTATTCATTGTTTGATTTGGTGGGGACTGGGTTTTCTGAGGTATTTGTTCCCCTTTTGTTTCCTCAGATTTATGAGCCTGGCAAGCTTTTCTGTCTGTTGCTGAAAAGACTATTGTGTGCGTATACACACAGTCTCAGCAAATAATTTATTTCAGACGTCCAAGAACAGTCTTTTTTCACCCTCAAAACAGAGATTTTTTCATTTCAGTCATCTGTCCAACCTTAGTAGTGATTCTATAATGTCAGTATTCATTTTCAATAAAAAGGAGAAAAAAGTTATAGTTAGAGGGCTTTGACCTAGATCGATGGAATAGTGGTAAAAATGATCCTAGATTTTATGCTACCATCACAAAAATTTTCGTCAGGGATAAACTTTTAATATTTAAATTTTTTGTTGTTGTTTTCTGTTTCTTTTATTCTAACCTCGAATGTTATGAAAATAAATATATTCAGTTTTAGCAAGAACACATTGGAATGGTTAATGATCCCATTAATTCAAAGAATAACATATTGTAATTAAAAAGAAAAATCATTTGCCTTGACTTATCTGGATGCTTATCTGTGTTGTCTAGAGGTGTATCTTTATTGACAGAGTTATATTATGATTTCTCCACTTTACTTTTATTTCTTTGATAATTGTGCCTTAGAATTTATGATTCTATTGCCTGTTAATCTGTGACTTTTTATCCATTACAAAATATTATAATCTTGTCACATTATATGCATATCATTACATATCTTGTCACCTTATTCTATTTTAGAGCTAGATGAGGCTCTGGGAATTTGTATAGCTCATTCTCTGAGGTACAGAACAAACTTTGCTGCAAGTATCCTTAAAAATAGTCTTTTCTTAAATTCCCCAAAGAAGAAGATGATTCTTCAACCTTTCATTCTAACAAGAAACCTGACTTTTAAAGAAATGACCAGAGAGACCTTGACCATAACCCATAACAACTTGATGAAGGTACACATTTATCATCTGGTTTTGAAGGTCTCACACTAAGCCTTGTGATACTGACATTTCACAGTCTGTAGATACTATGTTTTCTTCTTCCCTGTCCTGATCATCCCTTTGTCTACTTGAACATGGGCTATAATGGGATTAAATGCCTAGATTGTTGAACAGCAAAAGATGAGTCTCATTTTAGCTACAGTGTGACAGCAGAACTATTTCCAAACCATTCCTTTTGCAACCTTTCTGAAAACCAGCTGCAGGTCTCATGTGAGGGCAAAAAATAGCATGCATTCGGAAGAATTTGTATTCACATTTTCATCAGCTAAGAAATGACAGTTTTGACTCGAAGCTACTCAGGAATAGTTTTGCCAACATTTGTGAAACATGATATAAATTTACTCATCAAAGAGTCTTTATTAGTGATCATGGGAAAATCAGTCTCTCTCTTGCTTTTTTTTTTCCTATCTCAAAATTGACAATATTTACCTCTGTTAAACTCACATAAAACATGTGTTGACATTGAGCAAAACACTCCCATTCTATATACATTTAAGGAATAATTTAACATTTTGGAAAAAGGAAAAAAAAAGACTGTCATGATGTTAAGAACCAGGAAATATTTTATTCTGTAGTATTTTCAAAAAATCTAAGTAGTACTTCTCACAACCATTACAGAAAGTAAAATATACTGGTGTTGATAAATCAAAATATGCTTTCATAGTCATTAATTAGTAGGAAGTCATTTTTGTATTTCACACTTAATACATACTTTTTCCTGTTTCCTTGTTTCTCTATAAGATATACATTTTATTTTATTTTGGCATTAGACAACAACCAACTTCTCATATACTTTTGGCTAACGACAAATATTCCTTATCCTGGAGACTTGTTCCCTTTGAGCATGGAGTCTCGTGTGTATTTATAGTGACCAACGTTTTACACTTGATGCTCAGATATGTGGTCTAAATAGTAGGGAGGAATAGTTAGAATTTTTAAAAAATAATGTTTCTCCTGGAAATCTCAGGTTTATGATTACTTTAAATGAGAAAAGGTAAGTATAATCTAAACAAAATCATGCATTAAAAAAAAGTCATGGGATTACATGGATATATGACATATGTTGCATTGGTGTTAGCCTTACATGCAGGCTAGCAAGGAATTAGCCTGTAATATTTCTCTAAATCATTTATGGACCTTCGGAATTAGGAGCAATATTAGAGATCATGGTTTATCCCTTTATTTCCTAGAGGAAGAAGAGAAGACTCAAAAAGGCAAGCAAGGACTAGAACCTGGATTTCTTTTGATCACACCCCTCTCCTTCCTAGTGGTGAGCCCCTTTTCTCTACCTTCCCCAAATCTAACATCTTCCACTGTATTCCTCATCTCAAGCAG
Source organism: Leptonychotes weddellii (assembly GCF_054177405.1). Lineage (NCBI taxonomy): Eukaryota > Metazoa > Chordata > Mammalia > Carnivora > Phocidae > Leptonychotes > Leptonychotes weddellii. Next base: position 154,451,027 of record NC_138369.1, on the reverse strand, counting down.
ATAATTCATATGCTACACGACCCCATTCCACTGTTACAACTGCAGTCGCTCCCAGGACCTGGCCAATCTAAGGGACGCTGTCATAGAGTTGCTTCATTAGCCGTGTTCCCTCCACCCACTTTCACAGTTCAAGCAGAGACATGGGCAGTTTCTCATTCTAACATGATACTGAGACTCTTGGTCTATCAACAACCACAGCGCAGCCATTTGCTGACATATCCTGTGGAAACCTAATGAATGAGATCTCTAAGCCTCTCTTCATGTATGAACTATCATCAGCAAAAAATCTGATCTTACCTCTAAAAGGTTATAATAAAATGTATCTAAAATCGTTTCTCTTTCATACATCAAGTACTACCCTACTGGTTCTCATGAAGTTAAATTTGCGTTCTCTCTTAGCCTATGTCTTATATATGAAAATGATGAGGGTGTAGGTAAATAGTGTTTGATCTCTAGGCATTTAGCTAAAGTGAGGTGCTAGGCCTCAAGCTTAACCCACAGAAGCCAGCATGGACCTTATTGTCCATTAATGAGATAATTAACTTATATTCCTGACTCCATTTACCTTTGCTTTTTCTGCATGTGATTTTGTTTAGTCTGTGGTAGATTAAAGATTACTGAAACTTCTTTGCTATTCTCATTGAGAGACAACATGCCTTCCCTTTGTTGGACTGGCTTTAGTAAGTTTGACCGATAAAATCTAATGGAAATGACATTCCGGGACCTCTGTGGTTAGCTCATTAGACACTTGGCAGCTTCCACACAGGTCCCCTGGAATGCTTGCTGTGGGTCAAGTTGGCTATCTTGTAAGAAGTTTGACTCTCATTATAATGACTACTAGGCAATGAGGAAGCCCAAATATGAGGAAGACCACATTGAGAAGCTACATGGAAAGAGGGAAAAGCCCAGAGAGAAAAAAGCTGTTAGCTTTCACATCTATTCTAGCCCAGGTACTAAGCAAATGAGTGAAGTGGCTCTCTCGAATATTCCAGGCCTCCACCAGGATAGGTAGTATGGAGAACTGTGGAATCCAGATGGCAGCTAGAACCAGGGTCCAAGACATATGATCTATTCAACCATCCCAGGCATATCTAGCCATTTGAGCGACTCCACCTGAGTCCCAGTCATCATAGTATTAAGACAAGCCATCCCCAGTATGCCCTGCCCAAACTCCTGAACCACAAACTTGTGAACACAATTGCATGGTTGTTGTTTTATGCCATTGAGTATCGGGGTGGCTTGTTACTCAGCAGTACAATACCAGAAAATGATTTAATTCTAAAACTGAGGTTCTACCTTAACAGAAACCTGAAACCTGTGGCATGGGCTTTGGGACCAGCTAGGTGTGAAGAGGGAGAGATTGAGGACAACATGCACGAGCAGAAATAGCACTTGGTGCCCTATACTAACCTTGAAAGCATAATGCCGTTTGCTTTTCCTGGAAATTTCTCTGTGGCCAACCTAATCTGGAAGGACACAGGGAAAGGAATGACACTGGGAAATGTTATTTCTGCTTAATTAAACTGATTCAAAACCATCACACTCTATTGGTCATGACTTGAAAACTATGGCCACAGCTGTAACCAGTCTCTTAAAATCACTCCAAAACTCAGTCACAATGCTGATGTGGGGCCTGCTTGTATCCACTGTTCCTCCACTCTAGGCTATCTCTAGAATGACCACCATCAGCCTTCAAAATAGTTGAATAAATTATGAGTTATTCCAAATAAAAGTTTGATTCTTGCATTGCATACTCTGCAGGTTAAAATCCATAGTCATCATCACATATAAGTATATTCAGAATTTGACTCTAACCACCTTGCTACTAATACATATTCAAAATCTGACTCTAACCACCTTGTTACTAATAACAGCCCCAAATTTCCTGGGCTTTTTGGACATTATGTTCCTTGTATTTTTTTTGAATGAGCTATGCATTTTCCTGCTTTTATATTTTATATTTATCTCCCTTGTAAATCCTTGTGTATTTTTTAGGTCGAATTCAAACATCACCTTTGTTCTTTCTCATAAACTCTTGCATTTCTCACTAAGCAATGAAAATTGTTCTTTCTGTGGACATCCTGATATACTGATACCTGTTTTCATTGTAGGGGTTATTTTTTACAAAATACTATTTGGATGCCCTGTCTCTAATCCTCAGAAGACTTTGAAATCCCTAAAGACTTATACTTGTTGCCTTATTTATTTGCATATCTTCAGCATTTACAAAGATTCTGAGAGCTACCAAGAGCTTAATATATATTTGTTGAAAAAAATGACAATATTCCCATAGGCAGTGAAAATATATTTAAAGAACATTCCTTGATATTCCAGTATACAATAATGTTTATCTTCATTTTAGTCTTTAGTTCCTTCTTATTTTATGGAAATGGAAATGTTTAACTTGTAATATATAGGGTGTATAATAAAATGTATTGGTTGACTCGAATGATTTATATGTGTCTGTGTTTATGTGATGTGTACCTTGAGGGAAAGGAGTATTAATTTGGCTTAGAATCTGTATGGTTCCTATAAAAATCAAACAGATTCACATTTATAGCTTCTGCCATTAATTAGATACAATTAGCAATTTTGTAGTAATTAAATTACATTATAAATTACCTTATAGTTCCTGAATTATACATTTAAATTATTCTCATATAAATAAACTGATCACTTGTACCATTGTATTGAATGATCTAATTTACTTTATTTACTTTATTACTGAATGATTTTTCCAAAATGATTTGTGAGTCATATAATAATTATAAGTGAAAATAGTTCTAACATAAACTCAAAATATCATCAAACTATTCCTAGAAGACTTGAAAGCTTTTAGATTTTTTCTTCCTTTCTGGAATGCAAACTAAAACCAAGGTATTTCAGTCTATAAATGACCTTAATGCGTAGGACACCTATTATCGTTTGGAGAGTAAAATACTTTTTCACTACTCTTGACAACTTATGCCCAGATTATGCTGTACTATTCAGTGACAGTGAAATAATTGCTTCTCATTCTACTTCCTCTATTTTGGGGGGAGTAATGACTATTACATTTTTTTTCTTTAAATAATTTTTTTTGCTGTTTTCTTCCTACCACTAGCACACAGAATAAATCTAATCTTCCACAGAAAAGCTCTTAAATTATTTCAGGACAGCTGCCCTGGAACCCCAAATATTGATTGTCTATGCAGGGAAATTTAATTTTGTTAAGTCTATCAGAAGATATATGATGACCTACTCTCTGCCAGGTACTTGAGATATAGTCTTAGACTGGAGAGATCTGGACATGTGCTCATGAATTCACCATCCAGTGGAGGAGATGGACCACAAACAAACAAGTAATGTGAACTTTTTTTTTTTAAAGCTTTCACTAGTTTGATCTCACTTCTTTAAATATACTCAGCTTCCACTATATTCCTGCTGAGCTGTTATTCCCAAACTGATGCAGTATTCCAAAAATGATCTGATTAATGATACATTTAAGCATTACCCTCGTTGCCTATTAATGATAAAAGAAGCAAAGTACATCCTTAATTGTGAGTTTTAAATAAAATTACAGAAATAAAGAATTTAATATAATGTTTATTACTTGGAAAATGCTCTGTAAATGTTAGCAATTATTACTACATACAGGGAATTCATAACTAGCTTCCTTCTTTTTCCTAAATGCAGCCTACATCACATTAGCTAGTGTAATGAACACATTATACTACTACTGGAACTTGTCCATTCATCCTGCTTCTTACTTATGACTGATTCATCATGTAAATTTTGAATGTTTTATTTTTCAAATATGATTTTCACCTATTTTAAATTTTATCTTCATAGAAATTGTCCACTATTCCAGATGTTGTCTATATCTCTAGATCCTAATTATGTTATACAATATAGTTCCTACTCACCCATTTTATGCATTCTGCATTTAATTAACATGTCTACTATTTTGAACATTGTGTAATACAAGTCTAAAGCCAAAATCTTGTGATAAGTCACTGACCCAACTAGAAGACAGATATTGTGGAGAGACTACCTTTTTAGTGTTTGACAGATGAGACTTTATACACAACAAGAAGAGGATAAAACTCCAAAGTTTCCTTTGCAAGCACAAGCATATTATAAGTTCTTCTTAAGTCTTACCCTAATTAGTTAAGAATGCTGCCCTAGCTACGCTGAACCTTGTTTGGCTCTGGGAGTGATGGCCTGAGGTGAAATTTACTATCAAATATAGACTATCAACCCAACAAAATCACCAATTTACAGACCAGAGGGACAAATTCTAAGTAGTCATAATCATATCCATAACAATAATAATATTTGTATGATTGGTTAATTGAGATGTACAATGGTAATTACAAAAAAAAAAAAAAACCCAAAAAACAAAGCAGGGAAGAAAAGAAAAAGCAGACTTAAAGAAGCAGATGCCTCTATTACAGCTGCCAAGAGACACAAGTCCTTTTTATGCAGACCATCTGAAATTTATAGTAAAACTTTTGTCGGCTGAAAGCTATCCATACCTACCAGACATGCCATTAAGGGAGAAGTGCCATCTCTTTTACATAAATGATACAATGCCCAGAACAAGTCATCTGTGGAATAATGATATCACTTTTGATATCCCTGAAAATGGTATCAAATAAATAGTGGACAGATTTATTTTACTTGTAAATGCATACTTGTCTAGCACCCACTCATAAAGATATTTGTTTAAAGGGTTATATCTTATTATGCTCTCCTGAAATACTGCAGAGGCATTTAATATCATCTGCAGGGAGCAGACAAGACTAGAATCACCATTATTTCCCATATTTTTGAATAGCTGTCCATTTAGACCCTTGGGGCCGTGTCTCCTTTGTGCTACATTGCAAGCACTTGGTTATGCTGCAAGCCAGTTATAATTACAACTACAAATTAAAAATCCACCCAAGCTCCTTAATTATCTGAATTTATTATTCTTTAAAAAAAATTTTTTTTTGCAGGTTTCTGAGTGGCTCATCAATTCTGACAAAGTAGGGAAAGAGAATGTTATCTGGGGCTTTCAGCTATTCACTTGTTTTTAGGGCAAGATCACTTTCTAAAAGTTTTATTGCCATTAGAAGCAACTACAGATCACTGATTCCTAAGGATACTAGTTTACCGGTATACCTAAGGATATTGGGCAAACAGTAGGCCAGCAAGCTGGTGGCATGTTCTTTTGATTCTAGGTCTTGGTGGTCACTCAGTTGAGATTACTTAACCCCCTGAAGACTCAGCAGTGCTCTGTGTGTGTGTATGAGTGTATGTGTGTAGAGCAGGGGGACCCAGGGTTTATACACACTTTCTTATTAAAACTGACAGCATTTGATACCTTCTCTTTGATCCCCATCATTTAGTCATTTCAACCCTTCATCATTTATTACTTTCTTATTACAGCAGACTCCTAGCTGATTTCCTGGTCTCCAATCTGATCTATTTAGCTCTAAAGAAAAGCTGGAGTCTGAGTAAGGAACTTAGAGTCAGAGAATATTGGACCCCAAGGGCAAAGAGCACCTAACAAAGAGGGCTATTGACAACAACACTGGAGAAACCAAATTTGTTGTCAGATCTAAACAGAAGTGTGGTGCAGTTTATAGCTAAAGCAGCTTTTTTTTTTTTTTTAATGTGTGAAGTGAAGGTTCATAAGTTTTCATTACCTCATTTTATTTTTACTCACAAGCTGATCATGACAGCCTCCTCTAAAGGATATTAATTGTATTTGGACATGAGTTGGACATGAGAGGATGAATAAAATATATATATTCTATATTGGATCCCTAGAACAGTGTCCCACCTTATCGTAGTTCATTTGAGCTGCAATAGCAAAACACCAAGACTGGGTGGCTTATAGACACCAGAAACTTAATTCCCATAGTGTTTGAGGTTTGAAGTCCAAGATGAGGGTTCCAGCATGGTTGAGTGAGGGCCTTCTGGGTTGCAGACTTCTTATATCCTCACCTGGTGGAAGGGGCTCATGAGATTCGTGGGATCTTTTTGTAAGAGCACTAATCCCATTCATGAAGGTTCCGGTAACCTCTCAGAGGCCTAACCTCCAAATACTATCACATCGTGCACTAGAATTTCAACACTGATTTTGAGAAAGAACAAACATTTGGCCATAGCACACATGTAGCATGCATTTAATTATTTAAATTAATTTTGAAGGACAACTATGAGAAAATAATAAATAGATTACTTTTATGGTTTCTTCACCTTTTGCAAAAATGGAAAAGTTAAAGTAAGGCATTTCTGAAACCCTTAAGTTTTAACAATTTATAATTGAATGATCCATAGGAAGAATAGCAAATACTAATTTAATAATTTTTGAATGAAAATTATTTATTCTTTCTCCAGATGGTCCTGTTTCCTATTTTAGTTAGCATTACATTTTTTTTTTTAACTTTCTATTTTTTATCCCTTCTTATGGCATCCAAAGGTTTGGAGTGGAAAAGAAACTTGAGGAAATGACTAGAAACAGGTATCTTCTTTAATAAAGTTGATCCAGGAAAATAGACAAAAGAGCAAGAAGGGGGAGGGCACAATATTCTTTGGACATCAAATGTATTTGAGAAGACTCAGCAGTGCTCTGTGTGTGTGTATGAGTGTATGTGTGTAGAGCAGGGGGACCCAGGGTTTATACACACTTTCTTATTAAAAATCTTGAGCTCTAGCTCAATTTATTTATTGGTAAATAAAAGGAAGAGCTTGGATTACATCCAGATCTATTCCAAATTAAAACACTGGTACTAATTTAACAACTGAAGTAAAGGAGAGAAAAATAGGAAATATGTATAGTTCTTGAATCTCTACTTATTTTTCTTTCTTTCTAACACTATACTTACCAAGCTTACAGGGTTAAGAGGAAAGAAAGCCATTCATACAAATGGAAATAATACTTGGACTTTGGCAAGACATGTGTCTTATCACTTCTAAGACTCAAATTCTAATAACAACTGTTAATGAAACCTTCTGTTTTATTCTTATCATTTATAGAAAATATCAAATTGATACTGATCTCAGATGCATTAGAGCAGTTGGTTAGATAGCTATGCAATAGTCAGTGGGAAATATATGCTTCTGGGAAAGGGTTTTGGGGAGTAAAGAACGACGTTCTGTGGATTCTGATTGCTTGATGCACATTTTCTCTGACTACACACAGTAAAATTTTCAGCGTTATTTTCAACCATAATAAGAAGCAGACAGAGTGAAAATTTATTTTTATAAAGTAAATGGACTGGAGAGAATATATAAGCCTAAAATATTAATTAGTACCTCCAGTACAATTATTGCTGAAAATTTTTAAAAGAATTAAGTGCACATGATGTAATTAATATTTTCTGTGAATTAAAACTTCCTCTGTAATGAGTGGAGGTAACTTCCTCATGTAAAATATTACCTGATATTGGAGTCTTCCAGCTAACCATCAAATACAGTTTTCTTTTTGAGGCATCATTATGTTTAAGAGACATATGTTGCTAATATAGACTTGAATAAAATAATAAGGAATTTCCTAAGGCCAACTTAACTACTCCATGAAAAGTGATTTGCTAATAGTTATACAGATAATACTAAACTGGATTGTGTAGAAGGTATGAGTTACTGTCAGTATCAAGATTCAGTCATATCTTGAATGAGATTTAATGTGAGTTATTTTGAAAGATGAACTTGCTAATAGTTATACAGATAATACTAAACTGGATTGTGTAGAAGGTATGAGTTACTCTCAGTATCAAGATTCAGTCATATCTTGAAAGAGATTTAATGTGAGTTATTTTGAAAGATGAACTGCTTATGACCATTCAATGCATCCATTTGTTTATTCATTTATAATTCACTCATTTAATCAGCGAGGGTTCATTGAGTGCCTACTCCGGCATGCCATTCACTGTCCTAGGTACTGACAATAGAACAGTAACAAAACAATAAAGATTCCTGTTTCATTCTGGTCTGGAGAAACACAGAGTAAACAAATAATGAGCATACCATATGCTATATGGTGAAAACTACTATGAATAAAAACAAGGCAGGATGAATATGAAGTGATTTTAGTGAAGGCCATTTGGGAGGCCTCTCTGATAACACTGTTTGGTAGACACCTACAAGCTGTGCATATTTGGGGGAGGGTTGTGCTAAGCTAGAGCAAAGAGTAAAGGCAGTGTCCCCCGGGGAGGATCATGCTTGTCATATACAAGGAGTAGCAGGAAAGTCAGTATGGCTGGAGCTGAGGGAGGAATGATAGAGTGCTAGGACACGAGGCTAGAGAGGTATTATCCAGAGCCATCTTTACACTCAGCATGAGCCAATACTGGAGGGAGCATGGAAATATAACCTAGCATTTCTACTCTTACAAAGCTTTTGTTCTGGAAGGGGCTTTAAGATGAATTTACATAGAGAACAACATAAGGCTTAACATAGCTAAATTATTGTTAGAACAGATTTTATGATAAAAACTAATTGTTCTAAAATTAGTTAAAATCTCCTGACCTTGCAGGAATGGTGTTAACTTAAAATTATCTTCAAACTGTTTTTTGTCATACTTGAATCATCCTACAAAATGATTTGAAATGCACAACTATAGTTTTCCAAAATAGACCTAATTGTCTTCTGTAAAATAAAGAATGGCTCATTTAACATAGGCGAGGCAAACATTTCTCAAATATTATGTTCTGATTTATGGGCATTTGAAACAAAAACAGTAATCACCAGGAGTCAGTATTGGTTCACTTAACATAAACTATTTAGCCTTAAATTTTCTTGCTTTTTTTTTTTTTTTTTCTGTAGGGATTGTTATTCTGGTAGACTAGAGAAATGTGTTAGGCACTGATAATCATTAATGTTAGTTGAGTCTAGATGCCATAAATTATTTGTTAAAGATTCATGGAATGCATTAGACATAAGGAAGAAATATGAATGTGATTATTATGCCACAGGTTGAACAACTTCATTGCAGGCTGTTTGTGGATTATATGACTCTTGTATTCATTCAGTTAATTTTTTAAGCATTAACCAAGTGGCAAATGCATTCTTACCATGCATTGTGAATGGACTGATGAACAAACATATTTCTTGCCTTATGCAACTTACAATCAGCAGAGAAGACATAATATATACAATTTTAAGTGTGTCTTACACTTACAAAGGTATCTACTGGACCATACACATGAAAATGCTAACTCGTACTAGGGTTTACACCTAGGAAGTGTTTGCATATGGTGGCAATAATTTAAGATGTGTCTAGAAGATAAGTGGTGGAATATCTAGAAGATATTCACTTAGCTAAGTGAATAAATAGATGATCATAGTAGAGAGGACTTTAAGTGGAGAAAACAGTGAAAGTGAAGCAATTCTGATGCCAAGATATCGTGCCAGAAAAATTTAAGAAGTGAAGTATAAATGAAACTTAAAAGAGCAAAGAGTGGTGTGAAGAGACACTGAGGATACAGGCAGGGGTCAGATGATGCAGGGTTTTTCCAGAATATATTGATATATTGATATATTGGATTTTATTCAAATTGCAATGGGGAAGCCATTAAGAGGTATTATATAATTAAATAAAAGGAGGGTGTAAGAAAAAGAATATGTTTTCTGTTATGGATTGAATTCTGTCCCACTAAAATTCATATGCTGAAGTCTTAACCTTTAGGACCTCAGAACGTGACCTTCTTTGGAAGCAGAATCCTGGTAGATGTAATTAGTTAAGATGAGGTCATGCTGGAGTAGGGTGGGCCCTTTAGCCACTGTGACTGGTATCCTTATAAAGAGGGGAAATTTCAGGAGAATGAAGGCAGAGATTAGAATGATGCACCAGAAACCCGAGATTACCAGCAACCCACCAGAGGCATGGCACACATTCTCCCTTGGAAGGAAGTAATCCTGCTCAAACTTTGATCTGGAACTTCTAGCCTCCCAAACTGTGAGACAAGAACTTCCTGTTGTTTAAGACATCCAGTTTGGGTACTTTGGTACAGGAACCCTAACAGTGTCAGAATCTGAATTTATAATAAGCCCTAAAGCTGTAGCAATGGGGTGAATCTAAAAAAGATGAAATTAGGTAGAGTTCAATGTAAAATCCTCCCCTGGGTTAAAACCCTTAATGTACAAGTAAATGATGACAGAGATACTGTTTAGCAGTTGCGTGAGATTTTTAGAAAAGACATTATTTAGTTCACATGTATGCCTCATGCAAATCATTGGTATAAGGTGCAGCTCAGTCAATACCATTTCAAGGTGCATTTAAAAATATGGAATTTTGGGGCGCCTGGGTGGCTCAGTCGTTAAGCCTCTGCCTTCGGCTCAGGTCATGATCCCAGGGTCCTGGGATCGAGTCCCACATCGGGCTCCCTGCTCGGCAGGAAGCCTGCTTCTCCCTCTCCCACTCCCCCTGCTTGTGTTCCTGCTCTTGCTCTCTCTCTCTCTGTCAAATAAATAAATAAATAAATAAATAAATAAATAAATAAATAAAATATGGAATTTTGTGTGTTAAGAATGTACCTTGAGATATTTGTCAGTGTGCTTTTCTCCTAATACTTCCTCATTACTGGACTCTTTTATATATCACCCAGAACATGTAGACTGCATTGAGAATTAGTTTTGTTATACTGAAATGAAATAGTTGAAGAAAGCAGAGCGTTTTCTTTTCTAAATCCAAAACATGCTCAGTATGTCTTGTTAGAAATACGTTTTGAAATCTAAAACTTTTTATTTGCAATAACCAGAGGTTTTGCATGTTTTGATGTTTGCTTGCTTATTTTTGAGAGAAGAATAACAGAAAAGGTCCCAAAGGAGAAAAGGAAGGATGCAGTCTTGTGATCTAAATCTGTGAGCAAATTTATTTTCCAAGACCTTCTGCTCTCTATCATTTGCACTCTTTTTTCCCTAGTTTCTTAAGGCAGAAGCTTAGATAATTGATTCAGTAACTTCCTTCTTCTCTAATAAAAGTATTTAGTGATATCCATTTCCTTGTAAGCACTAGTTTTGTTGTTTCCTCCAAATTTTGATGTGTTGGGTTCTTATTTTCATTAAATTCAAAATGTTTCCAAATTTTATTTCAGATTTCTTTTTACCATAGACTATTTTGAAACACATTGTTTAGTCTCCAAATAGTTGGAAAATTTTCCAGATATCCTCCAGTTATTGTTTTCAAGTTAAATTTTACAGTAGTCAGAGAATATACTTTGTATGATAAGGGTCCTTTAAGATTCATTTAGCCCATTTTTATGGCTAAGGCTTCTAATTTAGTGAATGTTTTTTGTGCACTGTAAAGAAATGTGTATTTCACCCTTAAGTCATCTAGGTCAAGTATAAATTAGATCAAGTTGTTTGGTAGTATTGATCAAGCAGTTTATATGCTTTCTGATTTCTGATCTATATATTTAATATTGAAAGAAGATTGGTCAACTCTCCAATTCTGGTTATGGTTTTGTCTGTTTCTTCATGTAGTTTATAAATTATTGCTTCAAGTATTTTGAAGTTCTGTTACTAAGTGCATACACATTTAAAAATGTTATGTCTCCGAGGTGCCTGAGTGGCTCAGTTGTTAAACATCTGCCTTCGGCTCAGATCATGATCCCAGAGTCCTGGGGTTGAGCCCTGAGTCAGGCTCCCTGCTCAACGGGAAGCCTGCTTCTCCCTCTTGCACTCCCCCTGCTTGTATTCCTTCTCTTGCTTTATCTCTCTCTGTCAAATAAATAAATAAAATCTTTAAAAAAAAACAAACTGTTCTGTCTTCTTAGTTAATTGACACCATTCTTATCTTTGTCCTTTCTTACTCATGATAGTATTCATTGTTCTGAAATCTACCTTATCTGATGTTAATTTAGCCACTACAGTGTACCTTTGGTTAGTATTTTTATGGTACATCTTTTTTTTTCCATCCTTTTTGCTTTTAATCTACAATATACTTTTTATATTTCAAAATATGTATCTTATAGTTATATACTATATATTATATTTATGGTAAATGAATATTTAGGATTATTTTAGTAACACTGTTCTTCCAGGCAACACTTAATTGAATTTTGCCATTTTATCCAGTTTCACAAACTCTGTCTTATAACTGGAACATTTAGGTAATTTACTTTGAATTCATTATCAATATGATAATGTTTAAATCTATCATCTTATAGAAGCCCCAGTAGCCTAATGGATAAGGCATTGGCCTCCTAAATCTATCATCTTATTATGTGTTTTGGATTTGTCCTATCTTTTCATGTTCCTTCTTTTTTCTTTTCCAGCTTTCTTTTTGATTACTTGATTTTTTAAGTATAATTCCATTTTATCTTCAATAATCACTTCTTAGATAACTCATTGTTTTATTTTTAATGATTGTACTAGCCAATGTTTTGAATTTTAGCATGCATCAGAATCACTTGGAGGGCTTTTAAAAACAGAGATTGCTGAGCACCACTCTGAGAGTTTTTGAGTAGTTTGACTTTGTATATATAAATTTCATATATACAGTGTCAGAGTACCTGATATACATTTGAATATATTGATTCTACTTATAAGGCAGCAGGATGTTTCATTTTTAATTTATTATTTTAGTTGCCTTCAAAAACTATCACTGGAGACAAGTATTCTGATCCCTTATGAGTTCATCAGATTCAATTTCAGGTTTAGATTATAATGAGATTCATGAAGTTAAACCAATATAGTTTACAGTTTTATTCATAGAAATGAACTAGTGAGACCATATGGACAAAAACACTATGCACATTAAAAATATTTATTTGAGTTAAGAGCTTTAATAATTTCATTACGAGACCTATATCCAGTCTTTGGGAAAGGAAATAAAGGAGAAGACTAAAACTAATATTTGAAATGTTTTTAAATCCCTGTCTGACATTGTCCCCTTTTATTTGACTCTAGTCAAAGATGTGCATATTAGATATAATTTTATTGAGGAGCATCCCCATGACAAATAAAAGAAGGTTAGAGTATTCTTGCACTAAATCCTAATTTAGTTATGCAGGAGTATCTATTTGGAATATAATATTAGTGCAAAATGAGACCAAAATGAGATGGAAGATAATTATATGAAAATCACTGTGATAATTTCCTAACTTTCATCAATAGATTAATAGACATTTTTAAATTAGATGTGTTAATCTGTTTCTCCAAGGAAACAGAACCAATAGGATATGTTTATATCAGACTAGAGACCCAGGAGAATTGATGACACAGTTCCAGTGCTAAAGAAGTCTGCTAGGGGAGCCTCTCTGCTAGGGGAGGCTCTCTTGCTCAAGGAGGTGTTTTGTTCCTATTAAGGTCTTCAACTGATTAGATGAAGCCCACCCACATTTTGGAGAGCAATCTGCTTTAACAAAAGTTCACTGATTTAAATGTTAATCTCATCCAAAAATATCTTCCAAGTTGATGTATAAAATTAACCATTACACTAGATAAATATTTTATTTCCTCTAATCTTAAATTGCAGCCAAAAACCAACATAAAAAACAGTAATAAAGAAATATATCTGCAGTGTTCCAAAAGACTCCTTTATTTGACTGAATTATACAAGTTTTCTTTTTTTTTTTTTAAAGATTTTATTTATTTATTTGACAGAGACAGAGACAGCGAGAGCAGGAACACAAGCAGGGGGAGTGGGAGAGGGAGAAGCAGGCTTCCCGCCGAACCGGGAGCCCGATGTGGGACTCGATCCCAGGACCCTGGGATCATGACCTGAGCCGAAGGCAGTTGCTTAACCAACTGAGCCACCCAGGCGCCCTACAAGTTTTCTTGATAAGTAAGTTTTATATGAATAGCTGTTGTGAAACAGTCTGTGGTTATAAATTGCTGGTATTTTCTGAAGGATTTTTGTTATGTTATTTATTTAGTGAAAGGGTGGAACGGACACTATACTTGCCTCATTTTTAGGACTGAGGCATTAGTTTTTCTGGCTTCTAGGAGTATTGCCTATAGACAGCTCACTGCTGAGTCTCTCCCCAGAAATTACTCTAGGCTTAAGAAAACTGCTTCACCCATAGCTAAGGTAAGCCTCTTCCTCAGGGCTACTTCCATCCAAAAACTGGTCAAAATGGGGATACAAAAACAAAGGCCTTCGCCTCGGTGATGGAAGGGAGGGCAACTCAGAAGTCATGTTCTACCTATAAAGCTGCCCATGGGATCACCAGAGGCCTTTGTTGCAAATATTTCACAATTCAATTTCTTCCTGTGCCCAATCCTACTTACCTCACTCCCTCACTGGTGATTATTCCAAGAACCCTCCCTAATTGAGCAACTGCATGCAAATCTTCATCACTGAGTCTATTTCTGACCTAAAGTGAGGGCATAAAAGTATTATTCACAGTGTAGCTAAATCTGCAAGTGAAAGGAGTGGTGGTTATAAAAATTAGAGATATTCATTTTTAGTAGTATTTATTTATTTTTTATTTCTAGTTTGACTTTTTTTGTTGTTTATTCAAGCATAATTAATATACAGTCTTATAATAGTTTTAGGTATACAATGTAATGATTGAACAATTTTATACATTTCTTAGTGCTCATCAAGATAAGTGTACTCTTGGGCACCTGGGTGGCTCAGAAGCGTCTGCCTTCGGCTCAGGTCATGATCCGAGCGTCCTGGGATCGAGTCCCGCATCGGGCTCCCTGCTCCCTGGGAGCCTGCTTCTCTCTCTGCCTCTCTCTCTGTCTCTCATGAATAAATAAATAAAATCTTTAAAAAAAAAAAAAAAGATAAGTGTACTCTTAATCCCCTTTATCTATTTCACCCACTCTTCCACCCACCTCCCCTTTGGCAACCACCAGTTTTTTCTCTGTACCTATGCTTTTTTTTGTTTGTCTCTTTTTTTCCTTTGTTCATTTGTTTTGTTTCTTAAATTCCACATATGAGTGGTATCATATGGTTTTTTTTTTCTTTCTGACTGACTTATTACACTTAGCATTATATTCTTTAGATCCATCTATGTTGTTGCAAATAGCAAGATTTCATTATTCTTTATGGCTGATATTCCATACCTTCTTTATCCATTCACCTATCAGTGGACACTTGGGCTGCTTCCCTATCTTGGCTATTGTAAATAATACTGTAACAAACATAGGCATGCATATATCTTTTTGAAATGATGTTTTCATTTACTTTGGGTAAATACCTAGTAGTGGAATTACTAGATCATATGGTAATTTTATTTTTAATTTTTTAAAGATCTCCATAATATTTTCTACAGTGACTACACCAATTTGTATTCCCACAAACAGTGCATAAGGGCACTTTTTTCCTCCTCACCAACATTTGTTATTCCTGTGTTTTGGATTTTAGCAATTCTGACAGATGTGAGGTGATATCTCATGGTTGCTTGGATTTGCATTCCCCTGATAATTAGTGATGTTGAGCATCTTTTCATGTACCTGTTGGCCATCTGTATGTCTTCTTTGGAAAAATGTCTATTCAGGTCCTCTGCCCATTTTTGATTGGATTATTTGTGGGTTGTATAAGGTCTTTATGTATTTTGTTTATTAACCCCTACCAGATTTATCATTTGCAAATATCTTCTCTTGTTCAGTAGGTTGCCTTTTTGTTTTGTTGATGGTTTCCTTCACTGTGCAAAATCTTTCTATTTTGATGTAGTCCTAATAGCTTATTTTTGCTTTTGTTTCCCATGCCAAGGAGACATATCTAGAAAAATGTTTCTATGGCCAATTTCAAGGAAATTACTGCTTATGTTTTCTTTGAGTAATTTTATGGTTTCAGGACTCACATTTAGGTCTTTAATTTACTTTGATTTTGTGTATGGCTTAAGTGGTCCAGTTTCATTCTTTTGCATATAGCTGTCCAGTTTTCTCAAAACCATTTATTAAAGAGACTGTCTTTTCCCATTGGGTGTTCTTGCCTCCCTTGTCACATATTAATTGACCATAGAAATGTGGGTTTATTTCTGGACTCTCTATTCTCTTCTATTGATCTATGTGTCTGTTTTTGTGCCAGTACCATTCTGTTTTGATTACTTCATCTTTGTAGTATATCTTGAAATCTGGAATTGTGATACTTTCAGCTTTTTCAAGATTGCTTTGGTTATTTGGGTCTTTTATGATTCCATGAAAATTTTAGGATTATTTGTTCTAGATCTGTGGAAATGCTATTGGTGTTTGGATGGGAATTGCATTAAAACTGCAGATTGCTTTGGGTAGTATGGACATTTTAACAATATTTATTCTTCCTATCCATGGGAATGGAATATGTTTCCATATGTTTCTGTCTTCTTCAATTTCTTTCATCAGTGTTTTATAGTTTTGGGAATAAAGGTCTTTCTTGGTTAAATTTATTCCTAGGTATTTTAATATTTTTGGTGCAACTGTAGATGGGATTGTTTTCTTACCGTCTCTTTCTGCTACTTTGTTATTAGTGTATAGAAATGTGACAGATTTCTGTACATGAATTTTATATCCTCTGACTTTATTGAATTCATTTATCAGTTCTAGGAGTCTTTGGATGTCTTTAGGGTTTTCTATATATAACACCATGTAATCTGCACATAGTGAAAATTTTACTTCTTCCTTACCAATTTGGATGCCTTTTATTTCATCTTGTCTGATGCTGTGGCTAGAACTTTCAATACTATGTTGAATAAAAGTGAAGAGAGTGGACATCCTTGTCTTATTCCTGACCTTAGAAGAAAAGCTCTTAGTTTTTCATCATTAAGTATGATGTTAGTCATGGGTTTTTCATATATGGCCTTTATTATGTTGAGGCATGTTCCCTTTAAATCTTTTTTGTTGAAAAATTTTTTTTATCACATATGAGTGTTGTACTTTGTTAAATGCTTTTTCTGCATCTATTGAGATAATCATATGCTTTTATCCTTTCTCTTGTTAATGTGATGTATCACTCCTTGATCATGGTGAATGATTTTTTTTTAATATATTGTTGGATTTGGTTTGCTAATATTTTGTTGAGAATTTCTGCATCTCTGTTCATCAGAGACATTGGCCTGTAGTTTCCTTTTTTTGTAGTGTCTTTATCTGGTTTTAATATCAGGGTATTGCTGGCCTTGGAGAATGAATTTAGAAGTTTTCCTTTCTCTTCCATTTTTGGAATAGTTTGAGGAGCATAGGTATTAATGTTCCCTTAAATGTTTAATAGAATTCATTTATCTATGAAGCCATCTAGTCCTGGATTTCTGTTTGTTGGGTGTTTTTTGATTACCAATTCAATTTCTCTTCTGGTTCTCAGTCTGTTCAAATTTTCTATTTATTCCTGTTTCCGTCTTGGTAAGTTACATGTTTCTAGATATGTTTCCATATCTTCCAGGTTGTCCAATTTGTTGGCATATAGTTTTTCATATTATTCTCCTATAATTGCTTGTATTTCTGTGGTGTCAGTTATTTCTCTTTCATTTCTGATTTTATTTATCTGAGTCCTATCTCTTTCTCTCTCTTTATGTTTATTTTTTCTGAACTCAGAAAAAGGTTTATCAATTTTGTTCATCTTTTCTAATCAGCTCCTGGTTTTATTGACCTGTTGATTGTTTTTGTTTGTTTTCGTATCTACTTCACTTATTTCTGCTCTAATTTTTATTATTTCCTTTCTTCTCCTGACTTGGGGCTTTGTTTGTTCTTCTTTTTCTAGCTTCTTTAGGTGTAAGACTATGTTGTCTATTTGAGATTTTTCTTACTTCTTGAGGTAAGCCTTTATTGCTATAATCTTCCCTCCTAGAAGAGCTTTTGCTGCATCCCAAAGATTTTGGACCATTGCGTTTTCATTTTCATTGCTCTCCATGTACTTTTTTTTTTTAAGATTTTATTTATTTATTTGACAGAGAGAGACACAGTGAGAGAGGGAACACAAGCAGGGGGAGTGGGAGAGGGAGAAGAAGGCTTCCCAAGGAGCAGGGAGCCCGATGAGGGGCTCAATCCCAGGACCCTGGGATCATGACCTGAACCGAAGGCAGATGCTTAATGACTGAGCCACCCAGGCGCCCCTCTCCATGTATTTTTTAATATCCTCTTTGATTTCATGGTTGATCCATTCATTGTTTAGTAGCATCTTGTTTAACCCCCATGTTTAACCTCCAGATATTTTCTTGTGATTGATTTCTAGTTTCATACCATTGTGGTTGGAAAAGATGCATGATATAATTTCAAACCTTCGATTTTATGGTGACTTGTTTTGTAGCCTAACAAATGATCTATTCTGGAGAATGTTCCATGTGCACTTGAAAAGAATGTATATTCTATTGTTTTTGGATGAAATTCTCTCTGTGTCATTACTTTTTGCCATTTTAATTATAATGTGTCTTAGTCTGAACTGCCCTGGGTTGATTTTTTGGGGGACTGTCTATATCTCCTGGATCTGTATTTCTATTTCTTTCCCCAGATTTTGGCAGTTTTCAGCTATTATTTTTTCAAATGAATTTTCTACCCCCCTGCCTCTCCTCTTTCTGGAATTCCTATAATGTGAATGTTATGTTTGATGATGTCACTGAGTTCCCTTAACCTATTTTCATTTTTTATTACTGTTTTCTTTTTGCTGTTCAACTGGGTGCTTTCCATTACTCTGTCTTCCAGGTCACTGATCCATTTTTCTCCCTCCTCTAATCTGCAGATTCCCTTTAGTGGATTTTTTATTTCAATTATTGAATTCTTCATCTCTGATTGTTTTTTTTTATTTTTTTTATTTTCTATCTCTTTGTTGAAGGTCTCACTGAGATCCTATACTCCTTTCTCAAGTACAGTAAATATCTTTATGACCATTACTTTAAATTCTTTATCAGGTTTATTGCTTATCTCCATTTCCTTTAGCTCTTTTGCTCTGTTTTTGTCCTCCTCTTTCATTTGGGACATATTTCTCTGTTGTCTCATTTTCTCTAGCTCTCTGTGTTTGTTTCTATGTATTAGGAAATCAGCTACGTCTCCTGATTGTGAAATTAGTGGCTTTAAGAGTTCTTGTGGTGCCCTGTAGCACAATGTCTGCTGTTTACCAGAACTAGGTGCTTCATGGGTATCTCTTTATTTTATTTTATTTATTTTATTTTTTAGAGAGGAGAGAGAGAAAGAGTGGGGAGGGGTAAAGGGAAAGGGAGACAGAGAGTCTTAAGCAGGCTTCACACCTAGCATGGAGCCCAATGCAGGGCTCGATCTCACAACCCTGAGACCATGACCTGAGCCAAAATCAAGAGTTGGACACTTAACCAACTGAGGGTTATCTCTTCAGGAGTATCTCTTATGTGAGTTGCATGTGCCCTACTATTGTGATTGAGCCATATTTGCCTTTACTCCAGTTGGCCCACTTCACCTGTGGTGGGCAGGGTTTGGTCCCTTTGCTGTTAGGGTGCCATCTTGGGGCTGCTGTGTATGTAGTTAGGTGGTGTCAGTAGTCAGAGCACATGCCTGCCTAAGCCCATCTGACAGGGATGTGGTCACAGGCCGGGGAGTAGGGTAGATAAATGGAGCCTTGCTAGCTCTGTTGTTCTTAGAGAAGTCTCCTAAAGATCCCTGTCCCTCCAGCACATATTCTGGGATTAATAAATAAATCTTCAAAAATACCCTAGGCACTTTTCAAACTGCTGCATCTTGATGGGGTTGATTGTTAAAGTACCCAGAATTAAGCTCTATTTACTATAAATACTCAGGAAGTTAAGCCCCACTGGTTTTCAAAGCCAAATATTATAAGGACCTATATACCCAGTGCAGGTCAGGTCCCCCATTTCTGGGGTTCCTGGTGTGGGGTCTGCTCCTCTCCTTTCTCCATACTTGTAGTGTCTCTTCCATTTGTGGTTAGTCTTGCCAGGATTTTGGTTCCCAACCACATCTCCACCCCTACCTCCCTTTTTTGAAAAGACCTCCTCTCTATGATTAACTGTAGAAAGTCTGTTCTTCTAGTCTTCAAGTCATTTTCTGGGTGAGCTGCATTGATGTGGGTGTTATCTAAGTATGTCCATGGGATGAAGTGGGCTTAGGGTCCTCCTACTCTGCCATCTTCCCAGAAGTCTCGACACTTACTTATTTTTAACCTGAGAAGGACTTTATAAGAATTCCTGTCATTACCATTATAAAATTATTATTAACTCTGCATATCTATTTTGATGTGAATTACTTATTATGTTTTCATTATTCCCTTCTCAGCCATTATTATTAATCAGGGTCAATTAATAAGGCATGTTTGGCTATCTGCTCAAACTATTGTCCAGTAGTCTTACCAAATAAAATATGATTAAAGTACTTATAAGGGTATTACCCCTGCTTTACTTTCATAAGGAATGGTAGCAGTTGTTTTTTTCTTTCATGTGTTTGTTTGTTTGTTTGGTTTTTAAAGAGAGAGCATGCCTGGGGATGGAGGACAGACGAAGAGGGAGAGAGAGAATACCAGAAAGCCTCCACACTCAGCATGGAGCTCAATGTGGGATTTGATCTCATGACCCCAAGATCATAACCTGAGCCAAAATCAAGACTCAGAGGCTTAACTGACTGAGCCACACAGGTTCCTTGGAATGGTGGCATTTTAAATCTGAGATACATGTTTTATTTCTGTCACAATTTTTTAAATATTTTCCCAAAATATTGAACTCTCACCTTGCTTACTGACCTTGTGTTTCAGCACTTGGCATTTAAGATTGAACCATAGATTTTATTTTTCTGGATTATAATAAGATCCGATTTTTTGGCAACTATCAGTTGATGGGAAATCATGAGATCAAGAAAGAATATATGGCCAGTTGCAATTTGACAGAATATCACAAGAAGGAAAAATTTAGAAATATTTTATGTAAAACACTTCACATATGTCATTGGACATATATGAACAATTATTATGTACCCACCTGAAACCTGATAGTCAAAGAAGCTATCTGAATTGTAGTTTTAGTTTTACACATTCTTCAATTTCTTCACCATGAAATCCAACATAATGCCTATCGCAAATAGAAGATCATGTAACTCTTAATGGGGAGTAGTAAGGCATTCATTAACTTAACATTATCTACTGAATACATAAAACATACATTATTATGTTGTGAATCAGTTACACATAAAAAGTATTTCTTCTGGTTCCTGCTTTTCAAGATCTCCAATAGAGATTTCTCCAATTTCCTGACATATAATAATATGCTTCTGATACATTATTGAGAAAGAGAGATGATTTATATTTGGCAGCTACTTTAGACAAGCATTTGGGGTAGGGTGAAAATCTGTTTATATAGACCAATCATGTGAAAACTGTATTTTCTCCTTCAGACATAATAATTTTGTTCTTAGGGGCAATTTAAGAGTCACGTTATATTCAAGGATGCTATTCCTTCACTGCTTTGATTTTACTGTGACAAGATTTAGTGCCATGTAAGATAACCACCCACACAAAGTATGTTAACCTTATGATTTAGGTATAATTTGTATTTTATTAACTGTATCATTTATTTTTTTTTAAAGAATTAAAATCAACATATATTATTCTCAAGGAAGTGATAGCAGAATGTTCTCAATCATTTTAGTGGCTACTAACCTGGTAAATATAATAAAATTTATTAATTTGCACAGTATTTCCATTATGTTTTTTAGTACCCTGGTTGAAATCATAAAGTAATATTTAGTGCTCTGATTTGAAATCCTAAGTAATATTCACCAAGGAAACAACACAGTAAATTAAGGCAATTTCAGTAATGAAAACAAAACATAACACTGAAAAAATTCTTCACAGGGAGGTGATAGTAACTTAAATAATTTTATACAGATATCAGGGTAGATATAGATAAGATTTGTGAAATAGGCAAATATTCTCCTAAGTGACTTCCTCTTTCCCAAATCCTTATTTCTCATTTTGGTGTTTTATCTGCTAGGCAACCTATTTCTCCTTTTATCACTAACTTCTATTACTTCATCTGGTTCTCTTTCCCATTCAATAATGTTTGGGAGAAAATGATTAGTAATGGGCATTCCATTCTTTCCTTTTATAAGGGCAGATGCTCTAAACAAAGAAGGAGCCCTTCAACCCTCCCTGTAAACCTTCAAAGACAGACTACCCTGAAAACTAACTAATAGTATTTGTAAGCCAGGGAGACCTTAGCTATGCAATCTTTCATCAGAGTATACCTAGTCTGTCTAGGATTGTTTATTTTATTTTATTTTTTAAAGATTTTAATTATTTATTTGACAGAGAGAGACACAGCGAGAGAGGGAACACAAGCAGGAGGAGTGGGAGAGGGAGAAGCAGGCTTCCCGCTGAGCAGGGAGCCTGATGCGGGGCTCGATCCCAGGACCCTGGGGTCATGACCTGAGCCGAAGGCAGATGCTTAAAGACTGAGCCACCCAGGTGCCCCTAGGATTGTTTATTTTAAACGAACCTGGAAATTATGAGTTTATGGGGCATGGTTTTACTGAAAATGTCACATAAACTATGGAATTAATCTGAGTATAAAATAAAGATGCTTCATGCTGAAATGGTTCCTCCCTGTGTAAATAATATAGCCACATAATTACTTAGAATTTTCTTATGTTAATCTGAACCAGAGAGCATTCTAATGAAGCAAGGAAGGACCAGACTGCACTTGTGATTCCAGACCTCTCCTTGCTTTTTCTATGCCCTATAATCACTTCAATCTTCATCTCATAAGTCTGATTTCTCAATCTGATCCTTTGTATTACTTCAGCATCCTGAACAGAGTTTCCTTCCAGGATTCATGTCAAGTTATCTCCAGAGTTGTCATCCAGGAGTTAGAATAGATTGTTATAAAAATCAACCATAGGTTAACATCACAAAATGGTTATTAATGCATTATTATGTCACATGTTACAATCATTCCAAAAAAGGGGGCTGTAATTTAAAGACTTGACTCCAATGAAATAAATTAGACTCTAAGACATACCAAATATGTTAGAAAGCAGGTCTCTGGCTACACTACAAATCACATATATTGGAATAATCTTCTCTGTATATTTGAAGAAAATTGGACCATGATTCAAAGGAACATATTTTAATAGTTTTCCTCCTTGTTAAAAGAACTAATTATCAACAAGATA
The DNA here is from genome assembly GCF_054177405.1 of Leptonychotes weddellii. NCBI lineage: Eukaryota > Metazoa > Chordata > Mammalia > Carnivora > Phocidae > Leptonychotes > Leptonychotes weddellii. The sequence goes on along the minus strand of NC_138369.1, from coordinate 154,428,047 downwards.
CAAGACAAGTGGAAAGAAAAATCTGCTTAGGAAAAGCTTTACAAAACCTTGTAGAATTTACCTTTATTAAGTAAACTATTTGATATGAATTTTTAGGAAGGCCTTAAAAAGAATTTCATAAAAGAGCACACATAAATAGGAGTCTTGCCTAGTTGCTGATGCAGGTTTGAACAAATTTAAGAAAAGATTAAAACACTTTCTTTTATACCAATTTTAGGGTTTTTTTGTTCACTTGGAAATAGAAAGGTTGTGTTGACAAAATGAAGGCAGACATGTGTTTAATTATGAAGAGTTTTATTTCCATTTCAAATTAATATAAAAATGAAGGTCTGTGAAATAAACTATGTTTTATTCAGGCATTTCTTCATGAATTATAATATTCCAGACAAACTCCCACAGGGGTAAATATGTTTTCATCTTCCGCAGGTGTAAAAAATCTTCTAAGGAGCACTATTTCCCAACAAATGAAAATATTTCCATCTCCAACCAGCCTTGAAAATGTTACTCTGAGGAATAAATAAGTTTTCTATGATGTTAGGCCCTTGTTCAGGATTCATTATGTCAAAGGCAGATTAAAATATATAATTTTCCCATCTGTGAATTTTGTATTTCACTCCTTATGCTAGCTCTTCCTCTTCTTTTCTAAGAAATAGAGATATTTCACTTTAATGATGATTATAGCCTATTATTATCCTCATGTGACTAAAAAGGTAATAACAAGAATGTTGCATTTATCATTCAGAAATTATGCTTAGAACACGTTATCAGTATGCACTCTTAGAAATCAAGTGCTATACTATTTGTTGCTATAATTAATTAAGAAATTAGTTTTAATTTTTATATATACTAAAATTTAATTCAACATGTTTGCAATTGCTTGAATTCATAAAAACCATAAGTCAAATTATGTCCCTCAATGTATCTAGTGATTATAATCAATAAAAGCCTGAGTATATGGCCTAGCAAGTGAATATTTATTGTCTGTATGTATTAGTATGTGTGATGTCAAATTAATGTTAATAATAGTAAGACAGAGGGTTGATAACAGCTTTATCACACCCATATGTGATAATTGGAATTGACTCTTACTGTTAATAAAAAGAGAGTATCCAAAAAAAGTAAAAATTTGTAAAAAAATGGAAAACTAAACTTTTTTATTTCTAAAACTACTTTTTAAATTGATAGTAATATGTGGCTGTTTGAACAGAAATTAGACGAAAAGTATATCACATTTCCTATGTGAAGAGCCAGTTTTCTAATAATTTTGTTGAACAATACACATAAGAAATCAGACAGCAAAACACTGGGATTGAGCTTAACTATTGATGTATCTAAATATTTAGGCAAACGCATGTTTACATAAGCACATACACTCCCTTGCACGCAAAGACACTATATGGTGTCAATTTTGGTACTCAAATTTGAATCTAAACAATATAATATATAGGGAAAAAAAGTGAATACACCATAGTATCCTTTTATAAAGTTAACAACAATAATTCCATGTATTCCTAAAAATACTTTTTGGGAGTGAATAGATATTCAAAGAAAGCCCCATGAAAAGGAAGCCCACATAGGATTCTGGATGATGAATACCTCTGCTGGTGAGAGGCAGAAAAACAGGTTGGGTGAATGCATATGGTTAGAGGTTTGCCAAGTCCTAGCTTTCTTTATTTCCTTCAACTTTGTATTCAAGTGTAACATTTTTATAGAGAAGTACAATCTTCACAGATGGGTAGCCCAGTGAGTTTTTACAAACTAAACACACTCTTTTAACTGACATTCAGGTCAAAGACTAGGGCATTAAGAGCTAGAAATATACCCCTTCGGCTTTCTTTCAGTCATCACTTCATACTCCCATCCAGGGTGACCATTTATCCTAACACTAACGTCATAGATTAGTTTTTGCTTGTTTCTATAAGTTATATAACTGAAATCAGATGGTATATACTTACTATCAGGTTCCTTTGTTCAACATTATGGTTGTGAGATGAATCCATATTTTCATGGTATAGTTATAAAGGGTTCGTTCTTGCTGCTTAGTTTCTTTGTGAGATTATATCAAACCTTATTTTTTTCCAATTTGAGGCTATTATAAATGATGTCTGTACAAATAATGCTCATATTAGTTTTTGGTGTACATGTGTACATGTGTATATGGTGAACAGATACCTAGAAGAGCAATTGCTGGGACATAAGGTCTACAGATGTTCAACTTTAGTAGATCCTTCCAAGGAGTTTCCCAAAATTGCAACTTGAACTATCATGTTCCACTATCATCACTATCATACTCCATTATCTGTGCTAACAATAGTTAGTTCTCTTTTTTTTTTATCTCCTTCTTTTTCTTCTTCTCACTTTAGCCATTCTCATATGCGTTTAATGGGTATCACTGTAGATTAAATTTGCATTCTCTTTATTACTAATGAAGTTGAAATTTGTTACATAAATTTATTGTTAATTCGATATACTCTTGTGAAATGCATATGCAAATTTTCTGCCAATTTTCTATTGAGTTTCTTTTTTTTTGTTCATTTCTCTTCCTATATTTAGATATGAATCTTTTGTCACATATATGTATTGGAAAAACTTGCTTTCACTCCATGTGTTGCCTGTTTACACTTTTAGTGGTGTTTTTAGCAATCAAATGTCTTATTTTTACTACAAACCAATTTGCAAAATTTTTTTATGGTTATTAAACTTTCTTTCTTGTTGAAGAAATATTTTTCACCTCCAAACTCATAATAATTTACTATGATTTCTTTGAAATATTTCCTTTCACTTTAGACTTATATCTGTGATTGTGGTATGAGTAGAAATCAAGATATGTTTTTCCTCACATGCATATCCAACTGACCTGCTACCATTCATTGAAAATACCAGCCATGTCCCTACTGCACTATACTACCTTTTATTTGGTGCTAATTACATTGTTGAAAATAATTAAATTAAAAAATCAACTAAATGAAAATAGAGTACAAATGGACCAATGGTGATAGTATATAAAGAACCAATGATAAGGTTTAGTTTAATTCTGATTACCTTGTGTGAAAGAAAAGAAAGAAAGAAAGAAAGAAAGAAAGAAAGAAAGAAAGAAAGAAAGAAGAAGAAAGAAAGAAAGAAAGCGAGAGAGATGAAGGAAGGAAGGAAGGAAGGAAGAAAGAAAGAAAGAAAGAAGAAAGAAAGAAAGAAAGAAAGAAGAAAGAAAGAAAGAAAGAAAGAAAGAAAGAAGAAAGAAAGAAAGAAGAAAGAAAGACAAACAAAGAATATAGGGGAGTCAGACCATAAAAACATGATTCTTAGTATCTAGAGAATAAAAATCGCACTAGATATCTGAATAGAGGGAATTTAATATAGGAATACTTTTATACAGGCATGTGGAAGTGAAAGAGCAACAGGCTCTTACTATCTGGGTTTTAATATACCCAAAATTATTAACTTCAGAAAACAGCTTCCACCCATAGGGGACTGAGGAACAAAGGTACTGGAGTTCAGGGTGATTAACACTCTATTACCTAATCATCATGGCACCTCGTGGGCCCAAGGAGGCTGGTTGAGTGTGCCAAAAAGAAGCAGGAAGCTGTGAGGAATTGCTGAAACTCTGGTAAAGTTGCAGTAAGCAAAGAGAAATACAGAAGTTTCTTCTTTTCTGCCCCTGCTTCCAATATGTCTTTAGTGCTCCTTATAGGCAGAATATAATAGAAGGCCAACTGGCAAAGAATTGGTAATTGTAGCGTTCTTACCCTCAGTATGAGAAAGCAAAATACAGCAGAATAAATTTGGCATTCAGAGATAATAGGTTAATAATGGCAAATGATAAAACAAATTTAAATATTAAAGATAGTATATTATTTCGTTCACATTTTGATTTTGATTTAAATTTAAATTAAATGATGATGCATATTAAGCATAAATCAAAAATTGTAAGTTACTTCATTCAGAGTATGTTTGTATTATTTATATGGCACTGCACTTCACATATTTTCAAAGGTTACATTGTTAAGTAAGCCATTTTTCATTTTTTTTTAATCTTATGGATTTCTATAACACAGATTTATCACTTAAATGTGATGAACTGCCTTGGTTAATGTTTATAATCTAAAAATTTTTTCCATTTTCCCAGTACATTATTTTTCATTACCTAAATATTACCCTGTCTACATTGTCTTCTTCCTGTGTCTACTATGGTTCAAACTCTGTGAAATGGTCACCAACGCCATCCCAGTGTGTCAAAATAATTTCAGCCACGTCCTTTAAAACTTATTTATTTCCTTTAAAATCATATTCTCACATGTATTTCCCATTATAGACAAACAAGATACAAAACCTTGTGATAATTCGCAAATCAAAAAATGGACATTTCAGCCTATGTAGGGAATGGTATGGGAAAAGATAAAAATCCTCATTTGAGTTGCATTGTTTTTTATGTGGTAGCCATAGAAAATGATTAAGAGGTTATTTAAAAATGTGTTACAAGCTTATGGAGCTGCACATAACCATCTGGGAGGAATGTAAACATACAACAGAAGAACGTAATTCCGGCCTATATATACTTATTGATTATGTTGACTCCCTACCAGAAGAATGAGTTAATACAATGAAAAAACATCCATAAAAGAAGGTGGTTGACTTTATGCAGTCCAAAAAAATATCATCATTAACTATATTCCCTCCTCCATTTATTGATTTTGCTGTGTCATAGAAATGTATAAGCACAAATTAAGCTTTAGAAGAGATAAGGAAAGAAAAAGAACAGAGAATGTAACTTATAGCATTAGACTTGTTTCCCTAAACTAGTCTGAAAAGGTGGCAGCTCCCAAATTTCCATGGAATAAAGTAAGCTCTGATTATAATGTCCCAAAGATTTCAGATCTCATTAAGTGAAGTAATAAAGAATTAATTAATTATTGATAAATTAACATTTAATGAGAATTAATCTAAGCCACTGAAAATGTTGAAAGTCAACATTGCTAGAAAAAGTTTCTTCTCTGTTTCTGTGACTATATGCACAAGTATTTCTTTCAAAGTGAAGTTAAAAGGAAATATATTAAACTATTGAGTTGGTGGTTTCTGACATAAGTGAAAAAAGAAGAAGGTATTTCTAATGTCCTTTAATAGTTTATTTGTTGAATTTGTATTGATGCCCCACTTCACAGATGATACCGATGACCAACGTGCTAGTTAAGATTTTTTTTTTTAAGATTTTATTTATTTATTTGACAGAGACAGTGAGAGAGGGAACACAAGCAGGGGGAGTGAGAGACAGAGAAGCAGACTTCCCGCGGAGCAGGGAGCCCGATGCGGGGCTCAATCCCAGGACCCTGGGATCATGACCTGAGCCGAAGGCAGACGCTTAACGACTGAGCCACCCGGGAGCCCCTGTGCTAGTTAAGATTACAAAGGAGGATTAATCATAAATTCTAAACACTTTTATCAACAAGACTAGTAAGCCAATAAATGAAGTCTCCTTTTTGTTTCTTTTCTGCTTCTCTTTCTTCACTATTGGAATGGCTGTTCACCATCAAAGGTTGGCAGAATCAGGAAGAAGGGAAATGATATGACTGGGAGGTTAGAAGGCATCTGCCAATCGTATTCCCAGGGGGGCTGACTGCCAGCGAGTGTTCTCAGGCACAGAACACCACGAAGCTGCTGCCTTGACATCCTTGCCAATTTGGGGAAGAATGAAAAACAGGCAAATGAATATGATTTCCAAAAATAGATCAATTCTTGAGATAAGTCAGAATTTGAGGAAATGGAAATGGACTCCATTTTTTTCTAAAAGTTGCTGCTTCAACTTAAACTCGATGTTCAGTAATGAAGACAGAGTTATAATACATTAATGATAAACACACTCATTCATAAACATAAGTGTATATAATTTAATATGTAATGTGCACACATAGTAAATTAAGAGGTAACATGGATTTAAAATTACCACTTACTAAAGCCTTTTTCATCATACTGTGGTCTCTGCATCAAGTATTATCAGACAATTTCCTGAACTAGTTGAAGTAAATAGCCATTCAACAAACTGTGCAGTCACTTTGACTTAATCTACTCCTTCTCGGCTATTCCCTTCTTTGGTCAAGTAGCCATACTCTCAAACCATATTATTTAACTGTTTATGTACCTAAATACACTAACTGACAGAAAGTGATGTTAGAATTTAGGATACTGACAATAGCAAGAAATGACAACTAAGAGACTGGAGAGAGAACTAAGATATTAATTAAAAATAAATGATAAGAGACTTTAGGAAAGCTTAGATCAGAAGTTAGCAATTTCAAGGTCTCTAAGATAGGACTTAAGTTAACACAGTATAGTTAATTTGCTTGAATAATAAATATTTTTGAATCATCAAATCCATTGAATCCATATCATCATCATCTTAATCAACATTTATTGACTGATTATAAAATGTCAGGCACTGTTCTGAATGCTACTTGATCTATTAAGAGATTCAGTGGTAATTAAAAGAACACAGAGAGTTTGGGTCAAATAATCTTCAACCATGGTAACAACTCTTTGTAGGAAGTTTATTAACATTCCTATTTATAGTTTAAGGAATTAATATAAATAAAAGTTAAGTAAGTTGCCAAGAACACATCACTTATGGGTGGAAAAGCAAGGTTTTGAATCAAAAGAACATGGCTTGAAAAGCAAAATGTTTAATCCCTGCATTAAACTGGAAAATGAGATACAGTAAAATAAAATCTAGAATTTATTTAATTTTTCTCAAAACTAACTTAAATGGTATTTTTTATACCATAAAAAATACATTACTCTATTTGCATGATTGGCACTACCCCCCACCACACACACATACACACAATTATCAAATAATTATATGCACCAGGTGCTGTGCTAGGAACTGGGTAGATGAAAAAAATTTAATGCCATAGTCTCTATCGTTAAAGATTTCAGAGACTAGTCTAGAAAGACAATTAACAGATAGATTTACTTCTGGAGAGACAATGCATTAATTAGTATGATATATGAAGGGAAAAGAGAAAAAAGATATATGATCAGGCCTGAAAATGTGGGGGAGGCAATGAAAAAGCCATCCTCTAGGACCTGATATTTGACTTCAGTCATAAAGGATAAACAGAGTTAGACAGACCAAATATGCCTGGAAAGATGAAAAGCTTTCTGGGAAGAAGGGGTACAAAGGCATGGAAGCAAGGAACATCTTTTATTTGTATTTTCCCTGATAATTTCCCCTGTCTTCTTTAAAAAGTAATCTTATGGAGATCTTGGGGTAACTTACATAAAGACACAAGAGGAAGCAGGAGGTGTGCTGACTAAAGCAAGAGGTTGGAGTTGTTTGAGGAAGAAGTCATGAGGCAAGGAATGCAGGTGGCCACCAGAAGCTAGAAAAGGGAAAGAAACAGGTTCTCTCCTGAGCCTCCAGAATGAGCCAGACACGTCAACACTGACTTTGGCCCATTGAAACTGATTTGGACTTCTGGCCTCCAGACCCATATGATGATACATTTGTATTTTCTAAGCCACCAAATTTGTAAGAATTTGTTACAGCAGCTACAGGAAACTAATACAATCATCCAAGTCTTTCTCCTGTACATACCAAATAAACCAAATGAACAGACTACATTAAAGAAGAAAGAAAGGTTACATGGTAACCTGAGAAGGAAAGAAACGTAAAGGCATTAGAGAAAGTCCACTGACTGGGCTATTACTTTGTTTCAGGGTTTTCTTATTTTCATGTAGAATCCATCATCTGAGTCCCAGAGATATGTCCTATCTTCCTAACCCTTCCTTTCATAGTCCTTTCTTCTCCCAGTCTTGAGACTCTATCCAGGTTTTACACTGTTGGAACTATTGACCACAATCTACCCACTACTTACTGAATGTAATCTGCCTGTTAAAGACTCGGCCTGCACTGATTTTCATGGAACACAGAAGTTTTGCTTGACTGTCTTGGTCATGTTTCATTTTTCCCAATAGAGAAAATTAAAATGTAACTGATACACCCTTAAGATATTACAAATTTATATTTTAAATATCTAGATCAAGGATTCTTAAACTATTCTGATGTGAAGCACCAAGTGATTCCATAGAGACACCCCATCCCCAAATCATTGGAGAGACTTGTGAATGGAAGCTCCAGCAACCCTTCTTCCCACCATTCAAACCAAACTCTGCTTTAATTTGTTGTACGTATTGGTCTTGCTACATGCAATTTTACTTTTGCATCGAGATTCTCAGCTTGCAAATTTTGAAATAATATATGTTAGGTTGATGCCAGCACTCTCCTGCATAATATCCAGAAGAAACCTACATATTATTTGTTTTTTTTATTAGACAAGTAGGTATTCTTTTTTTTTTTTTTTAAGATTTTATTTGTTTATTTGACAGAGAGAGAGAGATAGAGAGAGAGGGGACACAAGCAGGGGGAGTGGGAGAGGGAGAAGCAGGCTCCCTGCAGAGCAGGGAGCCCAATGCAGGGTTTGATCCCAGGACCCCGGGATCATGACCTGAGCCGAAGGCAGACGCTTAACCACTGAGCCACCCAGGAGCCCTGACAAGTAGGTATTCTCAACTTTTTAAAAATAATCATTATTGCTGAAGAGATTATTTTTGCATGGGAAGGGCTCAATGGCTTTTAACTTCAACAAAAACCACTCTGATCTATCTTCTACCAAACACAAATAAGGGGAGTAAAAAGCACATTTCTTTTTCTCTTAACAGATTCTCATATTCCATTGTAAAGCCAAATTGACATCCATCTGGGGTAATTTGTTAGGACATCTCTCCCTTAGGAATTTTGGTCCCTGAGCCATAGGTTCTCTCTTCAGGTTTGGTGATTCACACTTTCAGGACAGTGAACAAAATTGTAGATAGTATGGTTTGAGGCCCTGTGGTATCATGCTTGGAAGAGGTGTTGACTTCAGACAAAACTGGATTTTACTTCAAGTGTCTGACTTCCAACAGTTTTTTAAGAAATATCTTTAAGCCTCAATTTCTTCATCTGTAAAACAGGGAAAATAGTTCCCATGTTTCCAGGTTGGGTACAGTCATTGTCTAGCACCATGTACATTTTCCATAAATTACAGCAGTTAGTATTCAACTGCACAATGACAAATAAATATTCAGATATTTCATTTGTTTTTGGTTTAGAAATAATACACGTTAGTTTTTAACAACAAATTGCTCATGTTTTCAAAATACGCATTGTGGTTTTTGAGGGACTAAATGGAAGATGGTATTTATTTAAAAAAATTAATAGCCTGAAGCAAATGCATTTTTGAATATGCCATGAAAATTAAAGAATGAATCCAACTATTCAGATGTAATTTATTTTCTACCTCTGTAACAAAATCTAGAGCCAAATAGGACAGTAGTAAGTACCAGAGAGAGTTTATAAGATAGTGTTAGGAATATATTTTAAATAGCCTTAAACTATAATGTTTTTTTGAAGTTGGAATTCAAATGCATTTCAAAATGCAAGCACCATATTAATTGGTAGCTTCAGGTAGGAAAGAATGCAGCAACATACTCTATTTTCTTTAGACACATTAAAAGTGAATTTAAAAGTCACTTAAAGTAGCATCATCAATGAATTGTTTTATTACCAAACCTATTCCCCTCTCATTTTGACTATCGTACTAAAGTCTGGATCTATAATATTAGCTCCTTTCTTCTAAATAATGAACACATCATAATGGGTTGTTAATTTTAATTAAATGCACTGGGCTAAATTTTGCTGTCAAGAGCTTATTTTGTACTCTCGTAGTAATCGTAGATAATTTTACCTGAATATATAAGAGCAGAATGTGGCCCTTTTTGATTAGAGAGATTATAAATTAGTGGTTTTATTATAAAGAAGTGTTGGGTCAAATATTTTTGGCTCAGCCCAGTGTGTCTGTAATGCTTCATTTTCTTAATTATTTCAGATCCAACTTAACAACCTAAGAATTGAATTAAACCCCACAAATTCACTAAAACCAAAAATATTTTGTTTGGTATTGAATTTGCTACTTTGCTAGTCACATTAATCTGGAATGACTAAGATTTTCCTTCATTTTTGTTATCTGGAGAAATACATACAGAATATCTGTTGAGTTCCAAGTATTAGGTGCAGTATGTAAAAGATGGAGATTCTTGCCATCAATGAACTTAGAGTCAAATGAGAACTATCCAGTAAAAGACAAATTGTATACTCTGAATAGGCCGTATTATACCTGGAATAATTTTAGGGCCCCCAAAAAGGAATCATCCTATGTGAAATCCAAAATATGTTGCAGACTTTGATTTAATGCTGAAAAATTCTACCTCAAAGATGGTTTTCTGAGAAGATGGAGTTATAAAACTTTATACTTTGGGAGGTTATTTGTTTATGTTATTTAGCAAATTTAATTATTTTAATCATCAATCATAAGCAAGTTTATCAGGTTGTTCTCAAGACACAGTCCATTGAAAGGGACCCTGTACATGACTAAATAAGAGTCTGATAGCATAGAAGGTAAACATCATCAGCTGAAATTTAAAGTGTTCCTGCCAGAAATGAATACTCCTAAAAATCTTCTTCCAGATTGTTCAAAGTAAACATTTTTCTTAAAAGGTGTAAAGGAGGGGAAAAGCAACGATACTAAATTTTGCAACAAATCCAATCAGCAAATAATTAGAGCCTCCAAGGACACCCTTAAAATATGCTATTTCTAAAGAAACTGTATTAAATATTGGCTGAAATAAAAATTAAAAAAATACTATTTTCATAAGTTTTTAAATTTATAAGCCTCTGATATATATAGATCATTCTGGTCCTTCTAAGAGAGAAAAGAAAGGAATTATCTCATTAACTGAAATAAAGTTCACTGAAGGAAAATATTCCCCACATAGTAACAAAATTGAGACTGAAATAATCATATTCCTTAGAATATTGTTCATTTATATACTAATGCTATAATGACATATTATTCATTAGTGACTTTTTTAAAGAAAGCACTACTTCTGCACAAGATGAGATTAATGCACAAAGACATGTAAAAATATCACCTATCAACCAGTATAGGAATGCATTTGGAGCAGGGATTGCTAACTGACAACACAGAGCATTTACAAAGTTGTGAGACATGAACTCATATACTAATCCTGCTGCAGAAGGTACCTAAGAGAATTTCACACCCAGAGGGTGGAGCCAATGCAATTATTATAAAGCAAAACGTTTCCTTTCTCTTAGTGAGTTTTCCAGTTGCAATCAGTGATTTTATTTACACACTGAACTTAGTCACTCTTTGTAAATTATGACCACTTGTACATATTTCAAAGGGGAAAAATATGTTCTATTTTATTGCTATCAAAAACAGTTTGTGGATGCTGTTCATTATGGGCACAGATTACAATGGTAATTTTGTTTGTGGACCAAAAAGAATTTCAACCTCTTCTTATGATCCTGAACTTAAAGGATTATATTGTCCTAATTTTAGTGGTGCAGGGGGAGCTAAGAACTTAAAGAAGACAGAGGCTGATAGCATTACCAGTATGGAATGCCATCAAAGCCTTAAAAAGGAGAGATTTCTATCAAATACCAATAGACTTTCTCTACAAAGAATCGACGCATCATCCCATGTCTCTGGATAAATTTAAGACAATAGGGGCGCCTGGGTGGCTCAGTCGTTAAGCGTCTGCCTTCGGCTCAGGTCATGGTCCCGGGGTCCTGGGATCGAGTCCCGCATCGGACTCCCTGCTCGGTGGGAAGCCTGCTTCTCCCTCTCCCACTCCCCCTGCTTGTGTTCCCTCTCTGGCTGTGTCTCTCTGTCAAATAAATAAAATCTTTAAAAAAAAAAAAATTTAAGACAATAGGTTTAAGACCAAAACTTGTGTGAAAAACTTTCACATACATCAGAACTTCCTGGCTATCCTTGTATTTTATGTAATTTATGTGGACTACAGGATCTTCAAGTCCTTTTCCACTTGAAAAGCATATTTAAAAAATAGTTTTATATGTTACCTAGGGGAAACAGAGCTTGAGCCAAGATTTCCTCATCTGTGGCCCCAGTGGCCTTCCCCTGCACAGTCTCAAAACCTTAAGATTTCACTTGGACAAAGACACACATAAGCTGTAATGCACATCACTTTTATTTTTCAATATTCACTGAGAAACAGGATTTTGTTTGCTTAACCCACATTTGCCTTTCCAAGATTGGTTCCCACTAGACTGAAATAACTAGTTAAGAAACTATTTATCTGCACCCTATTCATTCTGATGATCATTTAGTTGGAAAGAAATATATTGTATTAGGTCCTATGTTCTAACTACCTTGAAGTCACCAATGCAGTGAATTGGATGGTTAATCAAACACTGAAATCTTTAGCTTATATGACTCCAAGATGAACTAAAACCAAATGCACTTTAAAAAATGATATCCACTTCTTGCTAGCTATTTTAAATTAAGAAGCTGGAAGCATTTTTCAGAGCAATAGTCAAAACATTCTCTCACCTCCCCCACTACCTTCTCCTTACAACCTGTTAAAATTACACTGTCTACAATTATGGCATCATTTGTTATGCATGATATAATAGACTGCAAATATAAAGAGGTATTATCATTACTTTTGTCCTTTGTTCTTTCAGGCCAGAATATTGCATACTTCTTTACTTTGACATTTATTGCTTTTAGATTGGTAATAGAATGGTTTGTGTTGCTCATTATCTTGAATGATGATAATATTAGAGGTTGGGGAGTCTGTGTTCTCTGTTAAGGAAAGTAAAGACTTCGTATAATTTAGCAAAGGTTATTACTGGACAATTACCCAGTTCAAGTCTAATAAAGTTTAGTCATATCCAGTCTTAAATAGAATATTTGCTATGGTTTCTAGGAAATTGGATCAGGTAGTATTCATATATACTTTTTGCTGCTCCTTTTCACAAGTTCACCCAGACTGTTTCACCCATAAAAATTACAATAATGTAATTTGCCTCTAATAGTGGATGAAACGAAATGCAAACTTACTAGGTTTTGAATTATGAAGCATTATTTCATTTGGTACAGGTATATATTGGTAAATTTTAGTCTCTTACAGTACTAGGAACCAATTTCCTACACTGCATCCTGACATATAACTTTGTTCTCTGTGTGGTATCTCCATCTTTCAGAGTTATATCCAAACATTCCATAAAGTTCAAATGAAAAAGAAAAGAATTCATCCAGAAAGATAATTTTCCCAAAGGGAGCCCAAATTGTCATGTCTGCAAAGAACAGTATTTTTCTATATATGATTGACAAATAGTATAAAAAGAAACATAAGAAAAGAAGCCTCCTAAAAATAATCAATAACTTCAATATTAAGGATTCAAAGGATAATACACATTTAAAGAGTGACACAGATTAAAGTATGTTGGCCAGGGGTCTGGCATGGGGCTAGTCTTCCTCAAGTGAGGCACAAAATTTTCATGGGTTTGATGCTAATATAATTATTTGTTTGAAAAGGTAGTTTAAGGGTAGATTCCTTTTTAGTTTATGTAGTAACATAAAGAATTTGGAAAAACCTCAATCCGAAACTTCTGGAAGGAAGGAAAGCATGCATAGTGACTATTAAAGCACTAGAACTCTTCAGCCAAAGTTGTCTACCAATGTAACCAAATATAAGTAAAATATATATTTAAATTTAAAATCAGTAATAATTAAGAGAAGTGAAATTTCCAATCACTGATATGCCAACAATCTTACATTGTCAGTGATTCTATTATTTCAACAGAACATTATCCATTTGGCATATTTGTTAATTTATAGATATTTCATTAAATTTGCTTTTTTTAGTTCACTGATATTTTCTTATTATTATTTGTACTAAAATATAATATCATCCATATTACTGTTGTTGAAATAGAAATTTTTTTTACATCCCCTTAAGACAATTGGCTACATGTGATACTTTAGTAAAGTGGCTTATTCTGTTATGAGGAAATTTTATTCAAAAAAGAATCTATGAAAGAAGATAAATCATTTTGGTTGAATTCAACAGATACATACTGAGTTCCTACAATATGCTAACTGCTATAGCTATTGTTGGACATAATTTTCCATCAAGATACAGAACCAGGGGTACCCGGGTGGCTCAGTCGGTTGAGCGTCTGCCTTTGGCTCGGGTCATTATCCCAGGGTCCTGGGTTCAAGCCCCACATCAGGCTCCCTGCTCAGCAGAAAGCCTTCTTTTCTCTCTTCCTCTGCTGCTCCCCCTGCTTGTGTGTTCTCCCTCTCCCTCCCTCTCTCTGTCAAATAAATAAATAAAATCTTTAAAAAGAAAAAAGATACAGAACCAGATGAAGAATGTCAAAATTTTAAACTGAGATTCAAATTACATATGGAATTGTTTTATCAAAAATTATTTATGCTTATCAAGCACACTTTGGATAGCTGAGCTTGTGGTTTTCTTTCCTTAAGCAATGCTATAACAATTGAGATTTAATGTACCAAATCCCTATGTGTATGGGAGATTTTGTGTAACAGTAGTAGGACTTAATTACTATTGAACAAAAATATTTAAGACACACTAAGAAAGAGGTTGTATATTGATTCGAGTTAAGTCGCATGCCATCTGGATCACTGCATCTTATTCACTGTGCATTCAACTAATGTAAATATAAAACATTTTTCATGGCATGCCTCCATAACAGATGTTTTGTGAAGCATCATGCTAATGGAAAATGCTCTGGAAATTGAGCTGTATGATGTATCTGGGGGTAGTTTAGGTACTTTGGGTGAAGATAGAATAAGCCAGGGTTACAACAACCATTCATACATGCATCAAAATATCCATCAAGCCAATATTAATAGAACAAATAAGAAATGTTGACCTAGATTATATACTTTAATTATTCACAGATTTGTATGGTAGACAAAATAAATACTTAGCACAAGACCAAAAACTTCAAGACATTTTTTAATTATCTACTGCAGCACGGTAAATTACCCTAAAATATCACTTAAAACAACACACATTTATTATCTCACAGATTCTTTGTCAGAAATCTGGACGCAGTTTAGCCTGGCACTCTGCTTCATGGTCTTTCATAACCTTTGGTCAAGAGGTCATCTAGGGCTGAGGAACGATCTTCCAATCTTACTTGGATGTTGGCAGGATTCAGTGCCTAGATAGTTCTTGGATTGAGGGCCTCAGTCTCTCTCTTATTGGCTGTTGGCTGAAGACAGTTCTGATTCATTGCCATGTAGAGCCCTCTAACATGGTAGCTTGCTTCATCAAAGCCAATGGGAAATAGAGGGGGAAGAATGCTAGCAAGGTGAAAATAACCATATCTTATAACTTAATCATGGTAGTTTCATCCCCTCAGTGTTGCCATATCCTCTTGTTTAAAAGCAAGTTACACAAAGGGAAGGGATTACATAAGGTTGTTGATAATAAAAGGTGAAGATCATTTGGGGACATCTTAGAAGCTGCCTGCCACAGAAGCTTGGAGGAGTATGGGACTAAGATAACTTTTTTTTCCATGATGATGAATTATACTTCAAAGGCTTGTTAGAAAGGATTTCTATACTTAATAATTATTTTTGTGTCAATCACTGGACTAAAAACATTGTCAAACTCATCTAATTTACCCTTCAGAGAAACAATGTAATTTGGGTATTACTATCCCATTATGTAGATGACAAAAATTAAAACAGACATATTTAGTAATTTATCCAAGAGTATATGGCCGATGAATGACACATTCAATATCCAGATAATGATTACACAGTCAATTATACTAACCACTACACTATATAGCTTTATGAAGGAGGTTGCATTTGAACTATGATTTCATATTTTGTAACCAGTACAAAAACAGACATAGAGGAAAGAAAAATTAAAGGCATAAAGTGAGAGAAAGAAGCTTTCTTTGCATGAATAAGAACTAGGTCTTAAATTGGGGTATTAAAATGAGCATGGAGAAAATGAAACGAATGTACATGTTAAATAAAGAAGCATAGAAGTGCCTGGGTGGCTCAGTGGGTTAAGCAACTGACTCTTGATCTCAGCTCACGTCTTGATCTCAGGGTCATGAGTTCAAGCCCCACACTGGGCTCCATGCTGGGCATGGAGCCTACAAAAAGCAAGAAAGCAAGCAAGCAATCAAGAAAGCAAGCAGGCATAGAATAGTCAAGATTTTCTTATTATAGTAGATAAAATTTAAGTCTTTGGTTCCTTTTTTAGCTATATGACCTTTGGTCAATTATACAATCATTCTGAACCTACTTCCTCACCTGTAGAGTATAGATAGCAATGAAGTTCAACCCACAGAATGGCTCTAATGAACTAATTTTGAGTTAATTTCTTTGACAAAATCCTTTGTTAAGAGTTAGCACTCAGTAAATATTTCCTAGAAATATTACTAGCTTTTTTTCAACTTGGAGTAAAGCAGAAACAAAAAAGAAAAAAGACTCAAATACTATTGGCACGAAATCATAAACAAGAAATAAAAATGTACAATAAATTTAATCACCAAGTAATTACAAATTAACATAATTCCATTTTTAATAATTACATTGGAAAAAATAAACAAGTAGTTCATTTTAGTGAGGAAGCTTTGAGACAATATTCTCACATAATATTTTAGAATGATTACTTTTATATAGAATACAGTGAACTTTATTTTACATTTTATTATGGAAAATGTCAAACATTTGCAAAAGTCAAGAGAATGTATAATGACTCCAATATAATCCCACTCAGCTTCAACAATTATTAATTTATGGTCAAATAGTTACATCTTTACATATTGGTCTATCTATCATTTTTATTGTATTTCTCATTACAAAACCCAAAATAATTAAAAGTAATTTCTCAATATTATTGAATATCTAGGCTGTGTTCAGATTTTCCCAGTAGCTTCATAGTTACTTTATATTGCTGAAGAGTAATCCATGTTATGGTATATCAGAATTTATGGAATCAGTCACCAGTAGATGAACACTTATATTGTTTCCAATGAGGGGGGTTATAAAATATGTAAAGTGAGTATAAACATTCATATACTAGCTTTTTGTGGATACAGAGTTTCATTTTTCTTGAGTGAAATTGCTGAGTTCTATAGTAAGTGTATGTCTAAGTTTAAAACAAAACTGCCCAACTATTTTTCAAAGTTACTGAATCATTTTGACTTCTCATCCATAATATATAAAAGTTCCAGTTCCAGTTTTCTCCAACACTTGGTGTTGTCAGTTATTTTAATTTTAGTCATTCTAGTGAGGGTGTAACAGTATCTCGTTATAGTTGTTAATTTGTATTTCCTAATGACAGTTATGTTGAGCATGTTTTCATAGGATATGTACATTCGTATAACTTTTCTTGAAGTATCTGTACAATTTTTTGCCCATTTTTAACTTTTTATTATTGAGTTGTAAGAATTTTACATATATTCTGAATATAAATCCATTATCAAATATGTGCTTTGAAGTTATTTTCTCCCAGTCTTTTCCTTTCCTTTTTTAAATTTTCTTAATAGTATCCTTTGAAGAGCAAATTTGAAAAAATTTAATTAAGTCTAATTTTATCAATTTTTTTCTTTTATGGTTACAAATTTTCTGTGCTCTACCTAAGAAAATTTTGCTTAACCCAAGGTCACAAACATTTTATTTATATTGTCTTCTGGAATTTTTAGTTTTATCTATACATTTAGGTAAATTATACATTTCAAGTTAATGTATATACTGCATGTAATAATGTATATGTATATACTTACATATAGTTTAAGTCCAGGATCAATATTCATTTTTTCCATGCGAATATCTAATTGTTCCAATTCCATATTGAAAAGACCATCCTGGGCGCCTGGGTGGCTCAGTTGGTTGGGCGACTGCCTTCGGCTCAGGTCATGATCCTGGAGTCCCTGGATCGAGTCCCGCATCGGGCTCCCTGCTCGGCAGGGAGTCTGCTTCTCCCTGTCCCACTCCCCCTGCTTGTGTTCCCTCTCTCGCTGTGTCTTTCTCTGTCAAATAAATAAATAAAATCTTAAAAAAAAAAAAAAAAAAAAAAAAAAGAAAAGACCATCCTTTCTCCTTTAGATATTTTACAGTTTTATAAAAAATGAATTGAAAAAATATGTGTGAAATATTTCTGGACTCTGTGCTGTTCAATTGGTCTGTATGTGTATGCATACAGACCAATACCACATTGTCTTGGTTATTGTATTGTTAACTGAAGACTTTATATTAGGTAGGCTAAAGTTAACTCTCCTAATTTTGTTCTTTATCAAGATTGCCTTAATTATTTCTAGTCCATTGCATTTGCATATACATTTTAGAATTAGCTTATCAATGTCCACAAAGAAGCCATCCTAAATTTTAATTATGATTGCAGTTATTCTATAAATCAATTTAGTGAGAATTGACATCTGAACACTGCTGATATTTCTGATCCTTGATTATGGTATATCTTTCTATTTATTTATCTTCTTTAATATTCTCAACAATATATTGTTGACTAATCCAAAAGTGCTGTGCATTTCTTTATACTATTGTAAACAGTTATTTTAAAATTTCAACTTCCAGGGTGCCTGGGTGGCTCAGTTGGTTAAGCGACTGCCTTTGGCTCAGGTCATGGTCCTGGAGTCCTGGGATCGAGTCCCGCATCGGGCTCCCTGTCAACAGGGAGTCTGCTTCTCCCTCTGACCCTCCCCCCTCTCATGTGCTCTCTCTCATTCTCTCTCTCAAATAAATAAAATCTTTAAAAAAAAAATTCAACTTCCAGTTGTTCATTGCTAAAATTATTCATTTTCAAAATACATTCAAGTTTTGTAAATTTAGCTTTGCTTCTCTGAATTTGTTAAACTCACTTACTAGTTCTAGCAGATTTTTGGTAGATTCTCTAGGATTTTTTTTACATAGAAATTATATGTATGCCACTTATCTCTTCTTGCATTTTTCCACTGGCAAGGACTCACAGGTTGAATAGATGTGGTAAATTGGACATCCTTGCCTTGTTCATGATCTTAGGAGAAGGGAGACATTCAAACATTTACCATTAGATGTGAAATTAGCTGGAAGTTTTGTAGGTTCCCTTTGTCAATTTAAAAATGTTGCCCTCTCTTCCCTGTTTGCTGAGAGTGATTTCTTATTTAGTCCTAAGTGGTTGTGGAATTTTGTAATAATTGTTTTGTGCTTGGGCGCCTGGGTGGCTCAGTTGGTTAAGCAGCTGCCTTCGGCTCAGGTCATGATCCTGGAGTCCCTGGATCGAGTCCCGCGTCGGGCTCCCTGCTCGGCAGGGAGTCTGCTTCTCCCTCTGACCCTCCCCCCTCTCATGCTCTCTCTCTCTCTCAAATAAATAAATAAATAAAATCTAAAAAAAAAAAATTGTTTTGTGCTTTTTGAGATAATTATGTTATTGTTTTGATTTTTTTTTTTAGTTTGTTAATATCATGATCACAGTTTTGTTTTGTTTTGTTTTACTATTACATGAAACTTGCATTCCTAGGATAAACTACACATGATTAAGATGTATTATCCTTTTTATATATTATTTGGTTTTATTTGCCAAGATTATGTGATAGATTTTTGCATTCATATTAAAGAGAGATATTATTATGTAGCAATTTTTTATTGTGTTTTTCTGGTTTTGGTATCAGGGTAATGCTGGTCTCAAAAAACTCATTAGGAAGTATTTCCTTCTCTTCTATTTTCTGGGTTTGTGGAGAATTGACCAGTCAAGGCATGTAAGCTTGGAATTCTCTTTGTGGAAAGACGTTTGGCTACAAACTTAGTTTCTATAATGGCCGTAAGACTATTCATATTATCTATCATTATCTTCAGTGAGTTTTGATAGGCATATTTTCAAGGAATTTAACCATTGCAAGTTGCTGAAAGTAATAATAAATATTTATTATTAGTTAATATATATTCAATACCTTCTTGAATTTCACTTGTTGAGTTTATTGGCACAGAACATTCCATGTCATCCTTTTAATGTCTGGAGGATTTGTAGTGATGTTCCCTTTTTCCTTCCTGGTATTAGTAAACTGTGTTTACTGTCATCCATTTGGCTAGATCTTTATCAATTTAGTTGGTCTTTTTAACAGAAAAGGCTGGGATGAGGGGTTCCTGGTTAGCATAGTCAGTTAAACATTTGGCTCAGGTCATGATCTCAGGGTTGTGAGATCAAACCCCACATCAGGCTCCATGCTCAGCACAGAGTCTGCTTGATATTCTCTCTCCTTCTCCCTCTGTCCCTTCCAGTCGTGTTCTCTTGGTCTCTCTCAAATAAATAAATAAATCTTTAGAAAACGCTGGGATGAGGGTGACACCTTGGCAGAAGTAGCTAGAGACTGAGACTTGGGAAATGTACCTGGGGGCAAAATTCCTAGGAGAATGATGTAACAAAAAAGCAGAGTCAGAATCTAGAAATTTAAATCAAACAGCCCATTGCCAGTTACAGTGAGCTACATGGACCAATGATTGCTGATCATCTATTACCTTTGAGGATGCCATGTGTCGTCAAGGTTGAGGAGTTGCTTGACTATGTTTCTCATAGCTCTTGAGTGATGGAATTTCATTGCAACTTGACTCAGCTGCAAAAGTAAAGCTTTTCTGTGCCCTGAAACTTTGTTTTGCTCTATTTAAAATTATTTATTATTATTATTGTTCAACAGAAAGTGTGATCCTTAATACTTAGAGGTGAAGAGGTGGTATGAAAGGGAAGACATTATCACTTGAAAATATTCGGACCTGGATAAAACGAGTACACTGCCAATAATGAGGCAGATGATTTCTCAATAAGTACATCATTCAAACTATTTTTTCTTCCTTTGTATTTAGTTCTGGGCATTACCCTTGACAGGGTTAACAGCACTAAATAGTTAAAGATAATATATGGATAAATTCTATTTTTGGTGAAAAAAAGTTTCCAAATCAATGAATAATTGAATATTTTTCTCTTATGTAATCAAAGAAAGAATTATGATTAAACCTACCATTCAGTTTGTGTCCATGTAACATAGAGCTGGAAAAATTAAAAACAAAACTG
Organism: Leptonychotes weddellii; assembly: GCF_054177405.1. Classification (NCBI taxonomy): domain Eukaryota; kingdom Metazoa; phylum Chordata; class Mammalia; order Carnivora; family Phocidae; genus Leptonychotes; species Leptonychotes weddellii. The sequence continues at coordinate 154,407,071 of NC_138369.1, read as the reverse complement.
TCAAATTCATTCTTTGGTGAGATGCCTACAAAATGACTAGTTTTCTGACATAATCTTTTATTTTTGAAATAATTATTTCATTTTTTGATAACTAGTAGTTGGATCTTTATAAATATTATTGATTTCGCATCATTAAATATTATGATAAAATTATTTAAATGACTGCATTGATTTATTTTCCACAACAGAAGATTAGGCTTACTGTCTCATAAATCACAGTAGTTTATTAAGGAATAAATGTAGACTAAAATAGTACTCCAATTTGTTATACTGTTTTGGATTTTTAGTGTCTATCATTTATGGTCCTCAAGTTATGTCATTTTTCTTAAAACCCTACATAGCCAGGCCTAAATTAGTGAACCTCTGCCTCAAGCAAAAAAACTTCATTAACAAATTAGTAGAATAATCAGAAAATGATAAGCCATAATGATAAACCACAAAGCATCCAGACTTATATTAAAAAAAAAAATCAGATCTGCAACACTTTTGCCTGCTGAGTTGACAACTACTAAAAATATTACAGCTCCCAAATTTTATTGCCTATGTTACCAAGGTGGTGGATGACCAATTTAATATACAAGGTAGCATGATTTATGCATTGAGATCTAATTAAATTTAGTTTAGGTGTAATGTAGAAAAAAAAAAAAGCCACAATCCTACTATATGCTGTCTACAAGAGACTCACTTTAGATCCAAAGACACTAAATAGGTTGGAAAGATGGAAATGGATATTCCATGAAAATAATAAACAAAAAAAGAACAGGGGTAGCTATATTAATATAAGACAAAATAGATTTTAAATCAAGAAAGATTATGAGAGAGAAAAGAACATTGTATATTAATGAAAATTTCAATATGGCAAGCAGATATAACAGTTATAAATATTCACACAGCTAATGACAGACTATCAAAATATATGAAGCAAAAATTGACAATCGAAGAAACAGACATTTCAGCAAAAATAGTTGGAGACCTCAATACCATACTCTCAGTAATGGAAAGAACAATCAAACAAAAGGTAAGTAGGGAGTAAACATCTTAGACAACAAAATAAACCAAGAATATCTAATAGACATATGTAGCATACTCTACCTAACAATAGGACTCAATCACTAAGTATATATGGGAGATTTTCCAGGGTAGACCATATATTAGACCACAAATTTCCAGTGGGTTATTAAAACTAAAAAAAATATATTATCAAAATACATTATCAGGAGAGTAGGAAGGCTACCCATGGAATGGAAAAAATATTTGTAAATAATATATCTAATAATGGATTAATATAAAGACATTAAAACTCATCAATAGAAAAAACAACTTGATTAAAAAATGGGTGAAGACTTGAATAGACATGTCTCCAAAGAAGATGTATAAATGACCAGTAAGCACATGAAAAGATGCTCAACATTACTAATTAGAATATTAGGAAAATGTAAATCAAAGCTACAATGAGATAACATGTAGTATCTCACAGGATGACTATTATCCAAAAAAAACCCGGAAGATAACAAATGTTGGTGAGGATGTGGAGAAATTTTAATTCTTGTACAGTGTTGGTGGGAAGGTAAAACCGTACTGTCACTGTGGAAACAGTGTGGCCATTCCTCAAAAAAAGTAAAAATAAAGTTTTTACATAATCCACCAATTCCATTTCTGGAAACATAGAAGAAGAATCAAAAGCAGGGTCTAGAAGAGGTATTTGTACACTTATCTTCGTAGTAGCATTATTCACAGTAGCTAAACCATTTAAGCAATCCAAGTGTCCCTTGACAGATGAAGAAGCAAAATGTGGTATATATAAATACTATAGAATATTATTCAGCCTTAAAAAGAAAAGAAATTCTGTCATGCTACAACATGGATGAACTTTGAGGACATTACGCCAAGTGAAATAGACACAAAAAAAACAAATACTTATAGTTCCAGTTATATGAGGTCTGTAAGAGTAGTCAAAATCATAGAGACAGAAAGTTGAATGATGAGTGATAGGAGTTGGGGGAAGGTGGGGAATGGGGTATTGTTGTTTAATAGATAGAGAGTTCAGTTTCACAAGATGAACAGAGTTCTGGAGATGAATGGTGGTGCAACAATATGTACTTAATGTCATTAAACTGTACACTTAAAATTAGTTAAGACAGTAAATTTTATATTATGTGCGTATTATTTATAATATGGGGGGGTATATTTAAAATATGGGGAAAAAATTAAGGAGAAATAAAGACTTTCCCAGATTAAAAAAAAAAAGAGAGAGAGAAAAGAAAAAAGAAAAGCTGAGGAAGTTCATCACAACCAGGCCTACCTTACAAGACATACTAATGGAGTTCTTACAAGTGGAAATGAAAGGATACTAGACATTAATACAAAAGCATGAATTATAAAGCTCACTGGTAACAGTAAATAGACAAATACATATTACTCTAATGCTTCAAAAAACAAGAAAGTCTCTAATCAACAACCTATTTTTACACATCAGGGAACCTTGAAAAAGAAGAAAAAACTAATCCTGAAGTTAGCAGAAGGAAGGAAATAATAGATTGGAGCAGAAATAAAGGAAAGAGAGAATACAAAAGCAATAGGAAAAAAAAAATCAATAAAACTAAGAGTTGTTTTTTTAAAAGACTGACAAAATTGGAAAGGCCTTAGCTAGATTAATGAAGAAAAAGAGAGAAGACTCAAATAGTTAACTCAGAAACGAAAGACGAGACATCACAATTAATCTCACCTTTTTCCCATATACTTCCCCTGACCATCCATTCCTTTTTTTTTTTTTTTTAGTTGCCATGTGGTGTTAGTTTCAAAACCTTTATTCCCACTCCAGATTTCTTGTTCTTACAATCTGTATCTAAATGCACAATTTAAGGGGCTCACAGGAATACAATAGGTGCCTTCTGAGGTTATCATCTTTCTCCTTCAAATCTGAACCTATTTCTCTACTCCCAAATCTTGGTGAATGGTAAAATGTTAAAACAATTGTTGACTCAGGCTTTTCTTTAATCTCTCACTTGATACTGTTTATTCTGTTTTCTAAACATCTTTCAGGTCTGCTTTCAGGCCACTGGTATTAGACCCCTATCATGTCGCTCCTGAATTAATGAAGCCTCCACATGTTTCTTATTGCTTCTATGGATCTCTTGTCTATGCTGCAGCTAGGATGATTATTCTTGAGATAAAATGTACTCATTTATCTCACCCGCTTAATGCCTCAGTGGTTTTCCATTGCCCGTAAGATAAAGTCCACGTTCTGACATGGCTTATAAAGTGGATGGTGAAGGAGGGAGTCCCTTTAGCAAGCATACTCTGTCAGTGGCCCACCCCCCAGCATAGTATACTTCTTCCAGCCAACTCCTCTTCATGATCTAACCAGTAAAATTGTTGTATATATATTTTCTCTCCTGTTTCCTTTTAATATACACTTATGCCAGTCATGACCCTGCATCACCCCAATTCTGCCTGCTCCTGGTAGTCCACAGCAATTAGCAGACACATAAAAGAAAATAACTAAATAATTAAATTTGGATAAATAAATAAGGTTATATATTTAAATTTCTAAGAAAAAGCCAATGATTATTTCATGATGCTTGTGTAATTTTGTGAAAAGAGTTTTTGCAAATTTGTAAATATTATCAATAACATAGGAGGTTCTCAGATACATACTGAAAATTTTAGATCCTATTCAAACACAATTTGAGGCTCTTTTATTTAGAGTTTCTCTGAGTCATATACCAAAATGTGGCTGTCATAGTTGAATAAAATGTGTGACATTTTGTGACAATTATTATTTACAAAATCAGTACATCTGTCTTATATTTGTGCTTTTTCAAAGTAGTTCATAACTTGCTGACAGATGGACACAATTTTTCTAGAGGACTTATAAAGTTTATGTTTTCACATGAGCGATGATAGGAGGGTTTTTGTGGACTGTTCTTGTATGGGGATGAGGAGAAGAGAGAATGATCTTTCTTTCCTGAGTAAATATGAAATATATTTTTGTATAATAAAAATAAAAATGAATTTCATATAATAAAATATGTAATAATTACATTGGAGTTTTCTATATTGTCTAATTTTAAAGAAAAAAATATTGGAGATTAAGGACATTATAAAATCTAAATGTCACCATAAAAGTTAGTTGGTCAGATAGTACAGCTTGCTTATAACTATCAATTAATATTTGAGTTTCATATCACCAGTGAAATGATTGTACTTTTTATTTCTTTATATTCAGTAGAGAAGAATATTGCTTATCTCAGGACAGACCGTTTTAGCACTTGGGAAACATTTCAGCATTAGATATGCAGTGAAAGTGTTAAATTTAAGTCCAAAAATAAATTCAGTATTAATATAGTTCTTACAGTATCAAACACTTTGGAGAATATCAAACCTCAGATAAACAAAGGAATGGAATGGTATGAATGTTGAACAAGCCATCAGTGATTTCAGAACAATATGAAGGCAAGCTGGGTCATTCAGATAAGCATTCCCTTCTCTTTCCCCCACCCCACCCTGTTTTATTTTTCAGAAATAGAGGTGATTTCTTCATTTCCTTTGAAGCAACTATGTAATTGTTGGAATCTTTACATCTCATTTAATTTTCCCTATTGACAAATGATCATATGCTGTTTCAGTTGATACAAACACAATATGTAGGCTGCCTTTCCCAAATATCCTGCTGTTTGGAATCCTGTTTATCCAAAGGAATCAACTCCGGCTGCATAGATAACAAGTGAATGTTCATCGACCCTGCTCTTTGTTCTCTCAACTGTGAAATTTTTCATATGCTGGAAAAACATACAGGTGTGCATCCAAACTGCTCATTTTTACAAATACGACACTATATGCCCCCATACTTTATTTTAAATTGATTTCTCAATTTATCCAGGGAAAGAACAGGCTTAAATGTCAAACATACATGTTTTTCATGTATTTGTTTGTTTGTTTGTTTACAGATACCTTTGTGCTAAGTTGAATACGATTCAGAAAGCTTATATAATTATAACCTTAACCTCAAAGCATTGCTTTCATTTCAGAAACACTCTAGAAAAGTTAGCTCACCTCAAGCTTTATTGTAAAAGAAAACAAAATTCTGCAAAAAATATTCTACTTCCAATAAATTTTCTTTCCTAAAACTATTTGCTTTTCTTTTTTCTGTTGTTTGGAAGGGTCATCATTGGTAGATCAAAAGTTCATAGCACTTATATTACCCATAAATATATTATCTCGAGTGCAAATAAAATGAATTTTATGTTGTCAGTTGTTTGTTCACATTCCATAACTTTGATTTCTCTTCAAAGAGAGATGGAGCTGTCAGGGATTTTCAAACCTGGAGCAAGTTAAACTGCCAGTGACCAGGAAGTTTATAGAACTTCTGTCTATTATACTGACAGATCCTCTCTAACACAACCAGCATTTCTCTTTAGGGCAGTCTAAAATTTATTACCCTGTTATGAGGTAGAATATGAAGGTGTTCCCATATGCCTTTCCTTTCTACCTCTAGTCGTATATAACTTCATCATTATTTCTTGGCTCAGCCATCCAAAATACTGAGAACATTAGGAGGACAACAAAGGGTTTGGCAGCAGAGTCATTTAGTGGTTCAAAATATTTAATTGATCAAAGTAAGTACATTTTCTTAAAAGAAAACTCAAAGTTTTTACAAATAAGTTGCAGCCAAGCTCTCTGCTGGTGATTATAGGTGTTTTCGACTAGAAAACAAAACATCTTTGAAGTGAAATAACTTCTGGGATGTCACTGATTAGCTGGATGAATATGGCCTTTCTCTTTTCAATCATATATGTAATAGTATTTTCACATCATGTTATAGACATATGATGATATTTTAAGAGAAATTGTTATTTTAGCTCTTAAAAAGCAATGTATTTTTCTCTTATAGTGACCACACACTCTTGAAAAGTAAAGTAAAAATATTTGCCTCTGCAAAAGAAATAGTTAAATTAAGACATGTTGTATTTAGGTTTACAGTTGTCATATTTCCTGGGAAAATATTTTGTTTCCTATCAATTAGAAGTAGATATTGTTTGCATCTTTTGCTTATACCCATCACACACATAGAGTCACACACACAGCACACTAAACAATGGGCCACATTGAGGAGCCTTTTACACCAACACATGTGTCATGGCTTATAGTCTCATTCTGTTACAATGTGTGGATTAAACCAGTGGGTTGACTTCTTTTAACCCCAGCACTCTCATCTATAAACTAATGAGATTAATGTTCTCTAACTTACTTAACCCTCCTTAGTTGTTACGAGAAAATAGAAAAATGGCAAGCAAGTATACACATAGTGAAAGTGAATACATTAAGTATAAGATGAGATACAAATGAAGCTATGATCATTAAAAATAATTTTTGATGACTCATGAAGCAAGTCGTATTTTCTCAGAAAATATAGCTATGTGTTGTAAGAACCTGCTACTCTAGTTTGATAGTTTCCAAAGCATTAATTTTTCTGCCCAATCAGTGTCATCCAACCAAGATGGCCTTAATGTTCCTCTCGGTTTGACTAAATTATAGACAGGCTTTTTCCTAGCTCGAGGCCTCTGACCTCCTTTCCCTTGCATTGCTTACTTTAGAAACCTTGTAAATTATTTCTCTAATCCTTTAAGATGTAAATCTTTAAAAAAATTTTTTTGTGCTAGTTTTATAATCCAGGAAAGTCTTTCTCAAGGACCTGAGAGCCATCTCTTTGAAATGCAATCATCAAGAAAGACAGCACCTCTAGATCCCATTTTCTGCGGGAGGGTTGGTGCCTTGCTCTAAGTTGAAAAACTACCCTCTGTCTTGAAGATAAGAGAATGTTTGCTCATGTTACCATTAGCAACAGCAGTTATAGGAGAAGGCCTGTGATCTCCCCACATTACAGCTCTTAAAAATCTCTCTAGGCTTTTGTTCTAGTGGAGTTGAGCTCAGACAAAGTTCTGGCCTCTATGCCCTATTACAATAGCTTTAAATAAAAATGTCTTTGCCTGTTTAACTTCTTCTAGTGCAATTTTTGTTTTGATTCACACCTCCAGTGCTTCACCAATGAGTGGCTCATGTCTGAGTTAATGTGGTCTTTTATGTAGGTCAGTATGGCTGACTCTAGTAGTGAGAACAAAGGGAAAATAACTAAAACTCATTTATTGCCCTTGTAATGAATGTAGAAATCCGGACTGGTGATTTCAGTGTCTGGCAATTTTGGACTGTGTCAATGAATAACTATCTATAACAATAGTTAGAAGTTTGTTTGTTTTTCCTTAACACATTACTATTTAAATTTTAGTTATTACAAAGATGATTTTTTAAAAGCTCATACAGACTTCTTATTTCATTCCCATATTAAAAATGTAGCTTATGGTTCACAGCAAGAATGAATTAATAACTCATTAATTGAGGTCTTTGTCATATTTAATTTATTGTAATCTTTATCTCTTCAGACATTTTTTTCAGCCTTAGAGTAAAACTAATATTCCACTTGTCTGTTAAATCTGAAAGGGTACAAATGATCAACTAATCATGGCTCTTGTTTTAGAAAAAAGGAAACTAAAACCTGTAGAGATTAATGACTCTTCCAAGGTCATATAGTTATATGCAGAGTTGGGCCTAGGACTAAGGTTTTTCAATTCTTAGGCTAGTAGAAATAGCTCAATGAGGTCAAATGTTATCAACTGATTCATGTATTTGATGTGGTTGGTTACTTACTGCAGAAAGTTACTAGAGTGTTTAAAAAGCTAAATATTTCATATATTTAATTTACTCTCTTCAAATTTATATTGGTAACGGCTACTGCTAGTGCTACAAGGGTTAATCTAGGTCAAAGCATGTTTTTTAGGCACAGACTTGTTTGTGAAAGTGTTGGTTGCTCAAATTAAATTCTTAGGCCATGTACCTTTTTTTTTTTTAATGTCAACCTCATAATGGCAATTTACAGCTTGCTTAAAATCTTTTTTTTTTTTTAAAGATTTTATTTATTTTTTAGAGAGCAAGAGAGAGAGAAATAGCATGAGAGGGGAGAGGGTCAGAGAGAGAAGCAGGCTCCCCGCTGAGCAGAGAGCCCGATGCGGGACTCGATCCCAGGACCCTGGGATCATGACCTGAGCCGAAGGCAGACGCTTAACCATCTGAGCCACCCAGGCGCCCCAGCTTGCTTAAAATCTTTTAGTTGTCTTTAGCCCTAGTCACTCAAGTACCTACTAAGTCGGTAAGAGTTGATTAAGAAAATAATTCCCATTTCAGCAGAAGTTATAGTTCTCAAAATAGATTAAGGTTTCCCTTGGAATATATTCTCGTGGGCTTTTAAATCTCACTACTTCCACTGCTATTGACTCTAAGAAAGTGAAAAGCTAGTACTGAGTGAGGTGTTCATAACACCCTAAGACCAAGCAGTGTTAAAGAAAGAGGAATGGACATAAGAGTTTGCTTTTAAATTAAATATAAGCAGTAACATGTCATTCATTCCCTGAAACTGACTCATCCCCATACTATAATGTCAACTATGGTTTTTCTACTAGATAATAATCTATACTTTGAAATTATGTATGTTGGAGATGAATAGCCATTTGTTATATCTTCTTTAAAGGTCACATTTGTTAAAGTTTATTTTCCATATGATAGTGGTGCTGGGTATTGGTTGGAGGGGAGGGAAAAACATTTCAACCTTTGTATTTGTGAAAGGACATTGACAGTAGTCATATTCCTTATTTTAGAATGTCCAGTCTGCTTGAGGACAGTAAAAAATTACCCTTTTTTTTTCTATTATAAAATGTGTCTCTAAATTTCTAGTATAATTTGATGAGGAAAGTCACTGTTTTATAAGCCCCAATAATTTAACAAAATCATGCGACATTTAAAATAAAATAAGACAGGGCGCCTGGGTGGCTCAGTTGGTTAAGCGACTGCCTTCAGCTCAGGTCATGATCCCAGGACCCTGGGATCGAGTCCCGCATCGGGCTCCCTGCTCTGCAGGGAGCCTGCTTCTCCCTCTCTCACTCCCCCTGCTTGTGTTCCCTCTCTCGCTGTGTCTCTCTCTGTCAAATAAATAAATAAAATCTTTAAAAAAATAAAAATAAAATAAAATAAAACAGTAGTTGAGACCATGGCTATGATTTCAGTATGACTAGCATTCCTTTTTATTTGCACCAGCATGTCTTTTTCACACCTGATATTATTTGTCTACTTCCTTAGTAATGAAGCCAAGTGAAAGAACAAATACACAGGTATATTTGTACCGATTAAATAGTTCAGGCAAGGTGTTTTCAGCAGAAAGATTTTGGTAATTAGATCCATAGATCACTACAATAAAATCTGAGGAATCTGAGCAGAAAAGATTTTTTATTTTATTTTTTTTTAGATTTTATTTATTTATTCGAGAGAGAGAGAGAGTGAGAGAGATCATGAGCAGGGGGAGGGGCAGAGGGAGAGGGAGAAGCAGTCTCCCTGCAGGGAGCCTGATGTGGGGCTCCATCCCAGGACCCTGATGTCATGACCTGAGCCAAAGGCAGACGCTTAACTGACTGAGCCACCCAGGCGCCCCAGAAAAGATTTTTTAAAGAATTGGAGAAAGGATAACATCTATGGAGACTGTGAAAGGGGCCAAAAAAGAAAAAAAAAAAGGCATCCGTCTTAATCAGTATTGATGCTTTCCTAATTATCCTTACTTCCTGAATCCCCATTTTGTTCAACTTATTCAGTTTCTGTTTTGAATTTTTCTCTTGACCCCAACTTTCTGCTAATTGAATATATTAGGGTTGACTAGAAATAGAGCGAACAAGTTACCTTTCCTTGATTAAAAATTACTAATTTTTCTAAATTGTTCCATTTACTAACATAGGAAGTTTATTTTACATGAGGGTAGATTTAGTAACAAAAAAAAGGAATCAATAAACTGCCCCAAGAAGTGTTAGAGCTCCTGTCTTCTTTATGTTTTCTGAGTTTTTGTTTGTTTTTGTGTGTTTGGTTTGTTTGTTTGTTTTCCAGTGAGAGTATTTTATAGCTCACCTCTTAGCCCTAAAGTAAACAAACTCTTTGGATCCAATACCAACCCTGAGCTTTCAGTGAAAAATGTAAATTGTTCTATGCTTTTAACACATAATCCATTATTGGACAGTCTGGGTACAGCTCTGTGGCTGTACCCAGTTCTGGGGCTGCATAAAGAGGTTTTTCCAAGGAGGCCAGAGAAATAGAAATCTCCAAAACCTCTTTATGCATTTCTATTTTCTATTTCTCTGTCCTCCTTGGAATAGTCTGAAAATAAGTGAAATCACTCTTAGGAATTCAAAGCACTATTAAAATGTAAGGAATTTCTTGATTTTCATGCCTCTTTTGGGGTACATCTTTGTCAGAATGAGAACTGAAAGACTTTGTTTATCTCCGCCCCCCCCCCCGAATGTTGCTAACAAAAAAGATTATAATAGCAGAAAATTGAACATATTAAACAGAAATTTTAGGTACCATCAAGGCAAAAATTGTGCTGTACAAAATGAAACAAGCAAAGACCATATTCAAGGCTACTGCAGTAGGGAAGAAAGGCCATAACTGAGTCTGAATTCAGCTTTGCCACAAAGCCCAGGAGATTTTTTTAAGCACTGGATTGAGCTAGAGAAGAATACTGGAGGACACTTGGGAGGAAGTCCACCAATGATACTTCCAGGACCTCGAGTTATTTATGAGTTTGGAAATATTATTCCTTGTGATTCAGCACTCTGTGTGTGCTTATTGACCTTGGGCTCCTACCCTCCCACGGAAACGGAGATTCGGCACTATCTTCCTTCATGATTACATATTTAAAAAGACAGCACCTAGATCCTTGAGAAAGACTTTTCTGAGTTGTGACACTGGCAAGAAGCTTTAAAATGTATTTATATCTCAAAGGGACAGAGAAAGAATTTACAATTACAAAGTTTCTAAAGTAAATGCTCCAAGGAAAGGGAGGTCAGGGGGCTAGAGTCAGGAAGAAGCCTGTCTAAAGTTTAGTCAAGCTGAGGGGAAGGTTAAAACCTTCTTGGTAAGTACATTGAAATACTATAGGACATAAAGAACCATTAAGATATTTAAGGATATATTACTCTTTTAGAGGCAACATCAGGAAAGTCAATAGTCTTCTCACAAACTATCCCTCTCTTCAACCATTGTAACACAATCCTGAGCTACACTGGTTCAATTGGAAGATTCTTTGTTGAACTGAAACTTTGTGACTTTATATAGGGCATATCCAGGCTTTGCAGTTTAGAATTGCTACCAGTCACTTACTGGTCCACATGCAGCTGCTCAGGCATTAAAACTGTAAGGACAGTTGATTTCAACTGATAGCAGGATAAATTGAAGCTTTTATTTTTTATTTTTATTTTTTAAAGATTATTTATTTATTTATTTGACAGAGAGAGAGACAGCGAGAGAGGGAACACAAGCAGGGGGAGTGTGAGAGGGAGAATCAGGCTCCCCGCCGAACAGGGAGCCCGAAGAGATGCGGGACTCGATCCCAGGACCCTGGGATCATGACCTGAGCAAAAGGCAGTCACTTAATGACTGAGCCACCCAGGCACCCCTAGAAGCTTTTAAATCAACCAAAAATCCGCTTACAACTTTTTGTTACCCATTGTACACATGGTTAATATAAAAAGCCACCTATATTCTCTTTTAAACAAAAGGAACTTTAAGCAACTTAATATATTTAAGTATTTAAAGAAATAGTCCACTAACAAAAGATTGCTAAAAGTTTCTCCTTACTGGAATTGAGAGACAAATTGCATTATCCTTCAAAAGTCTTGTACATGTTTAGTTTCTATGGAAAAAAAAGGCAAATTCTATATTATTTTTGTCTAGCTGATGAGCCTGTTGCCCCATTGGTTAAGTTGCTGTCCTTGTGTGGATACAGCTTTAGAGGCAATTTAGATAAAAGGGTGGACACATACCAATTGTGGTTTTGATTTGAAATCTCTGAAAGCCAAGTAAAATGGAATAATGCAGTTCTTTATATTCTTTAGGTACAAAGAGATAAATCCTCCAGGATTAAGTGCAGAGGACACAAAGAGGTAAGATTTTGTTTCAAAGAAATAAATGCAAAACATAGGTTTGCAATGGCAACCATAGTATTTTAGACAAAACTCTGGATAAAGTTATCTTTTTTTAAAAAAAGGCTAAAAATTAGTCAAATAGTGTTACATAGGGAGGAATTCAAGTGGGACTATAAAAGAAGGAGGATAAAAATTCCAAATCTGAGAATTTTTTTTGGTTGAATTCTCAGATTTGATATTTTTTCCCCATGTTTGTCTAAAATCAGCCACTTGAATGAAACAAAAACATAAGAACATTTCAAATGAAACATCTGAGAGAATACAATTAACTTTCCACATATGAGGGAAAGTAGATCTATGAATTATGATCTAATTTTTGAAAATTATTCTTTAAATTTTTTCCATTTGACTGACTGGAAACATCCTAATCTCATAATACTGTATAACACAATTTATATTTTTATCAAAGCAGACTTTTTTGGTAAAATAGTGTTAAATGTTTGCTATCTTTATATTTTTCTGATTCCAAAATATGGAAACTCTCTTCTGAATCATGTTTTTAATTCCCACAACATTATTATGATATAGGCAAGGTTACTTACAGGAAAAAAAAAAAAAAAAAACAACTAGTAGTCTAAGCGATTCGAGTTAAAAATATAAACCAGTTTAGCTACAGGCAAAGGTCCTCGCAGATAGGGTTGTAATCAGGCTGTAAGGTGAGCTAGGTGTCCAGTTAGGGGAAGGCAGGCTCATGCTGTGTCTGTGTGATTCTGGTTTAGCAACTTGGCCAGGAACAGTTTAGCTTCAGCAGAGTTAGCTTTTCCTCAAGAAATAGGGAAACCTTGCTTCCATTCAGAAATTGTACAACATAAGTAGGCTTTTTCTTAGAGGCTGTAAGGCTGTTGTATTAGTTGCCTATCCCTGCTGGAACAAGTTAGCACAAATGTGGGGGCTTTCACAAGCACACATTTATTATTTTATATTCCAGAAATCAGAAGTTGTCAGCGGGCTGCATTCCTTTCTGGATAGTAATAGCCGGTGAAGTCTTTCTCACATCCCCCACTCTGACAGCTTACTCTTTGGCCGCCCTCTTTCACATTTAAGAACTCTTGTGATTACATCATACCCACCTGGATAATCCAGAATAATCTATTTTAAAGTCATCTGATTGGCAGCCATCTAAAAACTAGCTAATGCCTAATTTTTTCTAGCCATGTAACCTAACATATGGACAGATTCTGGGGCTTCAGGATATTGACATCTTTTTTTTCTATTCTTCACATGTTCTTAGCTACCCCTTACTCTGTGTGGACACTTCCCACTCTTAAACCATCTGGAGAAGATATAACAGCCCCAGCTGTCCTCAGCGAACTGATCCTTTTTAACCAGTCAGTGCTGGGGACAGGAGTGGACCATATTCTAAGTGTTGTCCAAATTAGGAATCATTTTCCTCTTCCTAGAAAGATGGATTAGTTAGGTTATTTCCATTTGATACAGGTAGAGGATGACTATCTCCAGTCTAGATGGTCTGGATTCATTAAAAAGGCAGAAGAATGATGGTGGATGTTGTGTGTGATGGGCAGTTGTTCATTTTCCAAAATAGTAGTCTTCACCTCCTGTGACTTTGTTCTACTTTGAGACATGACTGGAATTCCCTAGGAACTTGGGTTTTGGTAGTGTAAAAATTCATATGTTCTGATTATTATTTAATTTTTACTCCTCCTACATTTCTTCTTTCCTTACTTAAAGACCCCCTGTGTATCCCATAGACACACATTTCTGATATTTTTCCATTTTCTATTTTTTTTGGGGGATAGCTGCTAAACAAAATGGAAACATACATAAATGTATAAGGTCTCAAATAACAACAATAACAACAAAAAGTTCAGGGGAATGTTACAAGCCATGAAAAGCAAGAGATATCCTAGTTAAAACATTATTTATTAAAGGATGCTATCTTTCTTTAATTTCTTTGTTTCCTACATGAGAAAATTGAGGTCATTTTAATGTCATGTCCAAGTTCTTGCAGCAAAGAAAAAAACAAATCAGACTTAGAACTCAGTGTTCTTAATTACATGCAGCGCTCATCTTGACAAAATATCAAATAAGTATAAAATAAAAAGGGGTACGGGAAGAGGTGTTGAGAAAGCCTTTGTGGTTCAGTGCTCTTTCACAAGTCAATGTAATTCCAGTAGCACTGTTTCAAATCTGATGAACACCATATAAACCTGTCTACCTTTGATAAATATTACCATTTTGAAATGAGTCCTTTAATGGTATTTTCATAAGCTGTTAATAGTTGTGGTTCAAAGAGCCTCCCTCACACAGCCCCATGTGTCATAATTTATGCCATAGTCACTGTTTTTTCTTCTAGGTTGATGGCCTCTTGTTGACTTTAAGTATAGCCTGCCTGCTTTTTTTAACCTTACATTTAATGTATCACACTGCATGATATGATTACACAATACTGAAAGCCTGCGGTCATAAATGCCACTTCTATAATTATATAACCTGCTATCCTTCATATAGAGAAAAGTTGCAGAAACAGAAACACTTGAACATTTATAGGCATGTAGCACATGTTCCTTTCTAGCATTATTTATGTGCCATAAAAGTTGGAATTTATGAAACTGGAGTTATAGAATTAAAAATGGAAGGTGGAAGTTCACTCAACATGTAACTTTTGTGAAAATGAATTGTCTCTACATAAGAAAGATAATGGATTAAGATAATTACATTCTAGCCTGACAAGGACTACTCACCTTCAAAATGAATCAATAAATGTGCATTTATTAATTGGTAGATAGATTATAAATTATTTATATAATATAAAAATGGTAATTATTTCCACCCCTTTTAATAGTACTACCATTTTGTCAGTTTTCACTGTCAAAACCACATAACAGTAAATATAAATTTGCATGCAGATTAGCATTATTTCACCACCCTTACAAAAGTGCCCTTTTCATGTTTTTGTTAGCGTATGACACCATGCATATGTCGTCACAGACATTTAATGATATTAAACATAATGCAGACTATGTTTCCAAAAAGACTTTACATGCCTAAATTTCTCTCTGGTGGCTATTCCATAATTTATGAAACCATTTCCCGCTGATGGCATATTTAGTTAATCTCCAAGTTTTGCTCTTATAAGTAATATTTTCTATTGAATATTTACATTGTTAAAAATGGTCCTTTTATGTAAATGAGTGATTTCTTAGGATACATTTCCAGAAAGCAGGTGACTAAGTCAAAGAGCATATTTTTTGTGCCTTTTGATTCAGGTTTTTTTCTATTTTTCTATTAGTGTTTGAGGTAACATGTTTTACCTCATGACCTGTTACCCCTGATTAAAAATTAGAGTAACATTAAATAGTAAGAAAAAATGTTTGCATTTTCTGTTCATACTTTAAGATTGGAAACATAATATTTATCAATTACAGGATTAACTGTAGGAATAGAACATGAAGAGAAATATCAGTTAGTTTATATGTAATCAGGGTTGATTTATTTTTGACAGAATAATTATGAGCAATGCATTTTTTTATCACAGGTATTCTGATTATAGAATAGAATTAAAAGAATATTACAAATTTACTGCAAAGAATATTTAGAATAAAATGATTTAGGAATTACAGAGACTTTTAAATATTAGACCAATTATCAAGATTTTTTTTTTAAGATTTTATTTATTTATTTGACAGAGACATAGCAAGAGAGGGAACACAAGTAGGGGGAGTGAGAGAGGGAGAAGCAGCCTTCCCGCCGAGCAGGGAGCCTGATGCGGGGCTCGATCCAGGACCTGGGATCATGACCTGAGCCGAAGGCAGATGCTTAATGACTGAGCCACCCAGACGCCCCAATTATAAATCTTAAAAGCAAATGCTAATTTTAGGGAAATTATGAAATAAAGCAGTGTAGTACCTGATCACTCCACCCTAGAAAACCCATAAGAGAATTAATCATCTTTTGCATGTCTTGGGGAAACCAAGATATATTTTCATAGTGTCTTGCATGATTCTGAGATTAAAACATGGAGATATTTTCAGTGGGGATAAAGATTGCTGTTTTTTTTTTTTTTTCTTTTTTATTCTCCTTTCCAATTTTAAGGCCTGATCATTATGGTGGGTTAAATAGATCCACATAAATATCTCCATGGGAACTAGTAATATTGTGTGACTACATTTATCTATAGTTTTATTTAGCTAATTTCCCTAACACCTACTTCTTCTACTGCATAAATTATAAGTCCCCTCTGGAACCATTAGACAAGCCTTAAAACAAATGATGGATTTTTATATCTACCATGAGTAAGTTAGCCTAATGTAGATTTTTTTTCTTTTTTTCTTTAAATGGATATCTGCTGTAAATTATCCATTTACATGTCTATGTTCTGCTTATTCCAAAGACGATTTGAAGTGACTATCTGTTATTTATTGATAATGCCAAGAAAGGTTTTGTAGCTTACTTGAAATATTCAAAATCTCCCAGAGGTAAGAAAAATCCAAGTGTTCAGATCGTGATGGTGAAATGGAAGGATGACCCTAAAGTTCCCCTCATTTCCTCTTTGCATTTATAAGAATCAGGTTTTGTATTAATTGTATAAGTACACTTGATCATTTTAACACTAATTATTTAGGCTAAACCCAAGTCATATCCATCTGAAAATATATCAGTTTTGACATAGTGAACAGAAAGAGTGCTTTGAGTTTCTTTCTGAATGTTTTTGTGCATGTGTTATGTTAAAAAACAAAATTCAACAGAGTAAATTTAAAGATCTAATTGGCCTTATTCAGTGATTTATGAACCAGTTTAGCATGCCATCTAACAAATGGAAGGGTGCTCAGAGGAGTTGTACAAAATGGAAGCCTTTAATAGGCAAAAATGGTGTGGACAAGAAAGTTATTAGCAAAAGAAAGGATTGTTTCAGGCAAGGTCACCTTCCCTTAGGTGGAAGGGAGGGGATTTTTATCATAGGGATTATCTCACTAGAGCTGATCAGGAATATTGACTGATTGGTTTAAGATGCCCCTCTTGGGAGAGGCTGAAAATGTAATTAGCTTCGGTATTTAGTCTAGATGGGGCTTAACTAAAGTAACTCTGTTTTGGGCCTGGTGTTTCATTTTAACAATTAGGTTTTGTTGTCTACTCCTTTGCCAAAATCCCTAGGTTCTATGGCTTATAACTTTTAGCCTCTACCTTATATCTTTTAGCTTTTCTCTATCCTTCCATAATTCTCAAAGCTATTCCTACTCTCTCTCCTGACTCTGGAAAACTATTTTAAAGAATTTGAACCTGAGAAGGATTTAAAATCTATATTCTGGGAACTTAGAGATAAAGGGAAAAGCTCACATATGATTGGCAATCTGGGCTGGAAGTCAGGGAGTAGACTTTCTCAATATTTACTACTGAAAAATTAAACTCATTATAAAAGAGAGTCTTTTGCACTTTGCATTTTGGCAGGAGCTGTTTATTATGCATGTGGTTTTGCTGTATTCATGCAATCATAAATGGTATTGATGGCATTTACTGACCCATGTACTTGGCTTTGTCTGCTAAGATGGAAAGCCAAAGCTGTGATAAAGATATTTTATTAAAAAGCCCAAAGAATGCTTTTTAGGAAGAATTGTTAGAATCTTTTGATCCCCCATTTAAAAAAAAAAGTTGCCTCTTCATTTCCTGTCAAAATTTAGTACCAATCAGAAAAATGAAAGAATCAGGACCAAAAGACTTTGCATGTAATTGTCTTACTAGATATATAGTGAATTTTTTAAGAGTCATAAGTTACCATGAACACACCCTTTTTCAAGCTATATTTTCAGTAAGAATGAACCTGTGTTATAATTCTTTAATTTGTGTATTAATAATAGTATTTTATTTCATGTATTGTGATGATTATTCTTAATGTTATTTTCAAAATATTAAGTAATACAGTTTAAAATATACTTCAAATAAATATTAATCTTAGTATTAAACCTATCATCACTCATTTTGCTCTTTGGCTTTTTATATCTAGGTGTCTGATGGGTATAGATTGTTACCCACTAAAAGAGATTGATGAGATTTATATTTTAGTGTTCCTTTTAGAAACACAAGGATAGTATTGGGCATGTAAGAGTGTATAAATTGAATTGATTGACTCATCCTTTTTCATATAAGCTTATTTTATAAAAGTTCAAACAATGAATGTGTGTACTATTTATATGATTCTCATCTATTTACTGCAGCCCATGCATTATACATTCAAACATTTTTTTAGTAATGTTCAGAGTCTTTACAGGTATTGATTTGCAGTTGCACACTGAAAAAGTAGTTTGTTATCCAAGTATTCTGTTTAATTATATAAGGCTATTGTTTTGTCATAAATGGGTAAGAATTGACTTTCTGAGACCAGATAAATCTGGCTCCAAATCTCAACCCTACCCCAGGTCACTCTGTGACCTTATACAAATTATAGTACATCTCTTTAGCTTTTTTGTCTCTTATTTATATAATAGTAATAAAAATACCCAACTTATGGTCTGTTTAAAGGTTTAAATAAAAAAAAAAAGAGGTTCCAATAAAATAATTCTTGATGATTAGTTTCTTTCCATGTTTCAGTATAATGGTTATCATTTCCCATACAACAAATCAGATTAAATCAGATAATATTTTCTAAGTGGAGGTTTTCTAATCTAGAAGCTCTTCTTTGTAGACCTGGGTAGCATCTGGCCTTTATTCCCCTTAAGTATTATCTTACTCTTTCACAAGGAGACTATATTGCCTCAGTGAGTGAAAAAGTGACTGCACATAATACACTCTTTGGTTAAGATTTGTATTTTCTTAGAAATGCTACCATCAATTAATCCATCATCATTAGCTCTATAATAACCAGCATTCACCACAATACTTGGTTTAGTTCTGTAAGGATTCAGGTGGCATCAGGCTTCCTCCTTAGTTAAAGGATTTGAATTTCCCATATCTTTCCAAAGGATTTGGTTCAAATGAAAATATACTATAACAGAACCGCAGTCGATTTGCAGAATTAAGCATTTGGAATAGTTCTGAGCACAGTGTTAGACATGTATATATTTGTGGAAAAAATAGAGAACTGTAGTCATTAAAAAGGACTGTAAAATCAGGATGTCTTTCCCTCTGTATAGTTAAAATGAGGGAGTCTAAGGTCCTTCACAGATAGGAAATGAAATATTTTCTAGACCTCTTTATAAAATAATTCCAAATGTTTTCACACAAGTAACTGGAACTGTGGTTTAAATAGAAAGATCTGGTTCTGTTTGTGGACTATTTACTTTGTTACCAAACCTGAACTAATTCGTTGATCAAAAGGAGGACAAATAAATCTGTACTTCAGATAATGGTTGTAGAGGTGCCAGTAAAGGGGTTTGCCAAGCAAGAACAAGGCTTGATTCTCATCACAGAAGCAGGCTTCTGTGTTTTTACAACCAAGCTTGAGGCCACGCCCTGAAAGCCCATTTCGAACAAGGACTGTGTTATTAGATGACTCCTTGATAGAAATTCTAAGTGAGGCTTTGGGTCACAATTGGACAGGTTTGTATTTTGACAGGTAACATATGATTCAACTAAACATAGTCCGACTCAGAAAACTAGAAATACACTTTTGTTTTGTGCTGTCTGTAACAAAGTTAATTTGATAAGGTATCAGGGGACACTGCACTGACATCATTTCACTTATTTTAACAGTTTCTTTCTGTCTAGTCTTTTGAAGATCTAATGTCTGAAATCTTTTTCTTTGTTGCCAATTTTTCCTAGTGACCTTTAATTAAGAGGCAGAGATTTTTTTTTTTTTTTTTTTTTTACCATGATATACATGTTAGGAAAACCTACAACTCTAAATCGGCATGTCTGTAAGTCTTAGACTGAGCTAATCTTGGACTTTAACTGAATTATTAGAATTCTGACAGAGCGCTTTGTTTTGCAGTATCTAACACTTAAGAGCCTTTTAAGAACCAGACTGAAGGGTGGGAAGAACTACTTGATGAGAATTAACAAGGCCTGAAAATGCTGTAAAATCTCTCTTACACAAAGTTTAAAAGATAAACGTGGTTGGTTTATCCATAATATGAATTTATTAATCAGATTGGTTTCCCCCAAACATCTGTGTGAGGTGGGACATCTGTTGTGATTGGCAGTGGACAGTGGTGTGGGTGGAGCTCTGACTCGGTGGATGGAGGTGATGAGCATCTTCAATACCAGCCTTGCAGTCCTACCTGGCAGAAGCCTGTGTGGTTCAAGGACTCTGAGACTCTGACAGTAGTCTACATTTCCCTTCTCCTATAGCGCTACCCCTAGCAAGAAGAAAATGGAAGACAGAAAAAAAGCATGAGAAAAGGAGTAGCCAGATCACCCTGTAGAAAAAAATATGAAACTATATTCCAACTTTCAACTTCAGTGAAGCATTAATTACAAATACGTAAGCAGTGAAGTTACTGCTACCATCGTTTGCCTGATCAATTTCACTAAGAGATTAGGTCACAATAAATTTGGAGGGAGAAGAAGGTGTGGTATTAAAATGGCTGAAAAATATAGAAATAGATTTTAAAATATTTACTGTTACAGATACTCACTTGAACACATATATGTGCTTGTTTTTTGACCTTTACTCTTTTTAGCATTTTTTAAAAATAAAATCCTCACCTTTCCTTTTCTCTCAAATTATTCTCACTGGTATTACAAATCATTTCTAATTCCAGTGTGAGTGTCTAACTCTAACCTCAATCTATCTGATCTATTGATTGGCTGGTTTCTTCACCTATGATCATTTTCCCCTGTTCCTTGTCTGGGAATTCATGATTCTATTTTCTTTTGATCCTCTTGTTTTTATCTGACCATTTGTGCCACTTTGGGCTGAATATCTTTATTCTTTCTTTTATGAGTTATAGTTATCTGTAGACCTGACTTTTAGTTAAATTTTTTCTTGTCCTTTAGGACTCAATACTCTATGTCAATTATAATTTAGACAACATCAGTCCTATATCACATTGACTTTATGATTGTACCTAAGGAAAATGATTTCTGGCAAAGCTTCAGATAGGAGAGTTCTGTTAAGTGGTGGCAAATATTAAATTACCAATACTAAACAAGATGATCATTATTCTTGCATATATTATTTTGGGTGTAATTGCCAGCACCATGAAAGTAAGAAATCAGAATAATAATCAATAAAAAAATTAGACTTCCATCAACATAAGTATAAGGCCACAAACTTGGCAACCAATAAAAACATGACATCTGAATGAGAAAATGCTGGTTATAATACAATATATTATAATAAAAACCTTACCATGATTTAGTTTCTGATACATTGTTTCCACCAGACATTCCATGAAAAA
Source organism: Leptonychotes weddellii (assembly GCF_054177405.1). Lineage (NCBI taxonomy): Eukaryota > Metazoa > Chordata > Mammalia > Carnivora > Phocidae > Leptonychotes > Leptonychotes weddellii. The sequence goes on along the minus strand of NC_138369.1, from coordinate 154,385,704 downwards.
TACAGAAATCAATATAAAAACTCTACTGTATTCTTTTAGATTCACATGTAACTTAGCAATTTGCCTTTTCTGAAAGATATCTGTATTTTTCAAAATTTTAAGTAACCAGCTTTCATATAATCTATGTTGAATTTGAAAAGATTGTGTTGGAAAATAAACTCAGAAAGATTCTTACTATTAATTTCTTACTCAGAGAATGCTTTTAACTTCTGTTTCAAATAACCTTGAAATTTTCCTCTTTAAATTAAATATTTCTTTAGTAACTAATTCTACATGCTCCCACAAGGGATAGAATGATTTTTTGTTTTGTTTTGTTTTGTTTTCCAATAAACTAATAAAATTTAAGAGGAAGCACTTTTATTTTTATTATGGACACACTTTTTCATAAGGACAAAAAATGTATTTTGTAAAGCCTCTTTCATAGTATGAATTATTATATAGGTCAGATGAAACTCTATTTTGAGCATATGACTCCCTTTCACTGAGTCACATATTAAGAATTATCAGAAATAAAAACAACTTTTGGTACCTCTGTGATATTAGACTAGGCACAGTAACCATCCCGAGGCTTAGGTTCATTTGTAAAAGGAAAAAATGAAACCAAATAATGTCTAAGATCCCATTTAACTATAAGGCCCTGTTTTCTTTTGTGAATTGTAAGTTACCCTCAAAAACAGAGCCTCATCTTTGCACATGAAATGTCCCATTTCTCTTTTATAGTGTGCTATTTTAGGAATTTCCTCTCCATCTACATGTAAATATTGCTAATTACCTAACAGGTTACTACAGACTACCCCAAACTAAGAAGAGAAAGAGAGAGAGAGAGAGGAGGGAGGTGGAGAGAGAGGAAGAGAGAGAGAAAGAGAGAGAGAGAATTTTTACTTCCCTAAAAATTGAACTCACCTTGGCATTAATTCTGAACAAGAGGCGTAGGAGGGTTTTACTCGAATCCGTGCTCTGCCGCCAAGGAAAGCTAAAGTGCATGAGAAGTGGATTCAGAAAGATTTGGCAGTAACCTTACGTTGGAAGAGACCCAGAGGAAAGCTGCTGCCAGATCCCATGCAAGCTGGGCTTTTTGACTAATGTACTGTTGTTTCTACTTGACTTCCAATCCGTTTAACATTCAGTGATCACTGAAGCTTAGGGCACATCTTCAATGCTGCGACATCCTGAGGGTGTCAATCAGCATAAAGAATTGTGTTCCTTCTTTTCTTTCTTTTTTTTTTTTAAGATTTTATTTATTTATTTGCGAGAGAGGGTGGGGGGAGAAGGACAAGCAGCCTCCCTGCCGAGAGGGAAGCCTGCTGTGGGCATCCCAGGACCCCGAGATCATGACCTGAGCCAAGGTCGGACACTTAACTGACTGAGCCATGCAGGCGCCCCTGTGTTCCTTCTTTTCTGTAGCACTCTCCTTATTTGTGGAGTTTCTTCTCCCCTCAGCCTAAATTACCTTTTACCACCATGTAGTAATCTTGTGCTGTCTGCACTGTTAAGTGACAAATGTTAAGTTCCTTAGGTACTAAACTGTGATACTCTCAAAGGGTGGGACATAGTATTAAACTTACTTTACGTGGTTGAAAAGACTAGTTTTAGAACTCAAAACATTTTTAAAAATTAACATTAAAAAAGGGTTATGTTTTAGAACAGATATTTAAACCATTGCTCCTTAAAGTGGGAAGTAAGAGAAAAATGATTATAAAAGGAGACTAGGGAAAGTGAATATGGACACAGGTGCAGCCAGATTCTGTTACCGTTATCACTGTGCAGATAAAGCAAGACATTCAATTTTGTGCACTTGTACGCATATCTTTTTGCTGAAATAAAAAGTATGCCTCGCAATTTAACCTTCTCCCTTTATCTGTGGCTTTGAAATAGCCCATGTTAGAGTTTCTGCTTTGTGTTGTTTGTATCATTTTCCAGACAGTTCACGATTTGACTTACTAGGAATACTCTAATGTTCTTTCAAAATGCAGATATACATATGTTTTCTGATTGGTGAAACGTGCTTAATACTTTTATTTTTAGATTTTTTTGTGCCTGCCCTATATTAAGCTTTCTGAAGAGACGTGAACTACACATGTACTTTGAAGCCTAAGAAAAATAAACTACGGTGGGCCTACTTCAGAGGCATTTGTAACAGGAACCTTTCTGCCATAGGCGGATGGATGGTAAACTGAAGGATCCCGATGTTTGGTCCTGCTTAATTATCTTTCCAAGAATTTTCTATAGCATCGAACTTATGATGCTATGTTCAGGTACCAACCAGTACTAATTAATATCATCCTTCAAAATTGCTTTTTATATTGTTGGATTGTCACAAATATTTGATAAGCAATTTATTTGAACACAGCACAATTTATTTCAGAAGTTATAAATACAAACTTTCAGTTTTCTCTTATGATTAATGTTACATCATTTCATTTTAAGTAAGGTATTTTTCCTTCAGTAAAGACTACTGAAAAGGTACCTAAAATTAGATATAAAACTTCTACTTCAGCAATAGATTTATGGGACTTTTTTTTTTTCTTTGATTCCTCTCTACAATTTCTTGCAGCATTTAGATTGGCGGTATTATTGGAAACATCTCCATGTATTACCACTCCAAAACAACTGTAGTGCTATGAGTTTAAAACACCACTGGAAGTCCTTCTTTTTCCATCTCATATTTCTAACTAAATTGTAACTTGATAATCTTACTTCTTGACTATTATGACACACTTTTGCCTTAGGCTCTCTTCCAGCTTAGTTCTGATTACCATTGCAAAAATTAAAAAAAAAAAAATCCTTTCTGTTCTGACTTCATCTCTCCTTCCTCACTAAGAATTCTTCTGATAAAGCAAACTGTTCTCATAAACACCAGGTACCTCTGGACAAGCTGAAGTAAACAAAATTGGGGTATTTTTCTCAAGCTGAAAATTTTTGCCTGAAAGCTCTGGGGAGCTTGAAAATTTTAAAGCTTGGGAGTTTTTAAATCCTATTTACTTGAATCCAACAGGAGTTGGATTATATGCACCATGACATACTACGGAAATATCAACAGCTGGAAGCATATGTAGTTTATCAGATTCAGAAACAGAGGGCTGGAGGGCATATAAATAAAGAAATAAAAAGAAATATTGACCACAGCTGAAGTAAAGGACATATGTGAGCCAGACACCATATGAGTCTATCCAAGACTGAGGAAATCAGTGATGCTCTTAATTGTGGGGTCGGTGAGGAAAATACCTGGGAAAGGCACTGTCACAGACCGAATGCTCTGCCAGCCCCTTCCCCAACTCATCATGTTGAAGCCCTAACCCTCAATGTGATGGTGTGAGAAGGTGAGACCTTTGAGAGGTAATTAGGTTTAGATGAGGTCAGGAGAATGGAGTTCCCATGATGGGATGAATGCCTTTGTAAGAAGGGACACCAGAGTTTTCTTCTCTCCATCATGTGAGGATAGAGAACTGTAGCTACAGTCTGTAAGCCGGGAAGAGGGTTCTTACTAAGAACTGAATCAGCCAGCGCCTTGATCTGAAGTCTTCCCAGCCTCCAGAACTGTGAGGAATAAATTTCTGTTGTTTAAGGGACCCAGTATACAGTGTTTTGTTACAGTGGCCTGAGCTAACTAAGACAGTAATGTTCATCTACACTTTTCTGGATGTGATGGATCTGAAAATGCAATTAGTCTTAGAGATTTCCTGTTGTCTCTTTGTTATCAAGTTATTCTTTGAAAATTTAATGGAGTATTTCCAAAATCCAGACTACCTTAGTATCTGCAAGACAATGGCATGTGGAATTTGAGAATTTGGGCAATTCTAGCCTGTTATGTTTAATCTTGGAAGAGAATCCAAAAAATAATCACTAGAATGTAATCAAATTCTTTTATTTTTTTAAATTTTTTAAGGTTTTTTTTTTTAATATTTATTCATTCGAGACACAGGGAATATGAGCGGTGGAGAAGCAGAGGGAGGAGGAGAAGCAGGCCCCCCCCTGAGCAGGGATCCTGATGCGGGGCTCGATCCCAGGACCCTGAGATCATGATCTGAGCCGAAGGCAGACACTTAACCATCTGAGCCACCCAGGCGCCCCGTAATCAAATTATTTTAATCACTACTATAACTATTTTTTATTCAAGGACTGCCATTGAGTCATGATTGTATTTGTCAGTTTTGTTGGAGCCAGATATAATACTTTAATTTTATTAGGCAAAGGAGAGAAGATCAAAGTAGACTAAATATATAAATCATGCCTTCATTCCTCATGAAGACCGTAAGTCGTAGTGCCCTAAGTCTGTAAAATTGTTGTGGAGCCTTGGAATATAGAAATGTGATAGGAATCTTGAGTCATCTCAGGTCCCTAATGTAGTCAGTTCCGTAATGCAACATATGTGTTCTTAAGAACCACTGCTTTTTGCAAAATCACACAATAGGAAACAAAAGACTTATGGAAAAATTGGGACAAGGGACATAATACTCAAAAACTTTGTCAATGACGTCCAAAAATATAGGAACCTCATAAAACTGATTAAGAAATAATTAGAAATACACAAAAATGGATAAGAAATACCCAAATACCATAATAAATATTGTACTTTACCTTGGAAAAGACCTGAAGCTTGCTTGTGGAAATAAGCACCAAAAGATTGCAGGATGGGAGTTATTGTGAAGTAGTGGAAGGAGGATTATCTGAAATCAGATGGGAAGTTATAATTCCACATGTGAACTGGCATCGCTCACACAAATGGGTGGACTGATGTGGCTGGAAGGTATTTGAGAAGCATGTTTTTAATTTATTCCTGCTGAATTCACCCAGTTTCAGCTCATGTAGTGTTTCCCATCTCATGGAGGTATCTCATAAGCAAACAAGAAATTTGTGTTCTGTTTTAATTGTTCCCTAATATGTCATTCATCTTGAAACACATCTGCATTTTTGAAACCAGCATTAGGGGTGCTTGGGTGACTCAGTTGGTTAAGTGGCTGCCTTTGGCTCAGGTCATGATCCCAGGGTCCTGGGATCGAGTCTTGCATTGGGCTCCCTGCTCAGCGGGAAGCCTGCTTCTCCCTCTCCCTCTGCCTGCCGCTCTGCCTTCTTGTGCTCTCTATCTGTCTCTCTGTCTCTGTCAAATAAATAAATAAAATCTTAAAAAAATAAATAAAACCAGCATTAAAACAGAGCTAACTGTATATAGATAAGTACACACATCATAGTGACTGTCTGTATTATATTCATGTTGTGAGATACAAATTAGTTTTACCGAGACACAGCATCATCTATTTCATTATATTATATTGGAGCCATTAATCTGATTTGGTTCTAAAACCTTTTTTTTTTTTTTTTAGTTTTAAAATTGGCATTAGCTTTATATGTAGCTGTATAAGACTAATGATCATGAAGACGTTATAGTGAGACTATTTGTTTGTATGTCAATAACACTGTAATTCAACGTTATTTAGCCTTAGAGTTCCAAGATAATTTTTTCCCTGTAAAATGTAATGTAAAATTCTTACATTTTCAAGTTTAGGATATAGTGTTATAGAGAGCTTGTATCATCTGTTCTCACTTCTATCTCCCTACTGCTTTGTCTCAAATATGAGGGAATCCTACTATGTATTCAATGGTATAGTTCATTACCATGCAAATTCTCATGCTGAAAGAAGTATACCGTCATCTGGTAGTTGAATAATAATAATCATTCATGGGACACCTGGGTGGCTCAGTCAGTTAAGCGTCTGCCTTCAGCTCAGGTCATGATCCCAGGGTCCTGGGATCGAGTCCCGCATCGGGCTCCCCGCTCCGCGGGGAGCCTGCTTCTCCCTCTGCCTCTGCCTCTCTCTCTCTCTATCTCTCATGAATAAATAAATAAAAAATCTTTAAAAAAAATAATAATAATCATTCATTATAAAATGCCTTATCCTCCATCTTCTATTTCCCCTCTCTTCTGGCTTTCAGTTAGTCCATAGCTAATTTAAAAGGAAAAAAAAAATGAAGAAAAAAATGTGAGATTTTATACATAGGGCTGTATTCAAACTTAAAATTTCTAGAATTTAGAGGTTGTATTTTTAATATTTCTTTTGCAAATGTTTAACTAAACTTAATCTCTTCTCTAAAAAGATATCTGGGATTTGTGGAAGGTATATTAATTACTTAAGACCAAAAAAGTACCAAGAAGGATTGGTGACAACATCGTATACTTGATGTCAAATAGTTAATACAGGTATCAAGTCCACAAGCATATTTTTCTGGGAATGATTATACAGGCTTTCCCTTTTCAAAGGGAATTTGAGACTTAATAACTTCTGGCTAATTTTAGCAAATAAAAATACTTTACCTCCGGTTTTCAATATTTCAGGTGAAAAATGTTTCTTGGTTTGAGTCATCTGCTATTACTGCTTTATTTCTTCACTCCATTATTCTCTGAGGAGATGTGCATTTTAGATCAATATATATTGAATATCATACATTAAACTGGCCAAGTTTTGTTGAGTTGAAGACAATTTTCTAAGGGAAAATAATGTATCATCTCACATGTGAATTTCTGCTAGGAGGCAGTTGTAGGCAACTATGTTTAACCATCATTGCTGTGAGACTGATTTAAACTATTCTTACATTTCAGTATGAACACAGCACTTCCAGGCATATAAAATTTATTTCCCCTGCTCTTATTTTCCTGAAAATTAAAAATTGCAAAGCACTCCCTCTCCTTTTTTCCTCCCTCCTTTGCTCCTTTTCTTCCTCCCCACACCCCCATCTCTCCTCAGCCCTCTATCCCAGCATATAGCAGAGATCTAAATATTTTTATATGCCCTAATAAAATAATTCTGAATACTTTTAATAGAAATGATTAACAAGGGGTGCTTGGGTTAAGCGTCTGCCTTCGGCTCAGGTCACGATCCTGGGGTCCTGAGTTTGAGCCCTGCTTCTCCCTCTCCCTCTATCTGCTGCTCCCTGTGCTCTCTCCCTCTCTCTCTCTGTCAAATAAATAAATAAAATCTTAAAGAAGGAAAATAAATGATTAACAAGCTAAATTTTATATATGTATATACATATAAATATAAAACTAGTTGCTTATCTAGCTAGACTAATTAAAACAGTGTAAATTTTGTAGGACATTTTAAGTTAAGGCAGACCTCAGAAGAAAGACTTTCATTAAAAAAAAAATTACAAGCACACTAAGTGCTCAAAGTAAAATGAAGAATACTAAAATCAAAAGAAGTAATAGTCTTTGGAGAGAGATGGTGAGGGAAATCTGAGACCGGAAGCACAAGTACTAGTTTGTTAATAAGCAGAAGTGAAGTAGACATCAAGAAAGTACATTGCTTGTAAATAGAACATATGTATGATAGCTTTGGGGGTGGGGAAATGGTATACTAAAAGAATGGAAAGAAATTCATGATAGCTGGTATGGAGACCTTTCATATGAGTGACGTCAAATAAGGCTGAAGAGAGGGAGTTAGTACTGAATAAGACAGAGTTTTAAAATCCAAAGAAAGAATTTGGTCTTTATTTTGAAGGCAATAGAAAATCATCTATAGGATTTTAATTAGTGGTTGACATGGCCAGATATATACAAAATAAAATCATAATATCAAAAATAGACAAAATAAAACGAGGAGGTGGGAATACATGTAGCCAGCTATTTCACTAAGAGACTATGATTGATCTGATCATTATCTATCCCCACAGAATTCTATGGCATTAAGAGAGCACTGTGATTTGCACTGATGGGATATCTGTGGAGATGGAGAGAGCTGATAGACATGAAAAAAGATATTCTGCTTTTACACGGGGCTTGGGAGTTTTTCCTTGTGTTGTAGGAACAATGGCACTGTCTTTCAACGGTACATTGGAGCTGTTATGTGGAGATGCTAAGATACAACGGAAAAGCCCAAAACTTCTGGGAGAATACTTGCTGGAAAATTACTTGGTCAAAACCTGACAATCTTACGAGCATCATGGGGGTTGATGAATACTGATGGAGCTATAGATGTCACCGACTAGCAGCTTCATTTTGAATGAAGGGTCGATAGCTGCCCATTGAAAGAAATCAGTTTGCTGACGTTCCTAAGGTGTAACTATTTCTAGCTCGTGCCAGATCTACTTGTCTCTAATATGAAAAAAAAGGTGATCAGAAACAGCCCTTCATTTCACAGATTTGGAAAGAAAACACACAAGTTTGTTTCATCAGGGCAGATTTTATTGATTTTTAATCCTGTACTAAGATTATGAACCAACATCAAATCTAGGTTAATGTGACCTTGAGATTCAGGGCATTTTTATTGAATCATCATAACACACTCTGCCCTAGAAGGTCACAGACTGTTCACAAATAGATTACTTCCCAGATATATCATGGTTTTAAATACAGGAATACAGATAAAACTAAGTTCTTTAAAATGGAGACTTTGTGGGGCACCTGGGTGGCTCAGTCTGTTAAGTTTCTGCCTTCTGCTCAGGTCATGATCTCAGGGTTCTGGGATCGAGCCCCACACAGGCTCCCTGCTAAGTGGGGAGAGGGCTTCACCCTCTTCCTCTGCCCCTCCCACTGCTCATTTTCTCTCTCTGTCTCTCAAATTAATCAATCTTTAAAAAAAGATGGAGAATTCTTTTTTTTCAGTGAGTCTTATAATCAAATTACTCTGAATATAGATGTTTCACCTTTGGGCACCAGTTTAAATTTAAAGTGTGTAATCATAAAGCTGAGTGAAAATTTATATTGGCACTTGTAGGAAAATCCTTAATAAGATTTTTATGGAAGCTGATCACAAGAATACAGAGAGGTATGGGATATCTTGGCTTTGTGCAGGGTACTAAGTATGACTGGATTAATGGAGATAAGAGCAAAGTAGAGAGACAGGAATTACTGGGGAGAAAAATGCCAGGCATCAGAATGATAAGTTTGATTACCAGTCAAATCATGGACTATTTAGTTCTAATGTAACTGTAATCTTGAAAGTCGGATGCTGAAACTAAAAAATGTGGAATAGTACACTGAAAATAAAGAAAGAGAGCATGGCATAACAGAACAATTAAAAGAAGTTTTTGATTGGGGCGCCTGGGTGGCTCAGTTGGTTAAGCGACTGCCTTCGGCTCAGGTCATGATCCTGGAGTCCCGGGATCGAGTCCCGCATCGGGCTCCCTGCTCGGCGGGGAGCCTGCTTCTCCCTCTGACCCTCCCCCCTCTCATGTGCTCTCTGTCTCTCTCATTCTCTCTGTCTCAAATAAATAAATAAAATCTTTAAAAATAAAAAAAAAAAAAAGTTTTTGATTAACTAGGGTCACAAAGAAAGTTTGCTGATAAGACAATTTGGGTTAAAACTAACCAAATGTTGCATAGAATGGATTCAGTGTAAACAGTAATAGCATCTGTCAAACCTAGATGGTTGAGCCCCAAGCATGATCATTTTCCCTAAATAGCTATATGAGTTAATTGTTCTCAAGCCCATATTTAAATGCGATGGTCAAAACATGAATGTTTTTGCCAACTTGTCCTAATGAATCTTATTGTCTTTTTCCTAAAATGTTTGTTTCCTTACCTTAGTGAAAAGAATTTGATTTTGGAACCATAAAACTTATGACGCAGCTTAGGAGAGATCCGTGAGACAGACAAGCATGTAGGTTAGTGGCCAGGCACATCACAAAATTGCCCAAGTTTTAAGAAAATAAACAAAATGTTTGGGTCTCTAGAAATATTTCTTGCAGCCATATTAAAACACAAAGTATTCTTGATGTCATCACATAAGAGATAAAGCACACAGAAATAATATTTTCACTCTCTCTGCCTTCAAAAACCACAGTTTCTAGAGAGTCCACAATGACCTAAACATACGTACCAGGTATAATTCTAAGAAAATGAACCTCAGTTAAAACAGGGTAATAAGTCCTGTATGGATTGTCCATGGGAAGTCTGAGTTGTCCTGTAAGAGGAGACATGAATTTGAGAGAACCAATCGTACAAATGGGAGAGTTCCAAGCCAGGCGTGGGGATGCTTAATGCAGAGATCTAAGGCTTGCTGAAATCCAGCAATGGAACTAGGGCCATTTGGTATAATGAGTGACATATAGAATGGTGAATAGCTTGATATTATCAAATAGGATGAGAGAAGCTGTGAGACCTTGGAAAGGTAAAATTATTTAGAGATAAAGCGCACCTTCATGTGAGAATTCAGTGAGGTAGCATATGTAGAATGTGGTGATAGACAAAATTTTAGTTACTACAACTCCTATAGTCCCTTTTGATGCTACTAAATCAACAAACCACTTCAAATTGAAGTAGCATTTTGTGTTAGTAACCTTGTTCTTAATTGCATTTCTTCTACGTTGTTCAAAAGACAAATGCATGTGCATTTGTATGTATTTCATATGTATTTCATGTGCATATGCATTTCAACATCAATAAATAATATTTGACAGGGGCGCCTGGGTGGCTCAGTCATTAAGCATCTGCCTTCAGTTCAGGCCGTGATCCCAGGGTCCTGGAATTGAGCCCTGCATCGGGCTCCGTGCTCAGCAGGGAGCTTGATTCTCCCTCTCCCTCTGCCTGCCGCTCCCCCTGCTTGTGCTCTCTTTCTCTGTGTGTCAAATAAATAAATAAAATCTTAAATAAATAAATAAATAAATAAATAAAGTATGACATTACAATAAAAAAAAGATATTTTGGAGATGGATCGAACATATAGGAAGTGAGGATTTGAAAAAGAACAAGAACAATGTCCAGATACTCAGGCATATCTTACATGGGTACACTATTTTCTGATATAAGAAATAGATGAAGACAAGTAGTTTATGGAGAAGAATATGGCAAGTGAAATTTTTGGCTATGTGAGAGATTCAAATGAACGTATAGAAAAGAGAGTCTAGGCTCTTGTCATTTCGTCATACTCCTGCTGCTGAAGTCATGAGAATGGAGAAGATGGCCTAAGGAGGCAGTGGTGTATGTTAGAATAGAAGTCTTAGAACAGAAGTTTGAGATGCAGCAACGTAGAGTGGTCTTGGCAGGGTGAATCCAGATGAAGTGACGGAGGGGCTGGTGAAAAGGGGAAATATGAACTGAACATGGAAGGGAAGGGAGTGTATTTCTAGGAGGGGACGGTCCACAAGGTTTACTAAAGCTGAAAGGCAAAGTACAATGAGAGGCAAGTGGCTTTTGGCTTCAAGTTATGAAAACTATTTTTTTGAATCCTAGTATATTTCAGTCACATTCAGATTTCCATGTTCATGGCAAAAGACCTTGAATTTGGAAAACTTGGAAGGTATATTTGTTACCTGATGGCCTTGCAAAAATTATATTCTACTTAATGGGAGCTGAAGAAATTAGTTCAACAATTTAATGAAATTCTAGATTTGGAAGAACTACTATGAGAGTATTTGCACAAATTGGCATATGCTGTCCAAGTATTTCAAATATTTATCATTTTGAAAGTAAATAGCATTTAAGGATATTGTAAATAATTTGAACATGTAAAGTAGAACCATATCAATTATTTGTATGATAACTAAGACTGTTATTAAGTATATTGGTTTTTAAAAAAAGTAACAAATGGTCCGATACATGAGCCTTTTGTGGATTTTACTTCTCTTTCTTAAACTGCTCAAACATTATCTCCTTTGTAAAATATTTCCTCTATGCCATCCTCTTGATGGAGTAAATCACTCTGCCCTTGTACCTACATGGGTAACTTAGGCACAGTGAGTATAAATTTTAACAACACTTTAGATGATGGTGCATATTAATGAGGTCCTATGCCTCAGGTTTTATTCCTCTGTGTCAGCAGTGCCTAGTTTATGACTTGGTACATAGTAACAACCTAAAGAACGTTGATAAACTACTGAAATAATTTCTTGGAAAATATAGATTATAGAAATAGAGGTGATCTTAGATTCTTCTAGTTTAATCCCTTCATTTTCTAGGTGACAATTCTGACAGCCTAAGGTATTTAATGTCTTGTTCAGAAAATTTGTTCTTATCAAAGAAGGGCTTTAATCATCATATTTTTACCTGGAAATAAATGTATGAAATTATGAACACCAGTACAATTACCGTATTTTATTTCAGGAGGCAAAATAGTCCAATATAACATTTTTATTCAGATTTTTTTTTTTTAAGATTTTATTTATTTGCGAGAGAGACAATGAGAGACAGAGAGCCTGAGAGGGAGGAGGGTCAGAGGGAGAAGCAGACTCCCTGCTGAGCAGGGAGCCTGATGTGGGACTCGATCCCGGGACTCCAGGATCATGACCTGAGCCGAAGGCAGTCGCTTAACCAACTGAGCCACCCAGGCGCCCCCAATATAACATTTTTAAAGGCAGAATAAAAAAGAATGCTAGAAGGTATAAACTAGGATAAGACATATATCCCCAATCAGGAAGCATACTTTTAAAGTGAATTAGGTATGCACCTTATAGAGGTTTTGATCTCAGAGATGCTTGTTCTCTACAAAAATATTTGAAGTGGTTTAGAAAAACATTTTACATTTCATACACACATAGATTCTATTGTTATATGGATAGAGAATATTTTTATTTTGAGATACAAAAAGAATAATTTCATATAATAGTACTAAAGGGGGACATGCTTTATATTCATATTATGTAAATAAAGTATTCATTTTCTCTAAATACAGTCCTTATGAGTTGGAACATGGTTTCTCAGGAACCAGACCAAATCAGAAAGCCTTCGTTTGAGTCACTAATAGACAATTTGCCATCCATCTGGAACAGTTTCACCTATGGGGAGAATATATAATAACATACAGCTATTCTTTTACAATGAAAGGGAATGTCTATATCTCTCTGGGATGGGAATTTATTTACACATAATCATAAAATCTAAAGACTTCAGAAGACTTTGGGATCATTTATTCTAACCTTCTACTGGACATTTGAATTTCCAGAATAAAGTTCAACAAAGTTCCCTCATTTCTTTGAAATGCTAATGAATTCCTTAATTGTTATGAAGTTTTATTATGTCTTTGAAGGGTTCAAATTATTGAAAAAGTTCTTCATAATAAGCCAATCTACTTATAATTATTTTTGTTTCTACTTCTTAAAGCAATATATGGGAAAATAAAACATCTCTTTAAAATGCCACTTCAAGGGGTGCCTGGGTGGCTCAGTCAGTTAAGCATCTGCCTTTAGCTCAAGTCATGATCCCGCATTCCTGGGATCAAGCCCCACATCAGGCTCTCTGCTCAGCAGGGAGTCTGCTTCTCCATCTGCCCCTTACCCCACTCTCGTGCTCTCTCTCTCAAATAAATAAATAAATAAAATCTTAAAAAAAAAAAAATGTCACTTCAGGTGTATTTTTTTAAAGATTTATTATTTGAGAGAGTGTGCACGCGTGAGAGAGCATGGGGGGTGTGCGGTAAGGGCAAGAGAGAGAGAGAAAGAGTCTTAAGCAGACTTCACGCCGAGCATGGAGCCTGACACTGGGTTCCATGCTGGGCTTGACACCAGCTCATTCTCATGACCCCCATAGATCACAACCTGAGCCAAAAGCAAGAGCTAGAGGCTTAACCAACTGAGCCACCCAGGTGCCCTGGCACTTCAAATATTTGAAGGTGATTATAAGTAACCTCTACATTTCCATTTCTATAAGCAGTATCTTCTCATATTCTTCAGATATTCCTGTTATTAGATACTATTAGTATGCATCAATATCTTTATCAGTATTGTTTGATATATTTTCCATTGTGTCTATATCTCTATTTAAGTGTAAAAATCCAGAAGTGAATAAAGTACGCTAAATGTGATTTAACTAGCTCAGAAATAGTTGTAACTCATTTGGAGTTTATTTAACAACTATTTATTGAGCGCATCCACGTGAGAAGCAGTTTCCAGTGGCCAGGATAGTCGGTGACCCAGGCATTATAGAGCCTACTGTCCATAAGAGACACATTTGGGTTCTGTGCTAACCAAGCCTTCCGGTGGTGGTTTGAAGGCACTTTTATACGACCCAGGTTGTGCATATCTCGTCCCAAGTTGCTTTAGTCATGTTCTATTGATATTGGCCATGGAGGGAATATCTACACCATGGAAATTAGGGAACACTCCAAATACTTTGGGTTTTTTTGTTTGTTTTCCTTGGTTTTCTTGTGTTTTGGAGAGCTGGTTTTTGAACATAAACAAACAAACCACTGTTTTTCATTTGTTTGGAGCTCCTCCCTCCCACATTTTTGGGACACTGACAGTAAATTTTTACTAAAGGACTTGCTCCCATGACTATAAAACATAAACTGGGACATTTATAGATACTTGAAAATAATATTTATTCTATATTATAAGGGTATAACATTTATTTAAATTTATTAACTATATCATGCTGATCCTCTTAACACTTATTTATTAATCAATAGCTTTAAATTCGATTCCTTCACCTTATAACAGTGACATAAATGTATAAGCTTAACTTGGAGTTGCTTCATTGCCTTGTTCATCAAGCATAATCACCCCTGAATGTACTGACTGCTCCTCATATGGAGAAAATCTGCCTCTTTCCTTTTTTATTGCTGCTTTCAATTTGTACAATCTTCATTTCAATTGCCATCTATAGTTTAAAGCCAAACTTATTACTAGAACCTCAGAGCACTAAAATCATGGAAATATCTTCAAGAGAACTCTCTTGCCTGGTTGAAGCATTGCCATAATACACACACATAGATAGACACCTGTGATCTTAAGAATTCAGCAAAAGATTCACCACTGTCCGAGAAGACACAGACAATATTCAAGAGATTTTAATTGAGATTATTTAACATTTTATACTAGACGAGCAGATAGCAACCAATTTATGCATTCAATAAAGATCTGTTATTAGAAAAGATAACAAACGAGAGGAAAAGTAGCCCATTTTGAAGATCCTGGTACTAAAACTCAGTCTCAACAAGGTCAGGGTCCACTTGCTAGATATTCCATAAAGAGTATACTTTGAAGAATATTAACAGAGTTTATTGGATTAATGCCTGACACCTAATTATATCTGCAAACAAAATAAAGGAGAAAAATAGCTGAGTAAATGGAAAGCATTTTTCCATAAATACTTAGATACAGCAAATGCCCCAGAAATTGCTCTGGAGTTGGTATTGGCTGCTTCTGTTCTCTGATTTACTTGCACAGTTTATGGAAAAGTATGATCTACCTGTATTATTTGGCAGACCAAACCATTAACTGAATTTATTACAGTAGCTAATCAGTATTTGCAAAAATTGCCAGGAAAAGAAAAGGGAACTTATTAAAAATAAACTCATGGTTTTATAAATTAAAAACTTCAAAATTTCAGGAAGTAAACAGAGAACTCATAGAGGTAGAAATATAGAAAGGCAAATAGGCAGGATTTTTAAAATGTTTCTGATGGAATGAACTGGGGATCCTTTGGGAATAAAGATCCACATTAAAAAATAAAACAAGGGGCGCCTGGTTGGCTCAGTCGTTGGGTGTCTGCCTTCCGCTCGGGTTATGGTCCCAGGGTCCTGGGATCGAGCCCCACGTCGGGCTCCCTGCTCCGCGGGGGGCCTGCTTCTCCCTCTCCCACTCCCCCTGCCTGTGTTCCCTCTCTCGCTGTGTCTCTCTCTGTCAAATAAATAAATGAAATCTTAAAAAAAAATAAAAAATAAAACAAAACAACACACACACACACACACACAGCCAATCAATCTTGTATTCAAAATCCTCTCCAAACTCCAAAGTCCAAACCTTGATTGGAATAATGTCTAAAATACACAACCAATGCCTTCCCTCTTAGGGCAGTTTGAGGGAATTGTATTAACATTTATGCTCCATTGTTTCCATCATTGCCACTAGAGCAGACTGTACTTAACGTGTTTGAGATACTTAAGTGGAACCTAAAGCTAATTGCTCACTATCCCAGAGCTGGAGGCTTTGGTCCCCTAACACTTTGCCCAGGTTTTAGCACATCCTGTAATTTGTTTATCTTTTCAGGATTTTACCATAGATTGATATACATGTACAGAATTACTTCTCCTCTATTTATTAGGAGAATGAAACCTTTTTTTGTTTGTTTGTTTGAGTATGTAATCTATTTTACCTCAAGTAGAATCGGTTTAGAATTCCCTCCTTAATAGTAATCTGAGTGATTCTAATTTAACTCATGTACTGTCTCAGAATCTACTCTGTAAATAACCACAAGAGATGCTTTCTACTCTATTATCCATTTTTGTTCTCGATATCAAATAAGTTCATTATCCAATATATCCATCCAGTTAAGATAATGCTAAATTCTACTAAAACACTTCTTAATTTTCCTAATAGGCTTTCCATACAGTGTCATGAAAAATCACACATCTCATTAAAGAAACACAGATTTGTACCAGTCAGAAATTGTGATAAATCGCTTCTTTTTCCCATTGAAACTAACTCACTTGCATGTTTTTGTGAAATCCATGCCCACTAAGTAGTAACATTATATACTATCTTATTTTCTATATCAATCAATCAATCTTTGTGGTCTAGTATTATGTTCTTTTCCACATGAACTTCTCCAGTATCTTAAATTAGAATTCTCTAAGACTACACTGAAAGTTTCTTTTAATTTCTCAAGTTCTCAGAACATTGTGTTTCCTGTATATTCCATCTTTTATTCAGTATATTGGTGAATTTATACTAGCTTCCTCCTCAGTATTTGCATTAAAAGGGAGTCCCATAATTTTATTTCACTTTAAGTCACCAGGGACCACCATCTTTTAAGGATTTAACAACAGTTGTATTTATCCTGAATGGTTTCCTTAGGACAGGATTGCTCTATAGGAGAGCAACACCTGTCTTCTTCCCAAGTGAGGGTTATCCTCCAAATCACCAGGTCAGCTGCAATTTCATGAATGCTTACCTTCCCGGGCAAGATTGGATAGTGAGAAAGGCACAAGGGCTAGTCCCCTATTACATTTAGTTCAGGTTGACACCTAAATCCTTAGCCACAAAGAGCTACAAAAGCATCTTCATTCTCATATAAACCATTTTCAGAGCTTTGGGATTGGTTGTCCTTGATTAAAATACATTTTTTACCTGATGTTCTCTTAAGAAAGGAGTGCCTTAGGAATATTCTTGTAAATTAATGAAAACAATATCCAGTTGCCCAGTGAAACTCATTTTAAAGAAGAAGACTTGCCCAACTTCTTATATTCAGTAGTCAGCTGCTATGTAAGGGCTTCCTCCTCTTTGTTCTAGAATCTTCTCTCAGGGGCTATTTCCATGTACTGTATAACACATCTCCTAAAGTCCAAAATACATCCCTCTTTATGGCAGAGTAAATGTTGGTTCTTTCTGTTGGCCATCTTACACTAACTTATCTCAGCATTAAATTCTGACTGACAAACTTCAAAGCACCTTCTGATTGTTTTCTAATTATTGCCTCATTGACAAAATCTCATGTTTACTTAGTGACAAACTAAAGCGTATTTCTGATCTTTTATCTTTTTTTCCTCTCTTATGGATGGGCCCTGTCAGCAATTTTTTTTTTTTTAATTTTTTTAGGAAAGCCATTCCCACAACCTATTGTTTCACTAATATGAGAAGAGAGAAATATTCTCTGTGCCTTCTAGCTGAAATTATTGCCCTCCTTAGGGCTTTATATTCTTGCCTTTTCTAAAACTTGTCTATATTTGCAGTCATACTTGCTGTGCATTTGATATGGTTTGTGGTTAAAGAAAACTGGAAACAATGAATTTCTCATCTACAAAGGTAAAAGCTTTCAAATGACCCTTATGTTTCGGTTCTTTAGGATGTCTTGTAACTGCCTTCTGTTGCAAAAAATGCTATTGTGATGTTACATGTGGAAATGACCTGGTTGATCAGAGATCATTTCCATTTATGAGGCCATTCTTTTGTTCAAAGAATGTACTCTGATAACTCTATTTGTTGCCAGATATTTTGTGATGTATCTAGAGTCTTGGCAATGTGACTTTGCAGGCCCTCTCATCAAAATATTGAGTCTATGTTCCTTCAATCTAGGCTTTCTTTATGATTTGATTTCTCAAGCAAATGTGGCAAAACTAAGAGTATGTCAAACCTGAACATAGGCCTTGAGACCTTGTGGTGACCTTCCACCTCAATCTCTTGGGAGCCCTCTGCTATGTGAACAAGTCATAGCCATCGTTCTGGAGGATGAAAAACCATAGGAACCAGGGTAGAGTTAGCCCTGTTGTCCCAGCTAAGGCTCCAGAGATGTGGAAGAGTCCAAACAAAATGACCAAAGCCACCTAATACACCCACAGATAATAGTCAACATATGAGAAAGCCCAGCCAAAACCAGAAGATGTTCCCAGCTGAGCCCAATATAAATTGCCAATTCTAAATTGCTGCTATATAAAAATATATATAATTGATTTGTATACTAATCTTGAGTCTAGCCATATTGCTAAATTCAGTTATTAATTCTACTAGTTTACAAACTACTTTATATGTTCTACTTGATACATACAGGATAATATCAACTGTAGACAATGAGAGTTGTTGATTTTCCTTTGTAATTCACTTTTTAAAAAATTTCTTTGTTTACCTTAAATCATTTAGTAGACCACCAGTAAAATGTTAAATAGGGTTAGTGATGATGGAGACCTTTGTTATGTTCCTGCTCTCAGGAAGAAAGCTTTAAATTGAAATTTGCTAACTTATTAATGAAATAGATCAATAGAAAATACAGAACATCAAAATCTTGCATCATATTTCTGGAAATTTCCATCTAAGTTGACACTGACCTATTAATCACTTGCCTTGAAGTGTTTGATTAGTTATGATTCTATAATATATGTCCATATTTATTTATTTTATTTATAAGATTATCACCAATAATTTGTCAAAATCTTGACTAAAGAACTAAAGTACTAATGCAGTGTATCCACTACATATTTTTGATCTACTCATTTAGCTACTCCCTGAAGAAAGCAAGCTAATAAGTTTGTTATTTCTTGTTGTTAGTGAATGCATGTCCATCTTAGTGAGAAATACCTTTTATTTTTAAATTCAGGTAAAATATTTCTCTTCTATTATTATCATTGATAATAACTGTAAAACAGAACACATATGATTAAAAACTATAAAACGGATACAGAAGAGTATGAAATAAAAAGTGATGATTTTTCCTGTCTTCCCAACCCAGTCACATTTACCAGATGGAAATACTATTAATTCCTTCTAATATTCTTCAAGATAATTTACATATCATTTGATAAATGCATATATTATTTACACCAACATATTTGTATCTTACACAGATGGTTTGGCATCTTACTTTTTTCACTTAAAAATATATCTTGGAGATCTTTCCAAATAAAAACTTAAGTGATGTGGCGCCTGGGTGGCTCAGTTGGTTAAGCGACTGCCTTCGGCTCAGGTCATGGTCCCGGAGTCCTGGGATCCAGTCCCGCATCGGGCTCCCGGCTCGGCGGGGAGCCTGCTTCTCCCTCTGACCCTCCCCCCTCTCATGCTGTTTCTCTCTCTCTCTCTCTCTCTCAAATAAATAAATAAATAAAATCTTTAAAAAAAAAAAAAACTTAAGTGATGTATCTTGTTCATTTTATAGATTCTTGTCAAATTAGCTTAATTGGGAAATATAACTCACACCTAATATAATTTTTCTCCTATGAGACCAGTGTCTTTCTTTTTCCCTTCCTTCCTCCCTCCCTCACTTTCTTTCTTTCTTTCTCCTATTGAAATGTGGAGAAAATAGACATACCCCATTTAACTGGAACATCATTTGGGGAAGTAAGTCAGGAATATATATATTCAACTAGTAAATGCTCTTATCCCATGGAAAAAAAAAATTCCACTGTTAGGGTTCCTTTATATCTAGCATTTTTTTGTTTTGTCTTATTTATAGTAATGTAATTTATCTTATTTTTTTTTTTACTGCTAGGATTTTTGTGAAACTTACATGTGGCATTTGGATTTTCAGATACCAGTCAATTTATTATTTTTTGCCTTTTTTTCCAGTTTTATTGAGATATAATTGACATATAACATTGTATTAGTTTAAAATGAACAATATAATAATATATATGTTATATATATTACATATGTTATATATATATATATATAGTGAAATGGTTACCTCAAGTTTAGCTAACATCCATCACCACACATAGTGACAATTTTTTTTTCTTTTGGTGAGACTAACATTCCTCTCTCAGTAGTTGATACAAGAGGTAGATGAAAAGATCAGTAAGATAGAAGACTTGAATGACACTACTAAGCAACTTGACCCAATTGTCTTTTTTTTTTTTTTTTTTTGAGAGAGAGAGAGAATGTGTGCACAAGTTGGGTGGGGAGCAGCAGAGGGAGTGGGAGAGACAAAATCTTAAGCAGACTCCACGAACAGCACAGAGCTCTATCTCAGGACCCTGAGCCGAAATCAAGAGTGGGACCCTTAACTGACTGAGGAATCAGGTGCCCCAACCTAACTGTCATTTATAGACTCTTTCATCCAACAACAGAAGAATACACATCTTTTTCAAGTGTACAAGGAATATTCTCTGAAATAGATCACACCTTGAGAGACCATATAAAAAGCCTTAATAACTCTAATCCCTGTCAGGAAAAGTAGGACAAGGGAGGGAGGTAAAATTGCCTTCAGATCCTTTCAGTATGGAAATGATGATTACAGAAATGCAGATTTAATGATTTGAATATCTGTTTTCTTTTACTAGCTGTATGCCAAAGAAGAGTTTATTTAACTGTGTAACAACACAACCATGGCTTCAAAGTCTGTATAGTAGTAGTGATAATGTGAAGATCCTTGTCTTATTAGATTGACTTAAACATTAAATGAAGTTGCTTTATTAAAGTTCCTGTTATATACTTACATATATATATATATATATATTATATATATTTTAACTTCGTATAAAAAAAATCTGTTTCAGGACATCAGAAATCTAAATCTTTCTTGTGAGACTGTTTTCATTTTCTTCTTCTGTTGTTGCCAATCATGCACTATTAGCTATAATTTTTACAAAAGTCCAAAACTCTTTTTCATGAAAAATATCTGGAAAAATTAAGAGCATGAGATGCTTTGATTTCAAAATTGAAAATCTTTCAACCAATATTCTGTTACTATAAAGTTATTTATTCAAGGTTTGTCATTGAAATAGTCCTACTAAAATCAATTGAGTTCACACTGATTTTTAACTACTGAAGTGTTATAATTACCACACATGTATATTTTTAAGTTAGCCATGTTTTTTATTTGAAAAGAAATTAGTTACATGTATCTACAAAGGCAGAGGATTGGCTAAATCATTTTTATTCATTCATAATATGAAGACATCAAACTTGTTTTTGGAAAATTAATGACAGAAAGATATTTAGATTATGGTAAAAATTTTAGATTATAAAACAATATGTAGAGTATAACTCATGCACATGTGAGAAAAAAATCTTGGAGGCATGTATATTGAAATGTTCATAGTGAGTATAAAATCATAGGTGATTTTTATTTTTATAATTTTTTGTATTTTTGGCATATTTTGAAATAAATGTACATTACTTTTGCAATAAGAAAAATACAACAGAGATTTTTTTTTTAATTATGGGTAAAATTTTGTAGATTGAATAAAGAATGTGTGCATTTATAACAGTGAGTCAGAAAACATGTAATTAGTTCAATCAGGTGCCTTATTTGCCCCAAAATGGACTGACTTTGGTTTACTTAAATTGATCAGCAATTTATTCTGGTATCAGTAGGCACTCTCTAAGAGATTCTTTTGGAAGACATTGTGCCTATTGAACATAGTTTGCTTTATTTTTAAAAGTAATTTTTCAAAATTCATTTTTTGCTACAGGTGTTGCCTTATGAATATATCATGTGTCCATTGGGCATTCCAGTGGTTAATAGACTAAATCTCTCTAATTATAGAGGAAATCAAGATGTGTTGACAGCTCTGATATTTTGGGGGAGTGACAACCCTGGGTGCCTGTCACATTCTGACATTCAAGCTACACTTCCTGTATCAGAAATTCTCTGTAAAAATAATTGCTCTGGAAGTGGCTCACAGAAGAAAAAAATTACATATATTTTGTCAGCTTTGTCTAGTCAACTGTGACATCAATCCCTGCCCCCTGCTTTTCTCCAGATTTAAAGCCTAAAGAGTTAGCAACAAAATAATGCGTTACTAGGATCCCCTCCTCTCAAGGTTAGCGTGGAGTTGTAGAAAGGGCATGAAGCTGGGAAACATGTGGCTTGAGTCCGGGCACAGTTCTAATTTGTGACCATATTGGTATAGCTTCATTGGAATTCACTTTCTTGTCAGAAAAGTCAACTACATTTTTGCCAACCTCCATTTGTTTCTAAATTTCTGTGATTTTTTTTTTTTTCTTCCTTCTGGATTTAGAAGGGAATTAGTTTACTAAGCTTTTAAGACATATCCATTCCTCTTAAATAGCAACTTTGGTCTGTTTGCAAGGCTAGCTTTCATGATACATTGTCTCTCTTAATTCCTAAGTTTCATTTTAACCATCATCAGGAGAAATAGTTTCTCACACAAAAGGCTAAACATTTTTATAAATATTGTTCATAAACAAATTTCCATCATTTAATAGCAATAACTGTATAGATTTATATAGGTCTCATCTCTTTGTGATACCTACCTGTCAATACACACACCCACACACTCACACCCCCCACATACACATGCACTTAGGAAAAACCTGTGTGATCCTGAATTTATGAAGCATTTTTGATTCCTATGTTTAAACAACCTCTGTCCAATGGGCTGAAAACTGTATTCTCTTAATAGTGACTCGTTTTCTTGCTTCATTAATCAAACTTAGGAAAATTTAGGAACTATATACCTGTATGCTTCTCGTATTCCTAATTTGTTCAATGTAGTTGTTTTTTTTTTTTAAGATTTTATGTATTTATTTGAGAGAGAGAGCAGAGCAAGAGAGGGAGCACATGAGTGGGGTGAGGGTGCGGGGGAAAGAGCAGAGGGAGCAGGAGAAGCAGGCTTCCCACTGAGCAGTGAGCCTGATGACATGGGGCTGGATCCCAGAACTCTTGGGATCATGACCTGAGCCAAAGGCAAATGCTTAACTAACTGAGCCACCTAGGTACCCCTGTTCAATGTAGTTTTGAAAATTAAGAACAGTGCAGCTAATTTAGCTAAAATAAAGTGTGCTGAAAGATTTATGTAGAGCTCTTTCTTATGGCACATACATGGTCCCTTACTAAAAATAAAATAAATTCTTGGAAATTTGAGAAATTTTTGGAATATAATTTGTATTTAAGTTTACATTTCATGACTTTAAAATCAAGAATAATGTCTAACCCTAAAATGGGTGTACTGGTTGATTTCCATAAAGTTTTTAAATTGGTAGAAAGAGAATATTTATTCCTTTGTTTTCTAGGAGATTGTGAACGAGTGGCAACACATTTGAATTCATTAAATAAATAATCCAAAAAATTTAGAAATCATTCAGTGCATCTGTAAACACCCAAGTAGAACTCATTTAATGACTTCAATTAAATGGTGGCTTAAGTAATTTCTTAAAAGTTTTCTCCTGATAATCACTGTTTATCATGTCTAAAATGTGAAAATTTGAGAAACATGTTTTGGTCAGATGTTTTAAGTTTAAAGTTAGCCAAATTCAGCTCACTTTATTTCAACAAGAATTGAATTCCATTGTCCTGAATATATATTATCACTTGAAACTCATGTATTTTTGAAAAAAAATAATCTCATTTATTTTTCTCTATAGTATAAATATATTTGTACTACTCAGTTTTTCCTTTTCTTGTCACACTTCAACTTAATGTTACTTGAGCTATTGATTTTACTCATTTCCTTTATTTCTACCTTTCATGCATCACCATATTTCTTTTAGTTCCCATATACAAGAAGCATATCCATTGCTAACTGTCAGGATTGCAGTCACAATGACAATAATACCACCAGCTACCATACATAACTTGTTTAGAAAATTTTGTACTTTTTCATAAGCATGATACATGTTTGAATTGTTTGTGAATCTCTTTATCTCACCATGACTTTTTCAAAACGGAAACCTCTCCTTAGATATGTAGTAAATTTCAGCAATGGACCCAAGTTGGATCTCCAGTAATTCCTATCTGTGCTTGACCTTTGCCTTATATATTTGCTTTGCATCTCTTTTATGGGTATACATAGTTCCCTGTCCCTGGGTTCAGCGATGTTTTGGCCAATTGGATGTTAGCAGATCTGATGTAAGGAGAGTGTTAAAAAGGGTTTGTGTGATTGGGTTTTATCTCTCATGTTCTTGTACTATCACAATGAGAAGGACATTCTCAGGTTATCTGCTGGTTTCAGAAGAAGGATAAGAGACCATAAGCTAGAGATGTCCTAGACTAGAGTGAGTGGGCTGACCCACTGACCCAGAATAAGCCTGGTTGAGATCAACTTCCAGCTGATGCTGAGACTTATGAGAAATAAACACATATTATAGTATGCCATTGATGTTTTTGGTTGTTTGCTATGTGCTAATTTTGTGGTGAAAGCAAAATGATTCAAGATTTTTCCAAAATCATCAGCCATATTAATGATAGTTGCAGAAAGATTGGTTGTCTCAAAGGTATTTTTCATTCATAAGTCATTATCAATTGAGAAAGTATTATTCACATACATAAATTTCGTGATGAACTTGTGATTTAGTTCATAATACTAGATTTAAATCTGTGCTGTACAATGTGTTAATGCCATTATTTTTATTATCTTCTATTTGTTTCCCACTTTTGTCACTACTTTAAAATATATTTTTCAATCTTTAAAATATTTCAAGATGATATCATAAGTCTAAAAAAATCTTTAGGGGCTTTCTTTATTGTTAAAGTTTCAACTAGGTCACTTTAACTTCATTAACTGATATTGGAATCCACTTTGAATGATTGAATAGAATAATGCTCAGATCAAATGCACATTTAGTGAAGACTTTCTCAGTATCCCACAGCACAAATTCCCCTTCTCTGTGTTTCCATTCACATTCTTCTAGCATAATACTTAACATAATTGTAGGTAGGTAGCTAGGTAAGTAGGTAGATAGATTTTTTTTTTTTTTAATGTGTCTATCTCCTTTGAGGGTGCTGATTATATTTTTCTCATTCACAGAAGCTTGCAAAAGTGTCAACAAATGTTTAGTTTCAGAATTCATCAGATAGGACTGTGATAATTAATTTTGTGTGTCAACTTAGCTGGGTCATGGAGTGCCCAGGTACTTGGTCAAACATTCTCGATGGGTCTGTGAGTGGTTTTAGGTGAGATTAACATTTGAACAGGTAGATTGAGTAAAGCATATTGACCTTTGATATATTTATATCAGTATCCTTAGATCTTCTGCTGGTCACCTCAGACTTCAAGCAAAATGATATTATATATTCATTTTTTTAATCAGTCATAATATCACTTAATTTCCTATTCTTAAAAAATGATTATGAACTATTTCATCCTTCCCTCTCTTTCCTCTCCACTTTTAATATCTCACTTCTTTTGTTGCAGGGTTATTTTCATATTCTCTAAGTGGACAAGTTTACATTTTGTTCTATAACCATATTTTTTTTCCTATCATTGAACAATAATCCTAGAGTCCAGTTCTGATGGGTTCTCTTCTTGACTCTGAACTAGTTGCTGTCACAGTATTTTCATTTTCTTCATAGACACTACCATGCTTTGTGAATGTTTGAAAACATTTTTGCCCCAAATAATTTCCTCTAACTTCCTCCTGAAGCATCTGTCATCTTGCTCTAATTTGGTATAATTAATTGTTTTATAGGTCTGTGGATCTTTGATCCTGGAATTTTCCAACATTGCTGTTATTGGTTAGATCTACCCTTTCCTTGATATTATATCTGTTCTTCAATTACTTTGACAAAGTAAATATTTAAATAATTTGTAACAAAGTGTGCAGCAGAAATAGTATTTCTGAATTCTTGAAATTTCTTCATTCCTGAAATGTTTTTATTCTTCACTTCCACCTGAGTACTATTTTAGCTGGATATAAAATTTTTGTCCTCAGAAATTACAAGATCTATTTTTTATTCTATCATAGAATTTTGTTGATGAGAATTAAGATGCTAGCCAGATTGTTGCTTTTTTGTAAGAAATTTGCATGCTCACCTCTTCTCCCTCTTAAACTCACACTAAAAGCTTTAATATCTAATTTTATTCATGGTGATATGAAACAGTGCTAACCCACATGATAGATACTGGACATTTGTTGTTGCACAATTCAGAGGTAGCTAGTGCAACTGAAGAATATATTCAGGGTTCAGCAGGTCACAGTAACTTCCTTAATTGTGAAAAGTGATTTCATCACTTTCTCTCCTCTGATTCATCAGGTACCACTCCTCCATTTGGGTTTATATCACCTAGAAAATGTTTTTTTGGCTTTTTTTATTGCTGTAACTTGGCCTTTTTTTTTTTTTTAACCTCTACTATAATTCTATTATAATATATAGGAGACGAGATAAATGAATGTGTTCAATCCACATGCCTGTCTCTATTATCATGTCTTTAAAAAATGAGTTTTCTTTAGTTTACTCAAATAAAGAAGATTAAACTAGGCATAAAATTCAGTTGTTCTAGTCATTATGGCCAGAAAATCATGTTGAACTGTAATAATTCATTCCCTATTATGTTCTAGTTACTTTTCTAATTGTTTATGGTATATTCAACTTTTCAAAGTAATGCTATTTTTTATTATGTCTTTAAAATAACCAAATTGCAAATTTGAAGAAATTTTTGAATAATGAATATGTTTTCCATTCTATCAGCAATAGCGTAATAAACACTATACATGACACAAACTACAGCCAAGCACCTCTTAATGTATTCCTGGTGGGTACAATATCCATTCATCTATTAGTTTTACTTTAATATTTTATGAAATTATTCATTAACTGTGTCATTGAACAATTAGATTCAAATTAGAGGACTTTATAAAAATAATGAAAAGATTAGTTACAAGGAATAACAAAATTCCTGTTCTTTATAACTTAGTGGGCAACTTAAAAATGAAATCTAAAATCTGTTCAATTTTAATTCTTTTAAAATATCAAAAGGCTTGTGCCCAGAAAATGCAATCACGTCATATTTGTATAGAGACATTTAGATTATGCAAAGTAAAGCATTCATTACTTATGGAGTGTAGCAGTAGTTAAAAAACTAAAATTTCACCAAAGGAAATAAAAACTAATAACCTTCCAAAAGAGTTAAGATTTCTTTTATTAGATACACATTCATCAAAACAAAGTTAACTGAAATTTAAATGTATGCTATCATTGTTTGCTAAAACCATAAAATTACCTGATCATGCAGTCATTAGCAGCTTTGAGTACTTTGCTCTGAATTAATTCCACTCTATTGAGAGATAATTACAAAAGTTTCTAACTTGTAAGGTATGCTGAGACAGAAAATGTTACAAGGCACACCACTTTTATTTGTACTATGGTCAGCATAAACTGAACACAGAGACTACACTTTCTTTCAAATGTCAGGCCACTATTGTCTTGAGTTATAAACAGTTAGTTTAAACTTTGATATCAAATATCAGCCCTATGCACTGGGAATCAGTGTTGTTTCACCTCAAAAATTTATCTTGGTAGAGTTAATGAGACCATTTAAGAGGAGGTTTGACATTGTGTTTCCAACTCCAGGTCCTTTTGTTCTTTTACTAACAGTAATTTTTGTAATGGTCTTCTATTAAAACATTGTTCTCAGTTATTTGTTTACATTTACAAATGTGTTGCCATTTTCATTGTCGTGTGAAGTTGTATAAAATTTGTACCTGTTCATTTATGACATGGGTTCTCTTTTTTATAAGTATTTCCAATTCCTTTTTTTTTTTTATTGAATAGGAGTACAATTCTATTTCTTCTTTCCTTTATTAGTTCATCTGTTGGGTTATATTTTAAGTATAACTTCAGGCAGGGTGGTGATGGACCTCATAGAACATCACTACAGAAGTAATAAACTGATAATCTACTTACTTTCATCCTTATTAATAGAATCCAAAATGTGTCAGGAGTAGCATTGTATCCTGCTAAAACTCTATTCCATGGCACCAGCTGAAGGAAAAGGTTGTCCTGGGCATAATACTCACCAATAAAATGTAAAGCAAAAGTTGATATCTGAGCCTTCCAGAAAGTTTCAGAAGACAGATTCTGTCGGCTGGTACTTTTTGTTTTTGATGTTTGTGCTGCTCAGGTTTAGAAACTGTCCTTCCAAGTGTTCCCTTTGGTCTATCCACTATAGGGACGGAATGTTGGGCTAAAATAGTCTGCTCTGAATCAGGTATTAACTTTGAAAATATTTTATTTTTTTTCTATAACTCAAGTTTTTAAAATAACTGGGCTATCATGGTAGATTTTTAAAAATATTTTTCCAGTAGTTGAACATGATTATAATTTCAAAAGTCAAAATAATGAGCAGTAGTTTTCTAAAATTATCTTTTAACACCTCCCCATTAACTCAGGATTGAGAAATCAAAGTATCTCCATTCTGATTGAAAATAGTATACACGTGTACATGTGAGTATTTATAAATTAAAAAAATCCACAAATATCATGTGGTTCAGGAATAAATGAATTCAAAGATATAAAATATCCTCCCTACCTCAAGTTATGTTTATTAATTTCAAATAAATCAAAGCATTGACCATTATATCATTCAGTGCATCCTAAATAAGAAATTATATGATAAATTCCTCTTAAAATTTAGCATGTTTAGTATACTTTAAAACAATAATAAAAAGTTGGTATTGAAAATTATATAATTTTATGTTACTTTCTTATTCTTGTGAAGGAAGAATTTTGATTTTTAGGTACTCAATGCTATTACATTTTATGACATGGAGTTATAGAGAATATATTTTATGTTTCTGAAGAGTTTGGGCTTTCTGAGAAAAATCTTAACTGAAGCTTGGGACCTAGTCTAAAAGAGCAAGTCTTAGAAGTTAATTTACAACAGCGAGAACCTGGGAGAGATTTACTCAACTCCAGAAGTGTACGTTTACTTTTCAAACAGTGCTGAGAACTGGGACAGGGAGATACCTGTGGGTTGCAAAGCAGAAGACAATGTTCTTATCTTTCCCCAGGAGATATTTATTTACATTACAAAAGAGGATATAAATCAGAACCTTTCCAAGAAACAAACGGTTTTCTTCCTCCTTCAAGGAGGGGAGAAGGAGAGTGTATACCTAAGTATCCAGGTTCATTTTGTTGGTGTTTTCATCTACAGCACAGAGCCATTACATATAGGTGACATCTGGTTTTCATCACATTGCCATGGGGCAAAAATTAGTACAAAAGAGAGTCAGGGCAGTCACTATTATGTAAATAATAATTAAGCTGTATCTGCTCCAGAAACCTCCTGTATGCATTCAGATTATTATTAATAAATATGAGAATTGCAAACATACCACATGCCTTTGATTTAAAAATGGCTTTTCTATATCAAAGTTGTAAGATTTGGGCTATGGTTTCATAGGTTTTAAACTTTTAAATTTCTGATCAATTTATAGTTCTTCTTGATGTACAGTATGAGGTAAATATGTAAGTATATACTTTTACACCTGGCTACCAGGTTGGCCCAACATGATTTATTAAAGTGACTATCCATACTTCTCTGTTTTGTTTTGTCTTTTGTTTTATAAAAATGAGTTGTTTCTGGCACCAAGGCATCTGGAGCACATCCAGTGAATATTCATGGCTTGTACCAGCCTCGGAGCTAGAAACTCTAAGCCAAAAGCTCAGTCTCTCCATTTCCTCCCTCCCTCTCTCCTTTTCTTCCTTTTAGCCTTCATTCCTCCATATTATCTTTTTTATTGCTTTTCTTTTACCAGTTTATTGCATTCTGCAAATTTTGATATATTATACTTTTGGACCCGTTCACTTGCAAATATTTGAATTTCCCTTTTGATTTTGTCTTTGACCTATGGATGACTTAGTGTGTGTTGCATAATATGCAAATATTTGGGGTTCTCCTATATCTGTTGCTGTTAGTTTCAAAATTTAATTGCCTTGTGGCCAGAGAAGATACTCTGCATAATTTTAGCCCTTAAAATTTATTGTTAGTGTTTTATGTTCCACTATATGAGCTTTCTTGGTGAAAGTATTCTTGAAAAGAATTTAGATATGAAATTGTTGGGTGTAGGGTTCTACAAATGTCCATTAGAACAAGATTTTTGATACTATATTAAGTCTTCTATATCTTTACTAATTCCTTCACTATATGTTTTATCAATTATCAAAAGACAAATATTAAGACAAAAGACAGATATTAAAATCTCTTACTATGATTTTGGATTTGTCTTTCTTTAATTTTGTCAAAATCTATTTCATGCTTTTTGAAACTGTATTAGACACTATAATACATTCATAATTTTATGTCTTCCTGATGAATTATTCTTATCATTTTGAAAAGCTCTTCTTTATCTCTGGGAGTAGTCTTTGTCTTGAAGTCTATTTGATTTGATGCTAAACTAGCAACTTCAGCTTTTTTCATTCTAACAAGAATTTCTTTCAAGATCATTTCCTGCAAGATCTTTTTCTATTTCTTTACTTTCAATCTATCAGTCTTTGTTAAAGTGTGTTTTTCATAGGGAACATCGCTTATTGATTCACACTGATAATATATACCTTCTAATTGGAGTGTTTAGAACATTAGCATATAATGTTGACTATTGATATTATTGAATTTTGTACCATTTTGTCATTTTTTTTCCATTTTTCTTTCCTGTGTTTGATTTCTCTCTTCTCTCTTTCAAGTCCTCTTATATGACTTGTTTATCAAAATTCCATTTTTAATGTATTTATTGGCATTTTAGCTATGGTATGCATCCTTAAATTTTCAGTACTACATTCAATAGTCTTTCTATAATATATCTATGCATGGATTAGAAATAATTAGAAACTATTTTTCCTGGATTTCATAGAGCATTTTGTATATTTGACTTGGTAAATTTTATCTGTTATCTCTTCTCTCTGTTTATGGAATTCCAATTTTTATATTAGATCATTGTGCTATGTTTCATGAGTCTTTTACACTCTATTTCCAGTCTTCTTTTTCTCTGTGCTTCAACTGGAATATTTTCTCCTAAGTGATCTTCCAGATTATTTATCCTCATTTTTTGTGATGTTTACCGTATTATTGATGCATCTTAATTATATTTCTGGTATTTTTTCTATTCTAGAATTTTTACTTAACTCTTTTATAAATTACAGTTGCCTGTAATATTATTCTTTATTCTTGAACTAATTATGATTACATAAATTCCTTTTCTAATATCTCTAATATCTAGATCACCCATGAGTCTTTTTAAAAATATCTATATTTTGGGATGCCTGGGTGGCTCAGTGGGTTAAGCATCTGCCTTTGGCTCAGGTCATGATCCCAGGATCCTGGGATCGAGCCCCACATTGGGCTCCTTGCTCAGTGGGGAGCCTGCTTCTCCCTCTCCCTCTGCCGCTCCTCCTGCTTATGATCTCTCTCTCTGTGTCTGCCAAATAAATAAATAAAATCTTTTAAAAAAATTTCCATATTTTGAAATTTTAAATAGAAACTTTGTGTTTTAGGACACTTTCAAATTTATAGAAAAATTATGTAGTATAGAGAGTTCTCATATACCCCACAGCCAGTTTCTATTATTATCTTACATGAATATCATTCATTTATTAAACTTAATGAACCAATATTAATACATTATTATTGACTAAAGTCTATATTTTATTCAGATTTCCTTAGTTTTTCCTAATGTCCCTTTTATGTCATGCTATAATTATGCTCTAGCCCTGCTGGTGCTGTGATGAGATGTGGGGGAGGGGAAGCATTCTATAATCTTATGAATAAATATAGTCTTTCCTTGGGTCTTTGTCTCTGGGCTGTACCCTTTACAAATATTTCTCCAGTGCTATAGTATTTTTCTCCTTATATCAAAAGGGAGAAACAGTAACACTAGAGAGGGCTTGAATGTGAGGCATGCCCTTCTTCCAGGTGGGATAAGCCTCTGCTAAAATCTCCCTTCAGAGTAGGCCTTTGTTAGAGAGGATGTTCCATGTGCATTCTATAATGACTACTCTTGTCCTCCTGCTGCCAATCATAAAAGGATCTTTCCTGGATCTTGACCTTGAGAAACTGGTGTGTTTCCTCAGGGCAAAAAGTATGAGTGTCCCTAAAGGACTCCAGGTCCAGGAATTTCTCACTCTTAAACTAATCTATACTAATCTTCAGCAATTAGTCAAAATTACCATGTAAGTATACCTGTCAGTGCTTATGGCTCTGATGGCTTCTATGCCAGGTGAGCAGATCCAACCCATGACTCTGGATTCACCTGTCCCTTCAGATTTGGGAGTGGTAGTGTGCTCCGCCATCTCAGCTCTCTAATAGGTCAAAAACATTACTTTCAGTTTTGCTTCAGCTTTGCATCATGTGGGTATGGCAGTGATGACTTCTAAGCTGCTTTTATTTTGGTGCCAAAGCTGGAATTCCCCAGTCTCTTTTAGTAGGAACAGTATGTTGACTTGTGGGTCTTTTTACCTTGTTTTGCTGCTTTTGATTTGTTTGGTTTGGTTCATTTGCTCTTCTTCCTTGGAATGTCTATGATCTATTGAGTGCCAGATTCTTGAAAAAAAAAAAAAAAGTTGACAAGGCTCTACCTTATGTTATCTTCCTCTTAAAAGGATTTAATTTTTTTCTGGAAAGCAGAGAAATTTTAGATCACCTTGATCCAGGTAAGGCTGTTTGTCAAGGTGTGTTAGTGTTAGTTATTTTCAAATGTTCTCTAAAGAATAATTCTTGGTTTTAGCCACTCTGTGATTTCAACTTAAATTCTCTTTTTTCTTTTCCTTTTTCTCTTAACTAAAGAAATTTCGTCTTGGTGGGACCTGAATTCCAACCTCTGTCTCCTCAGCATTGCAAGACTGCTAAAATTTTTGTGGAGTGCTTTAGTCACATAGCTACTGCTTTTTGCTTTGTGTGGGTCACTCCTTGCATATGCAATTTAAGTGTCTGCAAATACCTTATTATGGGCCGAATCGTGTTCCCCAAATTCATATGTCAAACCCCAGTGCCTCAGAATGTAACCTTATTTGTAGATAAGGTCTTTAAAGAGGTGATTAAGTTAAAGTGAGGCCTTTAGGGTGGGGCTCTAATCCAATATGACTGCCATACTGTTAAGAGAGATTGGCACCAGGGATGTGCGTGCCCAAGGGATAACTGTGAAGAGACAGCAAAAAGACAGGCTTTCAAAAGCTAAAGAGAGAGGGGGCACCTAGGTGGCTTAGTAGGTTGAGTGGCCGACGTGCTTTTGTCTCAGATCATGATCTCAGGGTCATAAGATTGAGCCCCACATGGGCCTCTGTGTTGGGCATGGAGCCTGCTTAAGATTCTCTCTCTCTCCCTCTCTCCCTGCTCCCCCTTTCTCTCTTTCTCTCTCTTCTTCCTCTCAAAAAAAAAACCCAAAAAACAAAACAACAACAACAACAAAACCTAAAGAGAGAGACCCTAGAGGAATCCAACCATGCCGGCACTTTGATCTTCCAGAACAGTGAGAAAATAAATTTCTGTTGTTCAAACCACCTGGTGTGGTATTTTGTTACGGCAGATTTAGCAAACGAATTCATGCGTTATGAGCAAATCTGAAAGAGAATTTTAGTCTCATATTTATGGTGTTCTCTCTTATCTCTTTCCTCTTATATCTCAGTCTGTTTGTCAGTCTCAAAGTATGTCTTCACTATCATTAACTTGGTAAGATTGAAACAAGACCCAGATATCCCTTTTTTTAAGGCTCTACTTTCCCTGGTATGATTTGGAAAATCATTCAAGGAAAAAGCTGAAGTGACTCTGGAGCTCAGCTTGGTATGACCTCCTCCTCTCAAGGATTTTCATCCCTTAAATGTCTGCCTTGTGCATTTTTTCCAGGTTTTGAAATTGATCTTGGTGGTAGGGTTAGTCTTGTATAAGCTACTTCAACATGACATTGAAATGTCCTTTTAGTTGTTTTAGGATTTAATTTTCTATTGATGGTTTTAAAAATCAAGTCATAATAGACTATTTGGGTGCTCAATTTTTTCTCCTGCAAAAGTACCCATTTCCTCCTTTTTCAGTGAATATGTACATACCTGCTTCTAACTTGCCACTGAATTTATCAGGTGAATATATTTTTTTCAAATTTCATCTGCCTTCAGAAGTTTTCCTTCCATACATAAGTTAAGTTCAGACTGATCACAAGAGTGCTGAAGATTTGTTTCTGTCTCTATCTTAAGGTATAAATAGATAAATAAATCCATTTCTTTCTACATATGTTTAATGAGAGGAGTGCACCAATTTCTGGTTTGATGACTTAAATATTTACTTTAATAAAAGAAAAAATTAAGAAGGGTAATCTTTTGTGGGTATCTTCTAGAAGTCCACTACTTAATGATAAATACAAAACCGTTGCTAGCTTTTATTCTCTTTTATTCTCTTGTGGTATCTTCTAGAAGTTCACTACTTCATGATAAATACTAAACCATTGCTAGCTTTTATTCTCTTGTTAGGTTCCACCTGACAATTGTAAACTGCAGTTATACATGATATAATTATATGTTTATATCCTATCCTTCCTATTATCCACAACTGTAAATACGATCAACATTATTTCAAACCATGGCATTTATGGCTATTTTGTTGAGCTTACCATATATATTTTTTTCTACCCAAAGATAATTTGAAACTAAGAGAAGTAAAAAAGCAATGAAAGTGTTATTGAGTATTTCAAATTTAAGATCTCACCTTTCTTTAAAGCATGGGCAATCTAGGTGGTTTCTATATTTGGAGCCACACTCTGTCCACTCTGTTTCAAATTTGTACAAAATAATGATATTGATAACAAGAACTTTATGCTTTATGGGGCTTGTGGAAAAAGAGTAAGGCATAATCAAGCCTCTTTCATGATATGTTGAGATCTATAGGCTTTCTTCAAAGGAATTCTTTGTCCTCACGTTAGAGAAAGGAAGAAGGGAAGAAAGAATCCATTCCTTTTAATACAGAGTCTGTGAAAGTGGTTCAGTGAGGCAGAAAGCTTCATTGCAAGTCTGTGGTACAAGTCCTGTAACAGGCAACAAAGGGAAAGTGAATTTCAAAGGTCTTTTCAAAAAAGTACATTAAAGAACAAAACAAAACCAAACCAATGAAGGGCCAGGTCAAATCAAGGTTTATACCCATGAAAAATAACAAATATGGAGATGTGAAAAAAAACTCCTGTGCTAAATTAGTTTTATTAAATAGACTTACTTTTGTCCTTATACTATACCCCAGACTATTTTTTCCAAATGTGTATATTTCCAAATATTTATATTCCAAAGCATAAAAGCCTAATGCTCAACTTAGACAAAATCATCTTAAAAAAACAAAACAAAACAACCCTCCCCAAAAAACTAGAGACCCAGGGTCCCAATATATCCCGCAGTTTTGGGAATTTGTGTGTGTGTGTGTGTGTGTGTATAAGTGTTTGTGGATACATGTGCATGATTTTTGTGTGTTTTATTATGTTTATACACATCAGACACATTATATATACATTATAATATATACATACACACATATATGTTTGGCCTACAGTGTCTTGGCCCATGACAGATCAATTTTAACATTAATTATCAATGCATAAAATTCATGAGAATTCCCATTTAGAAATCCATATTTTCAGCTTCTTTCGGAAGATGTGAAAATGCCAGGCTAGCAATCTAATATGAAAATCATTTGCTGAAACTCAGCTCTTTTTAGACCAAGA
The DNA here is from genome assembly GCF_054177405.1 of Leptonychotes weddellii. Taxonomy (NCBI): domain Eukaryota; kingdom Metazoa; phylum Chordata; class Mammalia; order Carnivora; family Phocidae; genus Leptonychotes; species Leptonychotes weddellii. The sequence continues at coordinate 154,349,983 of NC_138369.1, read as the reverse complement.
GTATATTCTCCTCTGTTGTGGTTCTTCCTTCTTTTAATATCTCCCAAATGCAGGAGGTCAGCTACCATTTGTGACAGAGTTCGTATTACTTACTTATACATTGAAGAGGAAGTTTTTAACTCCTGTTTCATTAAAAGTAGAAAAATCAGAACACCAGTTGTCCATGTGTTTCAGTTCAATCAGTGCTCCTAGTAAAGGTGAAAAATGTTCATGCAAGGTGTGTAATTGTGAAAAAGACACTGAAAATGTAAACCATACTTAGATAGAGGCCACAATTCAGAAATACCAAATGACTAAAAAACAGAAAGAAATGAACTAAACAAATATCAGACTGGAATTGCCACGTGGTTTCTTTCTTTCTTTCTTTTTTTTGGAGGGATTTCTTGTTTTTACTGATACTTATTTTTTAAACAAGTCTGCTATATGGTAATGCAGTATTTTATTTATTCTGTTCATTAATAACCAATACTCAAGAACTTTTATAATATTAATAGAACTTAATCTAGAAGAATCAACTTACTTTGTTTACATTTCAATATTGGGTACAAGAGAGAGTCAAAAAAATTATGGTCAAAATTATTACATAAAAAATTATAGTAAATGCTCAGTGTTAGTCTACATACAATTTAGTTTTTGGCATAAAGTTATTTAGTTGCCAGGAAGAACGTTTGGTTTACTTCACTAATAGGAATATCTCTGAATGCTGGGATGGCCTCTTGGTATTTCTTCTGCTGTTGATTTTTAGCATAGTTATCTGTGATTGTATGAATGGAGTTGAGTGGAGAGGTACTCACCATGTTTATTCCAAATAAGAGTACGTAACCAATTACTATAGTAACGAGGAAGTAGACGGGCAATGCAACTGCCCAGTATTTTTGAGGCCAGTAGGTTAATCCTAAGGAGTTTAGCCAAGATTCAGGAATAAATGCCCACACAAGATACAGGATGAAGCCAAATTGGGAGCTTAAGAAAAGAACAAAGCCATAAATCGCTCTTTCTGGCAATGGCGACGGTGAATTTTCCACCATTTTCCCTGTGGCTTTAGACAATCTTGGGTCCTTGAAGTGCCCACTCAGGCCCCTCCCGACAGCTCGGCCACTTCAGTGCCGAGTCCCCCACGCAAGCGCCTTCCGGAAAGCCTCCGCGGGGGCGACAGAGGGAAAAACTGATGGAAAGGCCGGGTCGCTACGGTGCCCCCCCTCCCGCCGCCACGTGGTTTATTTCTAATGCTATAGAATAAGTTAGCTTTTCTTTTCGACCATCAATATCTGAACACTGTTTTTAAATTTGGAGAACTTAAAAGATTATTGTAATTATCATATAGAATTGATAGATGATAAATACAATCACATCAGTCGGTTTGAAATCCATTAGATTGAGTTTTTAGAGGAAGTTACTGGTCAAAAACAAAAGGAGATCTTATTTTTTAAATGGAATATTTAATTTGAGATATTGGTATATTTCTGTTTTTCTCCTCTGGCCTTTGTTCTACTGATGTTAGACATTTTACTTGTACATTGTCATAAATGCCATATTACATTATAATTATTGTTTAAAAGGCCAATTATGTTTTAAAAAGACTGAACTAGTAAGAAAAACATGTAATTATATGTGTACTACTCTTCATTCCTTTGTGGGGATCCATTTTTCTATCTGGCATAAAATTGCTTCAGCTTCTCTATGTCTGAATGCATATGAATTGTTCTATCTTTTGCATGTCTAAAAATATCTTAGTTTTGCCTTTGTATTTGAAAGATATTTCTTTTGTTTTCTTTCAGTACTTTATGGGATTTGCTTAACTGTCTTCCCACTTGAATTGTTTCTAATGAGTCATCTGCTGTCATCTTTATCTGTAGACACTGTCTTTTTTCTTGGCTACTTATAAGACTTATTTGTTATCATTGGTCTTAAGCAATTTTATTATGATTTTTTTCATGTTTCTTTGCTTGACTTTATCTTGGACCTGTGAGTTTATTATTTTCAAGTTTTTTTCTCTTAAAAATTTAAAGGTACTGTTCTTATTAGTTATTAACAGAAACAAGTTATACTTAAACAAGTATAAGTTTTTAAAACTTATTTGAAAATAGGACTTTCTTCTGCTTTTCAAAAGCAACAGTTAATTAATGCTTTTGAATTTTTCATATTTCCATATTTGTTTAATTAAAATTTATTATTATTATTATTAGTAGTAGTAGTAGTAGTACCATATATTTTACTCAGTCTCCCATGCTGGAATCATCCTGGCACCTCTCACTATCCACAAGGTAAATTCAGATTTTGGTTTCTTACGTCAGTGTCATTCACAGTCTATAGCTAAGTTCTCTTGTTTGTCATTTATTTAAACTGTCTTTATTGTACTGAAAGGAGTTCTTTCACTGCATGCTTAGCTTAGGCTGTGTGGAAGATTATTTTGGGAGAACTAGACATTCTTTGTAGTGAGCATAAATCTGTAAAACAATACTGCATCGCTAGTTTATTGTTTCTGTGGCTCTTCCTAATTTTCTCTCTGTACTATCTCACAATGTAACACCAATCATACTGTATAGCACTATTTGTATAACATTATTGTGAAATATAATCTTAAAATAGATATGGAAAGAGAAGTCCTAATGGGAATGCTGGTAGTAGGAATATGCCCCAGAAAATAATGTTCCTTTAGTAAGAAAGAGATGGTTTCTCTCTCTTTAATCAATTAGGAACTTGTGCCCCTAAAGTAAATCTGTAGATACAGTGACAAAGAGTTATAGTCACTCCTGTATTGTTCTCAGCTTCCACTAATAGTCCTCACGATCTCTTGCCTGCTGTAATTAATATATATATATATTTTTTGGAGCCTGTCATATCTCTGATCATCACACTTATTTTTCAGTGCTATTGAAAATTTACATCTCTTTGTTTTCATATTGTTTTAGTGTGAAATCAGGCACTATCTTAAGCCAAAGTCTCATAGAATAAAACTTGGCATTCTTCAGCAACATTGCACATCTTACCTGATTAAGCTGGATGGCGAGATTTCTAAATTCCCTGCAAGAACTGGCAGCAAAAAGTATTAATGTTGCCTTTAAAAAAGCAAAAAAAAAAAAAAAAAAAAAAAAAAATCCTGTAATGAAAGTGAATTCCCAGGGGAAAAAAATCTGTAGCTTGAAAGCAGGAAATATGTTTGAATTCTGTCCTTGAAAACTTAAATATTATTCCTTAAGATTGTGTTAAATAGTAATGTAAAATATTATTTTTTTAGATTCTTCGTGGTAATATCAGCAGGTTTGAAAAAATGACTAGGGAACTTAGTTTTAACCCAAAAGATCGGCAAGAGAAACATCTACTGTTTCTCTTGGCACAGTTAATAGTAAAATATCTGCCAATAAATCTTGGCAGAATCTTTAAACAGTAGAATTCTACCAAAATTCATTCTCATATACTTTTTGTTTTGTTTCATTTAAGCAAATCAGTAACAAATATTATTTTATGATGTTAAAAATAAGTCGAAGAACTTTTTCTTTTTTTGGAAGAAGAGTTTGAGTATAAGAGCTGTCCAATGTTATCTCAATATTCCCAGTGTGACTGATAAAAATTTATTTGATCTGCGTGCACAGCTTGGAGCAAACACCAGTGTATGCTACTTCCTTCTTTCCCAGAACAGGATTGCTCTCTTATTCTGCTGCTCACACCTACTGTCAAAACCAATACATATCCCATTCATTAGAAAGATGCAGTTATGTTCCAATGACAATCACCTTTTTTTAAACTACACATCATACATCAGTCTTGGACAATGGTTTCCATGTGTGGGTTGTTACTAAAGATTTTGATGGTTTTATTCTATTTGCTTATGTAGTTCCTGCTTTCTGACCAAATTATATTAAGTCATTTAGCCTATCCTTCATTCTCTTCTGAAGGAAAAATAATGTACACAAAGAAAATGAAATAGTCCAGGTGGCTACCTTTCTAAAAAATTTGTGAACTGTACCAAAAAAACCTGAATATTCATTTATGAAATCACAGTAGAGATACTGTCTACTAAGAATTTATCCTCAGTCTTTTATTGAAATATAAAAAGATTTTATTATATCTTTTCCTCTATATTGTTCATATGATTACCTGTGATACTTTCTCTGCCTCTCAGCTCCCACTGGGAACATCACATCTGTGTCTTTCCCACCCCCCGCCTTTCCTCTAATTCCTAAAATTCCTCTGCTTTGATAAAGACTTCTCAAGTAATAGTAAGGATAGTTCTCACGTTTTGAGGACCTATTTATAGAGTGCAAATAGCACTATGTTACATTGTTTGTAATCTTATAAGTAATTCTTCCATTTTGGCATTATTATTTCTGTTTTCCAAATGAGAAAACTAAGGCTTAAAGCAATGAAATATCCTACCAAAATTCATATACCATAATTTATATTAATTTCTGTTCTGGTGTTAACCTCTTCTAGCTTCTAGGACACTATTTGATTACATGTTCTAATCCACTTAATAAGCTCTCAGCTCCTTTGAATATATAAAATATGCCTTATTCATATTTCTACCCCGTCACACCTTACTTAGAACCTGAAATTCAGTAAATGTTTAACACATATGATAAATATAAATAAAATAACATAAAATATTTATATAAATCTGAGGTTTAATGACTTTGTCACTGCAAAGACATGTTAAAATATTTCATATGCATGTTAATATGTATTATTTTATTAATATAAATATTGTTCTTGTTTAATAATGTGTAAATTTAGTTTTCTGAATTTTAGAATCAGCTAGAAAAAAAGCCCAAACACTCATTACTTTAGACTGAGTAAAAACCTCAAAGCATCAAGGGCTTATGCATCCAGCTGGAAGGTCAGTTAAAGCTCCACTCTTTGAAGAAATTTGAGAAAAGCTTACAGTGTAATCCTGTGAGTATGATATTGTAGTTGCCATAAAAACTATTTGAAGAATAAAAATTTTAAGAGCTTTTTGAGAAACAAACAGTACTGAGTTGGGTGATACATATTTCTTCTGTCCTATTGAAAAATAAAACTGCACCTCAGGGAAAAATTCAAATTAACATTCTCTTACTCTTTCTGATAACTAGGGTCCATCCTTCCTATAATCCTAGGGTTCATGTTCAGTTCTGCCTAAATATAACTACAATGTCCTCAAGCCACTGCAAATGTATTTTTCCAATTTTCGAATAATAGTGTAAGAAAATATGGTAAGAACATAGAAACAACGTCCCATATAAATTGGCTTATTTCTAAACACACTATTCTAAACTAATTAAATGAATAAAGCCTGACTGGATGTTTCATCATCTGTGTATTGTATTTTGCCATTTAAGTAGAAATAATTTTACTCTTGAATTATTTTTGTCTCGGCTGTGATGTTCTCTGTTTCACTCATTTTGCTATGCAGAGTGGGAATTATAAAAGATGTTCAATCCCTGATTTTAAGGAATAGCCAATCTTCAGAAGAAAGTATTGCAATAATTAATAGCAATGCAAGTTAGTGTATATCATAGTGATTATAATGAGTGATACTGTTAATAAATATAAAACAAAAAAAAAAAGAAGAAAAAATCGGTGGTAGTATTCAGGGACTTTGTGTTTTGTAAGTAGTCAGGGTTTACCGAGCCCCAAGAAATATGTGTAATTTTGAACATTTGTTCTGCTTGCAGGAAAGTGTGTGTGTGTTTGTGTGTATGTGTGTGTTTCCTTTTACAGCACAAATTTTTATTGTGACTCTGATGAAATCCTGTAATTGCTAAAATGATGAATCACATCCATTATGGCCTCGTTGTTTTGATATGGTGAAATTTAACCTAAAGTTTCTCTCTAGTTCACTGAATTATACTTGGAATATAATGTCTAGTAAACCAGATGTTCTAAACTTCTCGTGTATATGATAACCAGTCTGGGAAATTCTTAGAAAAGTATAGATTCTTAGGATCTATTCTCAGAGATTCTAATTTTTTGGCCTTGGGTTGGCCTGGAAATCTGCATTTTTAATTAGTTTCTTGGCCCACCACCCCCACAAGGGACACTGATAGAGCTGAGCAGTAGAGAACTTCCTGAGAACACTACACGACGCCATCAGGTGAAAGCAGAGTGCTGGCTATTTTTTTTTTTTTTTTTGGAACTGCATCTCCAGGACCTTGTATAATTCTTATTTTTTTTTAAATGAGAAAAAGAATGTGATTGCATTAGAGAGTTGCTTCATTCATTAAGCAGGTGTTCATTTAGTAATTGTGAACTTTCCATTGTTTACATATGACATTGTAATGTTTGTTGTGGCAATAGGGATTAGATCTTAGAAATACTTAAGAGAAGAAAGGATGTCATGAGAAAATGTTAGTAGAGTGTGGTAAATGTATAAATAAAGAGAGGCATAGGATAGAGGGGGCACGGGGTCAGATAGGCGACCTTCTGGAGTAACAGATGCCTGTGGTGAATCATGAAGGAGAAACTGGAATCAGTACAGCAAGGAAAACTGGTTGAAGGTGTTCATATCAGAGAAGGGAGCAAGGACAAAAGTGAGGAGATAGGTAGCATTGTCACTGTGGCAGAACCCACAAGTAGGCAGAAGCTAGGTAGTGTGGTAGGAAGGAGGATGCAGACTGAGGAGGAATGTGGCAGGGAATACAACCAGAGAGAGGCCTGCCTTTATCACCACATGGTGGGACAAATAACAAACTTGAGCTAGAAGTTTTCTTTGTATCTCATAAGGTCACCCAAATTGTCTTGGAAATCTATTGTATTTGAAACAAAAGTATAGTTCTGGTGAAGGAGGTACATTGGTACATGGCTTGATGGGCATTCATTGTCTTTACCTGGGGAACCTTGGGAAGGGAGAAAAGATGGCAGATGACTAGATCTCCATCACCTGAAGTCAAGGTTAAAAGACAAGTGATATTGCTAGGAGGAAGACTTTATCTCTGGAATACCATTAGCAGAATGTCTCTGGTTAAGAATTACCTATAATAAAGAGAACCGAGTATCTATAGATTCATGAGGCACATCTCTTTGGAGAAGCTCCTGGAACTGTATTACTCTGTGGGATACAAACTGGAGATATTTGAAAACTCAGACACTCCTCCTGCCACAGCCTTACTTGGAGACCTCATCTCTTATTCTGGGATAGAGGACACATTTCCGTAGTGAGAAAACAGGACCTGGGGAGCTACTCTTGATGTCCAGACTTGCCTCTACTTCATCTGAACCTACTTATTGCCTGTACACAGCAAATTATTAGTAAAGTTTGATACTAGGCAAAATGGTTGTATTAGTCTTGTTTGACAGTTCAATTATTTGCATGTCTCAAGAGCTAGGTAGGAAAATTAATGTGGAATAATACAATAAATTGTTTTTGGAAAGAAAAATAGGGAAACATATTTAGAAAAATAAATACTATGTGTGCCATGCTGAAATTTCCCTGGTCATCAAGAAGGGAAGAAGGGCTGGGTAATATTTACTTTTTTGTCATATAAAAACAGGATAAACTAGGAACACTTTGGGGGATGGGATAAAGAAACAAAGACAAAACTATCTTCTATTCCTGATTACTGATCACAAATTTCATTCTATAATTAAATAATAACTAGAAAAGCCACATAAAGAGTATACATTAAATAGGATTCATAGCTAACTTTACCTGTAAGGAGATCCCAGGAAAGAACTTGAGAGTTGAAATAAAGGGTGGGATAACAAAGATGAAATCATTTTTGCCGTGGGAAGCCGTTTTCTCAGAATTACAAATAAAACTTGGGATACCATGTTTTAATTCCTGCACACTTGTGGTATGTCCTACACAACTGGTCAGCTATTACAAATAAACTACGTGGTATAAGATCCATGTCACTTCAGTTATTCTAGGTGATGTCCATAGCTTCATCCAAAGGATCAGCGAATTGGGATAAAATTGAGCCCATTCTGCTGGTAAAGTGGCTTCTGTAAACTATCATGTACATTTGGTAGTTATGGCAACCTACTTCACTGATTGCTCTTCTTGATCCTTACTGTGTCCAAAGGAGATAAGAATATGTCCAAAGGGGGTAAATAGAATATAGATTATTTGGTATCATTTAAAAAATACAAGTAAAGATGAAGAAGTAATGCTATGAATGCTCAGGGCCTGAGGTCTTATAACACCCCAAGATATAGAGCATAATGTAGACAAAGCTTTTCAGAGGGTAAGTCATGATGTTGTTCTAGCAAGGAAGAAAAAAAGGGGAAAAAAAAGTGAAAAAGAACTGATAGAATGATGTGTAAATCTGGAGAGTTAACATCAAGATCTTAAAAATAAATTCTCTGCTTTATTGAGACCTAGTGGAATTCTCTAAATACAGAGGTAATGTGATAGAAAGTCCCCATTCTTAGCAGGATGAGAGGTATTCAATTCTCCTCTGAATACAAATAGATCACAGGGAAAGGAAAGCTATGAATCAGTAAATAAAGTTAAAGAAAAAAATAGGTCCAAGGAATAAAACTGATTTCCCAATCATTTCAGGCTCTTCCTACAGACACATGATAGCAAAGTATAACATAAAGCCTCAAGATATGGTGCAATTAAATAAAAGGCAAGACCTTTTAAAGTTAACCACCGATACTTGGTGCTAGAAGAGGCAGGTAATGAAACTCCATTTGTACAAAATATATCAATGTCTACACTGACATTTTTTGTTATGCTTATTTCTACACTGAGACATCTATTTATGAAGAAAATGAATCAAGCAGAGAGCTTTCAGATATTACATGCAGCCTGGGAAACAATTCGATTTAAAAAAACATTCTCGTTTTAGCTATTTGCCAGAAGAATTTATTGCTCTAAGGGGACAAAAGTTCTTGTTGTTGTAATATCAACTATCAACCTCGACTATAAAAAACATGAATCTTTAATCATTGGTTTTAATATAAATAAATGGACAAATACTGTAAAAATTGCATTTTAGAAAAACTGAATGTACTGGCATTATTTTTGGAAGTTAATTATTAAAAAAAAAAAGTCTTTTTTCTAGGTATTCTTTTTTTTTTTTTTTGCACCTAAGGTAACATGACCCCTTCCTTACCCTCTTCGGTTCCCCCCTTCCTTCCTCCCTTCCTCTCTCTCTTGCTCCCTTCCTCCCTTCCTTCCCTTTCTTTCTTAAAAGAACATTCCCATCAATCATTATTATTATGAAACATTAATATTTAGTACAATAATATTTACTCTGTGGCCAAGAAAATAAGACTCCAGCATATAAAACATTTTTCATGTTAGCACAGTGAAGAAATGACAGAGACAAGAGTAAAGGGTTATTAATTATTTATTTTGAGGGATAGGAATTCCTTTTTCATATAGTTTTCAGAACCAGATAATGATCGATAGGGAAAAAAATGAGCCTATTGCTTCATAGTCTCATCTCATTTTAGCCCAAATATAATATTACTCATGGGTTTACCCTGTATTATTGCTCTCTACCCCTTTTCTTATGTGTTTCAGTTGAAAGTATTAATATAATATTGATTACTTGAGTTTATTTTGGGGGACACCTTGATATAATGTGATTACTAAGTAAAGAAAAAAAATTAAATATATTGAAGATACATATATACATATATATTTTAAGTTACCACATGTGTAGTCAATTCCAAAATAAGAGCTTCCATAGAACACTACCATGGATATGGGTTCTTTAGCTGACCAAATGAAGATTTTTTTTTTTAGAGGATATTTATTGTAATATGTTTCTCTAACAAATAGTGTAGGATATAGTTTTCTGCAGCTTGATCAATGGCCTTCCTTGGATCATACAAACTAAATTTTAGTGAGAGCAGAAAGAAGTAGTGCTCTCACTATTTCGTTATATCCATAGCCTATGACTTTTAACACCATTTACTTTGCAAAGTTAAGTAATTTCATCATTTTTGTTTTATTTGGATGAATGCAAGCTTTAATTGTTCAACTCCATTTCAATCTTCTAAAAACTTTTACTGAGCACTTAAGTTCCAATCTATATATCTTAATTCACCAAAACCAACCAATATTCTTGCTCTGATATAATAGAGTCTCTGCAGTGTAAGAAGTCAAGAAACAAGCTGCTCCATGAAATTGGAATTCTAAAGGTGAATGCATAAGATAAATGGGCTTGTTTTTAATTGTTTCAGCTACAACAATTTCCTATTAAAAAAAAGTCAGAAGTGAATCCCATTACTTTATATATCCTCACCATAAAATCATTTTATTCACTCTTTTTTAAAAAAAATACATAAATGTGTGTGTGTGTGTGTGTGTGTGCGCGCACGCGTGCCCGTGCATGCTCATGAGCGCGCACACGGTTGCATTGGCTTGAGATTTAGATATTAGTTTTTTAGAATTCAAATCCAAGAAGACTGGTCTTGCAGTTGTGGGCTTGGATAAAACCCTCTCTCCCATTCCTGACTTATCCTCCTCAATTGAAGCTCCTACATTAAAGTATATATCTGACAAAATTGGGGAGAAGCTTGTAGAAAATGCTTAGTCCAAGCTTTTGGGAGTAGATCATTCCAGCATGTTTAGATATTAATTTATATTGCCACAAATATTTGGTGGTAACTTTTTAAAATAATTTTTATTATATAGCAAATACTCAGAATAAGTTCCTTTTTTAAAACTAACTAAGCCATATAATTTAATGGACACAATACATTCATGATATTCCCTATCGGTGTTCAAGAGTTATGGCTTGAGATTGAATAGTTTGGCTGTTTTATCTGAGTAACTATTCACAAAAGAAATCACTTAAGTTCTATTGTAATTTCTAAATTAAAATAAAATTTTTGAAAAACTCAAATGTGATCTTGAAGTGAAGACAAATGCAGTGACTGGGATTTTCTATGCAAATATTATGCTCTTGATTGATGGTACAAAGTTGGGGAAGTAGTAAGAAACTTCAGTGGATATAATCAAATAAAAATACAGAATTCACCTATTTTCTTCCCTCTACATTTTGTCCCCACAGTGCTTCAATTCTTTTTCTGTTATCTGTAGCTGGTTTGTTTGGGGTCACAATGACCATCATGACGGTTGAATGTTTTCAGTAAAAACTGACTTTTTATTGATTTGTTTAATATGGCCTTTTATCTTTCTGACCAATTTGAGAAAATAATCCTTATATCTCCTCCATTTGCAATAGCCCAAAGCAGAACTCAAAAACAAATACGTTGCTGAGTTTATCTGAAATCTAATTACAGTAACAATTTTTAATCCCTTAAAATAATTGTTTCATCTAAGAAGGTAGTTAGCTTAGTGAACTCTTGGTACTCTCAAAGAGACATGAATAGTAAAAAGCCCATAGCTTGAAGATATCTTTTTCATGCGCTGCAGAGAACAGAGTGAGCCATCAATTAAGATAAGACAGAACCATTTAAAATAGAAATCTGGAAATTCTAAAAATTTTAAGAAAATTATGCACACCCATATGATTTATGGATGAGACCAGCTTCTTCATGGCAATGATAACTTAGAAATATCTCAAAAATGTGTTGGTAAAGACATGGTGAATTCAAGAAGAAAATGCAAATATCTTAACCATCCAGTTGTAGAAGGACCTAGTATAAAAAGGCAAACACAATTAGTAAGAACCAAGATTTATTTTCTTAGGCTGAACCTACTTACACTTTATATTTACTGTTATACTCTATAATCATCTGTCTATAATTAACAGTCAAATACATGCACTAAAACACATGCATTTGAATAATCTACACTAATCTATGATAAAATATTTTTAAATGAGTTTAAAAATGGGTTAAAAGCTTAGGCTTATCATGTATTCAAAAATTGAGACTCATTTTTAGGGAGTAGGAATTGAAATAAATTATGGGAGAGAAAAGAAATGAAAACTTAATAGATTTCTAACCTGCCAAATTCTGGTATTTTAGTAAATGCCATTGTTAAATGCTGTTTTTGGAATTTTTTCTCCTACAAATATAAAACTATATATAATAAAAATGTAATACTGTATTAAACATAAAATATTTTAACATTTGTATTATAATTTAAAATTTTTAAGTACTCTATGTGCTAAGCATTTCTGTTATTATTTTCTGGTGTTTCCTTGACAGAATTTTCCTCCCAAGTATCCCAAACAGTTTCTGTGAATCTATCATTTCTCTACCTCTCTGTATGTCCTCCTCCCATGTTTACCTCCCTTCTCATCATGAGGCATCAAGTAGTCTCTAGTGTTGCTCAAGGATCGAACTTAGTCTAAGATAGTATTGGGGAATTATAAACAAAATCTTCTCTCCCATCTCAGAAATCTTCTCCACAATGGTAGTAGAGACAGAGGACTCTTTTATTGTTGAATAAGCATTAAACCAATATGTAATACCCGTAACAGGCAATCTGATAAGAAATTGCAAAGACAGGAAAGAAGTTCACTTCCTCACATAGCCAAGCAGATACAACCCATTACATGTGTGTTTTCAAGATAAACAATAACTAGCCCTCAAATAAGAGGACTTGACGTAACCATTTTTCACACATAGCGCATCCTAACTTCACCTGCCAATTGAGATGACCATCTGTGTTAATTAATTGACTTTATCTAGAGGAAAAACAAACTGCTCATGTCTTTATGACAAGAGGTAGTTTTGCAACTTGGAGAAAGGTGCCTGCTGAAGTTGGGCTCCTACCCTCCTTCAGAAACTGGAAGATACAGGGGTATCTCTCTTGAAATTTGTATTTCAAAGAGATGTTCCAAAATCATTGAGAAAGACATTCCTGGGTCATAAAGGTGACAAAAGGCCAAGCTAGTCTTCAAAAGGATTTATATATATTTCAAACAGAGGAGAAAGTACTTAAAATTTTCTAAAGTAAATGCTCAAAGTAAAAGGAGGGAGTAGAGGGAAATCTTTTCCCTTATTTTCAACAGAGAGAATTAAGCCTCTTATTTTTAATTTGCCCTTTATCTCACAATAGAAGCATAGGAGCATGAAGTGAATTTTAAGAATATTTTCACATGATGATTTGCCATTATTTCCTTTAAAAAGTAAAATGTTTCTCCTGAATTGTCATACTGTGTTTTTTTTTAAATACTTCTCTCTTACTTGTTTTGCAACATGATGAGAAAAAAAAAATAAGTTAAAGTAAATTGATAAAATATAATTTCTGATTCAAAATTTACCCTTTGCTTTATATTTTATTTCAATTTTAATCAGTTATGTTTGATTTTAGGCATGGTGAGAAAGTAAGCTAATATAAAAATTCAAATAAAAATCTCTATTACACAGTATTTGATCAGAGTCAGATTAATCACAGTTCATGTTAAATCCCTAGATGCTGTAGAGTAACTTTCTGAATAATGACTATCCTCCAGGGTTATCAATAAAATGGAAGTCTTTTTTAGATGAGCGGTCTATCGCATTTCTAGGTTCATTGATTTCATAGCATGCATTTTAGTAAACAAGGTTTAGTTAAACATTTTTGGATACTTTTTCAAAATATTTTTGTTGAATACACAGGTATCTTGAAAATATCTTTGACCCAAGAGTTGTGTGATTTGGTAATTACCTTCTATTCAGAACATGTTCTCTCCTGTGATTGGAGTTACTGATGCTTGTGTGCTTGCAATATTCATATATGGGACAGAAATCTGAATTAAGAGCTGTAGAAAACTTAATACAATAGCCTTCTAGATAAAGAGAAATATGCATAAACTGTACCATCTACATGAATGCAAACTGTTGTGCCACAAGACTAAAATAGATAATCTGGAAATGACTCTCAATAGCAAAACTATTTGATGCGATGTTATTTCTCAGTGAAATAGAAATACTGAAGATAGCAATGTATCTGTTGAGAATTATATACAATGCTATGTTTTAAACAGTCTATCTCTTGCTTTACTTTAGATTATTTGGAAAATAAAATAGTTAATTTAACAATATAAGTAGAAATATGTTTTGATAATTTAGTCCAATTTTTAAAAAATTTGCACTTTTTTTTGCTTTGTCAATTGATTAATCTACTTTCTCAATGGCAATCACTAATGAATCCATATAATTCCATTAATAACTATATTGAAAACACACTGGTATCCACTTGTAATCAAAATAATAAATGTATGACTCTTGAGCCCCTCTTTTTTTTAATTGAAATATTGTTGATACACAATAATACACTGGTTTCGGGTGTACTATATGGTGATTCCACAGCTCTGTACATTAGCTATGCTCACTTCAAGTGTAGCTACCATCAGTCCCCATAACACTATTATAATGCCATTGACTACTTTCCCTATGCTGTACTTTTTATCCCCATGACTTATTCATTCCGTAAGTGGAAGACTTTACTTCTCACTCCCCTTCACCCATTTTGCACATCCTCCCCATACCACCCCTTTGATAACCATCAGTTCTCTGTATTTATGGGTCTGTTTCTGCATTTTGTTTATTCATTTGTTTTGTTTTTTAGATTCCACATATAAGTGAAATCATGTGGTATTTGTCTTTCTCTGTCTGACTTATTCCACTTAACATAATACTCTAGGTCTATCCATATTGTTGCAAATGGCAAGATTTCATTTTTTTAATGGCTGAGTAATATTCCATTGTGTATATACACCACACCTTCTTTTTTTTTTAAGATTTTATTTATTTATTAGAGAGAGAGAGGGCATAGAGGGAGAGGGAGAGGGAGAAGCAGACTCCCTGCTGAGCAGAGAGCCCAATATAGGGCTTGATCCCAGGACCCTGAGATCATGATCTGAGCCGAAGGCAGACACTTACCAGTGAATCTATCCATGGACACTTGGGCTGCTTCCATATCTTAGCTGTTGTAAATAATGTTGCAATAAGGGATGCATATATCTTTTTAAATCAGTATTTTCAGGGGTTATTTTGGGGGGGGGTTGGTAAATGACCAGCAGTGGAATTACTAGATCATATAGTATTTCTATTTTTAATTTTTTGAGGACCTCCATACTGTTTTCCACAGTGGCTGCACCAGTTTGCATTCCTACCGGTAGTGCACAAGTTTCCTTTTTTTCCCCACATCCTTGCCTACACTTGTTATTTATTTATTTATTTATTTATTTATTTATTTATTTATTTATTTATTGTCTTTTTGATATTAGCCCTTCTGACAGGTATAAGGTGTTATCTTATTATGGTTTTGATTTGCATTTCCCTGATGATTAGTGACCTTGAGCCTCTCTTCATGTACCCGTTGGCCATCTGTATGTCTTCTTTGGAAAAATGTCTATTCAGGTCCTCTGCCCATTTTTTTTTTTAAGATTTTATTTATTTATTTGTCAGAGAGAGAAAGAGAGAGACAGAGACAGAAAGAGAGAGGGAAAGCACAACCAGGGGAAACAGGAGGCAGAGGGAGAAGAAGGCTCCCCACTGAGCAAGGAGCCCGATGTGGGACTCGATCCCAGGACTCTGAGGTCATGATGTGAGCTGAAGGCAGACGCTTAACAGACTGAGCAACCCGGGCGTCCCTCCCTGCACATTTTTAAATTGGATTATCTGGGGTCGTGTGTGTACATGTGTGTGTGTTGAGTTACATAAGTTCTTTACATATTTTGGAATTTGTAAATATCTTCTCTTATTTGTGAATATCTTCTGCCATTCAGTAGGTTGCCTTTTTATTTTATTGTTTTCTTTGCTGTGCAAAAGCCTTTTATTTTGGTGTAGCCTCTGTCTCTTTCTAATTGCATTTTGCCCCCATTTCACCAGAGAACCTTTCCTCTTGATCTTTCATATCTTTCATTTCATAAAATTTTGGTCAAAAAGTTTTTAATTACTAAGGACACATGTAGGTATGTTTGCATGTATGTATGTATATATTTATTCTTAGCTCGTCAGTTTAAGCCTGTTTCTGATCAGTAATTCTCTATGGTCACAGCAAGGTCTAGATCCCAGAAGAGTTTCTCTCACACACTTTCTCTCCTTGAATTCTTTTTACTAATTGCAAGTCAGTCACAATGGTAGTACGTACCTGTGGCAAGCACCAGATGGGTATAGAAGAGTATTCCCTGCAAAAACATTCAAGTAATTTTATATATTTTTATAGTGACATGACATGGTTCCTAGATATGTCATATGGTTTCCCCATTATCAAACAAATTAAAGAGAAAAGTGCTCTGATTAAAAGGATAAGGAGGCACCTGGGTGGCTCACTTGGTTGTGTCTGACTCTTGGTTTCAGCTCAGGTCATGATCTCAGGGTTATGAGATCAAGCCCCACATCAGGCTCCATGCTCAACGGGGAGTCTGCTTGAGATTCTTTCTCCCTCTGCCTCTCCTCAAGCTCTCTATCTCTCTCCTTCTCTCAAATAAATAAATCTTTTAAATAAATAAATAAATAAATAAGGAAATAGGTTGAACTTCACACATTTCCCCCACACTCATTCTAACTTCCACTGTCCTGAGACATCTGTCCAAAACTAGGTGGGCTTCCACAGAAAACACGCTATAAAAACTGATAAGAGATTTGCGAGATGTTAATACTAGGATTTCCATTGAGTATGAATACAACCAGTAATTCCAAGGCAGCAGCATTAGGATAAAACAAGAGTAAGAGATCTTTAGTATGATAAATCTGACTTAATATATATTATTGAGTTAAAATGAGAGGGCCTAATTAGAGCACACCTTTTCCTTTACTCTTAAGAACACCATATTTGACAGTTTGAGAATCACCTTTGAAGAGACTAAACTGTGTTAAAGGAACAGATCTAAATTTTTACTTGAGTGTCATATGATGTAGAACAAATGAAACAAAATAGTACTAAAAATGGTAAGTCTACTTTTCTATTTGTATCCCTTTTCAAGATAATGAGCCACTTTTCTAGCGCAAATTTATTTTTTATTTATTTTAACTGTATCTTCAAATTAACTCCTTCAAACTACTTTCAGTGCTCTTGGGTCTAGTTTTCTATGATTCACTGAACATGCATATCACTATTTTATCCATATCCCTTGGACAGTAACATAATTATCACATATCCTTCAGTTTTCAGTTTAACAGTTCAAGGTACCAAAATTTGGCGGGAGCTCCCAAATACATGAAAGCTTCTACATTTCTCCAGTCAGTTTATATATGCTTTCTCAGCTCTGCAATAAATTCATCAGAGTGTAGAATTCACAGTAGCCCATTTTGTTTGGACTGCAGAAGTACTGAGAAAAATATTTCATGGACTTCCTATGGGGCTGTATCAGTTTTTCTTGCTGTTTCATAAAGCACCCCACAACATAATGGTTTTAAACAGCAACCCCTTAAATTACTCATGAGTCCGTTAGTCAGTTAGGCAGTTCTTCGGATGTAAATGAGCCTCAGCTAATTTCTGCTGGACTCATTCATGGCATTTGTGGCCAGTTGGCAGAATACTGGTCTAATATGGCTTCCCTCATGTTAATGATTAGCTGGCGTGATAAGGATGATGGAGCCCTGTATCTTTATCCAGCAGTCTCTCTCAAGCTTTTCACATGGTTGCAATAGGATTCTGAGGAAAAGAATAGAACTGTGCACCACTTCTTGAGGCCTAAACTCAGAACTGGTACATCATCACTTGGGCTGCATTCCATTGCCCAAAGCAAGTTATAAGCCTCGTCCTCCTGCAAGGCATGGGATAATATAAATCCCCACTTGAGGGGAACTGCAAAGTCCAATTGCAAAGGGTAATAAAAGGAAGGGAATGATTGCACCCATCTTTGAAGTAAGCTATGACAAGGATTGAGATATCTTCCAATAATTATTGTCACTTCGCAAATCAGTAGACAGCAATAGAAAATTCATAGGATTACATTTTAATCAATTCCAAATTATAGTACAAAATCAAAACTAGATTGAGCACATGTTTTGAGACCTTGAAGATTTTAAAACAGATGAATTCCTTTAAGTGAGCCCATTTTCTTTCCATTTATAAGTAGAAATTCAGAAAAATGTTGGCAATTTTTTTCATATATGCATTAAAAATGTATCTTTTATTACTTGACCACAATTCATTTATGATCTTCAGATATCGTGTAAGTGCTTTCTGAAAAAGGAACTTAAGTGTTATGTGGTCATGTGGAGAACGGAGTGTTTTGATTGTAAAAGGAAGCCATGACAATGAATTTCCTGATTACAAAGCAATCAAATAATATTAGAAAAATACACTTAGTTTTATGTGCCATTTATTTAGATACTTCTCTAGCAGAATACTAAGTAATAATGTATATAATAAATAACAAATTCTTAGCTTTTAAGAAATGTATATGATATTAGGCTGATTTAATATCTTTTTTATGATGCACAGTTTTCTTAAGGTTTTGTCCCTATCTTTCAAAATATTTTTAACATCATTATACCTCTTAACTCTCTGCAATACTGAAAAGTTTTTAATATCGGTCTCTTTAGAATCATAAAGAACCTACTAATTATAACACAACTGCTTTGAATTTCATGGCTAGAAAAATACACAGAACTTGTTTGTGGAGTTAGTTAGATATCTAGTAAATAGAGAGTTTTAAGATTTTTTTTCACATTTTGAATAACAATTTGGACAGGGGAAAATAAGTGGAAGAGACATAATTTTAAAATAATTATATCCTATATATAGGGAGCTCATGCATAGAATAGAAGTATGATAGAATTGTTTTGAATTTTTTTTTTTAAAGATTTTATTTATTTATTTGAGACAGAGAGAATGAGAGAGAGAGAGCACATGAGAGGGGGGAGGGTCAGAGGGAGAGGCAGACTCCCCGCCGAGCAGGGAGCCCAATGCGGGACTCGATCCAGGGACTCCAGGATCATGACCTGAGCCGAAGGCAGTCGCTTAACCAACTGAGCCACCCAGGCGCCCCTGTTTTGAATTTTTTACATTAATCATTTATATCCTACTTTTACCTCCTGTAATCTCTTACTGTAGTTAATAAACTCTGAATATAGATCCCTAGAGAAGGAGAAGAGCTTAAATTAGGACAGAGATAATAATTTCATGCTGCAATCCTGCTTTTTCTTCATGTGAGTATTTTTTTTTTTAAGATTTATTTATTTATTTGAGAGAGCGAGAATGAGAGAGAGTACATGAGAGGGGGGAGGGTCAGAGGGAGAAGCAGGCTCCTCGCTGAGCAGGGAGCCCGATGTGGGACTCGATCCCGGGACTCCAGGATCATGACCTGAGCCAAAGGCAGTTGCTTAACCAACTGAGCCACCCAGGCGCCCCATGTGAGTATTTTTAAGAGTCATTAGACTTGTCACTAAATGATAATAATAAGACATATTATTGCTAATATGTTTGCTGCATTTTACTTTATGGATCACTGGAAAAAAATTTTCTATGCCTGGGCAGACTGGGGGAGGTTAAAGAGCATGGGGGATGGCAAAGACAAAAGCTAATATGTCATAGAAAATAATTATCTTGCAAGATATAATATTTAAATAAAATATTAGACTGTTACTATTTATTATTTACCCTAGCAAAGGGAAATAAAATATTACCAGGTGCTACCATTTATGAAGTTCCCTTGTATAAAAGATAAGTGCACGCCTTATTCTACAAGCGTCTTCTAACTAAAACAAACAAATATCAACTCTCTCCAAATTTTGAAATAGTTTTATTGGTGACAACCATTGCAGTTGAATTTAGCAGCTTAGCTCCATTCACATATGCAGGACAATATATTACTCTTAGGTTTTACATATATGGAATGGCTTATAAAAAAACTCTTGTTTATATCAAACTTTAATAGTTATTCCTAATTGCCATGCAGTATTGTAATGAGGATATTCATTGCACAGATTGTCAGATTTCATTTTCATAGATTAATCAAGGACTAAATATTCTATACATACTCAGGTTCATAGTTATTTGTTACTCAAGAATATTTACTACTCATTCCTAAATTTATTTGAAAATGAAAGACTATATAATCAAGTTCTAAGCAATATAGTTAATATATTACAAATTGATAGCATTCCAATTTAAAAAGATGTTTGGAAATAGAGACAGGGACACCTGAGTGGCTCAGTTGGTTGAACATCAAACACTTAATTTCGGCTTACATCATGATCTCAGGGTCCTGGGATCAAGTCCTGCATTGGTGTCGGGCTCAGTGGGGAGTCTGCTTGAAGATTCTCTCTCCCTCTCCTTCCACCCCTCCCCCTGCTTATGCATGTGTCCTCTGTCTGTGTCTTTCTCTCAAATAAATAAATAAATCTTTAAAAAAAATGAAAACAGATGTAATATCTATAAATAGTGTTAACTAGGCATTAGAACTTTATTAGACATTAAAGTGAAGTAGGGTTAACTCTGTGTGTTTTGATATGAAAAATTATATAAGACTTAATAATTTTTAAAAGCAAGGTGCAGAAAAGTTGGTATAATATCATTCATACTAACAAATATTTATAAAATATTTACAATGTGTCAGGTTACTATTGTAGGCACTGGGGATATGATCGTGACTATAGTAGAAAAAAATCTTGCTGTCATAAGTTTACAGTCTAGGTTATTTGTGAAAATTAAGATTATAAACCGAAATATTATATGACACATATATTAGTATACTTTAAAATGAATTTTTTATCAGTGTGATACATGAGCATCTTTAAAATTTTAAATGTTATCTATAAAGAACCAAGCAAGACTTGTTTATAAATACCTTCAGATGTAAACACTTTAAAATTTGTGAGCTGTCCCTTGTGGTGTTTCTCTATATATCTAAATCATATATTTATACATTTCTTTGACTTTTTGTGGAAAAATATGTTACAATAGTTGCCTAGATATTTTTTTATTTCCACTTTCTCTATCCATTCATTCTTTAATCCCCTCCAGTCAGGCTTTCTTCTCGACCAGTACACCAACATGACGTTTGCCAACTCACCAATGATCTTCACTTTGCTATACCAAGTGTTTAATTTTCAGTCTTTCATTACTTAATCTAGCAGCAGAATTTGACACAATGCTCACTTCCTCCTCCTTCAAACACTTTAGCACCTCTTTCTTGGTTCACCTCCTACACCATTGGCTTCTGTTTCCCTATCTTCTTTGCTGGCCCTTCCTCATCTCGCTATGTTGTAGTCCTCTAGGGTTCAGCCCTTAAACCACTTTTCTTTTCTACTTATACTCATTCTTATCAATTTACATGGCTTTAAATATGACTTCCAAATTTATATCTCTAGCCTAGATATTCCTCCCTGATCTACAAACTTGTGTATAAAACTGTCTAGTTGGCTTTCCAGTTTGATACTAAGACTGAGCATGTTCAAAAGTGAAAGTCTACTTTCCACATCTAATATGCTCTTCTAGCAACCACCTTCATGTCAGTAAATGGAACTCTAACATTCCAATTCCCTGACATCACCCTACCCCACATACACACATTTGGAATTAGACTTGACTGCCTCTTTCTCTCACATTATCTCTTAGATAATTCGCTCTACTTTCAAATTGTATTCCAAATCAGAACTATTCTTACCACCACTTCAACCCTGGCCTAAGGTACCATTTTCTCACATCTGGATATTTAGCTATAATAGCTTCCTAACTTATTTCACTCCTTCTGCCTTTGCCTTCCTGTTGTATATTCCTCATATAACAGGCAATCAATCTGATTTAAATCTCATTATATCAACCTTCTCTCAAAAAACTCTTCAGTAGCTCTCCATCTCACTCAGAGAGTATAAAATGTCTTACAAGGCTGTACCAGCCATTTCCCTGGTGGCAACAGATGGCCCCTTCAAACTTGACCATTGACTATTTCCAGAGGTGGGGTTAAGATTTATGGAAATCCACAATAGATAGTGCCCTCTCCTGGTTTTGTAGGTAGGATTTTCTGGGAAGCAGATTCTAAGGCTGAGTTTAGCATGCATGATTTTATTAAGCAATACCCTCAGGATCAACCCCTGTGAAAACAAGAGGAACAAAGCAGTGTGCAGTAGAGGTAAATGTCTAGTTGCAGTGCAGGCTCAGGGGCTACCTCAGCTGACCACAAGAGCAACTTGGGAGCTAGGATGGCCCTTCAGAGTTGTTTGTGCTGAGTGACAGTGCCCCAGTGGTGGGGGCAAGATGTTCTTTGCTGAAGGGGAATTCAGGTGAAGAATAGCAGTCTCCACACACTGTCTACCAAACATTATAGATACTTACCAACATCAGGCCTGCCAGAGCAAGAGAGGAAAGAGTTACTGGTGCCCAGAATGGGTAGCTGTTTAGAAAGCTACTTTATAACAGCTGAGTCTTTGATAAAGAGATGCTGTCATCCTAAACCAACTGATGAGATTGAGTCAGGAGAAGAAATAGGATTGCCTCTCTTTCCCTCCATCTTCTGACCTCCAAGAGGTACCCATCCCTCATTGGTCAAACTACATACAAGGAAACCTGTTGACATAGTACATATAGGTTTGACCCCTAGGTTATAAGGCAAGGTGGACAAGAGGGTCAAAATGAAGATATGCAGCAAAACGTTTCCACTCAATCTTACCCTAGTATGCACTCTGATCTTATCTCCTGCTATTTTTGTTGGCTTCGATGAAAGTTAATAAGCCAGTTTATTCACAAAACAGTAGCCAAAACCCCTCTAGTCTCTATTTAGGATCGAGAGTTCTTGCCGCTGATTTTATGGGAGCAGGGAGAGAATATGGCTGATAATTTCACAATTCAGTTTCCAAATTTTTCACTTAGACTTTTGTTTTGAATACCAGCCTTCCACCTGGCTCTGTCTGCTCAAACCTTTTTCCATATCATTCCAAGGCAATTATCCGTCACTACAACTATTGTTTTCTGCCAGAGTTAGTGCTGTAGAGTCCATTGTCTTTATAGGATGGTAAATTGGTGTTCCAGCTGGTCCAGATAGAGTCCCTATCATTTTTCAGCCCCTCATCCCCTGCTGCCACCAGCCTCAGAGAAGCGCTGAGAGGCAAATTCGGTAGCTTCATCTTGGGTTCCCTGTCTGTTGTCACTATAGTCATTTTATTTTTTTGTCTTATTGGGTTAAGGAAAAACAGTTTTCCAACAATTACTTTCCAACCTTCAAAATTATAAATTTCTTTTTCGTAATGTCTTCTCCCCTGTTACGGATATACCCTGTTTTATTCTATACATAATGTTAGTGCAGTTTGGAGAGAGAGGCATTTATAAATGCTTGTGGTCTGTTTGCTATGGTTTACCAAAACCCTGAAAATTCATTAAATAAACAAACAAGAAAATATTAGTGTTCATTAACTGACATCCGAGAAGAAGAGCTTGGTAGAGTCTGAGGAGGCAGGAGATTTTAACTGCTTATTTTTCTAAACCTTTGATGGTTCTGAATTTATGCATCTATTAATTTTTCTTTCAGTGACAGTGTGTTTTACTGGATGAGCAGACAGGTGTTATAGGAGGATAACCTTTCATATCTTAAATACAAAATATAAAGGAAGATTTGCTATCATTTCTAGATCAGTATATTTTATTTCAAGTTTTATTTCATCAATTTTATCTTTACTTATATTTTTACTACACCATATTGCCTTCTGCAGTCAAGCTGTTTCCTCTCAGGAAAACAAAAGTCACACCAAGTAGTTTAAGGGAACCATTACAGGGGAACCAGGTACAGGTAGAAAAACAGAAAGATCAGATGGAAATGTTGAGGCAACACGGTGACTAGTAACTCTAGGACACTGCAATCTGGGCCAGAAAGCATAAAAGGACTAGGTGGTATCGGCCAGGAGGGATACCAGCCAGTATAGGCTTGATTCTTGTCAGGGGTGCCAGATCAGAGCAGGACCTGAGGTGACCCAGTCATTTTAGAGATGCTGCCTAAGTGGGAGAAGAATCCTTGGCTTTTCCTTTGTCTTGTCTTACCATCTCCCAAGGGTGCTTCCCTGGGCTGAAAGTAACAGGAAGACAAAGGGCAAGGGAACCTAGGAAATGTAGAGCAGAGAATTGATATGGGGCAGGAAAATCCCACTAGCAGCCGCCTTCTCTTCTCTCCTTTTCTGCTTTCACTTTACTTACTGTCTCAGAACAATGTCATGCTTAAGAACTTATGTTCCAGTGCAGCTGGGCTAGATTTCTTGCTCTGCTACTTACTAGTGGTATGATTTCTGGCAAGCTATTCAAATCTCTCAGCTTCCCTTTTCTTATCTTCTAAATGAATATGATAATAATACGACCTGCATTTTAAAATTGTTTTAGGAATTTAAAAAAGCCAATACACATAAAATTCCTGGAACAGACTGGGCACAAAGACCCCTTAATACATTTTAGCTATCATTATTATTATTATTATTATTATTATTATTATTATTATTACCCTGTAAACATTAGGATAAGTCTGACAGTGGACCCAGTTCGTAGGGAGGAAAGTTTGGATTCCAGGAAAGTTGAAGTCCTGGTTATTTATATGGTTTTTAGTAGTGCCTCTCAGCTCTAGTCTGGTATCACATCAGGATCAACTAGGGAGCTCTTTAAAATGCGTATCTTGGACAGCATCAGTGCAAGCATACCATCATGTATAGGGGATGGGAACAAAAGTTACATCTAACAAGTTTTCTGGTAATTCTTGTGCAAAGAACATTTGAGAAACACTGCCATAGGGCTCATGAGTAAACAACTCCCTTGTTCCTTAGCTTCCAACCACTGTATGAACTGTAGGTATTCAGATCTGTAAGTGACTACATGGCATTTCTACTGGGGTCCAGGTAACAGATCTCACTACCGAGTTGTCACAAATTTGGAACAAGTTTATGTTTTAACTTTGGTGCCTCTTGTAAATTTTTTCTCCCCCTTGGTTATTTCCACCCTTACTGAAAACAATAAAAACAGGAATACTATATTTGTGCTTTTATTAATGTCCGAGAGAGAGAGAGAAATTTGGCCGAGCTGACCTCACAATATCTTGATAGGTTTTGTTGCTGTTGTTTTTAACAGAACACTCTTTTTAAGAGAGAAAGCATATAACATATTTTACCTGAAGACTCAAATATTATGGATTCAGCAAAATCTTGTCAGGAATACTCAGAATCTAACACATACGCCTGCTGAATTGGTGCTATTTGTTTTTCTTTTTTGTAAATAGGCAGCTTTTTCTTTTGTTGTGTTGTTATAGTTTCTTTTTTGTATTTCAAGCTTTTTCTTTTAGGAATCATAGAATTTCCCTTAATTAAGCCTCACTCTTTAAAATCATATTGTTAAAAATCAGTTTTTTGTTGTCTATTAAAAATGAGAAAAAATACACCAAAGAATGGTATATTTTGAGTATAAAATTGTATCTATAATATGAAGTTGTAAATATTTTCTGCTAAGTCATATACAGTGTTATTTGTATTACTGCTTTAGAGGGTCATGAATGAAGATTATTTCATTATGGGAAAAACTGGACACATCAGTGGCATGATTTACTTATAAGGTATCAGACGTATGAATTCAGCTAAAAACAGAAAACTAATAAACTGGTTGAATTTTGTTTTATTCAATTTAAATAAATTTTATCATAACTGAAATTAGTTTTACAGAATTCAGTCATTGAAACGACCCCAAATCACAATCAAATTTAAAATGTTCTATGCAATGTGCACATTATAAAAGACTCAAAAAGGAATCAAGTTGAACTTAATTACCAGGATTTGCTCTAATGATTATAACTTACATTATTTCCTTTCTGTTCATTTGAAATAAGCTGGGAGTAATAGAGTTACTTGGAGTTTATTCCTATTTTCAGGCATACCTAGAACTTGGCTTAATAGATATAAATATATATATTTATATATTTATATATATATAACCTGACTTTCCATATAACATTGACAGCTCTCAGACTAGGTTTTTTTAAAATATTTTCCACTTGGAGTACCAAGTCTTTGACACAGAGAGAAATTTCCTGGTGAAGAATATGATTCATGACTTTAGTTCCCCTAAAGATCATAGTTATCCCACTCCCCCTTTCTCATGGAATAATGAGGAAGATTCTGCAAAATCCTTGCTTCCTAAGGATTTCACAAACCACTATTAAGTCACCATGTCTCAACAACCTGTCCTTTTTCAATGTTCACACACCCTGTTATTTAACCCAGACGCTCAACACTATCTATCCCTACCCAGGCAGTAGTCCAACTTTCTAGAAAAACTTTAGCACGAGATTCCAATCTTCTCTCTTCTCTCTGCCTTCCCTTTGCTCACAGTAAAAGAGGCGTTGATGACTTTTCAAATATTTTCGACAAACATCAACATCCTCATCACTTTATGAAACTTTTTTCTACTTCTTTTCAGAAATCCTCAGACTGAGGTAACACAAAATATTTCAGATAGAACTATTCTACTTCTAATGTCTAAAATAATCTGAATCTGTCACTCTCCTCATAAAGTTAAAAAAGCCCTTTCTTCTGCAGTCAGCATACTATGTACTTTTCTCCAAAAATCTACTAGTCTATGAGATTAAGTGAAAATCTTCTGACTGATATCAAGATTACCTACAAACTGGCCTCAATTTATTTTTCTAATCTGTGTCTTGCTAATTTAATTTATATTCCCTGAATTGTAGTGTCTCTTTCACACTTAGCACTTGTATATTATTTGAGCTGACATTTTTTCTTTTACCAGAAAAGCTCTTATCCTTAATTGTGATCTGTTCACAACCTAACCATACTGAGAAAATATTTAAATATAAACTCTTCTGTGAGGTTTTAAGAGCAAAACAAGTACTATCTACATTATTATTGGTAGTAGTATTCCAATTTACAGTTGAGAAAAGGAGCTTTGAACAGTTTGCTGTTACAAGGTTATTAAGAAGTTTTAGTATTTCTGAAACATGGTAAATGTCCCCCCCCCCCCAAATAGGTAAATTCAGGTAAGGGTAAATTAAACCTAAAGCATGTAAGGAATATAAATCATTTTTTTTTCTCCTCATTGCAACAACTTTCCCATAGTTCAGGCCATCAGCAAATGTCATGTAGACTCCTGGCCAGTCCTTCCCACCAAACATCCACAGTGCAGCCACAGTTATGATTGTAAATCTTAAATATGATGTAGCATTTCATAGTCTTAAACACTTGAGTGATTCCACATTACTGCAGTATGGAGAACAGTTTACTCATGTGGTTTACAGGGATTTGAGGATATTTTATCCTATTTATCTCTTTCCTTCATACCTACCTCTTGAATTCTACAACTCCATTTTCACCAGATGTTTGCTCTAACATTTTATGCTCTTTCACTGCTGGGCTCGGCACATATTATTTCCTTAATTTAGAGCAACATTTTTCCTGGCTCCCACAGCATCCTTTGTCTAACTTACGGTTTTTTATTTTGTCTCAAATCCTAGCCTAGATATCACTTTATTTATGAATCCATCCCTTTGGCCGTAAGCCTTTCTAAGTACTACAACAACACTGTACTTCCCCTCTCGTAAATATCACACTCTCTATTGTAGTTAATATTTGTTCATCTGTATCCCCCATAAAGCATTCGTTCTTTAAGCCCAGATAGCATATATTTATTATGCTTTGCTGTTTGTTCACCACTTTCATTGTGGGGGTGGGGAGTGGTGCAGTTCCTCACACCGCTAAGCAAGGCGCTGACACCAGCTGGGGCTCCTACAGTTCAACTTAATTCAGACACTGTCTACCCAGACCTAGCGTCAGACTCCACAGTTTAATGGCTCAGTTCTATAGTACTGCCCTCTACTCCAGAGACCAATTGCAATACCAAGTTGTTGATCTGTGCTTCTGACCTACTGGCTATAGTTTTGGAGGTTCTCACAGCTCCCTCCTCTGGTTTGATTAATTTATTAGGAGGGGCTCACAGAACTCAGGAAAACTACTTACTCACTAGACTACCAATTTTTTTTGTTTTTTGTTTTCTGTTTTTACAAAGGATATTAAAGGGTACAAATCAATAACCAGATGAAGAGAAACATATGGTGAGGTCCTGAACAAAGGAGCTTCTGTCCTCATGAAGTTCAGGGGCTGGCAGAGTGGTCCTGAGAAGATCTCTGGTCTAGGAACCTTCTTAAAACCTGGGGCAGAGCTCTGAGTGCCTCTTTTTGGTTCTCTTGTTATCCTGCTCAATCCTCTTCATTAGCACTTACTATATTGCACGAAGAGGCTCTATTTATTGAACAACCTCCCTAATAGATTATAAGATACTTAAGAGTTAAAAACCCATATTCAATATCCTCAACATAATGCCTAGCTTAGTGTTTATTGAAGCGAACTCAATGAATTTCTGCATCTTTTTCTGTGTTCCTTCTTTTTATTTATTTATTTCAACTGGTGTCTTAAGGTTCTGTCTTTCCCTCCAAGCTTGGCCATCAAAATCTATTTTTTTTCTTCCTAAAAGATCAAATATCAATCACATATTTATTCTTTAGTTGCATTTAAAGCCATTGTTGTTATCTCTCTCAAGAATATTTGAAGTGTATACCTTATTTTTAATTGGGAGTAGAATTGGTCTGCATTAAAAGAATTCATGCTTCACAAAACAGGCAGGCAAGAAAATTTCACTCCCTCTTTTCCTAGCTAACTCCCTTTTACCCTTCCGGAAAGAGCTCAAATATTACAAGCAAGTCTTCCTTGCTGTTCAGAAAAGTTAAGTTGCCCCAATAAAAGCTTTTATTGTAACTTGAACTTTTCTTTCGTATCTCTTACTGATTACATACTTATGCAATTACTTTTTGTTCCATGTCTACTTCTGTCACTATGTTCTAAGTTCCTCGTGGGCGTTGAGAGGCATAATCATTTCTTACAAGACTATCTTCAGTAAATAATACAGTTGGCTGTCCTATGATTGGCATGCCATAAACATTTTTCTGAATTCACCAAAAATTAATATAACATGGAATCTCTAGGTCAAATGTAAATTTATGGGCTTTGATGGTCAAGAGAGCTGCCTTTCTCCTCTCACATTAATGCATTTAAACTGGTGTGTTCTGTGCTCTGCATAAGACTTCTGATCTTCCTGAGGACAAGGCTCGTGCAGATAAACAGTTATAGACAGGAACTGATGCTGTTCCGCTCTAGCACAAAAGAATTGGAACTTGAAGGTAATAAATGATAAGATTTAAGTGTTAGATAATGAGAAGTCTAATAAGAATAAAGGAGCTTTGAAAAATTTCAAAAGCCGTTGGTATGATACTTATTTCACTTTTTTCTAATTATGTATAATATAGTGTAGCCCAAATCTAAAGGATGCAGATAAACTGTTCTTTATTGTTAACAAGTTAAAATTATTTCACTACATTAAGTAAATACCGTTACTCAAAAATATGCCTTTTTCAGTAACAAGAAATTCAATTCCATTGCTTCATTTTTATTTAACCACCTATGTTTACGTTTTAAAAAATATTCAGACTAGAAAACATAAGATGTTACTTGTTAAATAATATCCCTCTGGTGGTTCTGATTTTCCTGTTTTAAGGTGTCACCCAAAATGGTATCATTGTGGCATGTTTAGATATTGTAACCACAGTTGCCTAAAGCATATACCATATAATATAAAACTTTTCTATTTTTATTCTTGTTCCTTTTTATAATCTTCCTTTCAAGTTTCCATGATAAATCTAAAGGAAAAAAAATAATGATAAATATCCTAGGTGTACCAGTTTAAAAAATATTTTTACTATGGAGTTCAGTGGTGGGAGAGTTTTTTTTACCTCATCACAGACATGAATGTATTGCCTTTAACAGGAAAGTGATAATATTTTCATATGAGATTTTAAAATTGTTTTTTCCCATTTTAATGCAACAGAATTATTTGACCTAGCTTCTATCTGAAACTATTTGAATGTGACCATTTATAGTTTTTTTAAAGTTTTTACTTAATTTCCAGTTCGTTGATATACACTGTAATATTACCTTCAGGGGCACAATATAGTGATTCAACACTTTCATACAACACCCAGTGCTCATCCTTAATTCCCATCACCTATTTGATCCATCCCTCACTTCCCTCCCCTCTGGGACTTAGGCTTTGTTTATTGTTCCTTTTCTAGCTCCTTTAGGTGTAAGGTTAGGTTGTGTATTTGAGATTTTTCTTGCTTCTTGAGGTAGGCCTGTATTGCTGTATACTTTCCTCTTAGGACTGCCTTTGCTGCATCCCAAAGGTTTTAGACTATGGTGTTTTCATTTTCGTTTGCTTCCATGTATTTTTTTTTTTATTTCTTCTTTGATTTCCTGGTTGACCCATTCATTGCTTAGTAGCATTTGCTCATTTGTTTAACCTCCATGTATTTGTGATCTTTCCAAATTCCTTTTTTTTGTGGTTGACTTCAAGTTTCATAGCATTGTGGTCTGAAAAGGTGCATGGTATGATTTCAGTCTTTTTGTATTTATTGAGCCTGTTTTGTGACCTAACATGTGTTCTGTTCTGGAGAATGTTCCATGTGTACTTAAAAAGAATGTGCATTCTGCTGTTTTTAAGATAGAATGATCTGAATATATCTGTTAAATCCATCTGGTCCAGTGTTTCATTCAAAGCCATCGTTTCCTTGTTAATTTTCTGTTTAGGTAATCTGTTCATTGATATGAGTGAGGTGTTAAAGTCCCCTACTATTCCAGTATTTCTTTCAGTGAGCTCTTTATGTTTGTTATTAATTGTTTTATATATCTGGATGCTCCATGTTGGGCGCATAAATATTTATAATTGTTACATCTTCTTGTTGGATTGTACCTCTTTATGATTATATAATGCCCTTCTTTGTCTCTTTTTACAGTCTTTGTTTTAAAGTCTAGTTTGTTTGATAAAAGCATTGCTACTCTGGCTTTCTTTTGACATCCATTTGTGTGATATGTTTCCCAACCCCTCACTTTCAATCTGCAGGTGACTTTAGGTGTAAAATGAGTCTCTTATAGGCAGCATATAAATGAGTCTTGTTTTTTTTTTGTTTTTTTTGTTTTTTTGTTTTTTTTATCTAGTTCGACACCCTTTGTCTTTTGATTGGAGCATTTAGTCCACTTGCATTCAGAATAATTATTGATAGATTATGTATTTAGTGTCATTTCATTACTTGTTTTGTCATTGTTTCTGGAGATTTTCTCTGTTTCTTTCTAGTCTTTGTCACTTGTGGTCCTTTTTTCCCATTCAAAGAGTCCCCTTTAATAATATCTTGCAGGGCTGATTTAGTGGTCACAAACTCCTTTAGTTTTTGTTTGGGAAATGCTTTATCTCTCCTATTCTGAATGACAGCCTTGCTGGTAAAAGTATTCTTGGCTGCAGATTTTTCCCATTCAGCATGTTGAATATATCATGCCACTCTCTTCTGGCTTTCCAAGTTTCTGTAGAGAGATCTGCAGCTTGCCTTATGGGTCTTCCCTTGTAAGTTAGGGACTTCTTTTGTCTTGCTGCTTTTGTGATTTTTTCTTTATCACTGTATTTTGCAAATTTAATTACAATATTTCTTGGTGTTGGCTTGCTTTTGTTGATTTTGACTAGAGTTCTCTATGCCTCCTGGATCTGGATGTCCTTTTCCTTCCCCAGATTAGGGCAGTTTTCTGCTATTATTTCTTGAAATAAATTTTCGGTCCCGTTTTCTCTCTCTTCTGAGCCTCCTATAATATGAATGTTATTATGTTGATGGAGTCACTGAGTTCCCTGAGTTTACTCTCATGTTCCATAATTGTTTCTCTCTCTTCTTCAGCTTCATTATTTTCCACTATTTTGTCTTCTATATCACTAATTCATTCCTTTAATTTTTCTAGCCTACTGTTCATTGAATCAATCCTGCTTCCAATCTCATTTACTTCATTCTTCGTTTCTGACTGGTTCTTTTTTTAACTCTTTTATCTCTGGGGTAAGAGTCTCCCTGATGTCTTCTATTCTGCTGTCAAGCCCAGTGAGTATCCTCATGATTGTTGCTTTAAATTCTCCATCAGGCATGTTACTTATATCTGTTTTGCTTAGATCTCTGGCTGTTACCTTATCTTGTTCTTGCATTTAGGAAAAATTCCTCTGTCTTGGCATTATGTCTAAGTCTCTGCTTTTTCTCTGTGTTAGAAAAGCGAGTCATGTCTCCTGCTTCTCAAAGTAATGGCCTTATGAAAAAGGGATCCTCCTATCGTGCCGTGGGCCTGGTATTTCAGTAGTGTGTCTGGTGTGTGCTGCATGCGCTCTGCTCTTGTGTTGTGGCTGCTGTATCCTTCAGGACAATCATCTGCAGAGGTTCCCCTTGGCTCAAACAGTGTTTGGTTCCTGGTCTGAATGTGATGAGTTTTAACTAGGTGTTCTCTTGTCTGCTTGTGAAATGAGACCTGACACCAATTCCACCAGAACTGAGGCCCTGCAGAACTCTGACTGGAGATGTGGTGTGGACAGGGGTTTGTGATGGTCTTCTGGGGGAAGGGGCCTGATGCACTGGTACTGAGGCAAACTTGACTGAGCAAGCAGTTTCATGGGAGTGCAAGGGGGTGGAACTGGTGTAAGCAAGTTAGGCAGCTGGTGACAGTGCTGTGTTGCTTTCCACAGGTGGCTCTGTATTTATTCTGAGGGGCTGTGGAAGGAAATGGTGCTGGACAGCTCCTTTGTTCCAGGAGAGGCATCTCTATGTGTGTTCCTCTCTCTCACCTTTCTCTGTGACCACAGCTGCCTCCCCTCTGCAACACCTGCCATCTGTTTCTCCCCTAAACCACATCTCTGCAGTTCCTACCTTCTTTAATGTGGCCTCTTTTCTTCCTTTAGTTGTGAGTTTGATCTGTCAGTCTTCAGGTCGATTTCTGGGGCATATAGGATGATTTGATAGTTATCTAGTTGTGTTTGTGGGATGAGAGGAGCCTAGTATAGCCTAGTATAGTCTAAGTACTTGACAATTGGCATTTTTTTAATTACAATATAAGTGTCTGACATGAAGCTTTTGATTCCTGAAGCATCCATTTCAAAGACATCCATCTTGAATTCATTTATACCTTTTTGAAAGGTGATATATATCCTTATTGAGTTCAGTAATTTTGATGGTTTATTCCCATTTATTCCTCTACCATTAGGAATTTGGAAAATTTTGATTAAAAGCAAAGAAGACAATTGAGGAAAATCTTGGGAATTAATTTTCTTGTGATATAGTAGTAGTGGTTTGCAGTAATAGGCAAAAACAACTAGTTTTAGAAAAAAACATAGTTTCTTCTAACACTTCTCATATGCATGTATCCATATTTACAAAGTGAAACTACTTTAGAAATCAAAACAAAAATAAGATTGCACTGAATCCATGACATGATGCTTCCTTTAAAATATACATATAGCTTTCATTTTTTTCCTCTCTACTTACTTTCCAAGGGGAAAAACTGGCTGTTATCCTTTAGATGAAAAGCATGTAAAATCATGTTTTATGAATCTAAGTTCCCATAAAAAAGCAAAATAAATAAATTAATTAATTAAATAAACAATAAAGCAATAAGACATAGATTTAAAAAATCCTTAATTAAATAACATAGAAATTTTAAAATATTTATTTTATGTTAATAAATCTTGTATGTAGTTTCAATTCATTTTTTGACACTTGATAATATATTTAAATATTTGTTGTTCCTTATTTTGTTTCATAAAATAAGCATGTATCTTATAAGATTTGGCTGAAGCAGAGTTCCTTTGAATCTGCAGTTAAACAGCAGAACTCAGTTGCTTTCCAATTCAGCCCCAGCCATTTTCCAGTTAAACTATCAAAGGAGATTTTACCTGTGTCTGCCACCACCAATTGAAGCACAATAGACATAGCAGAGGTTAATCACTTTCTCTGTGGAGGTCCTTTCAAAGGAGAGTTTAAATCCAGACAAAGGTTTCCTAGAGTATATTCCACAAAATCCTAATTTTTTAGACTTTAAAATGTGTTGCATTATTGGAAAATACTATAGGTTAAAATTGGAAAATACTGATTTAAGTCATACTAGACTATTTTCTTTACTCTAAGATTTCTCTGAGACTTTGCTATATTGATGGTCATTATAAAGAGCAAAGAGAGAATTTATTATGTAATGCCTTCTAAAATAAGTTGAACACAGTGTGATTTTTTTTTTTTAAAGATTTTATTTATTTATTTGAGACAGAGAGAGCACATGAGAGGGGGGAGGGTCAGAGGGAGAAGCAGGCTCCCTGCCGAGCAGGGAGCCCGATGCGGGACTCGATCCCAGGACTCCAGGATCATGACCTGAGCCGAAGGCAGTCGCTTAACCAACTGAGCCACCCAGGCGCCCAAACACAGTGTGATTTTTAATGAGTATTGTTAATTAGTCTCTCCCTGCTCTCAGCACATTTAAGAAAATGATTATTTAAATAACAAGTTTTATTTCAGGACTAGTAAAGATACTATTTTTTGGGAACTTATTTATCTTGGATTTCTCCATCAGTATGGTAGCAAGATATTTCAAAAAGGTTAGTAGCTTCCAAGGACATTAAGGAAGAATGCTGTTTAGGGGAGTTTAAAAATAAAGAACAGCATTTGTGCTGGTGATATGAATTTAGGATCCATCAGCTTATTGGTAATTATTAAATATACAGAAAATCATTAGATACTGGGAGTAGTGGACAAGACTATTAAAAAAACAACAACAACAAAAAAAAAACAGACCTGAAACTACAATGCTGGAGAACATCAATGTTTAAGGGCCACTTGAAAAGGGATGTCAAAAGGGAAATAAAAATGCATAAGCAAGTCTGGTAGAGGAAAAGAATAAATATTAGGAAAAGATAATTTCTAATAATAAATAATAATACTGTATTCTAGGCAACAGCTTGGTATATGCTAACACAGAGGAAGTTTGTGAATTATAAGAATTGTGGCACACTTACATTTATAATTTTTCTAAAATCTTAATTTATCAGAGAAAATCAAAGTTACCTAGCACATGTTTTCTTCTCTATACCACTTTTGTGTATATGTGTGTGTCTGTATATATAAAATATGCTGTGAATGCATTGAATTATTTTTACCAATCAATTTATACCAAAGTCAGATTCTACTATAATCAGAATCAATTATTATGCTGTGGTAGTTAGCTGTAGCAAAGGATGTACTTATAAAATATTAAAAGGGCTCCCAGGGACTTATACTTTATTCATTAATTTTTTAAACTTACAATTTTGAGAAAGTTTATACATTTGTAAAATACAGAAAATAATATGAATTCACGAGGGCATCATAAAATTTCAACGATCATTAAGTCATCTCATTTTATCTGCAATATTTTTTTTGTTTTAAAGATTTTATTTATTTGTCAGAAAGATAGAGAAAGAGAGCACAAGTAGGGGAAACAGTAGGTAGAGGGAGAAGCAGGCTCCCCACCAAGCAAAGAGCCTGATGAGGGATTCGATCCCAGGAACCTGGGATCATGACCTGAGCCAAAGGCAGACACTTAGCCAACTGAGCCACCCAAATGTCTCTTATCTGCAATATTTTAGAACATAGATTGAACATATAAGGATTCTATTTTTTTTAAATGAACTGCCATACCATCATTGTTGCTAAAAATTGAGTTTTTTAAAGCAGTGCAACACAAATTGAATATTTGACACAAAATCTCAAATATTCCAACATTTTTGACCTATAGTTTAGCTTAATAGCATCAAATATCTAGTCAGTGCTCAAATTTACTCAATTATTTAATAAGTCTGTGCATATGTGCTTTCTTAAAAAAATTTTATTATGTTATGTTAATCACGATACATTATAATCATTAGTTTTTGATGTGGTGTTCCATGATTCATTGTTTGTGTATAACACCCAGTGTTCCATTCAATACGTGCCCTCTTTAATACCCATCACCAGGCTAACCCATCCCTCCACTCCCCTCCCCTCTAGAACTGTCAGTTTGTTTCTCAGAGTCCATAGTCTCTCATGGTTCATCTCCTCCTCTGATTCCCCCCAGCTTCATTTTACCCTTCCTACTATCTTCTTCTTTTTTTTAACATATAATGTATTATTTGTTTCAGAGGTACAGGTCTGTGATTCAACAGTCTTACACAATTCACAGTGCTCACCATAGCACATAACCTCCCCAATGTCTGTGTGCTTTTTTATTTGCTATGTATGTTTACTTGTTTATTTATTTATGGTTGAGAATTATTTGTTTGAACCAGGATCCCATAAACTTTAAACATAGAAATTGGTTATTATATCTCTGAAATTTTTATTCCGTTGATTCCTCCTTGATAACGTTTGTTCCCCTTGAAAATTTTGTTGAAGGAGTTGGGTTGTATTTTCCATATAGTTTTCACAATCTGAATTTTTTTATTGCATCCTCATGCTATAATTGAACTCATTTTTATATCTCTATATTTGATATGTATTTTTATGGTTTCATAAATATTTCACATAAGTGTGTATTTCATACTTTTCCTCTATAAATTGGTACTTAGATATATATTGCTTATAAATTACTACTTAGATATTGGATTATTTTTCAATTTATGGTCAAGAATAGCTCTAGATGGTGGTAATTCCAACAGAGGTACATAGTAATTGTTTGAGTCTCTTTTTGAGATATTGGCAGATACTGATAATCATTAATCTATTATTTTCATTAAGTGTTACAAAATGGTGACCTTCCAATTTTATATCTCCTACTTAATTGAAAAGCTGGAATAATTCTATAAAAAGAAATTTCTTTACACTGAAAATTATGACACTGATTAAATTGAAGAAGACACAAATAAACAAAGATATTTTGTGATTATGGATTGGAAGAATTGATATTATTAAAAAGTCTATCCTACCTAAAGCAATGTACAAATTCAGTACCATTCTTATCAAAACTCCAATGGCATTTCTCACAGAACTAGAACAAATGATTCTAAAATTTGTATGAAACCACAGAAAATCTTGAAAGCCAAAGCAATCTTAAGAAAGAACAAATCTGGGCACCTGTTGGCTCAGTCAGTTAAGCATCTGCCTTCAGCTCAGGTCATGATCCCGGAGTCCCAGGATCCCACATTGGGCACCCTGCTCAGTGGGGAGTCTACTTCTCCCTATGGCCCTCCCCCATCTCATTCTCTCTCTCTCTCTCAAATAAATAAATAAAAATCTTAAAAAAAAAACAACAAATCTAACACTCCCTCTTTTCAAACTATATTACTAAGCTATAGTAATTTATTGTATTGGCATAAACATACACAGAGATTGATGAAACAGAATTTGAGAGCCCAGAAATAAACCCATATATAATATGGACAATTAACATCTGACAAAGGAGCCAAGAGCATACAATAGAGAAAGGACAGTCTCTTCAATAAATGGTGCTGGTAAAACTAGGCAGACACATGCAAAAAAAATGAAACTAGATCACATCTCTCACCATAAACAAAAATTATCTCAAAATGGATTAAAGAGTTGAGTGTAAGACCCAAAACCATAAAATACCCAGAAGAAAACGTAAGAAGTAACCTCTTTGACATCAGTCTTTGTGATTTGTTTGTGGCTCTGACTCCAAAGGTAAGAGCAACAAAAGCAAAAATAAACAAAAGGGACTATATCAAGCTGAAAACCTTCTGCATGGCAAAGGAAGCCTTCATCAAAATGAAAAGGAAACCTACTGAATGGGAGAATTCATTTGCAACTCGTATATCCAATAAAGTGTTAATATCCAAAATATATAAATAAAACTCATACAACTCAAAAAAAAAAAAAAACAAAAAACAAAGAAAAACCCAAAGCAAAACAAAGCAACAACTCTATTTAAAAATGGGCAGAAGATCTCAATAGTCATTTTTTTGTAAAGAAGACATATGGATGGCCAGCTAGTTATTAGGGTAGGGCAAACATAACCACAATGAGATATCACCTCACATCTGTTAGGATGACTATTATCAAAAAGGCAAGAAAATAAGTGTTAGAGAATGTGGAAAAAAGAGAACTCTCATATAATGTTGGTGTAAATGTAAATTGGTGTAGCCATTGTGGAAAACAGTATGGAGATTCCTCAGAAAATTAAGACTAGATCCACCATAGGTTCCACCTGTTTCACTATTCTGGGTATTTATCTCAAGGATATGAAAACACTAATTTAAAAAGATATATGCAGCCTTATCTTCATTGTAGCATTATTCACAATAGCTAAGATATAGAAACAACCTAAGTGTCTATCAATAGATGAATTGACAAAGAGAATGTTTTACACACACACGACAAACACACACACACACGCACACACGAACACACACTGAATAATACTCAGTCACAGAGAAGAATGAAATCTTGCCATTTGTGACATGAATAGACTCTGATGGCATTATGCTAAGTGAAATAAGTCAAAGACAAATACTGTATGATTTTACTCATAT
The DNA here is from genome assembly GCF_054177405.1 of Leptonychotes weddellii. Classification (NCBI taxonomy): domain Eukaryota; kingdom Metazoa; phylum Chordata; class Mammalia; order Carnivora; family Phocidae; genus Leptonychotes; species Leptonychotes weddellii. Next base: position 154,311,828 of record NC_138369.1, on the reverse strand, counting down.
GTAGAATCTAAAATACAAAACAAACGAACAAACAAAACAGCACAAAAACAAAATCATAGAAAACAGAGAACAGAATTGATGGTTACCAGAGGGGAAGAAGGTTGGGGAGGTGGGTGAAATGGGTGAATGTGGTCAATTGTATGATGATAAATGGTAATTAGACTTTTGGCCATGATTACTTCATAGTGTATACAGATGTTAAACTATAATGTTGTGTACCTGAAACATAATGTTATATACCAATTTCACCTCAATTAAAAAAAAGTCAAAATGGGAAAAAGTATCTTTATCAATAATTTGTTACTTAAAGTATAGGTTATAGAGGGAAAAGGAGGGTAAATACTGGATTTTCCAATGTACTTAGGTTTTTAAAATAAATTTTATTTTTTAAACACTTTTAGATTTACAGAAAATTTCTAAAGATAGTATAGAGACTCTCCATTAAACCCAAACCCGGTGTTCCCTTTTATTAACATTTAACATTAGTACAGTATATTAGTTACAATTAGTGAACCAATAGTAATACATTATTATTAGCTAAATTGTATGCTTTATTCACATTTCCTTAGTTTTCACTCAATATCCTTTTTCTGTTTCAGGATACCACATCATATTTAGTCACCATGTCTCTTAGGTTTAACTTGGTTATGACAATTTCTCAGACTATGCTTATGTTATTGATGACCCTGACAGTTTTAAGGAATACCGATCAGGTATTTTATAGAATGCTTGTCATGATTAGATGGAGGTTGAGTTTTGAAAGGTAAGCCACAGAGATAAAGTACCTCTTTATCACATCATATCAATGGCACATACTTTCAACATGACTTATCACTGTTGATGTTGACATTGATTGCCTTATTGTAGTAGTGGTTGTTAAGTCTCTCTACTGTAAGATGTCTTTTTATTCCCCCTTTCCAGTATTCTGAGAAAAAAATCATATTATGAAGCTCATGGTTAAGGAGGGCAGAGTTACACTGCATCTCCTTGAGGGTGGAAAATTCCATAAATCGTTTGGAATTCTTCTGCAAGTGTGATTTGCCTCTTTTCGCATATTATTTATTTATTCAATTATTTGTTTAAAATAGTATGGACTCGTAGATAATGAAATAATTTGGATTATAACCCAATATTTATTTATTTATTTATGTATTCAAATTATTCCAGGTTTGATCTTTGAGGGCTCTTTCATTTGGTTCCTGTGCCCCCCTGATAGAGCGCCATCATTGATAGAGTGTGTGGAGGGAAGTATGTTTACTTCTTTTCCTTCTAGCAATTACAAGATGTTCAGGTTCATATTATATTTTTCCTGCCCCCATTCTAAAATCAGTCATTTCCTCAAGGAGCCTACATTTTGTTAGAGAATGGTGATAGAAACCAAGATTTGGGTACCAGGTATGTGCATTGTTATGGGTGTCATTGTTTCTTGGCACTCTCAGAAAAATGACACGACTAAGACATATGTACCCACAAAGGAAATCACTTCAACAGTTAGACCATCGTGCTTATGTACAGCTTCTTTTACTTTTATTTTTATAGACCCTGTTTATTTCCAGAGTTACTAAGGTCAGGACCTCTCTCCACACCCACCACCTTTAGTGAGCTGTTTCATACATTTGGAATGAATTTAGATTTTATCATCATTCTGCATTCCATCTGGGGATTTCCCTAACTCTTAAATTATTTCTATTTAAATTCTCATATGATACCATCTACTTTTTGTGCTATCATGTTAATGGGTTTCGATAAACATGTGTCATCTATCCACCATTAGTGTCATAGAGGATAATTTCAGTGCCCTAAAAATTTTCCAGATTGGCTTCTTTCACTTAGAAAGAGCCATTAAAGAATCATTCATGTATTTTCATGGCTTTATGCTTCATTTTTGTTTTCATCAAATGCTATTCTTTTTATTTAGATATACCTCAGTTACCTACTGAAGGACATCTTAGTTGCTTGCTGTTTATGGTGATTAAAAATAGAGATGTTATAAACATTTGTGAGCAGATTTTTGTGTGAACATGTTTTCAGATTAGTTGGATAAGTACTTAGGGGGATTGTACGATAAGGCTGTTTAGTTTTGTAATAGACACTGTCAAACTATCATCAATGGTTTACCACTTTGCATTTCTACCAGCAGTAAGAGTGATTTCTTGTACTACATTCTCCCTGGCTATTGATATCTTCATGTTTTATTTTATTATTATTTTTTGTACTTTAACCATTCTAATAAGTGTGTAGTGATATCTTATTCTTTTATTTGCAATTCCCTAATGATAAATGATGTTGAGGATCTCTGCATATGTTTATCTGCCATTTATGTATCTTATTTGGTGAAGTATCTGTTCAGATTTTTTGTCTATTTTTTAATTAAATTGTTTTCTTATTGTTGAGTTTTATAAAGTTAAGTTTCAAGAGTTCTTTGTATATTTTAGATAAAACTACTTCATGAGAAATGTATTTTGTTGCAAAAACTCTCTACCAGACGGTGACTTGTTATATTTGTTAACAGTGTATTTCTCACAGCAGAAGTTTTTAATTTTAATAATGTCCAACTTATTTAAAAACTTATTTATATTCAAAAACTCATTGCTAAACCTAAGGCCATCTAGATTTTTTGCTATGTTTCCTCCTGGAAATTTTCAGCTTTGTGTTTTATATTTGAGTGCGTAATTCATTTTGATTTTTGTGAAAAGTGTACGTTATGTGTCCAGGTTCTTCTTCTTCTTCTTCTTTTTTTTTTTTTTGCATATGAATGGCCAATTGTTCTAACACCATTTGTTGAAAAGATTATCCTTTCTCCATTGAATTACCTTTGAGCCTCCACCAAAGATCAGTTGACTATATTTGTGTGGTTCTATTTCTGGGCTCTATATTCTGCACCTTTGGTATATGTGTTGATTCTTTCACAGATAATAGACTGTCTTGATGGCTTCAGGTTTCCACTATATCTTGAAATGTATTAGTGAGTCTTCCAACTCTTCTTCAATATTATGTTGGCTTTTCTAGGTCTTGTAGAGAAAAGTCTTGAGTGATGGGCTGAGGGTGACAATGGGGGGCATTATGTAAATTAGCAAAGAATGCAAAGTGACCTAAAGAATGATCCACACATGCTTTACACTTTCAAACAGGATTCTGAGAGTATTTAGGTCACATCATGGTAACTGGGTAGGTAAAGAAGGTATATCTGTAACTTAAGTAATTGGAATATAATTTTATCTACATGGTCCCATTGCAATTAAGAGAAGAATACCCTGGTACTTCTGTTGTCTAACTGTGGTTTTGGGAAATTGCTTTGGACATTGTGTAAGAAATGGGAGTAAACAAAAGGAAAAGGAACTCATGAAATCAGAAAAGTAAACTTTAAAGAGAAAAAAATCTTATATATTCTCATATAATAAAAAAAGACTATTCCTCAAACAGGTACAAAAATAAATCTAAAAATAAATACACTTTATTTGAGTTTTCCTTAAGGATGGGTAATATCAAAAGTATTTTTTTTTTAAAGATTTTATTTATTTATTTGAGAGAGAGAGAATGAGAGAGAGCAAGCACATGAGAGGGGGGAGGGTCAGAGGGAGAAGCAGACCCCCCGCTGAACAAGGAGCCCGATATGGGACTCTATCCCGGGACTCCAGGATCATGACCTGAGCCGAAGGCAGTCGCTTAACCAACTGAGCCACCCAGGCGCCCCTATCAAAAGTATTTTTTTAACCTTTATGCAAGCTATATATTTATTTTGTACATATTTCTATAAAGGATCTGGTGTTTTAATTTTGGATCTGGTGACAAATAAACATTGGTTGCTGTTTATGACAAGGTTTATTTTGCTTGCCAAGTACCAAAATTAGAATCTTTAACAGCTGATGATGAAAAATATCAAAAGTATTTTTAAAAACAAACCCAGCATAGGCGCACCTGGCTGGCGCAGTCAGTGGAACATGCAACTCTTGATCTTGGAGTTGTGAGTTCAAGCCCCACCGTGGGTGTAGAGATTACTCAAAAATAAAATCTTAAACAAAAACAAAAACTGGTCCAGCATAGATACTGATCAAACCAAAGCACATCTAAATACCTACATGGCCTCTATCGATTCGGACTTGCTGTACCTCAGTCCTAACTCACAAATCATGAGAGTGGAAAATTCTAATTCCCTTCCAACTATTCAAAGTGATGTTACCAGTAACTCAATTGCCTTTCAGTACCAAAACAAATAGAGTTTCTCTTGAAATCTGATCTTACATATTCCTGATCTTTAAAATGATTTTTCTAAGTAGCTTAGCTTTAGTTTTTCAGAAGGCGGAACTGATGGATGTATTTTGTGCTCACTGAGTTCCTTTTCACTAGATAAGAACTTAAAAAGAATTTCTGTCAAAAGAAGAAAAGATGATTTACTTCATTTGATATGACTGTTTCATCCATCATAAAATTAGCTTGCAGTAATTCAGCTCTTAAAATGGCCTTTTAAAAGAATCTTGGTAAGTTGACAAGATTATTTTTACAGTTTTGTTTCTTTAAGAATTACACTGCTTTGTTAGTTTTTCTCAAAAATGCTCAGGCAATTTGAAAAGAGCAAAATACATAATAATAAATTCAACTTGTATGGGGATGAATAACACCCCAATCTCCAGTAGATAAAACTAGGCTTTGAGTTGTTAAAATTTTAGCTGATACCACCTATAAGTCTAAACTTCTGATGCTGTATTTCAGGACAGTATGGCATCATTAAGGGGACATTTTTAATCAGATCAGACAAATAACTCCATTAAATAAACAAATCAGAATTTATTAAGCATTTGTGGCATGCAAATTGTTGTGATACGTGTGATAGATGCTATGGAGATTATAACAAAAAAAAAAAAGAACGCCCACAGAAATTTCACAATCATGAACAATTCCATATAGACATGAAAATTTTGCTTACAATAAATAACTTATTTTAACATGGAAAGTAATTTGTTAAGTCTTGGTACCATTTGGTTACAAACAAAACTAAGTTAAGAAGAACTAAACCAAAAAACAGAGAAAGAAAAGAAAAAAAAAGCATAACACATCTGTGAGTATGAATAGCTATGCCATCTTTTTTAGATATTTTGAGGAGCTACATAATATATTTAAGGATGAGAGAATGACAGAAAGTGAACCAACATGAAAGTCTTTATTTAAATATTTCAAACACTGTTGAAAAATGACTATGTGGAAAAATAAAAACTGTTTCTTGAGACATGAGTTGAACAGAAAATGGCTAGAGGTTGCCTTTTTATAATGGAGTTTTTTAGTGTACTTATACAACTTTCTATTTACCTATTAAAACCTCAAAATAAAGCTGACAAACATTATTTATGCTATTGAGTTAGCAAAACAAATTTTGCTTATATGTAAAGTCTATATACCCAACAAAAATATCCACAAAGGAATTAAATAAATAACAATTTGTTGTGTAATTAACCCCCGGATATGTCAACTCAGTCATTTTAGTGCAATAATTTTACAGTTCAATGAACTAAGGAATCTATCCAGTTATTTGTTGTCATGTGAACTCTCCCTGGTAGCCCCTGCTTCAAAAATAAAATCAATTTGGCCATTCAGTTTGTCCTTTTTTTTCTGATGAATGTGGTATTTCATAAATACAAATAAAATATTTTTTCCCTCCCCAAATGCCTCTTTGCAGTAGGCCTGATAGGACAAAAGCAGACAATAGACATATGGGTTAATTCCTTATGGAATTAAAGCAAAGCAATATAGAGGCTAGATACAAGGAAATGTACCATTATTTTTACTGATTACAGCAAAAGACCTTTTTTCTCTTCAGTAGCACTTTGGAATTCACATCTGGAAATTGTAAGCTGGCACACATTTCATTATGGTAACTTTCATCGTTTAGGGGCAGGCATTTCATCAATGACAGTCTAGTTGAGAGCATTAAATATACTCCAGTTTGCCAGAGTAAGACACACCTTTTCTTGCATGCACCTTGAATTCTTTATGCATGAAAAAAATATTACCTTTTTCCAAAATGTTGGTCTAATGGTATTTGATGTGTGGCATTTTTTTTTTTTTAGACTTAACGGTTATGCAGTGAAAAGGGAACAATTTCTAATAATTCCTAGGCTCGATATATTGAGCATGCAATTTTCAATAATTACTAAGAATTCAGTCACTTAGGTGAAATAGATGACTGTGGTTTCTATTCTCCTATTATCTTACAAAATCTACTAATTATATTTTCCTCCAATATTTAAAACAAATGTATTTCCTGGGTGGTTGTTATGACTAGCAACATTTATTGGAAGCTTATTCCACTCACGATATTTATAAATTTTGTTCACGTAACACTCACCACCATCAGAAAAAAAGAGTTTCTGGTCCTTCTGACTCTATAATTTAATGATAGGAAATAAGAAGTGTGAGCTCCCTAAACTCAATCAAGAAATATTATTTGGGGGGCGCCTGGGTGGCTCAGTTGGTTAAGCGACTGCCTTCGGCTCAGGTCATGATCCTGGAGTCCCTGGATCGAGTCCCGCGTCGGGCTCCCTGCTCGGCAGGGAGTCTGCTTCTCCCTCTGACCCTCCCCCCTCTCATGTGCTCTCTCTCTCTCAGTCTCTCTCTCTCAAATAATAAATAAAATCTTTTTAAAAAAAAGAAAAGAAATATTATTTGGAATAGTACAGTGGGAAACAGAAGAATAGATGTCCCTGCTCTTAAGAAGCTTAAGAGTTCAATGATGAGGTTAGGCAATGTTGGACTGCATGCTGTAGGATGAGGAGTCCAGCTTCAGTCCCAATTGCTATGTGTGATATTTCAGGCTTTAATACACATAGTCAATTACAAGCCTTTACCTGGCGGGCCTCACTGGGGAGAGCTGCCCTCCTCACACTAGACTTGGTACACAGCCAGTGCGCTGCAGGTTTTGGAGAGATTTGCAGTCTAGAACTCAGGATCCCCAATTAGTCACACTCTCATACACAGCTGCATTCCTACCTGAGGTACCTTCATTTGAAGGTGTCTTTCTGGAGGACTTCCAAAAGCACTTATGTCAAAACCTCCTTATAGTTGGGAGTGAAGGCAAGGAAACTCAAGGACACTTTTTCTCTACTCTGACTCAGTACTCAGTGCTTTTCCACTCCTAGCATTTTTCCCTCTCCCTCTCCTAAGCCTCCCAGGTCCATAAAGCTGCAAGATCCTTGTGGGATCCCTTTGTTGTGAGACCATCTTCACTGGTGCCGTTCCATGGGGAAAAATGAATCAAGGGAGTCAGTACTTTCTCTGATTTAGCCAATCAGTACAAGTTTAAAGGTTTGACTGTTACTTTTATCTTGACTTGTCTTAATCAACTACTCCGACACCTGGCAGCTTAGGTCTGTTGAGTTCAGCTGAGCTTCTGACACAGGAAAGAGTATGTATGAAAAATACCTCAGTATAAACTAGAAGAGTAAGAGAAAATGCAGTATGTGGGAAGGAAAGTAGGCAGTTAAGGATAATTATATGTAGGTCATGAGCAAATGTTGTGAACTAAAACACAGAGATCCTGAAACATTAGGAGGACAGTGAGGATATGAACCTGGTTCCAAAGAGGGCTTTCATCTGGGGTTATAGCAAGATATTTAGTCTGATGATCCAGGTGGGGGCATTTTATTTTTAAACTACAATTCAAGAAAATGTCATTTGTTTTTATCCTGTATAGACAATGGGAAAGTCATGATGTGTTTGAGCAGAACAAAAACAAAATAAAATTTGTATTTTAGAAGTGGTTTTAGAAGTGTCTTATCCAGCTTTTTGTCCAGCCTAGCCAAACTTTTATTGTTAATATGCTCTTGGAACATATTGTGCAAAATACTTGAGTGTCTTTGAATAGTTCATGATCTAGGATGGTGGTATGTATTTCAACAAAGCCTAAGAGATTATCTTACAGTGTGACTTAACAGAGATCCTTTAACGATACTCTGGGGATATAGGGGTATAATTGACTAACTCAGAAGACAAGTTGGAAGATCTCATGCAGTAGGTGATCCATAAGCTGAATTTTAAAAATGTGTAGAATCTCAGGAACAGGGGCGAGTAATCATGAAAATATTTCACAAACCAAAAGCCACTATTTTACTTCAGATATTCTCTAAACTTTATTTTATCCTTCAGAAAATGGGAGTGATTACCTTTGTCCTGAAAAACTATATAAATTGAAGGGCTATCTTGACAACCGATCAGAGAATTTGTAAATCCACACAAAAAAAGTCTTATTATTAACAATGAATCTTTGTATTTATAAAGTTTTGGGCAGTACTTTCAGAAAAGCAGAAATGATACTTCATAACGTGACCTTGCTTACATCTGCAGATTTATTTTCTACCAGTTTCCAACAGCTACATATCATTTAACCAGGCTAAGTTACAGTCAAAAGCAGCCAAAACTATCCCATCTTAAACAATGTGGAAGAGTAGTATTTTATTAAAAATAATTGGTAGCTGGGATTCCTGGGTGGCTCAGTCCATTAAGTGTCTGCCTTCAGCTTGAGTCGTGATCCCAGAGTCCTGGGATCAAGCCCTGTGTCAGGCTCCCTGGTCAGCAGGGAGTCTGCTTCTCCCTCTCCATCTGCCCCTCTCCCCTGCTCATGCTGTCTCTCTCATGCTCTCTCTCTTGTGCATTCTCTCTCTCTCTCTCTCAAATAAATAAAATCTTTAAAAAACTAAAAAAATATATCTGGCAGCTAGAAATAATTCTAAAATTACTTATAGGCATTGTAAACACTGCATTTTAACATAAAACATATACATAGATTTGTCTTTTTGGGAATGATGCTGATTAAAGTCTGATATTACCTTACTCTCTAAATTTTCATCATAATCTAGACTTTCCAGTTTTGTATTCTCTAAAGAAGAACAAAAACAAAAAAAGTTTTCCAGATTTATTCTGGATGTTTATGATTAATTTTCCAATATGTCACTATTACTTTTCACTCCCAATTTAAAAATGTTTTTAAATTATACACCTTTGTCAAGTATTTATGAATCACTTAATTTATTTATCACGACTATTTATTTTGAACTCATTTAGTTGATTTAAGTGTTATTTAAAATTTTTATATAGCTACCATAATAATTGCAAGTGGCAGAAACAGAAAGAAAACCAATTGCTTTTGATGACTTAAAGTGCTGGAAAAGTGTGTGTATGCACTAGAAGAACATGCTTTACCTGCTCAGGAGCATTTAGCATTTGCTGCAAGTCCTACTCAGCACTTTCTCAGAGAGAGAAAGTTATCAGTTAATTTGGATAAATGGATTAGATGAATTTCCTTATAAGAGTTTCTACTATAATTATTGCTATTTTCTGAACTCTCATTTATTTACCTTTGCACATGTTGCCCCCTCTGCTCACATGCCTGCTCACCTATCATCCTGGGAAATTACTGCTCATTTCTGAAGACTCCAGGAGAAGCAGCAATTTCCTTGGGAATTATTTTCAAATTATTTCTCACTAAAGAGAGTCAGGCAGCCCACCATCTGTGCTCAAAGACCTTCCCCTCTAAATCACTATTGTCAATCTCTATACACAAACATTAATCATAGTTTAAATTATTGAGCACCTCATTATTATATACTAGGCCTTGTTTACAGCAATTTGCATGTATTAACTTCTTTAATCCTCTTAATACCCTATGAGGTAATACTATTATTTTCCTCATATTATTTTATAAATGTGGAAGAATCATCTAGAGTTTGGGCAATTTGTATAAAGCAACATAGTAGGTAAAGAGTCAGGATTCAGATTTCAGCAATTTGACCATAAGAGGTCATGTTTTTAGAGTTTGCACTTTTTGCCTCTCAATCACGGAACAGGATATTTTACTTGTTGGTGCTTACAATAAGCGATTTGTTGTTTTTTTTTTTTTCCTACCAGAATTATGTCTTTTTCACCTTTCTATCCTTAATAGAGAGCACCGATGTCTGTTACATAATATTATTCACCGCATTGTTTTTTAATAAATGAATGAGATTTCAAGTGGAAATACGTTATGGCCATTTGAAATGTAGAGGGCAAACTATATCTGACATCTTTTTAAAGTCAGTATGTTTAGTGAAAAGCAGAGGAAATTCTGTATTTTTCTAATATTCTGGGTTCTCTGTTGCTTTGAAGGCTCACAGAAGCTTATTTTTCACCTCAGAATAGTATCAACATTATTTGGTATTTGTGCATTCTTGTTACATTAATAAATCATGGAAGCTGAAAATTGACATATCATTGAATGAATCCAAATATATAAATTTTATATATATATATATATATATATATATATTTTCTTTTCTGCCATTCTATCCATAAAATTTAAAGCATTGGTTGTCTGAGTTCATAAAATTTCCACTGGATAGATAGGTTAGAGCCACTTCATGGAATCAATATCATACAAACCATGTGGATTGATGGATTTTTCACATCAAACTGTCATCTTGTCTCTGCTGTTACATTATATTTGCTACCTCAACAGTGACTCAAATTGTTATTTTTTACAGCTGGTGCCCCACTATAAAATAATCCAGTATATTTTTGACCACACATTTAACTACTTACTGATATCCAAAGGCTTTAGTTTTTCATCCTAAGTTTGAGTCTAAAAATTGTCTAGATTTTTTTTTTTTTATGGTGGCACACATTTAAAAGCAGATCTATACATAGGAATCTCACTGTAACTGAAATTATTTTCGAAGTCATGGTTGACTTGTTGATGTAACACTTTGCTTTCCTTTCATTTATTTCTTTACGCCAGTTACCACCCAACTTAACTTGACATTTTATGATGACTGTTGGCACTGGTGCTTTGAGAATGAACTCAGGGGAATTTGGTATTTGTGTAGGCTTTGGTACCCAGAGCCAAGGAGCCACACACATTCACAAATATCAGTAAGAAGACACAATTTTTGCAGATAATTTCTGAGGGATGCTTTTGAATTTAGATAAGAAAGACATGCTCTTTCAAGGATGATAATGGCTTGGCCTGGAAAGAGGGCGTAAAGGACAGTCCAGCCAGTGAGAACTACTGTTTGAATTATAGAGGGAAAAACAAAGAGGATATGACCTAGGAGTTGATAAATAAGCAGGTTTGGAGTTGCATATTGTGCACACGCATGTGTGTGGTATGCCTGTCTGTGTATGTTTAAGTTCACATCTGTATTTTGGGAATGAGATAGCGGGATATATATAATAAAGACATACAAATATATGAAGATTAAAAAATAATGAAATATCTTCTATAAGGTAAAAAAGGAGTTTACATTTATACCACATCCACTAAAGAATTTTAAGCAGGACGTTAACAAAATCAGATATCTATTTTAGATTTTGTAGTTGTGTAGAGAAAGTATTAGAGTGGGAAAGAACAGAGACAAAAGGAGGACCAATTATGCTATTTTTGCAATGGTTGAGATGAGAAATAAGTAGATTCTGCACTGGGGACAGTAACTAGGGGGGTAAGAAGAAGGGATGGATTTGGGAGAATTTAAAGAGAGAATACCACTTGGTATATTACCACTAGGTAAATTATTAAATTGGGCTGGGGAGCATAATGATGGGAAAAGAGAAAGAGTCAGGATGATGCCTCAGCTTCTAGCTCGTACTCCTGGGTTTGAAAAGCTCATTGAGATTTATGAACACACATGTTTACTATGTTGGTGAGATGAGGGAGGCAGAGAATGGGATAGAGAATTGTTTGGGACATGAAGAATTGCATGTGCTTATAATATGCACAGGAGGAGAGATACAGAGGCAGCTGGAGCTCAGGGGAGAAATTTGGACTGACAGTATAGGTTTACAAATCATCACCATATGCCTGGTCATCGAAGTCACGGGTGCCAGGCTGATCATAAAGACAAGTCTCAAAGTTGTAAATGAACCATCAAGTACATTAAAAAAAATGTACCGGGGGGGGCGCCTGGGTGGCTCAGATGGTTAAGCGTCTGCCTTCGGGTCAGGTCATGATCCCAGGGTCCTGGGATCGAGTCCTGCATCGGGCTCTCTGCTCCTTGGGAGCCTGCTTCTCCCTCTGCCTCTCTCTCTCTCTCGGTCTCTCATGAATAAATAAATAAAATCTTTAAAAAAAATAAAAATAAAAAAAATGTACCAGGATAAAATCTACACCCTTTACATCCTGAAATTCTTACTAATTTGCATTAACACTTTCACTCTTCCATATCTCCTCACCATAGAGGATGTTATTCCTCTACCTGAAATACCTTGTTCTCTGTCTCACTCTCTGGCATCCTGACCAGTGTTAACCAATTGGACTGAGATGTAAGGTAGGCGCAAGGAATCTGAAAGTAAGAGGAATGGAAATATCTGATGCAGAGCAGAAAGAGCCAACTACATTCCCTATTTACTCTTATCCATCCGTAGGCACTTATGAATAGCACATTCAAATACTAACTGTTTCCTGGCTCCTCAGGATGACATCTTTTTATTTCCTGAGCCATCTGTCCACATAATTTTTTAAATGGTATTTGAAGAATTGCTTTCTATTCACCTATTTGCATGCCTTCTACTTCTCTTAGACTAGAAATTCTTTGGTGTCCTGGTGTCCAAGGAGAGGACAGAATAAGATGCTAAAATTGATTAGATATTTAAGGACTTATTGGGAGAATATCTGTGAAGGATAAAAGCAGGTGGGGACAAGAGAATTTGGGAGTGCCTAAGACCATAACAAGGGTCTGACACTTGTGAAAAGAGAACAGGGAAAAAAAGTTTTAAGAAAGAGTAGCTTCTATACTCAATGCAATTTTCAGAAAGTTCCCAGTGGCTTTGGAGTGAATGCTGTTATATAATACACATACATGTATATATATATAAATATATATACACACACACACTCATATATATATATATATTTTTTTTCTTTATCACAAGTGAGATGTATGCAACATACTTTGTTGGCTGCCACATGTTGTATTTGGAATGCTACTTAGAATAAAACTGATTTACAATAAATATTTTCATGAATTAATGAATTGATTGAATGACTTAATAAATGGAGTTTTCTTTCTTTTTTTTTAATAAATGGAGTTTTCTAAGAGTTTTGGTGGGTTTCCTTGCTTGTCTTTTTTTTTTTAAATAGATTTTCTTTGCTTGTGCTTTTTAAAACAAATGCATATATTGGAATATGAATAGTAAGGAGATTTAACTAACTCTTACAATGACCTTGATTTCTTTAGGATTACATATTTCCCAATTGAGATTACTAGCCAGATAAATTATGTAATTGGTATTTATATCCAAATAATCAGTAAATATATTTTAATATCACCATGGGTCTATATGCTTCACCCCCTCCTTTTTTTTTTAAAGATTTTTTCTATTTATTTGACAGCGAGAGACACAGCAAGAGAGGGAACACAAGCAGGGGGAGTGGGAGAGGGAAAAACAAGCTTCCCGCTGAGCAGGGAGCCCGATGCGGGGCTCGATCCCAGGGCCCTGGCACCATGATCTGACCTGAAGATAGATGCCCAATGACTAAGCCACACAGGCACCCCTATTTGCTTTTCTTTTTATTTATTTATTCCTCACATAACTTAATAAAGAATCTCTGGTTACTCTCTGCTCTTCCGTGTCAAATAATGACATCTGTTTTATTGTTACTATATTTCTATACATTTCTATACATCTTATATAGAAGAAAAATTAACCATAGAGTAACATTATTGCCATAAAATTAATGTCAAACACCTATTGCTTTAGTAGGAATTAATATTTAAAGCAACCAAGAAAAATCTTGTTTTCAAAGAATTTTTCCAATTGAACTAAAGCCCTTTCTTTAAACAGTGCTGGCTATGAGTTTTAAATATTCTGTTATTGCTCATTGAAATGATGGAATAAGCTTAAAATGTTAATGTAAATTAACCTTGACTAAATAAAAAATATGTAATTTATTTCCACTCAATGTTATTTAAGTATTATCCTTAATTTTGAAATAGATAGAACAATTACATGGTTTTATGTACAAAGTATCTTATAAAATGCTATTCTTAATAACTTCAGCTATATTCAGGCTTTTTTTATGTGTGTAAGGGATGTAATTTGGATTTTAAATACATATATTCCTAAATGTAAGATTTTTGCACATGTGTAAATATGAGATATCTTACCAGAATGAAATTTTACCAGTGTCAAATGATTATCAATCTGGATTTAAAAAATGAAAAGTAATTTATGTAAAAGAACTGTTTATTTTCCTTTTGTAGATAATATACATAATTTTGAAAGCACAATTTAATCTTGCATAAATTCAAAATTACAGATCTCTTTTAAATGAGATTTTTTTTGAGAAGCAAGTGAGGTAATATTTTTATTAAATAGGCATGTGTGTTAGTTTGCTAGGGCTGCCATAACAAAGTACCACACACTGGGTGGCTCAAACAATAGAAATGTATTCTTTCACAGTTTTGGAGGATAGAAATTTGAATCAAACTGTCAGCAGGCCATACTCTCCGAAAAGGGCCTCGGGGAAGATCCATTTTTGACTGTTTCTATCTTCTGGTGGATTCTGTCCATCCTTGGCATTCGTTAGCTTGTACCTGAATGGCTCCAGTCTTTGCCCTGTCTTCGCATGTTTTTCTCTCCTTTGTCTTCACATTACCTTGTCCCGTGCCTGTGTCTCTGTGTTTCCTCTCCTCTATTATAGGATACCAGTGGTACAAGATTTAGAGCTTACCCTACTTCAGCATGACTTCATCTTAATCTAACTAATTACAAAGACCCTATTTTCAAGTAAGATCATACTCTGAGGTTCCAGGAAGAACTTGAAGTTGAAGGACACTATCAAACTCAATACAGAATGTAATAAATAAGTAACATTAACATCTATTTTGTATTTTTTATGCTAGGTTCAAACTGTTTAAATAGTTTATCAAATAGTCTTGGAGAAAATTATATTGTTAGTCTAAAGAAAAATAACGAAATTGATCATACTGGCCATAACTGGAAATAATACACACATATACCCACTATATGACTGTACAATGAATACAGAGTGATCAATCAGCTTAGTACTTTGGGGTTGTAGGAAAGTATCCCAAACTGTTATCACTTCTTATAAGAGCCAATCTAATATTTAGGGCTTTTAAAATAGTCAGAAATTCAAATACGTTCAGCTAAAATATACTGATTACAAATAATATGATATAGCACAAGTTTTTGAAATTCTTCAGTTCATTCTCACTAGGCTGTATGGGAGGTTAAGAATTTACTTAACACATATGTGAAAACCTAAGTGATCAAACAGGATTTGTAGTACAGGGAACAAGTCACCAAGAGCATCAGCTTGGGGGGAAACAGATAACAAGCTACAAGTGGGTATTTGCAGAGAGTTTAATAAAGAAATTATTTATAAAGATGTACACAGAGTATAGGGTAATGTTAAGGTTTAGGGTCATGTCCTAGAGCTAGTAACAGTAATGGTAAGGCTCCTTTTTCTTTTCTAGGGACAGAAAAGGAGAGTAGAAAGAAGATTGTCTGAAACCAGAGACAAAGAGGCCAAGGAGAGGGTCACCTTACAGAAGCTGGGACCCTAGGTCGTGTACTCAATCAAGGGAAGCCAACCTTGCGGGGAAGAAGCTAGGGTAATAATTAATTTGGCTTCTCTCTATTTCTTCCCTCCATATGCCCACCAGTCCCCTCATTGTCAAATTTCAACTGGAAGTCAGAAGCAAGAAAGTTCATTGATCTATTCACATACAGGTTAGCCTCTCAGAGCACAGACCTGGGTGGACAAGGATGGAGTGCAGATTTGAAAGTCCATGTCAGTTCTATTCTATATCCATCCTTGAAAACTGTTTACCCTGACTGATAAAGGTTAAATATATTACTATTTAAACTTCCATTTTTAATATGATTTAGTCCCAATGTCAATCTGGAAAACTGAAACCGAGTTTAGCTAGACCCTACAATCAAAACAGGGATAGCAGGTAGGGTCACTGGCTTTTTGTTACACGTAGAAGCAAGTACTCTGCAATTGACAGTGACATTACATGGTGTTCGTGTAGTGGGCAGCAGACTCATTCTAGCATGCTTTACAGAAATTGCTGCCATTTGATAAGTAACTCCATATGGACTGAGGCTGAAGCACTAAATCATTGTGTCTCCTTCATGCCAAGCACTGATTCATTGCAGTGTCTTACCCTGGAACTCATTGCTATTAGATTTTAGAAAATATACTTGTTTTCCCCCTCACAATGATATCTTCAGTTTATTATTTCTCTGGCTGAATGTGATGATGTTGATATTTTAGCATCACCGTGTGTATGCTAAACTATTTTCAATAAGACATTCTACTTATAATCATAGCAGGGTTTGAAGGAACCTTAAAGGTCACGTAATCTCACTTCGCACCACATGCATACCATCCCCAAATGATAGTCATATATCAGGCTTCTGCTCAAATAATTCCGATGACAGGGAACTGACTACTTGAGATGCAGCTTTTTCTATGCTTGGATAGCTTTCATTGCTAAAAAGTTCTTCCGTATGTTGAGTGGAAATTTATTAACTCTATTTTCCAAATCTTAGTCCTAGTTCTATTCTCTACAACAATAAATTTAACTTTATATTCCTTTGTTAACTCTTAGATATTCACTGCTGCAAGATTTTTAGCCAAGTGCACACTATTTAGTTGTAGTATACATTCCATCATAGCTATATAGAAGAAATTTATTCTGCTCCCTGTTTTCAGAAGCAGTGAGTGCTATTATATTCTAATTTTATATAAAAATTCAAGTTAAAAATCAAACTAGAATCTAAGAAGTGTCAAAATCAAAGAGCTACTCGAAATTATACATTGATAACCTGATTCTGCTTCACAGTTCATGGTAGAAGCAGGCTATATGTAGGAATTTCAGAAAAAAAAAATTTTTCATTTGTATATAAATGACATTGCTCATGCAGATTTCTCCATCCCAAATTCTGAACTTAAGCTTGATGTTGCAAATAAATCTGAATCCTGAATGAAATTTTTTTTAGTCCCCTTTGTTTTGTCTTATTTTCCACCTATATTTGAGAAAAAGAAAAGTGAGTATGTTAATAGATACATCGACAAAACACAAACATTGATTAATATTGACCACTAAATTTAATTACTGAACATCTATGTAAAACATGGTGCCTCCATGCTCTAGCTAAGAGCCCCTTTTTTACAAGTGGATTCTCCAGTGCTCCATCCTTCACTAGGAGGAGGCGTACTGACATTACTCATTCCCCTCATCTAGTTTACGTTGTTTCCCAAGCTTTCCTCTGCCATAACTACTAGATAATGGCCTAAATACCTGCTAAGCTAGTCTTCCCTGGGTTCAAGGCAACATAGTTATTTATTTATTGAACATTTACTCTGTCAGGCACAGAAAAGAAAAGGAACAGGAGTCAGTCTAAACTAGGGAAATAATTTTTTCCACTTTACGTCTTCACATCACACTGCCTACGTTCTTTTCCTAAGCAGCAATGTCTTGAGAATGTTATTTTTTGTTATTCCTCTTCTAGTATTATCTATTTGTTCTTGAATTCCATTCCACTAGAACTTGTTGCAGAGATGGAGATTTTGCAAATGGCTCCAAGGTTTGCACTTCAGTGCAGCTGGGATCTAATTTGGCTATTAGGACAGCTGACCTTCGCATAACAAGGATCTTGCTCAAATTTCTTTTTTTTTTTAGTTTTCTCAGTGAATAAGAATCTGAAAAGATGAAACACTGAAGAAGTTTAGATAACTCATTTTGCTTATGGAGATACTGCTATAGATAAAGATAGTATGAATGGTGTTAATCGATTATACGTAAAAAATTATATTCTCAACTCATCTAAAATATTTAATAATTCCTCTGATATTTTATGTATGTTCTACTCTTCAAGACACTATTTATCATTATTTCTGGATAGTGTGATTAGAATTAATGTTTCAAAATAAAATCAACCAAAATCACAAATTGATTTATGTACAACCATAAGGAAAGCATTGATTACTATTTTATGAATTGCTTACAGTTAAATGGAGTTAAATCTAAGAAAATTCGTATAAAAACAAATGAATGATATGGCTAAACTATAACTGAATTTTAAAAATAATCAAATTTCATGATTAAATTACCTTTACTTATATTCATAACAATTCTTCTATGTCATTTTCACTAATTTGAATCTATAATTAGGGCTTCTTAATAAAACATAAGGCAAAAAGAATTACAAAGGTAAATGACATAATTGCTTCCTTGTGATAAGCAGTCCTTAACATATATACAGTATTCAGAGATAATCTTTGTGGAGAGTGTGGTTTAAGTCAATTTTTAGTACCTTACTTAACTATAAAGTAGCAAAACAAAATAATTTTCGATGTAATCTCTTGTATAATTAGGTTTCAATAAAATTTTGGATAAGGGGTGAATTTATTTTTCCTTGAAACAGAAGAGCTATGTACTTTAGGTGATGTTAGCAAATTTACAGAAATATTGCATCATTTGTTCCGTGCACTTTGTAAGTTACGTTACATAAATGAGGTGAAAACAGCAGAATATTATTTATGTTGCACTGCAGCTTTGGAAATGACACCACAGTCTTTCTAAAAGTTGTTAATTTAGCAACAGAAATACAGAATTCTTCCTAATTTTCTGATAGCAACAATATCCAATTTCTTTTAAAATAAGGGAAAATGTACTTAGCATGTTTGGAGCTTTATTTCCACAACTTGTTTGCATTTTAGTACCAGGTAAACACAGTGATGGGGAAAAGAAAAAACAAAAACCTTCCCCCAGGGGTTCAAGGTACGGCCTATTTGATCAGTGTTTTGAGACATTTTAAAGATGAGTGTGACCTCAAAATCGTTTCTACCCCTAACTGAATTAATTGAACTGGAATTATGGTGGGGTTGGAAATTGAGCAGGAAGACTTCCTGAGCTGTCAGTGATTTATTACTAACTGAGAACCTATGGGGATCTACCATGAAAGAAAGGCTTCCTTTCGGAGCTCTTCTCCTTAAATCTCAATATATTGAAATGTTTTTATTTTTCCCATCTTTGTAAACCATGGGCTTCAGCTTCCGATTCCTGGTTTGACAGCACCGTCCCAAAGCAGAGGAGCACCAAAATGTGATTGATTACTCAGCATCTGATGTCAGGGTGCTTCCTCTTTTATGTATTAGAAGATAGGAAACAAACTGAGGGTTGCTGGAGGGGAGGTAGGTGGGGGGATGGGGTAACTGGGTGATGGGCAGTAAGGAGGGCACTTGATATAATGAGCACTCGGTGTTATGTGCAACTGATGAATCACTAAACTCTACGTCTGAAACTAGTAATACACTATATGTTAATTTATTTTAAATAAATAAAAATAAAATAAATTTAAAAATTAAAAAAAAGAAGCAATAATGTTGCTTCCTTCTGTCCCAATAATCTCTCCCCCAGATTTAGATTCTTGGTAGTTGCAGTGATGATTAAGCACAAGTAGGATGGAGAGAGAAGGAAGTCATATTTATTACACCTCTGATTAGGCACTGTGCTAGCTCTTCACATATGTTATTACTCGATTTCCTTTCTGCTTTAATGGCTCTTTACATCTCTCTACCAGTGCATTCAATTTCCTGATGAGACCTTCCAGTGAAATGCGCAGTCTTGCTTCCTGACTGGCCTTTTCCCTACAGTCCCTGTTTGCTTTCTTATACTGACAAACAAAAGCAGTATGCCTGGTTTTGTTTTGTGTTTCTTTATTCATCTTCCTGAAAGTCTAAACTTCAGCCAAGTGTGAGAGACCATTTCCAATTACTGCCTCTTTTCCTGGGTCATATCCTGGCCCCACTTTCCTTCCAAAGTGAAAGGTACCAGGATGCCTGGTGGCTCAATCGGTTAAGCGTCTGCCTTTGGCTCAGGTCCTGGGATTGAGTCCCGCATTGGGCTCCCTGCTCAGAAGGGAGCCTGCTTCTCTCTCTCCTCCTTGCTCATGCTCTCTCTTGTTATCTCTATCTCTGTCTCTCAAATAAATAAATAAAAAATACTTAAAAAAAAATGTAAGATACCTCTCAACCAAGAGAACATATTACTTAAGTTTTGCGGGGGGTGGGGGGGTTGTTGTTTTTAGTTCTGGAGAAACAAAATAGGTCAGTAAAAGAACTCTGAGCATCACTTTTCTGTTTCTTTCTAAGGCATAAATGAAGGAGACTTGGCTTCTTTAGGTCTCCTAGATATATGATTATCTAATCTCTATTCCATTTCAAAAAAAAAATCCCATACACAAAGAAGTTGACATTATTCCCCATCCCAGGTTATTGAAAGAGAATGGGTAGAGAGTTTTGTTCTAATTTGATGTACTTGATGTCCTGCAGTGTGAGTTAAATTCAGTCTGAACTTGCCTATCTCAGAAATTTGAAGTGAAACAGATAAGAGTAAGAGATAATCTTTATACTCAAAGCAACCTTACATGGTAAGCATCATTATTCAGATTTTATAGATGAAAAAACTTGGACTCATGCAATTTTAGTGTTTGTTTATTTAACAGAAAGAGGGGCAAGATTTGAACGCAGGTCTCTTTAAATCCAAAGATAATGGACTTTACCTTATAATATGTTTCCTAGTAGAAGAGCTCCATAGAAGAATCTGATCTGTGACTTATTCATATTAAATATTCAACATTTGAATGAGAGTTTGCAACCAAGAGACTTTATATTTTATGATAAATCACATACTATTGGTGATATATGACAAATGGTTGAGTTTGACTCATTTTTTATAGATGAATCATAAGAGATATAATTAATACAATAAAATACATTTTAAGATTTACAATTTATGATTTACAATTAAGTTTTGATAAATGTATACACTTGTGCAAGTACTACCCCAATCAAAATCTATAATCTAAAGTTATATAAAAATAAAGTTATAAAAATATTATCTCTGAATACTGTACATATGTTTAAAGAGTTCTCTCATTCGTTGGTACAGTCAATCCACCCTGACCTCTCAACCTCATATAACACTTATCCAATCTATCAGAGATACAGACCAGTTTGACCTGGTCTAGATTTCCCAGAAATGAAATAATAGCACAAACATTCTTCCGACATTTTTTTTTAATTGTTTCTTCTTTTCTTATATTTGTTTTCTTTTTCTTTTCCTGAAATACTTTGGAATCATCTTGATGTCTTAAACACACACACACATAAAACAAAACTGGAGGGACTGTGACTTCAATTGCAAGTTTCCATTTTCTCTTCTTTTTTCCCCTGAATTCTTTTGAATTATGTTTTAACATTTATTTTTACTCCATTTGTTTATTAGCTTTCTTTTTTCCTTCCTTCTTTTCTTTCCTTTTCTTTCCCTTTCTTTCCTTTTCTGTCCTTTTCCTTTTCTTTTTTCTTCCCCTTCCCTCCTCTCCCCTCCCCTCCTCTCCCCTCTCCTCTCCTCTCCTTTCTTATTTTGAAGTTGTTTTTTTTTTTTAAAGATTTTATTTATTTATTTGAGACAGAATGAGAGAGAGAGAGAGCACATGAGAGGGGGGAGGGTCAGAGGGAGAAGCAGGCTCCCCGCTGAGCAGGGAGTCCGATGCGGGACTCGATCCAGGGACTCCAGGATCATGACCTGAGCCGAAGGCAGTTGCTCAACCAACTGAGCCACCCAGGCACCCTTATTTTGAAGTTTTATCTAGGGCTACAATATATATTTTTAACTTATCACATGTACTTTCAAATAGCACAATAGTACCATTGTACTACTTTGCCTATAATTTAAAAACATCACCATTAGATTGTTGGCTTTTTGGCTATTGAGTTGTATGAGTTCTTTATATATTTTGGATGTTACCCCTTATGAGATAAATGATTTATAAATATCTTCTCCCATTCCATAGGCTGCCTTTTCAGTTTGTTGATGGTTTCTTTTATGTGCAGAAGCTTTTGAGTTTGATGTAGTCCCACTTGATAATTTTTGTTTCTGTTGCCCTTGCTTTTGGTGCCAAATTCAAAATATCATTGTGAAAACCATTGTCAGGGATCTTACTGCCTAGGTTTTATTCTAGGAGTTTTATGGCTTCAGGTCTTAGATTCTTTCAAGTCTCTAATCCATTTTGAGTTGATTTTTTGTAAATGATGTTAGATAGTGGTCCAGTTTCATTCTGTCCATTTTTCTCCACACCATTTATTTTTTTCCCATTGTATATTCTTGGCTTCTTTGTTGTAAATTAATTGACCATGTACTGGGGGGTTTATTTCTGGGTTCTTTATTCTGTTCCATTGATCAAATAACAACAACAATAATAATAAGTAATAAAAACATTACAAAATGTATTTCTGTCCCCCCCCATCCTCTGTGCTATTAAGGTCATATGATTTATTTTACTTATATTCTAAATCTCACTGTACAATGGTATGGTTTTGCTTTAAAGGGTCAAGTATGTTTTGAAGCAAGTTTTAAAGGAAAAAGAATTTTTGTATTTATTCATTTTCTTATCATTAGCATCATTCTTAATTTCTTTCTAAAGATTTAGGTTTCTAAATGGAATCATTTTCTTTTAGATTATAGATATCTTTTAATATTTCTCATATTGTGAAATTTCTCAACTTTTTCAGAAAAATAAAAACAAAGGCAAAATAAAAACATTTTCTGAATATAACCTTCCCTTCCAATTTGAGAGGTTTTTGTTTTGTTTTGTTTTTTGTTTTTGTTTTTAGCTCTATTAATAATTTATCCTTTGGTTTTCTGGCTTACATTGTTTCCAATAAAAACTCAGCCATTGTTTTTATATTTGTTTCCCTGTACATAATGTATTTTTCTTTGTTGACTGCTATCAAGGTGCTCTTTTGTTAGTTGGTTTCCAGAATTTTTATCATGATTTCTTGAGGTTATTTTCTTTTTTTTACCCTACTCTGATTTTTCTGAGTTTCTTGGATCTATAGACTTAATATTGCTCTTAAAATTAGAAAATATTTATTATTTTTTCAAATATATTTTTTCTCTTATCTTACCCCAGAATCCAATTGCACATTTGTTAAGATACTTATTTTCCTTTAGATCACTGAGTTTCTATTGATTTTTAGACTTTCTACTAGCTATGTTTCATTTTGGATATTTCTAATGATCTGCCTTTAAGTTCTAGTTCTTGATATTTTTTGTGTATAGTGTCTAATCTGTTATTCTACCCATTCAGTAATGTCTTTCATTTCAGAATTTTATAATCTGGAAACTCCATTTGTTTCCTTTCTTATAAATTGTTTTATTTATTATGTTCATTTAAAAATTTTCTGTATGTATTTATCACAGCTGTTTTTAAAACCATGTTTGATAATTACTTTATATTCATGATTTCTGTTCTCTTATACTTACTCTCATACTGATTTTGTTTTTGATCAAAACAAAATTTGTTGTGAATTTTATTGTTGAGTATCTGGATTTGTTGTTTTCCTTTAAGAATGTTTAATTTTGTTCTGATCAGCAGTAAAAGTATTTGTGGCTCAGCTTGAGTTTTTTCATGTCTTACTAATATATTTTATTATCTAGACTAAACTTCAGGGCCAGGTTAGTTATACTCCTAAGATATGACATGGGATCGCTGCTGAAAGCTGGGCGCTCGATGTGGACAATTTGATCTCAGATTCTAACTTGAACATCTCCCAAACCTCCACAAGTTCCAGAAGTTTTTCAGCATATAGCTCTTTGATATTTATTCTTTTTTTGGTCTAATTGAGTCTTACCTTATGTATGCCTTATTACTCAGCTACAATCCAGGGTACACCTAGTTTCTTAGATGTCTTTCTTCTGTATAGCTTCCTACTCTCTGGTATTCTATCTTGGAAATTCCTGCTGCATCAGACTTTCTGAATTTTAATCCCTTTCAACCTCAGCAAAGTCACTCTGCTTCATCTTCCCTACTCCAGTCTTTGGTAAATGTTTGAGAGCAGAAAGCTAGATAAGCAAAGGATTCCCTTGATTGATTTCCCTAATTAAATTAAAACAATAACAAACAATATGCCTAATTTAAGAAAAACAATAACAGCAGTAATAGTAATATAAAAACAGGTTCATGTGTTTACTTTATCTGCCTAGGTAACTCAGTGGAGCTGAATAAAATTGCCTACTTGTTCACATTCAGTTTGATACCTTGCATATCTATAGAACTAACTATTAGCATATGAATGGGCAAATCTGCTTCCTTTTATTGTTAAACTAATCAGATCCCTCCATGATTAGCATATGTAAGTGCAGAATGGAAAAAACAAAACAAAAACTTTTTCTAAATGAAAATTTAAAAATGAAAAGTTCCCAAAATGAACTTTTATGAAAGAAGTAATACCTTTCATAAGTTATTTATTGCATTTTATGAATAAAAATATCTATACGGAGTTCATCAGAGCATCTGCACATTTGTACCTAACAGTTGTAAGCATCCACCTTCATGCATATTTTGATAACCCAATGTGAACTTTTGAATAATTTTGTAAAAGAGTTATCTGGCAATCTTTTAAAAAAATTAACAAATATTGACTTGATTTTCTTTCTTTCTTTCACTTTTTTTTTCAGAATTAAGAAAAATATTTATTGAACACAAATAATGCACCAAGCATTGTTCCAGTGACCTCATATACTTTCATTTAGTATTCACAACAATGCTGTGAGTTACGTTATTATCCTTTTTTCTGTATGAGTAAACTTAAGATGGGAGCTTATTTACCAAGATCTAATAGCTATCAGTTGCAGGGTTGGAATTTCAACCTAATTACATTAGTCAGGAACCCATTTTCTTTCCCCTAAGTATCATGCTCTTTTTATTATTACCTATTGCTATTTTCTAACTGTATACCACATGTTGTAATCATACAGCCAACATCTGTGCAAACACAGGCCACCTGTATCAGCAGATGCTACCTGCTTCTTCTCCTTTCTTCTAAACTCCCACTCACACAGGCATATTAGTGGAAGATCTCGAACATCTAAATAGTTATGCCTAAATAATTTCTTTTAGGGCCTTGGAAAGTCTAAAACCAACTTTAAGGAGAGCATCATAATGATTAAAGAAACAGGTGACGAAATCTGGACAAGTACTTTGGATATCCCTAAGTTGGTCACAGTAGCATAGAAATAGCATAGTTATGAGAGAAGCCCCTATAAACTATTCTATTAAGAAGTTATGTTAGAAATTAAAGAGGTTAGAAGTAGAATCATCTAATTTGCTCACTATATTCCAGACTTTCTGGGACAATAAGCTCATCACAGCTCAAGGGCCAACTGTAAAATGTTTTATGATGTACTTCTAATAATTGGTAGTGTTTCATCTAGAAATCACTTTTAAAATAAGTTCAAATATAATTCAGCTATATTGCTCTAAAAATCTATACACAAAAATTGGGCAGTTTAGGTTGCATGGCTTTATATACCTTTTGATCTTAGGAGAAATAATAATATAAAAATTCTCTTCCTTAAGACTATAAGTGCCATTAACCAAGATTAATAATAGAGGTAGAAGTATTAAATGCTAACGTACAGGAGACCTATGAGACCTTCAATACACAGATAGCTAATGCCAGTCTGTTTTAATAACTTTTTAATTGTGTGTTAATTATTTATTCATTAAATTGTTTATTCTAGTACTTTATCTAGAGTCCCTTGTGGCCCTGGATGAGGGAATTCAAGCCCCCAGTTGCTTGTAAACAACCAAGCAGACGTTTTTATTACATTTAAATTAGTTGTGATGGGAAAACACAGGAGAATAGGCACTGAACTCTCTCAGACTTCATGAGTTTATAGTTACCTTCTGAATCAGAACTCCCAACATTTAAACATTGGCTCTAAAATCAATTTAATTATGTTGACTATTTTTTGGATTCAAAACTAGAATATACGAATTTATGGTAAATGCATATCATGAGAAGAGTGGGGCAGACTATCATCAGGTCTTGCTATGAACTGGACCCATAATTACACAAGTGATACATACTTTTTTTTTAACAAATACTTATTTGGGGTCAAGGATATGGAATAACAGCACAATGCTTAGAAACATTAAAAAATGTGTGAGATACAGCAAGATTAAAGGGAATAGAGCATAGGGACATACAGATGTGGGAGATGAAACTCAAAGTAGCTGTGAAGTTGACTAGTAAATAATAGTGTATGTCAGGATTTAAATTTTATATTTTATTTAGTACATAGAAAGCTAAAACTCAACCTATGTTTTGGCAAAAAGTTGATAAATTTTATTTTCTTCTTAGATAAATAACTATGGCATCAGGCTATAATATGTATGGGAATGTTGAGTTCCTGTGGGTAGTGGAGAACAGAGTAAGAGTAATTAGACTATAGATGAGAAATAGTAAAAGGTCTGAACTAAGGAAATTGCAGTGGAATTGAACAGGGGCAGGACAACTGCAAGAAATTCTGCTGAGATAGAATAAATGTTAACTGATTGGATATGAGTGGAAAGAATAAATTGTTCAGTATGATTCTAAATTTTTTAGTTTGCAGTTAGGATGAAGCTATGAACTAACTTAAAGAATTATCGAAAGTGGAAACAATCTAATCATGTTAGTGGTTCTTAATTTGTGTCCTTAAATATCCAAGAGCTCAGATGTGTCTTATCCTTTCTAATAGATTCTCCTACATTGGGTCGTTGGGTGGGGCAGCACTGGAATTGTAACAAAAACATTCAATAGTATTGTTAGTAGGACAAGTCCACTGGGTAATATACAATCTAAAGAAAGGGGAGTGGCAGTATAACAAATTCTGAGATTCAGGTTCCTAACAAACTTGTGCACAATACTTGACCTCAAAGGCCATAAGGAAGTTATACATATCTGTGTACATATAAGATAGAAAGTTGATTCCAAAGGAGTTAGTCACAAAGACAAATCAGGAACCATTCAATGGAAGGCTATACATAAAGGTTCCAGAGACAAGGAGATCAAAGGAGGCAAGAAATGGTACACATCTCTACGTATCTCTCACCTGGATTCCAATTATATGGTAAAATCTGATTGACCTTTGTACTGTTTGGTACTGCACTTGGTGCCCAACAGAAGTAATGCATTTTACAGTGTCTTTATGCCTGTTAATATCCACTGCTCCAATAACCAAATAATTAGAAAATGTGAAAGATAAACTTTCTGAAAACATGGATTTTTTAAATCATCAGAGAATGGTATGAAACTATTTTTAATATCTCAAACTCAAGAATAAATTTCCTGAATTACATCAATTAAGTGAGATCAGCCTACCGAGCTGGTGAATTGTTGAATAAAGTGATTTTTGAGTGGAATAATTCCTTTAAACAATTGCTGCTAAAACTTGAATTTTAAAATAATTCTCATTAAAATATACTCAGTTTTTATTGTTGAGTATTTTTGTATTTCAAGTATTTTATATTATCTGAGAGAATACAAATTATATTATAAAGAGATTTGTCAGAAAAGTACTATCAGATATGGTCAAATAGATTGAGATGGTAAACCCAAACTTCAATGGCTCCAAAGCACACATTCTAATTTTTTTTTTTTAAGTAGGCTCCACGCTCAGCATAGAGTCTAACGTGGGGTTTGAACCCACAACCCTAAGATTGAGACCTAAGCTGAGATCAAGAGTCGGATGTTTAACCAACTGAGCCACCCAGGCACCCCTCCAAGGCACATATTAAAATGACAAATGACGTTAGATTATGTGTTTTTTTGTATTTTTGTCACCTCTCTTTTGCCCACTGTTCCATATAGTAAAACGTACACACACACATACACACACACATTCATGTAAGTACATAAACAAAGTTTAAATGGAAAGTTCTGAAAAATTATAAAATGTTAAGGTGCCAACTGCTATCCATTTAATTTTGTATTTACAAATCTTTGGAAGATGCCATGGAAGCAGTTTGTTTTTTTACAAAATATCAACTCTGGAAGATCTCCAGATCTATAAAATGGCATTCCATATAAAATTTTTGATATAGGAGAATTAATATTTGATATAGGAGAATTAGTCAATGCAAGGAAAGATAGTTGGAGAAAGTACCTATTTTGGTATTAAGAAAAGTGTAATGCTATTAACTACAAAAGTATGTGTGTGTGGGAGTGGGTATCTGTGTGTGCTCAAGAGTATTTATAGGCTAGTCTTTTGTACATTGGTGATTATTCCCTTAAGCTGAAGAAAGAAAATAAAAAAGAAATTCAGCTTGATTGCTAAGAAATATTCATGTTGAAGAACTCTGGGAAAAGAGTAGGTTCTCAATAAATATTTGATTATGAATTAGATCTCATTCCTTGCAAACAGGAAACTTGAGCTTATGGAACAGTACCACCATGACAAACATCATATGAATCTAAAATTCCTATCTTAATATCAATGTGGACATTAGGAAACTGACTCTGTAGCTTTAGGCTTGTTCTTTATACTTTTTTGGCCAATATGGAAGGAAATGAACATCTAGAAGTAAAATATACATATTAACTTTTGATCACAGAGAATATAATGGAATTTTTGGAATAACTTCTAGGCTTCTTTTGTTAGTTTCATAATTTTATTATTTATCATATACTTTTCAACTAATTTTGAGTTAGTTTTAAGTGTTTTTTTCAATTATATATCACTTTTATTTATCTTTTTAAATAATGAAAACATTTTATCTTTGTGGTTGCATCATCATCAACTATTAACTTTTATTACTACAATTACTAAAACTAATATTAGCTAATATGTATTGCCTACTTGGTTTAAATACTGAATATTTTATGTGCATTGTCTCTTTGATATTCATGCTAGGTATATGAACCAATTATAGGACAAACACTACATTTAAATTTCCATGTTCAGATAGGATACTAAGACTAAAAGAAGTTTCTTCATGTGTCTCAGCCTACTCAGTCAGTACATTGGAAGAGCTTGGAATCAGATCTGCATCTGTGTCACACAAAGTTCAAATTCTGCCTTTTCCAACATTGTGCTGCTTTTCCCAACTATGGAAACAGAATATTCTAAAAATAAAGGCAGATAAGAATTAATTGTTTTTAGTATATCTTTTTTTAAAAGATTTATTTATTTATTTCAGAGAGAGAGAAAGAGCGTGCACACACGCGCATGCGAGCAGAGCTAGGGAGAGAGGAAGAGAGAATCTCAAGCAGGCTCCCTGCTGAGCATGGAACCCAATGCAGGGCTTGATCCCAGGACCCTGAGATCATGACCTGAGCCGAAATCAAGAGTCAGCCACTCAACCAACTGAGCCACCCAGATGCCTCTATTTTTAGTATATCTTATCAGTAAAATTAGTAAATAGGGTTTATAAGAAAACATTTTTTTTTAATTTAAAGATTTTATTTATTTATTTGACAGAGAGAGACACAGTGAGAGAGGGAATGCAAGCAGGGGGAGTGGGAGAGGGAGAAGCAGGCTCCCACTGAGCAGGGAGCCCGATGCGGGTCTCGATCCCGGGACCCTGAGATTATGCCCTGAGCTGAAGGCAGATGCTTAACGACTGAACCACCCAGGTGCCTCAATAAGACAACATTTTTGATTAATATTATAGAATATCCATCCATAAACTTCCTGAATCACAGGAATCCATGGGGATTCTCATTACATTGATCATCTGTGGTCTAGAATGCATATAGGAACCTGAAATCATCAATTTAGACTGTAGCATACAGTTATTTCTGTGTTTCATTCCATTCTTTATCCTGGTTATTATTAACATTTTAAGAAGTCATAGTTTGATGAGTTTAAATTGCTTCCAGAAGTATTTTGACATGTGAAAAAATGTTTATAACTTAATATGTCCCATGTAAATACAAATAAATTCTGCTTTTGAAAATTTGGCTCTTTAGACTGGGTGTTGTATGTAAGTGATGAATCACTAAACTCTACACCTGAAACTAATATTACACTGAATATTAACTAACTGAAATTTAATAAAAATTTGAAAAAGAAAAAAAATAAAATTTAGCTGTTTAGGAAAACACAAATATACACATGCTTAATACACACAAAAGCTGAGGTAACCTGGAACCCTATAGAAATGAGCCCTTATTATATACTTTCCTAAATTTAATAAAGCTAAATCTTTGTTGAAAAAAGTTGATATGTATATTTATAAATATGACATAATTTTAATCCTCTCTGTTTTATTTGGCAGGACCATCAATCAAAAATGACAGTAAGTACATGATCATTTTTTTATCCTCATATAAACTTTTCATTGACGCAAAATTCAAATGAGTAGACTTAGAAAGCTTCCTGTATTTTAAACAAAATAGACTAGGTTCAGCTGAAGTGGCTGAAAACAACAAAATTTATTGATCATTTTCATTGCATGTCCATTGTGAATTGTCTGAGGCCTTTGCTCTAATTCCATCTCAATCAATAATTTAGGGGATGTGGCTTCCACCATTTGGAATACCAGTCCCCATGGTAAGAAAAGAGAGCTGATGAATTGTATACAGACCCTAAGATACTTGCACTTGAAAGTTACATGTGAATTGTGCTCTTGACAAGTAAAAATTGTATATGTAGCAGAATCTTTTAAGTTAGAGAAATACAAATACACTAATATGTCAAGGTGTTCTTCTCAGATAGCATTATTTCTTCTTTGCGTGAGGTATCCATTTTCTCGCTTCCTTTATGGTTCAGTTAGTGGTTCTGGAAGTAATACGCATGAATGCAGTACACCAAAACTGGCTGTGACAACTGCAGCTATATCGCAATATTACTTCATGTTACTCTTAAAACTGTCTATAGTGGGAGGTTGAAAAGTAATTCTTCATATTGACAACCAAATGGACTATGAATGCTGAAACTCAGTTTTATTTGTATGAAATCATTCAGAAAGATTTAATTAAATTCTCAAAAACTTAAAATGTCAGTTGTATTTATATAATTTTCATTTTAACGTTGTGACAGATCTCAATTAAAATTCTTTGTTTTTATAATTTCAAAGATGTGGGCAGAAAAATCATTTTTTGAATCTATACATAAAAATGAATTTTGAGTTGATACAGTTAGGATTTTTTTAGTTAAAATTCTATATAAATTTATTCAAACACAAACCATTTTCAAATCTTTATGTTATTATTAGATGAAGCCAAATATGAAAAAATTTTGACTACATAATTACTAATTTTGGTTTAGAAAATAATTGTAAGCAATGTGTTCCTTCACTCGTTTTAGATTTTAGTGTATTTACATTTATAATATGGTCCAATTTAAATATTCTGTTGAGTACTTTGTTATATATTTAATTGTATTTTTTTTAAGCAACAATACTTATTGGACTTCTGATATACTCCAGGAATTGTCCAGGAATTGTGTTAGGCATTGATATGAGTACTACCAGCATTTGCTTTGCAGGTCAACCTTTTTTTTTTTTTTTTTTAAAGATTTTATTTCTTTATTTGAGAGAGAGACACAGCGAGAGAGGGAACACAAGCAAGGGGAGTGGGAGAGGGAGAAGCAGGCTTCCCGCGGAGCAGGGAGCCCAGTGCGGGGCTCGATCCCAGGACCCTGGGATCATGACCTGAGCCGAAGGCAGATGCTTAACAACTGAGCCACCCAGGCGCCCCTCAGGTCAACCTTTTTTTACTGTAAATTTTACTCTGGCTCTTAATTCACTCTTTTGCTAACAAAGTATTGCTTTAGTCTTGCGACACATAAACCAGATGTGGAAAAATCAGTGGGGTCCTAAAAGTAAACAGTGCTTCTCAATTTAGCTACCGTAGCTACATGAAGCCCATCTATAGCACAAGATTAAAAGATCATGAAACAAGTCAGTCTTAAATATACTTTGGTTTCCCTTAGAACACAAAGAAAAGAAATAGAGGCTTGAAAAACCATGGTTATTTTTATATGTCACTGCTTCCCAATTTAGGTTTATTGTTTTCTGATAGTCTAAAATAAAGTAATTATACTTATTTCAAATTGTATTTTAATAGGAATATTCCCCTGTATATTATTATATGTCTTTGGAGAGGTGAACCAGTATTTTTAAAAATTAAGTAACTACTAATATACTCTATTCAATGCTTTTCATGCTGTGTAGCAGATAAACATTTTCAGAATTTTATCTAATACTATTTAAATTTTATATTTGGACATCATTACAGTTAATCTAACAACACATCTCATATGTAATAATGGAATTTTAGTAAATCTTCTAAATTAGAAATTTAGAAAAATGGAACATTAAGGAGATTTGTTACCTTTCCTACAGTAAACCAGCAGTATTAACTACCAATAAGAATGCTCTCTGAATGTTTGGAAGAGATTTTAAAAGTGACTTTACTTGTTAACAGAATCCAGAGCTTCTCTAGGTTTCTGAGGCAATATTTAGATTCCAGATGCTTACATTTTGAATTCATTGGTCTAATCCTGAATTCTACATATTTAATAAACATCATCATCAATTCTGTTCCAGGTGTTCTTTGGCTGAAACAGAACACAGTTTTAATCATTGTTTCCTTCCTATACAAAGATTTTATATAGGAAATCATTGGCCTGGACATAAAGGAGAAGATGGATTTGATTTGAAATACATATTTTACAAATAGCTGTTTCTGTAAGGGGCCATAATGGTAAATTTGTGGAAAATCTTGACTTCTTCATCTTTCTCAACATCCACCTAAATTTATAAAGAACATTTCTAACATTGTCAAAAATTATTTGTTCACAGATTACAAATCATTTATGTTATATTGAACCTCGCCCAGTTTACAAAAAGCATCTGTGTTACTCTTTTAAAGCTTGATTACCTGAGAAAGTAATGTATTCTTGGCATAAACGTTGATGTATGATGTATATTATGCATATTCAAAGCAAGTAGGTACAGAAAGGGAAAATATGGGATGATTTGTTTGTGGTCAAAGAAAATACCATTCAAATAGTTATCTTAAAAAAAAAAAAGCCCTTAAGCCTATCAGAGACAAAAAAAAGTTTCAGTTGTGTTCACATTATAAAATCTCGTAGCATAAAAGAGTCATAACTGGTAATTTATTCTCATTTGCATTTAATGGTTTCAGTGTGGAAGTTCAAAGGTGGGAGATCACAGGATGGGATGCAGAATGTGACAAAACAAGTCAACTATATTATAAACCCATGAAACAACTTCACTAAGGGGACGGAGGGAAAGATGCAGCCTTAGAGAAACTTTGGAAATGAGTGGAATCTGTAAGATTAAAGGCAAAGGAGTGGCAGATAAGCATTGTACTATGGTACAATGTGTGTGTGTGTGTGTGTGTGTGTGTATAAAATAAGAATTGTACTATGGTACAATACACACACACATACACACACACATATCAGTATCAGATATATGGATGGATAGATAGATAGATAGATAGATGATAGATAGATAGTATATACTGGAAATGAGCAACTGAGTAAATGGATGGCAGGTTGTGGAAGCCAGGTTTCTCAGTTTGAGTTTGCGGATAAGTAAGTGGAGGAGGCTAGAATAGTTCATAGGTAATGGATTATAGCTGGAGACAGTATAAACTCACAGCTAAATATAGATACATACACTTGAATGTAAATTATGTATAGTTATATCTATATATACAGGTTAGTATACACATGTATATTTTCTTGCTGTGTCAGCTAAGAGAGCCTGGAAATATCAACACTCTGGTAGCAGTGTGGACACCAATGTACATATTTTGATTTTCTAATACTGTTATCCAAAAAAAGGAGCAAGGGCTTCTTGGAGAAATGTCTGATCTTAGCTATATATATATATATACATATATATATATATATATTAAAGATTTTATTTATTTATTTGTCAGAGAGAGAGAGAGCACAAGAAGGGGGAGCAGCAGAGGGAGAAGCAGGCTCCCCACTGAGCAAGGAGCCCGATGTGGGACTCAATCCCAGGACCCTGGGATCATGACCTGAGCCAAAGGCAGATGCTTAACCAACTGAGTTCATATGATATAAATAAATAATTTTGTAAATAAATAATTGGAAGAGAAGGGACAAATCTCTCTTGTAGAATAATTCTACATGATTTAGGTGAATACTTTATCCTTTTTTTTTTAATTTTTTTTTTTTTTAAGATTTTATTTATTTATTTGGGAGAGAGAGAATAAGAGACAGAGAGCATGAGAGGGAGGAGGGTCAGAGGGAGAAGCAGACTCCCTGCCGAGCAGGAAGCCCGATGCGGGACTCGATTCTGGGACTCCAGGATCATGACCTGAGCCGAAGGCCGTCTCTTAACCAACTGAGCCACCCAGGCGCCCAATACTTTATCCTTTTTAAGTGTGATCTGTGTGTGGTGACTTTCTTTCAAAGAGTACAATATGGAACCATGGGGCGAAAGGGTAACTTTACAGTTGGTAATGGATCTAAACCTGGCAAACACTATTCCAACCACATAATCAAGGTCAATGTCAACAGTGATAAATCATGTTGATAGTATGTATCCTTGATATGATGTGAAAAAAATGATACTTTATAGCTATGGTCTTCTTCCCAATAAATCATAACCTCAGTTTGATTATGAGAAAAACATCAAACAAATTCCAAAAGAGGGCATCTTGCAACATCCTACAAAATCGCATGTAGAAATAGGAAAGTCTGAGAAACTGTTACAAGCCTGAAAAGCCTAAGGAAACATAACAAGTGAATGTAATGTGGTACTCTGGATCAGAAAAAGATTTTAGATAAAAAATAAAGAAATCTGAATAAAGCATATAGTAGTAGTGTATCAATATTGGTTTATTAAATGCAACAAATGTACCATACTAATGTAAAACAGTAATTATAGGGAAACTCAGTGAGGGGGGTATATGTTAGTTCTTTGTACCATTTTCTCATTTTGTCTATAATTTTGAAACTATTTAAAAATAAAATCTATTAAAAAACATTTTAAGCCTTTATTAAATAGTTACACTTCACAGATATTTTTATCTGCAAAGTCTTATTATTCATATGAAGGTTAAATCAAAATCAAAATCTTACTATTTCCCTAGACACCTGCCATAAATGATGGTAAAATCTACACCCAGATTTTTTAATGCATCTTTAAATTCTCCTGTGTGCAGGAATGAATGGTTAATGGCTTTACATTGTGTGTCTCCATGTTTTAAAATCTTTTTTTTCTTTCATACCTCAGTCCTGTAACCCTTTTAGAAGCTAAATTTTGTCGTTTTAATATGATGGTAATTGCTATATGCTACTCTACTCAGTATCCAACAGCATCGCCTCAGGGAAAGGAAGAGATAAGTGCCCTATTGAGTTTAAATAGATTTATTCTGCAGATATGCCAAAGTACATTTTATTTAAAAAAAAACCTGTAAAATGAATCTGAATCTGTTTCAATTGCTTCATTTTTGATGGTGAGACTTTTGAATGAGATTTTGTGTCTATGTGTCTTATGTGAAAAATCTGAGAAAAACAAATAACCTTTTGGTATGAACAATACACATTTGTTTTTGATTTTACTGGAAAATTTAACTAGGCAGCTCTGCAATGCTTTCCCAGGAACAAATTGTGATATCCACAAGAAAAACAGTTGTATGATGACCTGTAGCGCCTTCTTTTCTGAAGAAGTAAACCTACATAGTTTAATGTACATGGGTTTCGATCATTCAAATTTTATAATACATTACTTTAATTATACCAACAAAGCAGATATATTTTATTTTAATAGTTGAAAATAGTATGAACAAACACATGGAATCAATAGACTATATCTTTTTCTTTTTAAAAATTGGCTAAGCTATTTGGAAAAATCTAATTCAAGCTTTCAAATTTAATTCCAGGACACTTCCATTGAATAATGTCTTTAAAATATATAAATTGTGAACTGTTCAGGTTGAGAGGGAGTGGAGGAGATGAAGAAGAAAGGTCCTTTATTCTTGTTCCTAACCACTCCATCTCCTTCATCACAGAATCTTTGTTCAAATCAGAACATGGCCTGAAAATTAATGACAGACCCAGTGCCTTCATTTATCAAAATGCTTTTAAAGGGATCATTTTGAAGAAAAGGGAAAGTCTGGAGGAAGAAAGAAATTCTCGGCTGTCCGGGGACTTATTGGTGGTCTCATGGTAGATGACAGAACTAAACTTGATAAATATTCAGAAATATTCAGAGAGAATAGAGACCTTGAGCCCGTGACTACTGTTGCTTCTTTTTTTTTTTTTAAATTTAAATTCAATTAGCCAACATATAGTACATCTTTAGTTTTGGTATAATTACCAATGATTCATTAGTTGTGTATAACACCCAGTGCTCATCACAGCACGTGCCCTCCTTATTGACTTCTCCTTTTTCCACTATATCACACATCTTCAATCATAATTATGATTATGAGGGAAAAAATGGAAAATTTATTTAAAATCCATGACTTAATTTAAAGGAATTGGATTGCACAATTATATTTGGGAAAGTAATTTTTCAATTCAAAACCTCAAATTGTTCAATTACTTTTTTTTTAAACTTCCCAAACCTCAACTAGACACACAATGTCTTCATTACTCTACCAAATCTCTGTACCAGACCCACCTATGCTGTTATTCAACATTGTTCTTACATCAATATCTTACATCAATGACTTTTTACAGTTCAAGAAATTTATCTAAAAAGAATTGTATTCAATACCAATTGTCATTAATAGAAGTTAACTGTCAAAATAAAATCATCGAAATCAAGAAAATTCTCCCTAGAAACTGTTACATGTCAAAAGCTGTTCTTGCTTTGTTAAAAGGGGATTCATCAATATATTCATCACTTAAGATATTTTAATGCAACTTTGAACCAAACTGAGATTTCTTCTTGGAAGATTGGAATAGAAGATTAGAAAGTGATCTTTCTAAGGGATAATTTGCTAATTTTCTTTCCTAATTTTCTTTTGCCACTTTTTCTAACACATCTATTACTCTAGCGACATGCTGTTCCCTGAAAACATGTATCTTCACTCTACTTTCTTCCAGGAAGAATGACAGTATTTCCTTCTCTCTGAAGCTTCTTCTTTACTCCAGAGAGAATTTAAAAAGATACCACTTTGTATCAATATTTGTCTATATTACATACAATGGCACAACTATATCTTACTTTTTTCAAACATCAAGAGAACAAAATTATAATAGGATCATGGCACTGACTTAGTTTTATAAAATCTATTTTTATGATTTTAAAGCAATTTACATGTATTATGAAAACAAAAAAAAACCCCTAATAATATGATTTTGAAAAATTATCTCTATCCTATACAAATATTGTTTCCATTTTGGACAGCAGCATCTCAATATATGTATGAAAATGTGCAGGCATGTCTTTTACATAATGTGATCATATGTATATTAGCATTTATCCCCAAACATGCAATGAACATTTTTCTATATCATCATTTTGTACTTATTTATTTTTTTGATTAATGAATGAATAAGTAAATAAATACATAAGAAAATTCATGATCCTGGACTTTAATGTCTTTTAGAATTAAAGGCAATCATTGATCCAATGATAAGGAAATTTAACCACTCTGTCAGCAACTACTTCTATTGCTATGATCAGAGCTTTTAAACTTGTTACCTCAGACGGTGTGTAAAATGAAGGTGTTGGATATGTAATCTTAAAGTACTGAAGGAAATGAGTTGACCAATAAAGATTCTTGGTGGCAAGCAATAGAAAGCAGTTATGATAATTAACAGAACCTTAATTGGAAGGATATCAAGAAACACTGAGAATTCATGGAAGCCTGGTGTTGTCTAGAAATATGAACCAGAACTATTGAAAACTTATTAACAAGAACAGTAGTTAAGATTACAGAACTGAAATTTTGTGTTTAGGATCCCATTCTAACCACTATCACTCTCACTGGATTCTTGCTGCCCCTGGACTGTCTCGATGTTGCCACTGTGAATAACCTCTCTATTTTGACAGTATCTTTGTGTTAACCAACAGAATTTTATGTCCAGAGAGAGAACATGTGATTAGCCACGCTTGTGTGCCCACACTCAAGAACTAGGAAAACAGAATGCAGTATACTCACATGATGGAACACTACTCAGAAATGAAAAGAAAGAGAAAAAGAAAAAAGAAAAGAAAAAAAAAAGGAAGAGATACTAACATACAAGAAACATAGATGAAACTCAAAAAAACTAATGTAGACAAAAGAACCCGGACACAAGGCAATAATACTGTATGATATATTCTTATATGAAATTCAAGGACAGGTAAAACTAATCTGATAGTACTAGAAATCAAAGGAATGGTTGCCTATTAGGGGTGAATATGGACTGGGAAGGGGTCATAAAGCAACTGTGGCATTATGGATATATTCTACATTTGGTTGTGGTGGTGGTTATAAATAAGAGTAGTTACTAGGAACAACACAACAAAACTGGATGTGTGTTCAATTTTTTTTTTCAGTCTTTACATTATTATTTTATCCTGATATAACATATTTACCACAACCAAGAGGTTTGAACTGGAGAGTTATTGTAAAACATTACTAAATTTCTTTAATTTCCAAAGACCTTGACATAGTTCTTTTGATCTGATTTAAATAATTGTTCATAATTATTCATCTCCATGATGTAGAAGAAGTTAGGGATGTGGATTCTGCCTCAGGTTATGTGGGTTAGAACTCCAGCTCTGCTACTGACCAACTGTGTAACTTAGCTGAGTAGCTTAACATTTTAGCTTGGGTTCTTCATTCATAAAATGACAATGATAATACTACCTACCTTTTATAATAAAGTTAATACCTGGAATGTGGTAACTGGTCATGTGTATTAGCTATTATTATTTGAAAATCATCATTCAATTTCTAAAATGTCTTATTGTCATCTGATGTTGACCATAAAAATGCAAGGACAATAAATGAATTAATTTATGAAGGATAAGTCACTGTAAATCTCTTCTAAATGAACAGCCCAAGGTAAATGCTGATTTTAGAAGACCAACCAGTTTGACCTTGGCCTGAATTTCCTTTTAGATCCAGTTCTCAAAGGGTGCTGCTGGGAAGAGCTATCCAGGAAATACTGACCAGTATTTTGGAGAGATTTTGTAGTTAATCATACTTCAGCAGGGCAGAGAACTAAAGCTTGTCAGGAGGATTCATGACACAAATTAGCAAGATTCTCAGAAGCTACAGCAAAAATATTTGCTTGCTTGTTAAATAGGAAGTGTATTTACTCATTAGAAGGTATTTGGATCAAAACACATAGTAAACACCTTATTGGAAGTTAAAAATTTGAGTTTTAAATATAAATAAGGAGGAATAAAGGCATTAAAATGTCATTTTTGGTTGATGAGTAAAAGGAGATTTTCAACAAATAGCATTTTCTATAAATTCAATTTAAAAAAACGTTCAAAACTAAAGCCGTAGTTAAAAACCTCATCGTGATCTGAGGGTCGTGAGATAGAGCCCCAAGTCTGGCTCCATGCTGGGTGTGGAGTCTGCTTAGGATTCTCTGTCCCCCTGTCCCTCTGTGTACCCCCCTCCCGCTCTCATGTGCTCTCTCTCTCAAAAATAAAGATTTAAAAAAAAAAAACAAAACAAAGCCAGGAGTAACTAAAACTTGTCATGAAAACTTTCTTCCTTTCTTGAATTATTTTAATTTTCTTCATCAGTGATGTACTATTTTTATTTGTATTTCCTATCTCACACCCTCATGTATATATACTTCCTTACCTAGACACCTAATATATTCATACTGTGGTCCATTATGTTCCTTCCCTTAGGAGAAATGTGATTCTGAGTGGTCCCTGACACCACAGAGGGATTTGGTATAATGTATTCTGGTTTGTTAATAATAGGTGTGTGACCTTAGACAAGTTAGCATCTCTGTATTCCAACTTTTGTGTCTGTAAAGTTGGGAATTTAATAGTAACTCTTCCTAGATTTATTGCCATGATTAAATGAATTCATATATGTAAAGTGCTAAAAACAGTGCCTAGCACATAGTAAACACTATAGAGGTGTTAACCATGTCATCATAGTCATCATTATTTGCGCTGCTAGTAATAAATATTATTATTATTATAAAAACTCCTATGAATTTTGTATTTTATGGGAGAATCTCATGGAAGAGAACTTACAGGATTCAGTGAATAGCATCTGGATTTGAGTAGAATATTTGGTAGGCATTGACCGCCACAGAATCCCTCAACTCATATCACCTAGCCCATCCGTTCATGAAGCCAGTCCTTTATGAAATAAATGTGTTCTTTATTCTACAGACAATAGATAAGATAAAAGAAGATGATATTTATAGCCCTGGATTGATAAAATCAGCTGTAGCTATTTGTTGCCTCTTTCAGGTTATCTCAAAGACTATTTTAAAAATTCATATTTTAGACTTCTTTCAATCTTGTGTATTCAGGGGCCATAGAGAGATTATAAGATTAAGTCAAAGCAGTATTGTACAATATTTAAATTTCTTTTTATCTTGTTTTTCCCATTAGTATCCTTGGGTAGCTATTCCAGAATATAGCTTTTTATTTATTTTTTAATCATAAGGCAACATTTCTAAAATTTGAGTATTAACAGAGAAATATTTTTAGCTATTAAGTTACCTGATAGAAGCTTCAATTTGGTTCATGTTAAAAATGTGATTTTTTTCTAGTTAAAAAACATGTTTTCTAGGATACAGCAAATTTTCTGTTTTAATTGTAATATTTGAATCACTCAAATACAGAACTTTACTTAGATATTTTGCTTACTTAATGTTTGGAACTATGTGAAATTCTTGATTATTATTTTTTCAAGTTTTGCTTCGTTGAGGAACAGATGCTGCTTCTGTTTTGTTGTTGTTTGTTTGTTTTTCCAAATGAAATAGTAAAATGTACCAAAAATTCCAAAATTCTTCATTTGGAAAATTCAATAAATACTACACAGAAGTTAAAAAATTAAGTTTTAAAAACCACTTTTTGTAGAAAAATATTGGTAGTTATTAATAGATTTTATAAATTTTAATAATTATTTTGCAAGTCTTGTGCAAAACAACTCATGGTTCAGATCTTCAAAAAATAAGCATTAAACTTTATTGTTAATATTTCAGAATATATGCTGTATCAAATATAATTTTTGCAAATTTCTGTCTGCAGTTTTTTTGTAACTTGGATACTCATCACTCATGAGAGAAAAGGCATTTCACTATTTTACATCAATCATCTACATCAGTCATTGAAAAGAAAGGAATACATGAAGTTAA
Source organism: Leptonychotes weddellii (assembly GCF_054177405.1). Taxonomy (NCBI): domain Eukaryota; kingdom Metazoa; phylum Chordata; class Mammalia; order Carnivora; family Phocidae; genus Leptonychotes; species Leptonychotes weddellii. The sequence goes on along the minus strand of NC_138369.1, from coordinate 154,270,705 downwards.
GAAGAATTATAAAGGCTATACAAATTGTAAATTTTGAGGCAAGTAAAGACTATCAATTAGGAAAAGCATATACATATGTTTTGAGCATCTGCATTATCTCACACATTATGATAGCAGCAAAAGTATCATCGAAAGTAATCATCACTTTTGATCATTAGGTAAAAAATGGCAGGACTATGAGTGTTGGGCATATTTAATGGTCAAGGATAGGAGATGGCAATTAATGTAGGAATCATGGCTTACCCACTGGGGTGCCAAGGTAGCTCAGTCAGTTGAGTTTCTGACTTTTGATTTTGGTTCAGGTCATGATCTCAGGGTTGTGAGATCCAGCCCTGTGTTGGGCTCTGCACTCAGTGCAGAATTTGCTTGAGATTGTCTCCATCTGCCTCTCCCCCTACTCATGAGCTCTCTCTCTCTCAAATAAATAAATTAATAAATCTTAAAAAAAAAAAAGAAGAAGAAGAATCATGGCTTGCCCTCTATTCAGGAGCAGTGATGTTTTAAGACCAGGTATTGAAAATACAAAAGTAAAGTCTTTGTTATGAGATAAATGGCCCTTATTCCATTGCATCTGACTTTTAATGCTGTAGCGTCACAGATTAAAAATAGACAAATGGACAAGCAAACACAAACTTACCACCTATCCTCCCTTCCTATCTAGTTCTGTCATCCCAGTATGCTCCTTCCCAGACACTATACCTTATAGAGCACCTGCCTCCAGTCTTTTCAAATTAAGTTTAGGGTCCTCAGAGAAGAACATCCAGCTACCTTTCCAGTTTTCAAAATATGAAAGTACCTCCATGATTAGTAGATTCATCCTAGTCATATTTCCAATTCTCCCAGCACTATTGACTGTATCTCTCTATTCTGATCCAAAAGTTGCCTCTGTTATAACAGGCCCTAACTTTATGTTTGGCATTCAATTGTTTACTCATACAGTCACTCATTCCTTTCTTAAATATTTATTTAAAGCATACTCTGCACCAGCTATCGTTCTATGTCTTAGAATATGACAAAAGCCTAAGCTTGAGTTACTGGCATATAATAATGCATTAAAAAAAAGAAAAAAAACATGTTTTGTTTGTTTGGGGCTGGAACAGACATTTTAGGTTTAGATATGAGAAAATGTAGGGTGGTGTGAGGTGGTAGAAGTTAATTGGAGAAGAATCTTAGAGGTCAATTCAGATTTGATAAAGCAAGAAATCTTAGAACCAACTGTCAAACTAGTTAATAGGTATCCACTATGCAGAACAAAGATACCGTAAGTCAGATAATGTAGATATGATCGGAGCATTCTTTTTTTTTTAAAAGATTTTATTTATTTATTTGACAGAGAGAGACAGCGAGAGCAGGAACACAAGCAGGGGGAGTGGGAGAGGGAGAAACAAGCTTCCCGCTGAGCAGGGAGCCTGATGTGGGGCACGATCCCAGGACCCTGGGATCATGACCTGAGCCGAAGGCAGATGCTTAACGACTGAGCCACCCAGGCGCCCCATGATCAGAGCATTCTAAAAATAAAATAGAATTCAAGAAGTCAGGCATCAGTAATTAGCGCCGGGAGCCCAAGGAAAATTATTTTGGCAGAAAGAATGATGTAAATGAAGAAGGGATAGGAGCTGCAGGATAGCTGCAACAGGATTGTTGGATTTGTGTGGGAAAGAAATCCTTTTGTGACCAAATGGCCTTGCTCCCTTCTGAGGTAAAGTCTTTCTCTAAAATTAGATTAGAACTCAAGTCTAAGGTAAATGAATGTAACATGAGAGAGTAGATGGTGAATAGTAGGGTAGTTCTACTTGATGGATTAAGAGGAAAAAATATTGTTCGAGTATATTCTTTGTTTTATTCCATGCATGTAGGCTGAATTGTGTATTTGTTAGTTAAGAGACTTTTCTGTCTTGCTTTTAAAGTTCTTCAAGAATTAAAATTCTATGTCTTTTTTTTTTTTTGGTGACCTGCTTTACAATTTACACATTTTATAATGAACAATCCACTTTTTTTCAATTAAATTCTTCCTTCAAAATTTGCTTTTACTTTCCTCAGTGAAAAGGAAGAGCAATTGTTTTCTATTCTCCCCAATTATTCACTTTATACTTGATGACCATCATCATTTTGACACTTTCTTCAAAGTAAACAAATCCTTATTTTTGCATTTCTTTTATATCCTGTCAGTAACCTCGTAACTACTAGTTAGTGGTACTTTATACCTCAGTCTAAATATTCACCCTTCAAGCTTTGTAAGTACTTAAATAAGCTTTCCCCAAAAGGTCTTCTACAGAACCCTCAGTCATAGGATGTTAATACAAAAGATGAGAAAAGGTAAAGCATTACTTGCTCACATAGATTTGGACAATATTTATTAAAATATGTTACTGAGTTTCTTTTTTCTAAGCCTTTCGTATATCTGGCCAGTAAATATTTCATTATAATGCTATGGTCTGAATGTTTGTGCCCCCATTCAAATGCTAAAATCCTAATCCTAATCCCCAATGTGATGGTATTAAGAGGTGGGGCCTTTGGGTGGAATTAGTGCCTTTATAAAAGAGAGCCCTGTTCCCCTCTGTTCCCCTTCCTCCATGTGGGATACAAGAAGTCTGTGACCCAGGGCTCTCACCCAATCATGCTGACGCCTTGGTCTCTGACTTAAATCTCCAGAACTATGAGAAATACATTTCTATTGTTTATAAACTACCCAGTTTGTGGTATTTTGTTATAGCAGCCCTGACAGACTAAGACATGGGGTAAACATTTTATCCCTATATTTTCCTTTTTCCATTTAAACAGGGTACAGGTAAAGGTATGGGATATAGAGTGAGAAAAAGTACATGAGCATTTGGTATTTGTTTTTCCCAAAAGTTTAGGTCCTCCATACAATTAAAGGGCTATAACATGAAGGGGGTTTGTGCATAGACAGTATGTTTGCAACAAAACATGAAGGGTGAATAATTTTGCCCTGTCTGGAGTGAGATTCTTAGGACTACAACAGCAATGAATGATCTGTTCATATTTACCGAAGTGTCAAAATTCCAGAGCAGAGCATGATGCATCTGGAGAGATGGAATCACAGGCCTCCTAAAAGTTTACCAGGCACTAACCAAAGCAAGGAAATACAAAAAAAGATTTTGAGCCTGGGAGCGTAGTGGAAAATTCATAGCAACATCAAGGAATAACTGGGGAGGTGCCTGAACAGGTCGTTACTGACTCCACAGTAAAGCTTTGCCATATACACACATGATTTGAGAAAAGTTCATTAGCATTTCTCTTCCATGCAACTTCTTTGTCCCTCCTGTACAGAAATCAGGAGCAGAGACTAATAGAGGAGTAGCAGAGAACCACTGGACATGAAGGTCATGTGGAAGGACAGGGACACCTCAGAGGCAATGGGAACTCATGAACTGTTTTGCCACCTAGGTTGTAAGGGGTTAGGAATTATTAGGGGGCGCCTGGGTGGCTGAGTCGGTTAAGCATCTGCCTTTGGCTCAGGTCATGATCCGAGGGTCCTGGGATCGAGGCCCAGATGGAACCCGGATGGAGCCTCACATCAGCCCCTGCTCGGCGGGAAGCCTGCTTCTCTGTCTCCCTCTGCTGCTCCCCCTGCTTGTGCTCGCTCTCTGTCCAACAAATAAATAAAATCTTAAAAAAAAAGAATTGAAACCTTATAGAAAACAAAGATATGTTTCTTGGGCATCTGAGTTCAAAGGATGTAACTTATGTTTTAGAGATAGATACAAATACAGTTTCTAAAATATTTCCAGAGAAGATAATTACCATACATAATTTTCTAAGTTTGATAGATTCATTCATTTAACTATTTTTTGGCAGGTTACTGTGTGCCAAGCCCGGTTCTTGAGATCTGAGATACAGAATTAAATAAAGCAAATAGAAGAGGTCATTTCTATTGAACACTTGTCTTCGGACGGCAGTGCACGCATCCCATGGAACATCTTCAGGGCTGGTTTCTTATGGAAAAGCAAATCGAGGCATACTACCATGTTCTCAAGAAATTGAGAAATATTTATGGGTTCATACTATATCGACAGTAGTTCCAAGGCAATGTAAATTTTGTCTTATTTGATAGAAAACTCTAACTTCATAGACTACATTGTTTGATTCTAAAACATTAATTTTTCTGTTTCTCAGTCACTTCTTTTCTTGTCTCTCTCTTTCTTTTCTCTCTCTCTCTTTCTGCCTTTCTCCCTCCCTCTCTCAACCTCCCTCTCTTTCTTTCTGTGAAGACTTCTGCAATGCTTTGAAATAAGTGCCTTTAAAAATGTTATTTTTGGGAAATACTAACGTAGAACAAAAGGGTTAACTAGGAGAAATTGTTCTTATCCATTTGTCATAACAATTGTTATTTTGTATACATTAAGTTTCTATTAAATGAACTTTGGATTAGTTTATCACAGAGAAAATTTCATTTGAATATAGTTAGTATCTGAAGGTAGTATTTGATCTAATATCTGAATCATAGTTTGGCCATTAACATTGAATTATTCTTTTTCTACTTCATAAATCAATAATCTCACTTTTCACTTTAGACAAAATTGAAAGCCAGTTTTTTTTTCTGTTCTTAATAAAACATCCTTTTTTTTTTTTTTTTGTTCAGGAATCTGAAAGCCTACCTAGTGCCAAATACTGAGAGCAGTATTATAGCATAGAGGGTGATCTTTCTTTTTTTCATCCTTTGGAAGTGAAGCCACACAAAAGCACAGTGGGAGAGCCTTCTCCAAGTACACAGTTCTGCAACCCCAGCAGACTCCTATTTACAGTAACTGATGAAGGACCGGAAAAGAGGATCTTGCTGAGATCACCTCCTTCCCGTGCTCACCTGATTGATTAACAGAGAACGTGTTTGGCTTAATTGCTCAATAATAAAAGCAAAGTAGATGTCATTACACATTTTGCACTTTCTGATTAGTAATTTTCTCAAAAAAATCAGAAAATAAAGTTTTCTTTTTCTAACGCATTGTCAATATGCTTCAAGTGGGTGAATCTGAAGACTAAGAAACATTTACTCTAAAGGCAGATTAAATTTATTTTTCATATTATATATATATATATATATAATTTTCTTCCATTGCCCATTTTAGGAATAGAAAACTTGTTTCATGTGGATTTAGCTTCTCTCTGAAATGTAAGGTTCGTAAAGGCAGAGACTAAATGTTATGTTTTTAATGTATTTGTAAAAGAAGTTAGCATCATGGACCAGTCTCATAACTGCTTCTTCAAATAATTTGAAGATGGCTCCTGCCTTTCTCCTCTGGCCTGGTGGTATTCCGTGGGGAGGCAGACACTGAACTGGTGCTTGCCTTTGGCTCTCAGACTCACAAATGCTTCTCCAGAGTCCTCCAATTGGAGAGCTACACAGCCTCTGGAATTTTCCACAACTTGAATTTAAACCACTCTTCTCTAAATGCATAGGCATCTGACTTCTTATTTATATAAGATTGTACGTCAGTCTTTCCACATTTTAAATCGAATGACAGATTATTTCCTGAGTGAAAGAGATAGTACAGGTATTTGCAAGAAACCAGTGCTAGTGAGAGAAATTCGTGTTTTCTGTTTCTGTTACCTAGTAGTTTTCCTCTTTTAATTTGATTTTTTTAAATGATAAATTGTATGTCTCCCAAATCTGTTCTCCTCCTTTACCCCTTTGCTTTTAGTTTTATGCACCTGTAAAATTATTAGCTTTGTGAAAAAGGAGAATTATACTTTTAAATACATGCACTCTTTCATATTTTCATGCATTCACATTTAATTCTGTACTGCAGATGGGATCACAATGTGATACAAACACAAAAGTGCCTTTAAAAAATATTAGTATGGGGCGCCTGGGTGGCTCAGTTGGTTAAGAGACTGCCTTCGGCTCAGGTCATGATCCCGGAGTCCCAGGATCGAGTCCCACATCGGGCTCCCTGCTCAGCGGGGAGTCTGCTTCTCCCTCTGACCCTCCCCCTTCTCATGCTCTATCGCATTCTCTCTCTCAAATAAATAAATAAAATCTTAAAAAATATATATATATTAGTATGTTTAGAGATAACCCTGTTATATGTTCCTTTAAGATAACTTTTAGTAACATTAGATATTTCAGCAGGGTTTTGTGTCCATAATGCATTGCTATAGTTTTAAAACATAACAAAATGAATTCATTAACAGTAGAAAATTATAATATAAATTTGCATATAAATTCCCCTGCTAATAATTGTGAAATAGAAAATATATTATTGAAGATAAATCTTAATTCTATGATCAAAGTAATCTCAGAAATATCAGTTTGCTACCAGCATGTTTTTATTAAAACATACTAAGTCAGTAGTACAGAGCAGATTTCCTGGCCTGAAGAATTAACCTGAATGGGCAGAAGATGCTACGGGTGCTCAAGAGGGATAAAAAGAAGCAATAGCACAATGAAGCCCCTGGCACAAAAGGAAAGTACAATGTTGCAATCACTGATTCTGATGTGCAGGGTCTTGTTATCTACAGAAATATGGAGATCAAAATTTGCTACTAGCAAGGGATGCCTGGGTGGCTCAGTCGGTTGGGCATCTGCCTTCGGCTCGGGTCATGATCTCAGGGTCTTGGGATCGAGTCCCGCATCGGGCTCCCTGCTCACCAGGGAGTCTGCTTCTCCCTCTTCCTCTGTGTCTTCCCCCTGCTCATGCTCTCTCTCTCAAATGAATAAATAAAATCTTTAAAAAAAAAAAATTTGCTACTAGCAAGTGGAGAGTTTACTGTAGCGTCAGCAAAGCATGCCACAGTGGCCAGAGGAAATGGGGTAGGAGCAAAAGATTATTTTTAATTACTCTTGCTAATTAGATGTCTATGTTGTAACATATTTCATACAGAACCAGCAAGAATCCCTGGTACCAACATTCTTGTCTGCATCATCATTGCCTCTTATACTTGCCTGGATAGAGGTAAGAAAATGTGTTTGTGTGGGAGGATGGAGATCAAGAAACAGACTCTCCAGAGTGAATTACCCCTCTTAGAACTAATAGTGAAACTTATATTTTGTATGTAAATTAAAAACAGGTAGAAATCTAATTATTGTTCTTAAAAAGATTCCCCCCTTGCAGAATTCTTGTGATTCTTTCTCAAATCAATTATCTAAAATACTATCATACAGGTACAATGAGACCTCATTCTAGGAAGAAAAGTAGAAACTATGTCTGTAGAAATATATATATACATATATATATTTAAATATTCTAAGTTTCAAAAAATTCACTTATATAAGGTCATAATAAAATATTAAATGCTATGAATTTATAATCAATTCAGGTACCAAAGAAAATCATGGAGGAAAATACTTCTATTCAGCTTAAAATATGAATGATGAGAGTTTAGTATTTAACTGTCATTTTACATATCAACATAATCTCTATTTTATTAAAACATCCAATTGATCTTGTCTTTTTGTGATTTGTGTATCAACAGAACTAATTGGTTATTTAACCCAATCTACCAAGTAATTCCTTTTTAATAATCTATCCTATTTTATCCCATATAAGTATTGGCTTAGTTTATTGATATTAATAACACCAATCTTTTTGGGAGGTACTACTCTATTGGGACATATGCTTTCCAGAAATGTTCTCTAATTCTTAGAGTACTCTTACAAAATAAGATGTTTTATCATTCACATTTTTAGTTGGAAAACAGTGATGAATATTGTTTGCAGGCAAAGATAGTTCAATTAAGTTTCTCAGTATTACATATTACAGTTCCTAAGTGGTATAGAGAAGGTAGAAACCTACCTACATCAGATTCTAAAACTCTTATTTTTTCTTTATGCCAGATTGCATCAATTATTATATTCCATCATTTTAATTCTTGACCAAACAAGACGACAATGACTTTTCATCTCTTTGATTTTTTTAAAAAAGCTGAGACAGATACTAATCTGTTAATTTTATATCTTGACACCATTTTTCCATCCAAAAGTATCTGAGTGAAATTTTGTTGGAAGGATTGAGGAAGGCTACAATAGAGCCTAGTGCCAGAAAAAGTTGTCATGGCTATAAATTTGTGAATGATATGCATTATTCCCTCATGGTCTTGACTCAAGATATCTGAATTCACCGGTACAATCTTAATCTGGTGTTGTAGGTACCTGGACTTGAAAATCATTCACTATATAAGTCAGTGCACTGCATTGGTAAGGTCATGATTGCTGACTCCTCCTGGAAATAAGGGCAGGACAAGTTAAAGATTGGAGTTATCCATTTGGCAAAAAAAGCCTGGCTGAAGAATCCAGCTAAATATCAAAGTTCAGCCAAATTTGTGAAATTTTTAGTATGTGTGCCAATGCAATCATGGGTATTCCTGAAAACATTAGAAACATGTATAGTTTTTAACCGTACTATTGAAAAATATTCCAAGGGTCTGGCAGGACAATTTGAGTTCTAATGAACCCAGGACTTTGATAGCTTCTATACATAAGGTCACCAAATGAAATCAAAATTGGAATTGGGTTCTGAGTAGACATTTTAAAAGATTAGCAAAAGGTGGTTATCTAGGAATTCTCACTGGCACATTCTAAATGGCTTGTAAGGCTTTAAATGTGCTTGCAACCAGAACTCATGCAGAATGAACCCTTTGGCAGAAATTAAATATCACTATTCATCCAAAATGTCTTGTGTTTTGAGCTCTAAAATTGCCATACACAGCTAATTTTATAGCATATTTGAGAGGACAGTTTCCAGCTTGTTACTGGGTATTGAAAGAAACCATTCCTGCCACTGAAATATATCAGATAATTTTGAAACCAGAAATAGCTATTATGTCTCAGGTAATGTTGGAGAAATTCCACAGACAGAGAGCAGCATAGCAATGTTCGCTGACAAAATGGAGCCAATAGATCCGAAAACGTGATGAGGAAAATTTCATTATGAGTTCATGCATACCAGACCTGGTTTTTATACTACCTGCAGAGTCCTGTGATAGAACCCATGAGGGGTTTCCCTGTCCCAATCCCAGTATGTCCTAAACCCTATGTTTCCCTTTCAACAAAGCCTCTCATGCTGTTTGATTCACAATTAGTGTTCTAGAATTGAGGGTTGGGCCACTGTTTTGGAAATGGATTGCAATATCCTTGATAGACGGTATAAAACCCTAGTGGGGAAGGAAAAGATACAGTTCACACTAGATGAAGCTGGGAACAGTTCATTTAACAGTCCTGGGTGAAATTAGGCTCCCACACTGAGAATACCACTTGGAACTTTGCAGACCCTTGTGCTATAGCCAGTGGCCTTAGAGTATAATGAGACAGGGAAGTTCTAGCTAACTAGATGACAAGCTCCACTACTGTTTGAGTTACTCAGTTATGGATGTCTCTTTGGGAATTTACAGAAGGATTCAATGTAATTCATGTAGAAGTTCTCAAAAAAAAAAACAAACCCAAATTGCCCGCCAAGGAGAGACTGGAAATCTATGGAGATACCATAGTCAGATCCCTAGAACTAGTTACCTGAGTTCATGAAATGAGCATGCATGGGTATGATGTGGCTGTGCAAAGTTAAACCTCAATCAAGTGAAACCACTAATGTGGTAAGAGACTCTGCTCTCTGCTGGTACCAACAGGAAAGAAATTTCCTTAAGATGGCTCCAGGTAATATTCTTATTGCTCAGAGGCCATCACTTTGCTACAATGTATGGACTCCGACCGATAGCCCCAGGGGGCTAAAAATGGGTATTGTTTAGAATTTAGGGTTGTTTCTGTTTTTGTTTTTCCTATGCTTTGTTTATTCAGTTTCAGAAGCAACTGTGGAAAATACAATTGAAGTTTGGGATAGCAAACAGGCTATCAATTTGACCTGCCAGACTATATTTCGTCCAATCAATATACACACTTTACTTTCCAAATGTATAGCTGTAAGCAAGAAAATATTATGTTATATTCCTTAATACCCTCTGAGTAGTGGTTTTATTGAATGCAAGATTTTACTTAAAAGAGGTGATGGGAAAGGTTTGAGAGCTTGGCTGAGTCAATTAAATGAATATGTCTTGACATTGAATTTAGAAGACATAAAAAAAGGACTCTCCTGGAGCAGTTATTAGGATCTGAAGATAGGAATGAGGTGTTAAAACCTTCGTGACCCAGAGTAAGTAATCGATAAGTCATATTTGAGTAATGGCTTAACTGATGGATAAACAAAGCCAGTGAAACCATTGCTACATGCTCTGGTGCCCTCAGAAACTTTCTTCATCATTGCGCCACTTGTCCCCAATTCAATTTTTAGTATCATTCATTCCTAAAAGTGTTCAGGAAAGAGGAATTTCTTTCCTGTTGGTACCAGCAGAGAGCAGTCTTTAAACTTACCAAGTTCTGATAGAGGGCTTAAACCTTCATTCAGGAAGGACAGTATGGATTCTGCCATATTTAAAGATCCATAGTAAGGTTAATGACCTAGGCTAAGGTGGTGTATTTTAGGAGACACCATGGAGAGCATAAACTATGACAGATGAGGAGGAGTAAGACATGATTGTTTCTAATGTCTCAGGTGCCAAAGATGAAAAAAGAAATTCTTCCTCCTATGACTCAACTGGGATTGGACACATAAAGGATCAACACCATGTTATTCTTATGTGGGGAGAAATGGATAATGTCATATGATATATGGGAACTTATATCTGTAAAAGCTTATATCAGGATACGCATAGTCCATAAATCAGATAGAATCTGCAATTTACTGCATAATGGCTTCTGATAGCTACCCTAGTCACTGGAAACATGGGAAAAGGTCATTTCTATTGGGAATGAACAGACCATGATAATGTAACTTTTTAGTCTCCATGTCATGGCAGTATGACGTAATGAAGAATTTGTATATTCATTAATAGAATTAAATAGAATCATACCTATTTACATGGTGCCCTCTATACACCCCCCAAAATGGGAAGATATGTAGGGGGACTGATTTGAAATCCACCAATGATGTAAAAATTATTAGCCAGAAAAATAAGAAGTGAAATCGGCCTCAAGAAGTTGATAACAGCAGTAGTACCTTTCTCTGAGATCTAGGGTGTGAATGATTGATCTAGGACTCTACCTCCTTATAAAACGCTGTCATGTTTACTAGTGGAAAGATAAGGATGGTATTCTCTACTTAGGAAGAAATGCCTTTTTATTAGCATCTGCCAGTATGTCGAAATTGATACTTGTATGTACACTTGAGAGTGTTTATGGGTTCTTTTGCAAAATAGCTGACTGGAGAATAGGAGGTAGGAAAGTAAATATCCTTTATATGTGAAATGGAGGAGCCCCAAAAGCAAATGACTTCTTTTGAGAATGTTTCCATGCACATTGTTTATACCTTGTCCGTTAATCCTAAACCACAATGCATAGTCAAGTGGGAGTGATGATTTTTCTTTTTCTGAATCCATGTCTGAAAGATTTGGGTTATTTCATATAGAACACATTTGTCTGTATCAATAGAATATTTATTTTTGGTGTTGGCTAAAAATTATGATTTTTGTGAGTCTTTGATAATCAGTTTTCTGTGTTATCACATCATGAATTTAAATATAATCTATAAACTGAATAATCTCACTTTTTTTTTCCAGCTGAGACCTATACTCTGAGCTGCAGACTCATAAATTTTGTTTACTTGATATATCCCCTTAAGTCTCTCACTTAACTCAAAATTGTATCATTTGATTTGTATCTCCCCAATCCATGTCAAATCTGATTTTTTCTCTTTCTCCGTATTTTATGATGATGCACCCTCTCATTTATTTTTCCCTTGTCATTACCCAGAGAACACAAAATCCTGTAGATTCTCTATTAAACTATTTTTAACATATTTATTTTTCAATATCTCAGCTTCTCATACCTAAGTGCAAAATACGAGTTTCTCTCACTTAGAATATCACCGATCCTCAAGTTGGCCTTTCTGAGTTCCCGTTGTCCCTATGTCCATACATTGTAATAAACATTGTTGGAAACCGTAAAAGGTGTCTAGCAATTTGGTAACTTTGGCTGTCCTGAAATAGCAGCCACCCTATCTCTGCAATTGAAATAGTTAATTGAAGTGGCATCTCTAATCTTAGGTGAAGGGAATCTTAGATAAAGAGGGTAAAAATCCAAGATAGGAAAAGCCAGTATGAGAACAATAAGAGCTTTAAACTTATTATCTCATTTAGCCCTTGCCACACTCAATCCTATAAAATTCTATTATTGTTGCTATTTTGTAGATCATGAAACTGAGGCGCTTAGAGATCAATGGTACCAGAATTCAAAATTACAACAAATCCTACTGCAGGACATTCGTGGTGAAAGGAAGATGCAAAGAACAAGAGAAAAGGAGGCAGAGAGACTCAAGAATCTTAAGTTGATTGAGTAACAGAGAGAATTTATCTTTCCACTTGAAACAACCAACAAATGGAAATATAAGGAACAACAGTTTACAAGACAATGGACATCAGACAATGAAAGGTGGTGATCCCTGAAGGATGGGAAACAAATGAGGTGAGTCCTATGATTGTCCCAGATTACTGCCTTGAGAGAGTACTCAGATTACAGTATAGGGAGGGAAACTCAGGCGGAACACAATGGATTCCCTGAATTGAGGAAGTGATGACCCTGGAAGACAAAGATAGCAAGAATTTGCAGCATAGAATACAAGAGAGGCTGCATTGACATAGAAGTCCGATGTATTTGACTGTAGATCATTTTTTGGTGCCTTACTGAAGAAATTTTTGTCTAACTGAGGTCACAAAGAATTTTCTTATGTTTTCTTCAGGAAGTTTTCTAGTTTTGCATTTTATAATTAGGTCTATAATCCATTTTAAATTATATAATTGTGTATGGTGCTAGGTATAGATTGAAGTTTGTTTTGCATATGAATACCAACTGTTCTAGTACCATTTGGTAAACGATTATACTTTGTCTTCAGATGAAACACAAGCCCAGATGACACCTCAATTTCAACCATGTGAGACCCTAAACACAGAACCCAGCCATGACATGCCAGACTCCCAACCTATGGAAGCTGTGAGATAATACGTTTGTATTATTTTGAGCTGTTAAGATTGAGGTAATTTTTTAAGTAGCGATAGAAAACTAAAATATATATATATATATAAAAAGAATGGTGGGTAAACTAAAATAGTTACAACTTGTGATCATGGAGCCTATCTGAAGGTAATATCACATGTGAAGTGTCTCCTTGGACTGTCCCAGATATAGCAATAAATTCTCAAAATGTTAAAAATATGATTTTTTATGTAAGTACTTAGTATATGGCTACATTTTACTAAATTTGTTAAAGATGGAAGAGCAAGGCAAAAACCCTGGTTCAAAAAGGAAATAAATAAAAAATAAAGATGATAGAAAAAGATTGCTCAATGAAACACAAAACTGGTCAGTGTCCTCAAAGAGAATTAAATCGTAATCTTTAGAAATAACTTCTCCACCAGATGAGGAATGATTTTAACATTATTGATTCTCTACAAATCAACCACTAAAGTAGGGTTTGGTTTCCAATCAATAGCAAATACAAGTCAAACAAAATTAGATTCTTCTAGTCAATTAACCCTTAGGTGATTTTGTTAGGCAGTGTTCTATGATACGAAAAGGACATGCCATCATTGTCCATCTTTATTACCACGTTTTGAATATTTTTTTTTAGTGGGTACTATTGAATGTGGGGTAAGGTGAGGACTGAGAGCCTACTCATTAACACATTATGAATCTTACCATTAAAATGATTTCAGAATACTGCAGGCTGGAAGAAGTCGAGGAGTATTCAGACCCTGCAATGAACGCCACTGTATTCAATACATTTATTTGTAATAACTAAACATAAATTTCACTAAAATAAAAAAAAAATTCTTCTGAAGTTATTTATCAGCACATCTATATTATATGAATATATATCAGTAAAATAACAACAATAAACATTTCCTTTTTAAACTCTTAAGTAGTTGAATGAGAATTTATACAAAAGTTGTTTTCCAAACGATTTGCCTTAGAATTGCAGTGAGAACTCTGTGTCCCTTTAAGATTTTAAGATTTCGGCCAATTAATTCTTTATTCCCTCCTAGGACAGTCTAATTTTTATCTCATTTCTTTCAATGTCTTGTTTACTTCAACCTTCATCCACTTGCTATAATGCTACAATCTAAGTTTAGGTCCACCAATTCAGTGACAATTCTCTGGGCAAGTTACCATCAATCAATTAATTGCTAAATCCCACCAAAAGAAAAAAAAAATCAGTTCTTAACCTACTTTCCTTTTTTACTATCATAATATGTTGTACTTATCTCCAAGAGGATGTAAAAACACTTATATAGTTGTTTCCTAGAGAATATTTCTTGGAAGGAAGGAAATATTCATTACTTCTCCTCACTCAATCTAACACAAAACCGTTACTTTAGCTGGCATTTATTCAGTGAATACAGGTAATTTAAGAGAGAGGTTAGTTAAGGATGAAAGCTCACATCTCATAGGTAATTATTGGCCATAACTATGAGGGAAACAGTTTCTTGAGAAGATTGGAACACTCTGCATTGAACTAACTAGTTTTAACACTCTAATTTAAGATTTTATAAACTTCTGGAAGTTCTCTAGTGTTCTCTGTTAAGTCTATCATTTCAATTATAAGTTTTTCTATGGTCTTAGCACCTTATTTGGAGATCAAATGCATATAATTAAATGAAGATTTTGGAAGGAAAAACATTAATCTTCCCTTTCTTTTTTAATTTTAATTTTTTTTTAAGTAATCTTCACACCCAATGTGGGGCTTGAACTCACAATCAAGAGTTGCATGCTCCACTGACCGAGCCAGCCAGGCACCCCATCTTCCCTTTGTTTCTTAATCAAAATTTGTCATTTTTAACTCATATTAACCCCAATTGATATATATTTCAGGGCTGTCGTTTAAATATTATAAATAACAATATATGCCTGGATATTCTAATAGAAATATGAAACATGACACAAATTAGTCATTTGCTCAATATGTGACTAGTTACCACAAAGAATGTAGGGTAGATAGTGTGGAGTTTGGTCTTTGTTTACAAGAAAATTAATATAAAAATTTTATTCTGGAGGAATTTGAACCAGTGTCAAGTTTTCTAGCTCTTTTCACCTTGTGCTAAATGAGAACATCATCCTTAATATTGCTTTGCTCCTCTCTATTTTCTGTTGGATGAATAAGCCTACCCTTTTTCAAATACGATTACCCTCTTCTTCAGTTTTACTATTCCTGTGGAATTAGATCACCTTATCAAGTACAGCAGTTCAATAATAGCCTTCCTTAAATAGGTACATGAAGGTCAACTTGAGACTTCCTTCTCTACAGGGGTCAAAAAGAAGTATGAAATGCTATTACAGGCTAAATTCTGATTGTCTCTAACCAAGCAGAAGGTGTTTTTCTAAATAAATCTAAGTCTATAACAGATGGCTTAGCACAAGCAGAAAGGAAATCAATAAGAACTGTGAAAACAACTATAAACCAATGAATATTAACAGCTTAATATTAAAAGGACCATATGAGTTCATAGCAATTGTATGTATTATTATTTCAGAACTCCTTAATGAAGAAAGGATATATTATCGTCATGTGATGGAGGTTGTTCTTTCAGTACATACTTATCTCTAACATCTGTTTTCATATAATTGTACACTAAAGCAAATTACAGTATGACTATAAATAGACGGCATGCTTCTATTTCTGCATATTTTCTAAGCCCTGTGAATATACCATTTATTGCTCTTATAACTATCAGAATGTCAAGAGTTTTCAGCTCAACCACCTGCAATAGAATTTGTGTAAAATGATCTTTATAATTTCCCAGATGGTAGGATAGAAAAGTCTTTTTGCACATGTTTATGAATTTTTATATCCTCTGATGTTTTTCTTTAAAAACGAATTGAATTTTTCTCTTTTCATTCAAGATCTTATTGCCAGCAAAGTGCTTAATGATAGAAAATCTCCCCTGAAAGTGAATTAGAATTCAATCATTTTCAATCTCATTTTAAATTGTAGATTATGCTAAGCTTTAGGTAAAAATACGACTTGTGAGGTAGTCACATATACTTCTTTTGTCAAATCTGTGAATACAGTTGCAGACACACTCTTTTTCATATTCTCTCTGTTTGTCTCATATAATAAATTACTTGAGTGAAACTTGACTCTGTCTCTGAAAGTGTCTATGACATTGTAACTGCACAGTGAGCCACGTGTAACGTGGACTCTGGAGCCATAGTTAAATGATTGGCCAGACCCACTAAGCCTATTCTCAACAATACAAACTGAGTAACACACTTCACATACATTTTTATCCTACTTTTCTGTTCAGAAACAACAATGGGGTCCTACATCACTCAAGCATAAATATTCCAAGAGACTCTCTATGATTGGGGACCCATTACCTCTCCAAGCTCATCTCCTATTCCCCACCTTGCTCCTTTTTTCATTCCTGGGTTAAACGAGACCTGCCCTGCCTCAGAGTGTTTGCCCTTTGCCATTTTCTTTACCTGGAATGCTCATCTCCAGCACACAGCTAAGCACATGGCTGGATACAAACCCCTCTTTCAGGTTTTATGTCAAATATTACTGCCACAGTGAGGCCTTTCCTATCCACCACCTACCTAAAATGGTAACTTTTTTCTCATGTTATTCAGTTCTTTGCTACTTTAAGTTTTTCTTATCACTTATTATCTAAGACTGTGTGTGTGTATGTGTGTGTATGTGGTATAATTCCTTACTATAAGTGAAGGAATGTATAGCCTCCATTTCTTACTCTCATATTTTCTCTCTCTTCCTAATTTTCACATTCCTAAACTATGTTCCAGTCTGTTAATCATTCTCGGGTTACTTCACAAGTAAAACTAAGGTCCTAGGCATCCCTAAACACTATCTGATACACTGGGTAAATTTCAGTTTCTTACATTTCCCTGTTTGGTATGGGACACCAAGGTGTTGCTTCATAACCTTGGGAGCTTCCTGGGTGCAAACTGAAACCAGCAGGGGGAGACTGAAGAAAGAGGCAGACCACTCCAGATTGGTAGGGGACAGTTTTGTTTGTTTTGTTTTAAAGATTTATTTATTTATTTATTTGACAGAGAGAGAGAGAGACAGCAAGAGAGGGAACACAAGTAGGGGGAGTGGGAGAGGGAGAAGCAGGCTTCCCGCTGAGCAGGGAGCCCGATGTGGGACTCGATCCCAGGACCCTGGGATCATGACCTGAGCCGAAGGCAGATGCTTAATGACTGAGCCACCCAGGTGCCCCGGGGCCAGTTTTTAATAAGGAAGGGAACTTAGGAGACTAGTCTTGGGTGGCCACAAGACAAGTAGATCTCCACACCCACCTGCTCTAATCTCAGATTTTTACATAGAGGCCTTAACTGGGTTCGGTCATGTAGATTGTCCAGACAGTCTCATCATTACATTACTATCACAAGTCCACATCTTTGGGGAGTTTCTGGAAGCAGAGAAGGCAAGTGGAATGCACATTTCCAAGAAAAAAGGAAGGGGTGATGAACCTCCAATTGCCTGGGTCCAGCTTGAGGGATCATGTCTTGTTGATGGCCTCCCCCAACACAGGGCTTTATTTATTTCCTGAATTTGGTAGTTTCAACATTCCCTTCAGATCGATGCCACCTGGGGCCTGCCTCTCTGCTCTTAACTGTAGTTTCATCTCAAAACACTGCCTCTTACACCCTGGCACCTGACTCAGATTCTATCAACTCCAACCTGAATCCTACATATGGACTCTTACTTTCGCATAGGTGTATTTGTACATTAGATGCGGGGGTGTCTGATAATTTACGAATATGCTAAAATGGAGTGGGGCAGGGATAATGCTTTTCTGAAAGTTGGGGTGGGTGAGCTTGTACTTGGTTACTGGTAGTGAAGACAGGTGCCAGTACAAAGCAGACAGCTGAGACAGCCGTCCTCTGTATTCCCAGGATGCCCTAGTAGTGTATCACAACCACCTGCAGTCGAGACATGGAAAGTAATATAATTGTTTTCTTTTTATTTAGTTACCCCAACAAATCACATTTTACAAAGGCAATATTTCTTTGGCCATTTAGATAAATAACTTCCAAAATATGAAATACGTTAATATTTTAATTTCATTTTCAAATGGATTCAGTCTTTCAACTAATCTGTAAAACATGGCATTGGTTTTAAGTTTCAAAAA